>NC_086317.1:472618930-473218930 GCF_036172605.1 Pelobates fuscus
TCATTGGTCACAGTATGGGTGGCGCTATTGCTGTCCACACGGCAGTTGCCAATCTCGTGCCAAGTTTGTTAGGTCTCTGTATGATCGATGTTGTTGAAGGTAATTCCTTGCTCTTTGTGATTTATTTATGTATTTATTATTTAATGTGCTCAATTACTTAGAGTATCACTTTAATAACTGGGTATATATTGCTTGGTTTAAATTAAAGATGTCTAAGACGTCTGTTGACAAACCGACACCATGATTCTTCCCTGCTGTATAAGTGCTATATTATTGAATGTTGACCATTAAATCAGTGCTCATTCTTCACTCTGTATTTCAAGGCACGGCTATGGAAGCATTAAACAGTATGCAAAACTTCTTACGCAGCCGCCCCAAAACCTTCATATCACTGGAAAATGCCATAGAATGGAGGTCAGTTACTCACATAACCCTCACAATGAATTCTTGATTATTGCCTGTGTTTAAGATGTTAAGCATATATTTCACAAAATAAAAGTTACTTGCCATCAGTGTTAATTTTGTCGACTAACAATTTTAGTCAATTGTTGTCGACTAAAACCAAAAGACTATGTCTAAAACTAAATTGAAATATGCCGTCAAAATTAACACTGCGTGCTATAGCTTTGTTACAATATCATTTAGACAATATCATTGTTACAATATCATGTATTTTCTTTACATTTAGACATACCAATGCCGTTTACTGTATTCCGCAATATTGCACAAAGATTTTAAATATACATCATTGAAATCATTATATAAACAGGTGTTTTAATACCGTTTTGTGGCCATGGAATGTAAACCTTTGCACAAAAAGTAAATCTTCTCAAATTGGGAGCCCTGCTCACATCCAAAGTGTAGGAATTTTCACTACATCTCTGATGTCAGTGCTACGAATAGTGCCTCTAGGCTCCCATTTAGCCGTAGTAGTTAATGAGCTTTGAGTGTCCCTTTAAAGCCCTGTACACTTGTCTTGGCTTGTATTCTGTAGTCTAGTGGATACGCACATTCCTTAAAGCTGTCCTTGCAGTCTTGACATGGCATGTACACTGCCTGTGCCCTTCTAGGCACCTATTTACTATTCATGTGTGACTCTGTCCTCTCTTGGTTTTCCTCCTATCTCTCCCAATGCTCATTCAGTGTCTCCTTTTCTAATGATACCTCCTCCCTTTGTCCTGTCTCAGTAGGAGTCCCCCAAGGTACTTGGTCCCCTTCTATTTTCTCTTTATACTGCCTGTCATGGCTCTCATTTGGATTCCATTACCACCTGTACGCTGATGACACCCAGTTATAGCTCTCCCTAGCCATCTTGCAACGTGTCACTGCTTGCCTTTCTTCCATCTCTGACTGGATGTCCTCCTGCTTTTTGAAACTCAATCTCTCTAAAACTGAGCTCTTTGTCTTTCCTCCTACCAATAATGAGATTTCTCTCTCTCTTCCCCCCCCCCCCTCTTCAAGTTGTTGGTACCCACATCAGTCCATCCTTGCAAGTGCGCTGTCTTTGAGTTCTATTTGTTTCTGGCCTCACCTTTGAGCCTCACATCCAGTCTGTTACCAAATCCTGTAGATTCCATTTTAAAAACGTAGCCCGCGTCCGCCCCTTTCTTTCTAGAGCTTGTCCATGCTCTATTAATTAACAAGTCGTATTGCCCCTCTATAGTCTGTAATGAATGCTGCAGCCAAACTGATTTTCCTCTCCTGCCGCTCCTCTCACACCTCACCCCTCTGCCAGTCCTTACAATGGCTTCCTGTATCCTATAGGAGTCAATTCGAAGTGCTAACCCATACCTATAAAGCACTGACCAATTCTAGTCCCTCCTATATCTCTTCACTGATCCGCAGGTATGCCCCTCCTCGGTCTCTCCGCTCTGCCCATGACCTTCTCCTGTCTGCTGCTTGCACCCAGGGGAGGGCTGGCAGCCTTAGCCCTGGGGGGCAAAACCAGTCAAGTGGCCCATTGCACCACCAAATCAGTTCACCATCCATGCGCACTTTTTCCTGGTTTTATAACGGATATTGATGTTATGCTAATCAGTAGCTCTTTGCCATACCAGCTCCTTCACGGTTCTGACTTTTAATGTTGTCAGAGCGCAAGCTGAGAATTTCTGAGCTTGTCCTTTGACTCACTAACTGAGCACCGGAACCACGAGGGAGAGGATATGATCTGACTGCACCTACTGCACAGTGGACCACCAGCGTTTAAATTAAATATGCTGGTGTCCCCAACTTGTGAGCTGTGTTGGCCACCGGGCGCCTCTGTTGTCATGGCACCCTGCGTGACCGCACAGCGTGCACACCCCAACGGCTGGCCCCGCTGACACACACTGACGTTACTACTTAGACATCCCTCAATAATAATACAGACATCAGAGTAAACACCAATAAACTGTGGAAACAGAGCTGATCCCCCAAATTTATAAAGATTTGCTTAGAGGATTTATTGTAAGATTAAATCATGCCTCCTCCTCTCTCTCTCCCATGCGCTGCTCTGTAGGCTGGGAGGAAGGGAAGAGTAATCACATTCTCCCAGCACAGCGCATGGGGAACAGCTGTTTAATGTAATGCTTGCAGGACGGCCAGCGGCCGCAGAACCTCTTTGTTCCCGTCTCTGCATAGGGCTCCAGGCACTGCTTGTTGTGAGTGTGAGCCACTGTAAATTAGGGGCAGAGGGCAGAGGGCACTTGCACTGCGGTAAAGACGGGTCTGGGCAGGAGGAGAGTGCAGTGCAATCAGTGCACTCCCCTCCTGTGGGTCACCAGTAGACTGGTGCACCTGCCCAGGATCAGAGCCGGTGCAAGGATTTTTGCCGCCCTAGACAAAATACAAATTTGCCCCCCCCCCCCCCATGTGACATTCAAATGCCCCACCCATCTGATCTGCCATATGAACTAACTCCAGTACTGCACACAGTGTGTGTTTACATTAAAAAGCCTGCAGGGACCAGCTATAGACACCAGAACCTCTTCATTAAGCTATAGTGTCCCTTTAATGTGAGTTAAATTATAGATTAGTGTCACTAATAATATACTAGATTGCCTACTTACAACCAGATGAGGATGATGATGGGCTGCAGTTTGGCTCCACTGGTCTGGTGTAGAACAGGATCTCTGGAGGCTGTTTGCAACTGTGGTCACAAAATTAAATGTTCTGGGAGAAATGGAAGCAGCTCCATTTTTTTGGGGGCCCCTTACACAGCTCAAGGTCTGGGCCCCAGGGCCTGACGGTGAGTATGCCCATAAGGCCCACTCATAAGTCCACTTATATGTTCCACCCACCCATGAGTTCGCTCACAGTGAGTGGAGTGTGTAGGGGATCTAATATATGTGCTTATGGTATGTAGTGTATAGGGATACCAGTTTGTGCAGGTGATGCAGTGTGTTTGTGTGTAGTGGAAGCAGTGTGTATTTGTGTATAAGGGATGTATTATGTGTTTCTGTTGGGTGTAAGGGATGCATTGTGTGAATCTGTGTTTGTATGCATAAGGGATGCAAGGTGTGTCTGTATGTGTGTGCATTGAGTGTAAGAGATGCATTGTGTTTCTGTGTGTATGTTAGAAAAGCAGTGTGTGTTTGCATGTGTGTGTAAGGGTTTGCATTGTCTGTTTCTGTGTATGTGTGCAAAGGATGCATTGTCTTTGTGTGTAAGGGTTGCATTGTGTGTGTGTGTGTGTAATGAATGCATTGTGTGTTTCTCTGTGTGTAAGGGAAGCATGTTGTGTTTCTGTGTATGTATAGGGATGCATTGTGTGTTTCTGTGTGTGTCTGTGTGTGTGTGCGCATAGTGTGACAGGGGGCCCTGTCTTGCCCCCTGTCCTATAGAGCTGTCCCTTAGAGCTCTCCCCTGCCCCTTAGTGGTCTCTCCTCTCACCCACCCTCCCCTAGCGGTCTCTTCTCACACTCACCCACCCTCCCTGTGCTCTTCTCATCCCCCCCCTCCACCCTCCCTGTGTTCTTCTCACTCCTCCCTCTATGTGTTCTCCTCACCCCCCCGTGTTCTTCTTACCCCCCTCCTCTCTGTGTTCTTCTTACTTCCCCCCTTGTTCTTCTTACTCCCCTACCTGTTCCTCTTACCCCCTTCTTCTTATTACTCCCCCCTTCTTCTTATTGTTACCCCCTTCTTCTTATTGCTACCCCCTTCTTCTTATTGCTACCCCCTTCTTCTTATTGCTACCCCCTTCTTCTTATTACTCCCCCCTTCTTCATATTGCTCCCCCCTTCTTCTTATTGCTCCCCCCTTCTTCTTATTGCTCCCCCCTTCTTCTTATTGCTCCCCCCTTCTTCTTATTGCTCCCCCCTTCTTTTTATTGCTCCCCCCTTCTTCTTACCCCCTCTTCTTCTTCTTACCCCCCTCTTCTTCTTCTTACTCCCCCCCTTCTTCTTCTTACTCCCCCCCTTCTTCTTCTTAACCCTCCTACTTCTTCTTACTCCCCCTTCTTACCCCCTCTTCTTCTTCTTACCCCCTCTTCTTCTTCTTACCCCCTCTTCTTCTTCTTACCCCCTCTTCTTCTTCTTACCCCCTCTTCTTCTTCTTACCCCCTCTTCTTCTTCTTACCCCCACTTCTTCTTCTTACCCCCACTTCTTCTTCTTCCCCACTTCTTCTTACCCCCCTTTTTCTTCTTACACCCCCTTTTTCTTCTTACACCCCCTTTTTCTTCTTACACCCCCTTCTTCTTCTTACCACCCTTCTTCTTACTCCCCACTCTTCTTCTTACTCCCCCCTCTTCTTCTTACTCCCCCCTCTTCTTCTTACTCCCCACTCTTCTTCTTCTTACTCCCCACTCTTCTTCTTCTTACTCCCCACTCTTCTTCTTCTTACTCCCCACTCTTCTTCTTCTTACTCCCCACTCTTCTTCTTCTTACTCCCCACTCTTCTTCTTCTTACTCCCCACTCTTCTTCTTCTTACTCCCCACTCTTCTTCTTCTTACTCCCCACTCTTCTTCTTCTTACTCCCCACTCTTCTTCTTCTTACTCCCCACTCTACTTCCTCTTACTCCTTCTTCTTCTTCCCCCCTCTTCTTCTTCTTACTCCCCACTCTTCTTCTTCTTACTCCCCACTCTTCCTCTTACTCCCCCTTCTTACCCCCTCTTCTTCTTCTTACCCCCTCTTCTTCTTCTTCCCCCCACTTCTTCTTCCCCCCACTTCTTCTTCCCCCCACTTCTTCTTCCCCCCACTTCTTCTTCCCCCCACTTCTTCTTCCCCCCACTTCTTCTTCCCCCCACTTCTTCTTCCCCCCACTTCTTCTTCTTCCCCCCACTTCTTCTTCTTCCCCCCACTTCTTCTTCCCCCCCTTTTCTTCTTACACCCCCTTCTTCTTCTTCCCCCCCCTTTTTCTTCTTACACCCCCTTCTTCTTCTTACCACCCTTCTTCTTACTCCCCCCTCTTCTTCTTCTTACTCCCCCCTCTTCTTCTTCTTACTCCCCACTCTTCTTCTTCTTACTCCCCACTCTTCTTCTTCTTACTCCCCACTCTTCTTCTTCTTACTCCCCACTCTTCTTCTTCTTACTCACCACTCTTTTTCTTACTCCCTCCTCTTCTTCTTACTCCCCCTCTTCTTCTTACTCCCCCCTCTTCTTCTTACTCCCCCCTCTTCTTCTTACTCCCCCCTCTTCTTCTTACTCCCCCCTCTTCTTCTTACTCCCCCCTCTTTTTCTTACTCACCCCTCCTTCTTATTCCCCCTCCCCCTCCTTCTTATTCCCCCTCCCCCTCCTTCTCATTCCCCCTCCCCCTCTTCTCATCCCCCCCTCTTCTTATTCCCCCTCCCCCTCTTCTTATTCCCCCTCCCCCTCTTCTTATTCCCCCTCCCCCTCTTCTTATTCCCCCTCCCCCTCTTCTTATTCCCCCTCCCCCTCTTCTTATTCCCCCTCCCCCTCTTCTTATTCCCCCCCTCCCCTCTTCTTATTCCCCCCCTCCCCTCTTCTTATTCCCCCCTCCTTCTTACTCCCCCTCCCCTCTTACTCCCCTCTTCTTACTTCCCTCTTCTTACTTCCCCCTTCTTCTTACTCTTCCTCCCCCTCCCCTCCTCTTACTCCCCCCTCATCTTATTCCCCCTCCCTTCTTCTTACTCCCCCCCTCCCCTCTTCTTATTCCCCCCTCCCCTCTTCTTATTCCCCCCTCCCCTCTTCTTATTCCCCCCCTCCCCTCTTCTTATTCCCCCCCTCCCCTCTTCTTATTCCCCCCATCCCCTCTTATTATTCCCCCCCTCCCCTCTTCTTATCCCTCCCCTCCCCTCTTCTTATTCCCCCCTCCCCTCTTCTATCCCCCCCTCTTCTTATTCCCCCCCTCCCCTCTTCTTATTCCCCCCCTCCCCTCTTCTTATTCCCCCCCTCCCCTCTTCTTATTCCCCCCCTCCCCTCTTCTTATTCCCCCCCTCCCCTCTTCTTATTCCCCCCCTCCCCTCTTCTTATTTCCCCCCTCCCCTCTTCTTATTCCCCCCTCCCCTCTTCTTACTCCCCCCCATCCCTCTTCTAACTCCCCCCCCCCTCTTCTTACCCCCCCCATCCCTCTTCTAACTCCCCCCCCCCCCCTCTTCTTACTCCCCTCCCCTTCCCTGTAGCGTGGCAGAGCTCTTCTCCAGTCCGCGTTGCCTGGCCGGAGTGATAGGAAGGTGCACGCTCAGTGTGCACTTCCTGTCAGTCCGGCCGGTTACAGGAAACAGAAACTCCGCGCTGAACAGGATTTTCTGTTTCCTGTAACCGGCCGGACTGACAGGAAGTGCACACTCAGTGTGCACCTTCCTATCACTCCGGCCGTGCACCGCGGACCGGAGAGGAACTCGGCCACGCTACAGGGGAGAAGCAGCTGCAGCCGCCTGAGGCTCTTTACAGAGCGCTGCAGCATTAGGACCGGCCCGCCGCGGCCCGGTCTTAAAAGAATTTATGGCGGCCTGGGGGGCAATTGCCTCCCTGCCCCCCGGCCCAGCCCGCCCCTGCTTGCACCCGTACGGCCAAGTCAGGCTTGCAGGACTTCTCGTGGGTGGCTCCTTTCCTTTGGAATAGCCTGCCTTCCGCCTAATCTTCAATTAATTTAAAAAGTGCCTCAAAACCCATCTCTTTAGGAAAGCTTATGGCCTCCCAGAGTAACCTCTACCTCACATACCTGTCCATTGCTCTCTCCTAAATGGCGGCACTCTACTCTCTCCTCCAGCTCTGCTTCACTCCACTTTGTTTGATTGCTATTTCCTGTCCTATTGTGTTTTATACCCCACTTCCTATAGACTGTAAGCTTGTTTGAGCAGGGCCCTCTTCAACCTATTGTTCCTGTAAGTTTTTGTAATTGTCTCATTTATTGTTAAATCTCCTCCTTTGATAATATTGTAAAATGTTACGGAATATGCTGGCGCTATGTAAATTTATAAATACCAGTAATAATAATAATAATAATAATAATGTGTAAACTATTCCTATGTTGGCAATTTGATAATGTAATTTTATTTCTTCACGTTTAATATGTATCTACATTTTGTTCAGCTTATATATATTTATTTTATTATAGTGGTTCTGTCACTTTGCATATTTTGCAAACACTCTTAAAAGTTATAAATACAGTTAGTGTCTGGTGGCCGCAGGGTACAGGGAAAGTAAGTTTTAAAAAAATGTTTCTTTTTTATATTTTTAAAGTAGGAAGATGTCCCTCAGCTCTTCTTCAGCTCTTGAAGCTTCATTTACCAGGAGCCACATCCGTGTTGTACTCTAGTGCATGTACGGAAGTACAAAATTGTGGTTTACGATCCTGCTAGACCGCAGGAGCCTTCATAGATCAATGCATGAATCCCCTAGTCGTCACTTGTGATGGATTCAGGGATTAGACAAAGTTTGACAACGGAGCTCACCTTGTGTCAACTTTTGTCAGCCTCAGACTTGTCCATAAGACAAATGATAGATTTGTTTGTGTATCTTAATCATTCCGAGTTTATTGATAATATAGCTTAATACAGCGTATTAAAACAACACCCATGTAGGCCAAGAAGTACAGTGTGCACTTATTACATCAATATAACAGTAGCAATATATACATTAGACCATGCAGTGGTAATAACAGGCTCAGGTACTGAATATTAACAGACTGCAACAAGAGTTTAAACAATTTCTTTAAAATCCTAACGTGAATCTCTAGTGATAATAGTTATGCTACTTGCGACCTTCCTGAAACTAGTAGGGCAGGGTAAGCGTTTCTGCGGTGTATTTAGTGCTGCAAAGGATATGTAGGGATGAAGTAAAGAATCACACATCAAGGGAAGGCTTACATCTTGCCTATAACATGCTGGAGAATAACCGTATTGGATACAAGCTGTGAAATTAACAAATATCTTAAATTCGTCCGATAGTGGGGTAATTGTCGGTTATGTGGGCTTGTCCCAGAGAAATACAGAGGAAGAGGAATAAGTACCTGTAGTCACTCCAGAATTATGGGGCTAAGGGCTTATTGCCAAAGGTACAGGGTTTGATTCCGGAAATTAAACAGCTATGGAAAGAGATGTTGGCCAGTAGGAGTATCCGTACCATACATCAGCAGTTACTTACAATGACACATAGCTGGTAAAAGGCAGAGGTGATAATGCTAAAGGTATTTGGGATTCATAGCATGGTAGAACACTGCCCATTTAGTCAAAACAAGATGATATCAAGCCTAACCTAACGGTAGCAATGAGCATATTACAGTGCAGTGTAACAACATAGAGATAATATAGACATAGCCTAACACAGGTCTGAAGCAGACCCCTAAATAAGCAAGAACAAACAGAAAACTGAAATAGGCGGAATGGGAACCTGTAGGAAAAATATCAGACACAGCAGTATTAAAAAAAAAAAAAAAAAAAACAACAAAAAAAAAACAGTCAAAGCCCATATGGTGGAGGAAAAAAAAAAGGGGGAGCAAAAATAAGGGAAAAGGGCTTGCATGAAGACCTCCTCTCGAGCACTAATGGGAGTGTATGCCAGTGCCGTTTAGGATATTATACAAACACGCACCGCCATTGATGTCAAGGCAGGGAAAATATCCTTTTTATTTCCTTTAGATTATAATAAAATTAGTTCGGTGAATTGCTAAGTAAATGCACAAGTGTGGTATAGCTGTTCGCAGTATTAAAGCAGGAGGGCCTCCAGGGTGCCAGATCTCCACTCAATGCCCACAAGCCAGTCGCAACCCTCCGGCAGACCAGTCTGTGGCACAGTGGGCACTCATAGGGCAAGACCCCCCCCCACCATTAGTTTGCATGCCACTGTCCACCTGCACCTCCACATCTTCTGAAGACTGTTTAACTTTTCGGGAATCTTCCAATTCTGGCCACACTCTTGGTACAGGTGCATGATACCCACGGCCACGCCGAGGACCCATAGAGTCCGCTCCCACAGGACTCTCAGAACTAGGGACCTTCTTATCTGGGCCCTCTGCAAAACCCAGAGGTCGAGGCTTCCAAACGTCGAGCAGACAGGCAATTTGAAGGATCCAGCAGGAGGCTAGCATCCTCAGAGGGTTTAGAAGCAACAAAATACACAGCATGTAGGTATCCCATGCCGCTACCATTATCAGACAAATTTGTGAGCTTGTCTTCAGCAGAGAAACAGGGGGATTGAGATGCCGCAGTATGTAGTAATAACTCATGTACTGGCCAAGGCTCAAGCCTAAAAGGATGACTACCATAGGGATGACTACCATAGGGGCAGGGCACCAACCCTCCTCATACCTCTTACAAAGTGGTTTCGTGGTCATCAACTTTCCTCGCCATTAGAAGCGCCGCAGCATACAGCTGGTCAGAGCTGTGAAGCTGTAGGTGGTTGGAGCCTCGTGCACCAGTAGACCCTAAGTGGTAGCAACTCCGGTTTCTCAGTATTTTATGTTGCAGACCTTTTGAGGGTCCCGTCCCTAAAGTATCTTTCGATTGTGTTGGAATCGCTGTCAATGCAGTCAATATGAGTATTTCATAGAGATTATAATTTTCAAAAATACTGAAAAGTAAAAGAGCCACTTTAATGATGCCAAAAAGGCTTTTCTTTCTTTAACTAATTAGTATTTGACAAAAGCAATAAAAATTACTTTTCCGCATGTTTTTCCTCATTTAGTGTGAAGAGTGGCCAGATCAGGAATTTGGAGTCTGCACGTGTTTCCATGGGGGGGCAGATCAAACAGTAAGTATTTCCTAACCGCCCTTTAAAACAGTTTTTCTCTGATTCTATGTAACAAATTCTATGTTTACAAAAACCCTCTGTAAATTCTGCTGTACACATCTCCTGCTGCCGTTCGTGTTTCTGTGCGATATGTGTAATGTAGTGTTCGGGTGAATCGTTTCACATAATCTGGCCATGAATATTAAGCCCTTCTCACCACAACCACGATTCCATCTGCCCCTGTTTAGCTGTTCAGCAGGATTTATAAATGGGATATAGGATATATAAATGGAATATAGGGCTAGCAAAGTGACAAGTCTCGCCATAATGCAGCCATGAGTGAACCACAGGCCTGTGTGATTCAAAACTAGAAAGCTGTCACTCACAGCAAGGTCCCATGATGTGTTTCAAAACCCAGTCACCTTCCCCACTTCTAGAGCTTGACAGCAGGCAAGTATGAACGGAGATCTGGAGTGTGCGCAATATTAACATGTTACTGTGTTGTTAAACATCTCATATATTGCCCAAGTGCCCCATGTAACCATTGTTTATACAGTGATAAGCTTAAAGGAACTCTCTCCTGAAATAGATTGAATTATTTTTTCCAAATCCCCCATCTGATGACAGCCACTAGAGGTGTAGGTTTGTTTGTTAACCCGCAAGGCGCTGTTTGTTTGTTAACCCGCAAGGCGCTGTTTGTTTGTTAACCCGCAAGGCGCTGTTTGTGTGTTAACCCGCAAGGCGCTGTTTGTTTGTTAACCCGCAAGGCGCTGTTTGTTTGTTAACCCGCAAGGCGCTGTTTGTTTGTTAACCCGCAAGGCGCTGTTTGTTTGTTAACCCGCAAGGCGCTGTTTGGTAACCTGCAGTTTTGATACTTAGTGTCCCTTTAAATTGGTGAACCCCATGAAATGTTCCCAGTTTGTGTGAAGTGAGTTTCCATGGAGCTTTAGTGCAAATTCGATCTCACAACAACAGCTCAGTTTTAAAGCTATATGTTCCTGTGCCTGTGTGCCACTGCCATTTTCATTCCTTATACATCTCTATGTAAGTTCCTTCATATTACAAATCAGTGTCCTTTGTTATTTCACTGGAGTAAAAGTCTGTAAAAATACACATTTTCCAGTAACCTGCCAATGTAAAAGAGAACTTTCTCCCAGTGGGTTTGACTGAACCACAAAAAAATGGTTCTCCAAGGGAATCCATGATCTCCTACGGCCTTTGTTGTCCTTTTGCCCTTGGGCCATCAGAGTCCCCTTTACTAACCTACCTATACTCCAGAAGAATCCTAGTCCAAAGCAGAAAACCTATCGTTCATCCTTTTGTAGTTGAATATTCTTTGAAGATTATGAGCTGGCCATCTTCAACATATATTAATGAGATTCAGAGATACATATTTCTACAATCTGGATATGTTAGGGAAACCTATCAGAGGAAGAAGAGATGTAGATTGAGACATGAATCGAGAAGACGTTCTGAAAATGCCTTTACAATATGAAACAAGAATACATCTCCAAAGCACCTTCAGTTAGATGTTACAGCATCTGAACACGTCCTCTGGTTTGCTGCCAGTGATTAGAACCATATTAGAACTGGCATCTCGGGCTTCACAATATGTCCCTTTTCTCCAGTCTCAAGTACAGTGTATGTTGTTGCAGATTGTGGTTAGTTTATTAGTTTATTGAATGTAATTTTTTATTTTGTATTTTTAATTTTGTTCTGCTGTTTGGACTGCATGAAGTTGTTGGTAAGTTAATATTGCTCTTTCCTATGCTTGACCTAAGGAAATTGTCATGCTTGAATGGATGGGATTGCCTGGTACTGATCACTTTAGAAGTTTGTTTTTAGTGCAGACATTTTTTTCCATTAACCAATTTATTTGACCTGTTTCCTGCTTAGGTGCGAAGAAGCATCAACCCCAGAAGTATCCAAAGCTATTGTAGAAGGCATAATTGAAGAGGAAGAAGAAGATGAAGAAGAGAATGGGGGACAATCCCTTAACAAGAGGAAGAAAGAGGATGATACTGAAGTAAGATGAAAACATAGTTTTATGCTGAATTCCTCATCTGCCGGTTGTTTGAGAACTGCAATTACAGGGTTAATGTTTAAATCCGTCTGTTATTTTTGTTCTTTTCTTATTCTATAATAGTATTTAACATTTTCGCTCTATTACTCTCTGCCATTCTTTTTTGTAGACCAAAAAAGAGCACCCATACACTTGGAGAATTGAGCTTTCAAAAACCGAGAAATACTGGGACGGTTGGTTCCGAGGCCTCTCCAATCTTTTCCTGAGCTGCCCCATTCCCAAACAGCTTCTCTTAGCAGGTGGGTCTCTGGTGGCTGGGATTATGGTCTAAGTGCACACATTGGGGATCTATTTATTGTTTTGTGATAGAATAGTCCTTTATAATACAGATAGAAAACAATATTCTATTCAGCATGTACCAGGGCAAATATGATTCTTAAACTGAACCTGTACCTGAATTGGTCATGGGCAAAATATGCTTATATTCAATGTCTAAATATGATGCCATTCAAATGCCCCATTCTCTTTTATTCAACACATGGATATACAAATGATTACTGTTGTTACCTAATGTTTTTAACAAATTTAGGTTGTAGATGCATCTACAAAAATGTCTCAGATAAATTGCTGGTAATGAATCAAAATCCTGTGTATTTGTTTTTATTAAAACATTTTATTTTATTTTTTATTTTATTTTTTTAACTTACTGTTCATTTAAGCTCTGCTGGTATAATTTCGCAAACCGCTTATAAAATCCATTGGTTATTATCCGCCTTAAACAAATCCCTTGTTTTGTCTTTGCAGGTGTGGACAGATTGGATAAAGATCTCACTATAGGACAGATGCAAGGTGAGATGAGGTAGACCGTGAATCAGTACAATGCCCCAAATGTGGCTGTCAGACTCTGCCACTAGGGGCACTTCTACCGTAACACCTTTGATTTTTGAAGGTCTTTATGTTTAGTCTTATCTTAATCAAGTGTGATGGTCTAAAATGAACTGCTGGAATATGTACCAATTCGGAAAGCACAGGATGTCTCGGGCACAATGAGTTCTAGGGAAACTTTTATATCAATTGCTCTATCTGCATTGTTCCTTCAATAATTTGTATATGATGTAGTGCAGGGTGATTTTATTTTTTACAGATTACAGCTTGCATGAATGTTTTCCTTTAGATCACAATCCACAGTATCCTAGCACAGCTGAAAAATGCACGTTCATTTATTCCAAATAGTGCTGTGAGGGTACATGTGCACATATGACACTAACCTGGAAATACACAAAAACACAGGCTCCCTTACAGCAGAAAGCAGATGTCTGGGTATGCTGGAGTGTGCCCAGAGCACGTTAGAATAGAAATACTACGGTGGTGTGTCTTCTGTACACCTCCTTTTCAATTCTCGTACCAATCCACTTATTCTTTGAACGCGACTGTTTCATTATTTCTGCAGCTCAGATAGGGGCCAGTTTATCTAACGGGATTGTATTTGCGAACTATTACAAGTGGCTTAGCTATTTATTTGGTCTGCTCATTGTGCTAGCTTAAAGGCTAGAAATGTAAAGAGGATGATTAATAGCAAATTGGAAACCAGACAGTTGGGAAATCCAATGTGTGATATCTGAGGGAGGTAGCCAGCTAGTTGTCAGAGCTAATCGCTGGGACTGGGGGAGACATGTTGGATAGAATAGAGTAGTGGGAATAAAATAAGGAGGCAGTAAGTAAGTGAGAGGTGTTGAAAGGAATTAGGAATGAGTGCAGGAGCTGCGTCTGGAGCAGGCTGAGATGAGCACTAAGCATCAGGAACAGAGGAAGCACCCTGGTATTTTATATTCTGAGCCTAAGCCATGCCACAAACCCACAGTTCCAAACATTTCTCCTGGTGCTTTGCCAATAACACGGCTATAAGTGCATTATAGGAGATGGAGCCAACACATCTGGAGTCCCGAAGGTTGCCTTCTCCTGTCTTGGTGTGATGCCTTCCTGTGAGAAAGGAGACTGGCAGCTCTTAAAGACACATGAATATAAATGTTATATATCTGTAAAATAGGTGTGGCATTACCAAGCATATAAAGACCCACTTGTTTTCCTGGCTGTATTTCATATTAAGGGACCATTAATTCCCATATTAAATGCTATTGTATTTTGTAGGAAAGTTCCAGATGCAGGTTCTCCCACAGTGCGGCCATGCAGTACACGAAGATGCTCCTGATAAGGTGAGAGGTTTACGGGACAAGGGAAGAACCATGAACAGGTTCTGGTGCGTAATCCAGGAATACTGGGTTTTTGGAACTCTGAAATGTGCATTACGAAGCCACAACATCTGGCGTGCCAAAGATTGCCTAACCCTGATCTATACATTGTGACATCAAAATCAAATTTCAATGTATTCATCATTCCTGCAGATTGCCAACAAATATGACTTTATACCGACCCCCAGGAGAGACCGTTTCTCCATTCTATAGCATTGATAATGCAGCTAATGTGGGATTGTTTCCCCTTAGGATACCTTGCTATGCTATTTCAGTTCTTTAGCTTGATATGTACCTCCAGCTATATACCGGTCTGGTTTGTGTTGTTCTCAGTGTCTCCTATTATTTGCCGCCGTTTTACTTACTCATCACTGTATTGTTCTTGATATAAGTTCCTTTTCTTTTCTTTTACTTCACCTATGAGATTTTTTTTAAAATCTTTCTTGCCTGGCATTGTTTGGCTTTATTTCTGTATGTTGTTTTTCTCTGGGACCTTGTTTCCTACCTCACCCTTTTCCATCTTTTTTCAGGTTGCTGAAGCAGTGGCTACATTCTTGGTGCGTCACCGGTTTGCAGAACCAGTTGGCGGCTTCCAATGGTAAGGACATAAAACAACCGCAAGAAAAGGGAATATTTACTGCTACAGGAATTCCAGAAAATGGACAATGGAACTGCAAGTTTGTTTGGCTTTCTAAATAGCCAAATCTGACAGTGGGCTATTTTTGGCCTAGAATATATATCTGTTTTGGAAATCTCCATAATTCGCAGTTTTGTGTAGTCTCACATAAATAACTCTGACCATGTTCTATTGATTCCTAAACTTTTTTTTATTTATTTTTTAAACTATAATCACTAAAACTGAAAATTAAACATTGCCAATTATCTTTTATTGTACATTTCTGAAACTCAAACATTAAAATTGCCTAAAGCATTGCACAATGATTAAAATTTACAAGTAATATAGTATTTTCTTCAGGTCTTCTCCAATAATTCTATTCTTTCGTTTTGTTTACTCAGCGTCTTCCCGGCCTGTTAATCTTCGGCATCTCTTGGACGCAGTCATGTTGTAAATAACTTGTGCCAGAGGCTCGAGGCAATGTCCATCTTTTACCGTCAAGCCCAGTACAAGAGAATACAGATGGGGTCTATCAGCACATCAAAATTGACATCGCAACATGACATTTTTTTTTTTTTTTTTTTCTCTCTTTAATTTATTATTTTGATTTTTTTTTTTTTACATTTTCTCTCATGCCAGTGCACTGGCCAGCTGCGTACTAAAAAGGGCATCATTCCGTGGTTTTCCAAGAATGTGCCAGCCTTTGCCCTCTGTGTTTACTTCAGCATGATCTGTTTTCTATAATTGAGGGTGAGAGGACCATCCGATGTCTCTCTCTTTACCTCCTCCCCATATATACACTCACAGTCCTTGCAGATACTTGTGTTTTGAGGATGTAAAGTATCCCCTGGGACTTAAAGGACATTTAAGTCACTACATGCAAGATGCAGAGGACTTATTAGAATCTCTTTCTTTTGAGCTCCACATTTAAAAATATATTGCCCTTTTTGCTGAGCTGGGATAGAGAAAAGTCACCTATGGTTTTAGGAAGGAAGCAAAGCCGCCTCTTCCTTAAAATCTGCTCAAATAACCATTATCAAAGTCTGTGCCTGAAAAAGAGGGCTTGCAACGGCTACAGACTGGTCTGCAACGTCTGCAAGATGTATTTTGTTTCATATACCCACAAAGAAAACATGCGGGGAAAAATACATGTTTGTTTTCTCTGGGGTATATCTGCTAAATAGTAAAAAAAAAATGTCAATGGAGTGTACCTTTTTAAGTGTACATTGTATGCTTTTTCATGGTTGTTGCAAATCGAAACCCTGAAAGTATTGATTTTCTTCAGCCAATGTGTGGGTGATTTCCAGAAAGCCTGGTCTTTTTATTTCCTGTTCACTGTTGTTCATTTTTGGTATTGAAAGGCAAGCCGTTGGGGATCAGCAGTCCTTCCTATCTAGCGAGACGAGGACTAGACAAAATGTAGTTCCTGTGGTAAAACGCAGTGGTGTAGTTGCTGCTCTTCCTGTAGGGAATATGAGCCTTCGATGTAAAACCAGGAACAGACTTGTAACTTATTCACCAGACTTTCAGGATTATTTACTAAACTGTCATGAATTCGCTGGGAGATTGACATTTTTAGACCAAAATAAGTGAAAAGAAAACAAAAACAAGTTGCAGATTTTTTTTTTCTTTTCAATCCTGCTGTTCTAGTCTAACATTTGACCTTCACTGGTCCATACTCGGCAGTAAACTTTAGGGAATACATTTAGTGGTTATGGTGCTTTGTCTACACTGTAACTATTGTACCGTAGAGTGACTCAAACCAGACCACATAAAGAATGAAATATGGGGACAAACGTCAGCCAGGCATTAAACATCTTAGCTCAATGAAGGCCAACCTGCTATCTCAGCTGGTCCTGCACTACATGTCCCATAATGCTTAGCCAGTTTTAAGCTACATTTGTAGTTAAGGGACATTTGGGATACTAAAGCAGAGCGGATTCTGTTAAACTCTTGCTGGCTTTGAAACATGCCAGTGATAGGGTTAATGTCCTTTGATTCTATTTGTAAAGGAACGTGTTTATCTCCTCTGGGCTACATGCTATAACGGTAGGAGTTCCTCACTTAATTTTACAATATTTCCCCTGCAAATTAATAAAATAAAATGTCAGATTAGGTTAGGAATACAAATTAAATATATACATTGTGCCAGTTTAATTACAAACAAATGTATAGAATAAAATATTCACTTACCTGGAGTTTGCTCTTGCCTTCAAGATGGATGCACAATGCCCCAAACCCATAATGCATAGCAACTTGCAAGTGCGAGTATACCTGCTATTAGGAAAGTGTGATTGGCTTGAATGTTCAACTGTGGCAGCCATGTTTATAGTTTTTACCTCTGATAATGGCATAAATAAAAAATATGTAAATGTAGAAATCCGATTAAATCGATGTATTTTCTGACAGTCTGGCTAGCCCGGTATTTCAATGTTATTTTCTATATGATTACCATGTCTGTCTTGCATGTTCCTCCAACTTCAATACATTCACTTCGTTGCCAGATGCTTTTTTTATTTTTTTGATTAATTTTAAATGAATGTAAACATGGTAAATCTTAAGCTCTATGGCTACACATTAAAAAAAATGTATCAGGTTGTTGCGTGAAGAAACCTCTGTAGCATGAGTGCGTGCCATGTTTGACAACCATCAGGAAGAAAACAATGTAAAATTAGACATTGCGATTGGCGAAGTATTACTGCGTGTACTTCAGATGAAATGTGTATGGAAAATCTCATTATTAAAAGTTAAAACCGTCCTCATTCTTGCTCTGTCTTATGAGATCAGACTGTGTACAGCAATATGTATATGAATAAGCTGAAGTAACAGTCAAGACCTGTAAACTTTTTGCCATCCTCGTTGATCCATATGCGAGGGTTGCAGGCGAAGAACCAGGAAACTGTTCTAACAAAGCACAAAATGTTTTGCTTGGGAGGTGGCCATCTCATTTCAGGATTGGAGTTCAGAGGTGACCGAGCACAACTTAATGTTTGGGTAAATGTTCCACCAGGGATTTCCAAATTCTCCATGTTTTCCTGGGTGTATATAACTTCTCATGTTAAGTGTTTTATTTCCCAACTTCAGTAAAAGAAAAGAAACCTAGGGTTTGTTTGAGTGTTTATTGCTCACCAAATACGCATTGAAAGCAAGTTTACACAAGATGAAAGAAAGTCTCAAACTCTCCTGAATATGGCATTTCATCCTTCTAAACTTTTCTAATTACAATGAACGACTTGTGTTATAACAACAAATCTATTCCTGTATGTCATTTACCAGTCATTGTAAAGTTAACACGTCCCCTCACACCCACTGATACTGGGTGATATGAGCTTAAAATAATTATTGAGCGTCTTGGCTTCATGCTGCGGGGCATTTACGCATTTAACTTTCATCAGGAAAAAAGGATGGTGGTTTTTAACCTTCTCACTGTGAACATGTAACCTCCTCATTGGCAAATTGTAAAATTCAGACTAAAAGAGCAGATCTGTAAATATTCACAAACTCTTCGATAGTTTCAGATGGTCTGTGTTTGCCTGCAGTCTGGTACATTTTGGAGTTTAGCAGATACCCCTAATTACTGTGAATCAGGAATTAAAACTTAAAGGAACACTATAGTCACCTGAACAACTTTAGCTTAATGAAGCAG
Organism: Pelobates fuscus; assembly: GCF_036172605.1. Lineage (NCBI taxonomy): Eukaryota > Metazoa > Chordata > Amphibia > Anura > Pelobatidae > Pelobates > Pelobates fuscus. The sequence goes on from NC_086317.1 coordinate 472,637,575, forward strand.
TGTTGGTGTATAGAACATGCCCCTGCAGCCTCACTGCTCAATCATCTGCCATTTGGAGTTAAATCCCTTTGTTTATGAACCCTAGCAACACCGCCCTGCATGTGACTTGCACAGCCTTCCATAAACACTTCCTGTAAAGAGAGCCCTATTTAGGCTCTTTATTGCAAGTTCTGTTTAATTAAGATTTTCTTATCCCCTGCTATGTTAATAGCTTGCTAGACCCTGCAAGAGCCTCCTGTATGTGATTAAAGTTCAGTTTAGAGATTGAGATACAATTATTTAAGGTAAATTACATCTGTTTGAAAGTGAAACCAGTTTTTTTTTCATGCAGGCTCTGTCAATCATAGCCAGGGGAGGTGTGGCTAGGGCTGCATAAACAGAAACAAAGTGATTTAACTCCTAAATGACAGTGAATTGAGCAGTGAAATTGCAGGGGAATGATCTATACACTAAAACTGCTTTATTTAGCTAAAGTAATTTAGGTGACTATAGTGTTCCTTTAAGGAATTATTCACCAAGTTGTATTGAGTAAGACATTTTGAATCTTGGTCATATTTGGTTTTAGATTCTGATGTCTTTTTTTTTTCCTCCTCTCCTATATTCCTTTTGTAGAAAATGTTTTGCTACGTGCAAAAGGTTAGTCGTTGCTAGTTCGTGCATCAACCTTCTGTTTGTTATGGTTGTATTTTACCTTAAGTGTATTCTATCTTTTTTCCAGTAGAGAGCGCTATAGTACTGCTGAATTTTGACAAAAAAAAAAATACAAAAATCACAACACAATCTCCTGCAGGGATCTGACCACTTTTACTTTTTCACAAAATCAAACCAGATGACTGATATATTTAGAATAACTATTTTCCATAGGTTTCTTAAACATTCTCTCCAAGCATGATGGCGCTAGCACTTAAGGGATGTTATTAAAATATGCAAAGTAATACAACTCTTTATTGTGAACTACATGCCCACGGTGCTCAGCCAGCCATTCATCTCAGTGTGGAGGCAGTAATACCATGGCTTTATCAATTTATTTTGGACAGTAGGCTGCTGAACCAGTTACAGAATATCTCCCCCTATATTCTGTTGCCCTGCCCATGGTGGAAGGGGTCAGGGGAACCCAGATATAAAGGATTCCCTAGATCAGTGATTCTCAGTCCCAAGGCACACACTAACAGCTTAGATTGGGTCACTATCCCAATGGAACAGAACTGTGATATTACTGAATGCGGTCAATATCTAAATCTACATTGAGGATAATCAGATCCACAGGGGAGAGGGGTAAAAAACCCCAAAATAAATGTAATATTTTTTGTAAACGATGTGGTTTTGTTTAGTTAGCTGTCCCTGTCAAGTCTACACAGGAATTTTCGTTTTGCTATAATGTACTGACCGTGCAGTTTGTGTTTAAATGGCACCCCTGGGCTCCCTCCCTACGTTTAATAAGTTCAATCGAGTGTTCCTTTATATCGTTAGAACTCAAAGTGTCACTCTGTGCTTGAAATACTCCAGTCATTGAGATACCTTACTGCAGCCGGGATCACCAATTTCCTATGCTTTCCAATTAGCTGTGCACTCTCTAAGTTAGTGTACCTGCTGAAGAGCTAAAATTTAAATTCTAAGTGAATTTCAAATTTAAGGACACAGTATACTATACAGTAAGATGTTAGGATCTATACGTATACGCACATATACATCAAAGAGGACTCTTACAGGAGCTCTGCTGGCCACCACTTCACCCAGATAACTTATTCTAGGACAACCAACGTCTAATTCTCACGTTTTTCAATAGTAAAGACAAGAGACTGAATGGGGATTTGGGTTTCTTTTCACATCCCCAAACCCTTATCAATGTGTGAATACACAAGTCTGTCCATGTGTTTAGGTATAAATTGGATCAGTTCCCCATCATTGTATCCCACAAATTATTAAGGCAACAACTTAATCTCCTATGGATGTTGATATCAAAGTTTACACTTCGTATTTAGTGGAAAGACAGATTTATTAAAATAAGAGTAGCAGCGGTTACTTTTATTGCACTAAACATATTAACAGGCTTTACAGTAGGTGCTTTAACCAACCAAGGCCATGACAGAATATTTTAAACACGTCAAATTTAATATTTTTGGATTGACTTTGAAAATGATTTATTCAAAATAATAAAAAAAAATCAAAATGCATTTTGAAAATTTCTCCAAAAATATTAAATCATTCTAAAAGTGTCAAATATTAAATTGATGCCTAGGTTATCTTACCAGCTTCGTTGTTGAAGGGATCTCAAAGGCTGATGACAATCAGAGGTGATTGTATCAAATCATTGTGGCCCTTTGAGACTGGAGGTAGCAGGTAAATGGTTAAAGGTCTGTAGCTAGTGTTTCACACTGCAGTCTGCCTGGGGGAATGAATCATATCTGACAAGTAATAGTCGAGTGTTACCCCTGGCCCATGGAGAATGTAAAACACAGAATAATACAGACTGCAATGCACTGAGAACCATGGGGACCCCAGGGCCGGGCTGGAGAGGGTCTATCAGCACTGAAATTCCTCTGGACCAGATGAAAGGGAGACATGCATGCGTCTGGGAGGATTAATTTTCTTTGCACAAACTGCAGACAAATTGGAAAAATGAAAGGAATAAGTGGGCCAGGAATGTGCGATGTTGGCATGTCTCAGGAGGCTGATATCAGTTCAAGGAGATGCTGGCAGACACATTGTATCTGAGCTGCTGTCAGGTTCAGTGTGATCCATTGTGTAATACTAGATTAGAAACGTTTGGAAGCAGCGTGCAGTCTTTATATATTCCATCTGAAACCATGCAGGCCTGCATTAGCTGGAAATCAGGTCAAGGGGTCGCACTTTTGCCCGTATTATTGTAGTATTGCATTCTTACTGCATCGCCATCCCAATTAAATACCTGCCGAGACTCTCTGTATTCTCACCACAACCCAACTCCCTTCCATCACAAGACTGCCAGCAAGCACTGCCACCCTACAACCTACCGTACACAGCCCATCCACATCACTCCATGCACACCGTACCAATGACCCCACGCCCACAGTGCCACTGACCCCAAACCCACGCAGACAGTGCCACTGACCCCAAACCCATGCACACAATGCGGGTAAAAGTGTACGTTAGCGTACTTTATTATTTCTCAATTTTACTTAAAGCAAATAGCGTATTTTCTTATTAACAGTCATTATTAAAATACACTTTTACCGTAACTTGTTTAATTTGAGGCTGTCCCCGCCCCCAAGGATTAACTAGATAAGCATTACAACTTTAAACCTACTGACTTTACATTATAAGTGTAAAAGTAAACAGGCGTCCAGATGTTTAAGTCCCCACCAGGAAGAGGGATGCACTGTACGTATATTCCATGGAGGCCAACGTCATAATACATGTTTCGTGGAAGGACTGCATTATCTATTGGCCCATCCTGTAATATGTGGCTGAGCATCACAGCAAGTCTAAGGCACCGATGATACAGCCAGTTACTGGGAATAAATACTACCCCTGGCCAGCCCCTGTAATGACTGTAGGTATTCAGTGTGAGAACACTTACCATGCTCCAGGGATAACAATACCCAGCACACAGTGAGTGCCCCCTGCCCTGCATGACAGATTACAGTTTGCCGCAGTCCATGGTGTTAGCGAGTAGACGCCTCCTAGCTAACCGCATCATTGCAGTGTCGGGATTTGTGAGATGGTATGCTAACAGTGATAGCCTCCAAACTTATATATTTTATTGTTTTTAGTATATTTATACAGCGCACCATAATAGCAATGCTAAAAAACTACAAAATACGCCAAAATACACCTGAACGAAACGGCAAATAATACAATACGCTAAAATACACTTTTACCCACAATGCCACCTCATTCATCTGTCCAGTATCACTCTCCACACAATATGTAATCAAAAAGCGCCACAGACACATTATAAAAGGATTCCATGTCATATATAATGCCATAATGAGGCACCAGGAAGCTATGGATGAGTGGGCGTGCATCAGAACAAAGAAGATACATCATTTCTGTGATCGCATGTGCCCAGCACCAATCCATGCCAACAGCACCACACTGTCTGTACAAAGTGCCACCCCACATCATGCATCCAGAGAAACAAATCCATCCAGTATCTAGAGATCCACCAATACTACTCTGTGTAGCCAGTGCCACTCACTCTCTGCACACAAGACAACCACCTACCTTCCAGCGGCACATACAGCCACCCACCTAGCTCTGCCTTGGAGCACCCTTCTGGGTTACCTTGACTAAATGTAGTATTCTCTGTTTCAAATGACATCAGCCCTTACCTTCTACAAAAAGAGGGGCGTAAGCCACAAACTAACCATTTTCACTCATTCTGTACCATGTAGACAGTGTGTCTCCTGTGTAATATAAATACTGACAGCGATTTTAAGGAATTCAAATCCTTCCTTCCTGAGCTTTCCTCCTGGATGTTTGTTTTAGGAGTCGAATTTCTTAAGCAGATTCTGCTCTTTTACTTCCAACATCCATCATCAGTTAGCAAAACGGCTTCTCTGTCATTCTAAGCAGGTGCAGACCATCTTGTGCTCGTTCACTTTCTGGGAGATCTGTAGCCTCCTTCAGCCTGTCCTCATTAGTACCTTAATTCGACCTTTGTTCCCCAGTTCCCATTCATTAGTCTTTAGGGGTCAGGGAGCACGGCCTGTTGAACTCCTGGCCGTACTCATGAATCCATTTGTTGGCCACTAGAAAACAAAATCAACAAGTGATCTAGAAAAGAAGAATTCTCAGCTTTCACGGCTCGATTCGATTATAAGAGGTAAGAATTTCTCTGGTAATTGAAAACAATTGTCCTATAGATGTAAATGAGAGAACGGCTATTCAGTCACTGTAGCTAAATTTTTCTTTTGAAACTGAATCCAGTATAAAACTTAGCGATTAAGTTGATATAAGATGAAGAAAAGTAAATAGACAAAGGCTATCCCTGAACCCAGGGTTAAATTATTAAGTGGAAATGTTCATAAAGTGTTAGTCAATACCCCTCCTGATTTACTGGAGCTTCACCATCCTTCATATCCTTGTACCCCTAATAACACCCACCATCTTTTGCCAGCTAGAGGAAAATATATAAGATGAGCCGGACACAACTGGAGAAATAAACCGTATGAGCTGGTGGCCCTATGGTCATATAGGGGCCATCTGAGTGTAAAAACCCTATTACGCAAGGTTTTTTGGCTTCTGCATTGCTGTAGGATGGGGCAAAGAAAATCTCTACTAAGAGCCACTTTAAAAATTCTGGTGGTCCGAACTTACCCCATTTGCTCCCAATTAATACAGGACAGCCTGCGTGCAAAGTGTCCTCATTGCCCTCTCCATTTCTATGCAGATTCCACCAGAACAGGGCAGCATTCTGAAATAGCAAATAAATTAATGTGGTATGGAATAACCCAACACCCCCATACCTCAACCTCAGACAACCTACAGCAGTGACATCTCATCCATACCTAACCCAGAACCTACTACCTATTTCATCGTCCCTCATCAACAAAGACTTCCCATTAGAACCACAAACCCCACTCTGTGAACATCTCTGCTCTAGACTCTACTCTCTACTGACTACTTCAATTTCTCTCTCAGTGAATCGGAGAGCATCTGGGATCCTTGCAATTATCCTCATCCCCCATGCTTTAACCAGCTTTGTCCACGTCTGCATCTAATCTGCTACCTACTTGTAAGAGAAAATAAAGAGGCATATCCATTAAAATGTGAACTAAAGTGAATTTAAAATTTAAGATCAAAATAGCCAAACTGAAACCTGAAATGAAGATTGTTTTCAGCTTGGATATTTTGGTCTGAACGTTTAATTTCACTCTCATACAGCCTTTAACTCTTCAGAATTTCTTCCTGCCCTGTTGGAGTCAATTGGTTTCTAGAAGTATAGACTTTGAAGAACACTAGAACTCACAGAGTTAAGCAGTGGTAAGCAACCTTTGGCACTCCAGATATTGTGGACTACATATCTCCTGATTCTTTCTCAGCATTATGGGAGATGTAGTCTTCTTGGGTTTGATTATGTGATGTGCCAGAAGAGTCAACAGTCCGCATGTAATTAAATGCTACGTTTGTTAGAGCTGTGGATATGAACAATTCCCAATCCAGTTGTTTGTGTGTGATTAACTGGATTGGCCATTAGCTAACATTTGTGACTAACAATCTAATTAGTCAAATACTTTTTAAAAATTCATTATTACCACAATTAAAATATTTATATTTTTAAATATAGTAGCTTTTCATAGTTTTACTGTATTTTTTTTTTTAAAAAATAAAGAGAGTTATAGAAAACTGTTGCTTTGTTCCAATAATTAATGACATTTTCTGTGGTGCTAGGTCTGAATGAAAACAAAAAAAATCCTACCTTTAACACAGGTGAGCTGAAATTGGCATAGATAAAGGCCGTAGAGCCTCCCATATCCACTGAACTGAGCTGAAGAAAAAAAAAAGGCAAACACAAAATATATCATTAAGATCATGGATCCCCCCCAACCTGCAGCTTGCATACCGCTTGCCAATGCCTAGATAGAATCGTTTACATCCATATTCTTACTAACATGGAGCATCTTCACACCAAATGCCTCTGCTCCAAGTCTCAGTGGCTAAGTATTAATCAATCTAGGTTATCGGTATTGCTGAATTATTGGATTTAGACAGCCCTGGTCAATATGTTCCATCATCTTAATCTTTACGTCTATATTTTTTGTTCCAGATTCCTTGTAATTTTTATTCAGTTTAATTGTTAAATAACGAAGAAAACAAGCAAGGACCTTCTTTGATGTTTATGCTCTCCGATTTGTAAAATGTCCCATATACGAACGGTTTAACAATAAAATTCTAAAAAGAAAGTGTTATATTAGAAACTGTAAGCACAATTGATTGTTTGCACCAAAGAGAACTTACGTAGATCATGAAGGTGGCTAGACGGTTGCCCATGTTTGTTCTGTACAGAGGGCTCTGTCTGGACTGAAATAATAAAAATTATTTTTAAAAAAATGACTTTTTAGATATGGACTATTCACGAAAATACAGATCTTCCTGGGATTAATTAAGCTGGATACCATGTATAAACAAGATAAGAATTATTTCTCAAAAACAAAAAAAGTTGGAGAATCTTGAAGTCAACTTTAAAACTGAATAGGAAATGTATTGATTTTTTCATTGTAAGGTCTTTTCGAATATGTTAAGACAATAAAACTAGCAGGGTTATTTACTAAAGTGAGAATTTAAGTGAATTTAAAGTTAATCTCAAAGTCAAAATAGCTAAACTGGAAACATGGTCTAAATCAGTTATGGTTAGAGCTCAGATACATTGGTCTTAACTTTTAAATTCACTTTTAACTCTCCTTTAGTGAATAACCCTGTGAGTGCTATTGTGATATTTACTTAAAGAGACACTATAGGAACACAGGCCATTTCATCTCATTGAAGTGGTCCATTAACACTGCAATTTAAAACTGTGCATTTTCAGAGAAATCACTAGATAAAATGTAATATTAGTTGTTACTTGCCATTTTTTTTTCACACTAGTTTCAGCCACCGGGATGCCAACAGCTTTAGGTACAGTCTACCACAATGGGTCTCATCTCCTGGCTCAGTTAATACAATTGGTTCTCCACAATAGGTCTTATCTCCTAGCTCAGTTACTGAAATTGGTTCTCAACAATAGGTCTCATCTCCTGGCTCAGTTAATAAAATTGGTTCTCAACAATAGGTCTCATCTCCTGGCTCAGTTAATACAATTGGTTCTCCACAATGGGTCTCATCTCCTGGCTCAGTTAATAAAATTGGTTCTCAACAATGGGTCTCATCTCCTGGCTCAGTTAATAAAATTGGTTCTCAACAATGGGTCTCATCTCCTGGCTCAGTTAATAAAATTGGTTCTCCACAATGGGTCTCATCTCCTGGCTCAGTTAATAAAATTGGTTCTCCACAATGGGTCTCATCTCATGACTCAGTTAATAAAATTGGTTCTCAACAATGGGTCTCATCTCCTGGCTCAGTTAATACAATTGGTTCTCCACAATGGGTCTCATCTCCTGGCTCAGTTAATAAAATTGGTTCTCAACAATGGGTCTCATCTCCTGGCTCAGTTAATAAAATTGGTTCTCCACAATGGGTCTCATCTCCTGGCTCAGTTAATAAAATTGGTTCTCCACGATGGTTCTCATCTCCTGGCTCAGTTAATAAAATTGGTTCTCCACAATGGGTCTCATCTCCTGGCTCAGTTAATAAAATTGGTTATCAACAATAGGTCTCATCTCCTGGCTCAGTTAATAAAATTGGATCTCCACGATGGGTCTCATCTCCTGGCTCAGTTATTAAAATTGGTTCTTCACAATGGGTCTCATCTCCTGGCTCAGTTACTGAAATTGGTTCTCAACAATAGGTCTCATCTCCTGACTCAGTTAATAAAATTGGTTCTCCACAATGGGTCTCATCTCCTGGCTCAGTTAATAAAATTGGTTCTCCACAATGGGTCTCATCTCCTGGCTCAGTTAATAAAATTGCTTCTCAACAATGGGTCTCATCTCCTGGCTCAGTTAATAAAATTGGTTCTCCACGATGGGTCTCATCTCCTGGCTCAGTTAATAAAATTGGTTCTCCACAATGGGTCTCATCTCCTGGCTCAGTTAATAAAATTGGTTCTCCACAATGGGTCTCATCTCCTGGCTCAGTTACTGAAATTGGTTCTCCACAATGGGTCTCATCTCCTGGCTCAGTTACTGAAATTGGTTCCCCACAATAGGTCTCATCACCTAGCTCAGTTACTGAAATTGGTTCTCCACGATGGGTCTCATCTCCTGGCTCAGTTAATACAATTGGTTCTCCACAATGGGTCTCATCTCCTGGCTCAGTTAATAAAATTGGTTCTCCACAATAGGTCTCATCTCCTGGCTCAGTTCATAAAATTGGTTCTCCACGATGGGTCTCGTCTCCTGGTTCAGTTAATAAAATTGGTTCTCCACGATGGGTCTCATCTCCTGGCTCAGTTAATAAAATTGGTTCTTCACAATGGGTCTCATCTCCTGGCTCAGTTACTGAAATTGGTTCTCCACAATAGGTCTCATCTCCTGGCTCAGTTAATAAAATTGGTTCTTCACAATGGGTCTCATCTCCTGGCTCAGTTACTGAAATTGGTTCTCAACAATAGGTCTCATCTCCTGGCTCAGTTAATAAAATTGGTTCTCCACAATGGGTCTCATCTTCTGGCTCAGTTAATAAAATTGGTTCTCCACGATGGGTCTCATCTCCTGGCTCAGTTAATAAAATTGGTTCTCAACAATAGGTCTCATCTCCTGGCTCAGTTACTGAAATTGGTTCTCAACAATAGGTCTCATCTCCTAGCTCAGTTACTGAAATTGGTTCTCCACAATGGGTCTCATCTCCTGGCTCAGTTAATAAAATTGGTTCTCCACAATGGGTCTCATCTCCTGGCTCATTTACTGAAATTGGTTCTCCATAATGGGTCTCATCTCCTGTGTTGGTACCAGTTTTGGGACAGTTGGGAGATACCCAGAATAATGCTCTACTACGATAGTTACTGTATCATTAATAATGTAAATTTTTATGGCAATATTTCATCTAGTGAAATTCCCCATCTAAATTAAATGATCACCCTAACTTTCTAAAAGTATACAGAAAAGAAAAATAACAGATTTATTGCTTGATTTTTTAAACTGACACGTAACTTACATTAATATTATTACTGACAGTGGTAAAAGGGTGAACTGTATAACCAGACCAGTGTTAAAATTTAAATACAGAACACAGAGATGGTGGCAGGGGACACCATATTTGATCAGGTCATTAGACAATGAATGAGGGGATTTAACCCCTTACGGACACAAAGGAAATATTCCGTCATGATTTCCTTTTATTCCAGAAGTTGTGTCCTTAAGGGGTTATTTTCATATGCAGTTTGCTTCCTGGCTGAGAATTAAAATGTACTTACCGTAGCGTGGTCAAAGTGTGGTTCATAATGTCCGCCAATTCCATAGTTTACCACTTGCAGGTGCTCAGCGTAAGGGACCTGGACATTTAAACCCGTCGTTGCTGCGATACGAAGGTCTATGTTCTTGATGATCGGATGAACAGTGTCCTTTAGCCAAGCGCTGAAACACAGCACAGAGAATTAACAAATACCCCATAATATCAGCTTCTCCAGTGTATACAGAGTGTTTTGACTTGAAACATGAAATAGCATTCAAAGTTGGAAATTAATAGACAAATAATTTTGTCCTAATTTGGACGGAGCGGATTTGCTGAGAATTTGTCAGCTAACACGCTCAGACAATCAGTAACTGCAGGGACCATCAGTTTATGTCAAACTGTTTGAAAACACTTTAACGTATACACCATAACCACTTCACAGGCTTCACCATAACCACTTCACAGGCTTCACCATAACCACTTCACGGGCTGTTAGAAAATAATTTCCGTGACTGATAAATCACATCCATCCACTGACTTGACGTGGACCTGGCAGGAAAACCTCCATTTCAATCATGCTTGGGGAAATAAATCACTATTATTCAGAACTTATAATGACGGAACAATGGCATTATACAGAAAGAGAGTGTCTAGGTGGATCCCCAGCGCATCAATAAAAACTATAAGACTTATCAATAAATGAATACAATGTGAAAGAGAGCGGCGTTGCCGCATCATGAACCAATAAAAAGAGAATGTGTGATGTAGAAATGCATATCGGGCCCGTGATTATTAGAAACAGGATAGAACTAGGAGCATTCTAAGAAACAAAGATTGGCAAATTAAACAATCAAACGAAATGGATACTACGAACCTTACAGAGAACTAATAGGCAGAGTTCTACATTAACTCTTTCAGTGCTGGAATGTTAGCCGGTCTCACATTAACTCTTTCAGTGCTGGAATGCTAGCCGGTCTCACATTAACTCTTTCAGTGCTGGAATGCTAGCCAGTCTCACATTAACTCTTTCAGTGCTGGAATGTTAGCCAGTCTCACATGAACTCTTTCAGTGCTGGAATGCTAGCCAGTCTCACATTAACTCTTTCAGTGCTGGAATGTTAGCCGGTCTCACATTAACTCTTTCAGTGCTGGAATATTAGCCGGTCTCACATTAACTCTTTCAGTGCTGGAATGCTAGCCAGTCTCACATTAACTCTTTCAGTGCTGGAATGCTAGCCAGTCTCACATTAACTCTTTCAGTGCTGGAATGCTAGCCAGTCTCACATTAACTCTTTCAGTGCTGGAATGCTAGGCGGTCTCACATTAACTCTTTCAGTGCTGGAATGTTAGCCGGTCTCACATTAACTCTTTCAGTGCTGGAATGTTAGCCGGTCTCACATTAACTCTTTCAGTGCTGGAATGCTAGCCAGTCTCACATTAACTCTTTCAGTGCTGGAATGCTAGCCAGTCTCACATGAACTCTTTCAGTGCTGGAATGTTAGCCGGTCTCATATTAACTCTTTTGGTGATGGAATGCTAGCCAGTCTCATATTAACTCTTTCAGTGCTGGAATGTTAGCCAGTCTCACATTAACTCTTTCAGTGCTGGAATGTTAGCCGGTCTCACATTAACTCTTTCAGTGCTGGAATGCTAGCCAGTCTCACATTAACTCTTTCAGTGCTGGAATGCTAGCCGGTCTCACATTAACTCTTTCAGTGCTGGAATGCTAGCCAGTCTCACATTAACTCTTTCAGTGCTGGAATGTTAGCCAGTCTCACATGAACTCTTTCAGTGCTGGAATGCTAGCCAGTCTCATATTAACTCTTTCAGTGCTGGAATGTTAGCCAGTCTCACATTAACTCTTTCAGTGCTGGAATGTTAGCCAGTCTCACATTAACTCTTTCAGTGCTTGAATGCTAGCCGGTCTCACATTAACTCTTTCAGTGCTGGAATGTTAGCCAGTCTCACATTAACTCTTTCAGTGCTGGAATGTTAGTTAGTCTCACATTAACTCTTTCAGTGCTGGAATGTTAGTCAGTCTCACATTAACTCTTTCAGTGCTGGAATGTTAGCCAGTCTCACATTAACTCTTTCAGTGCTGGAATGTTAACAAGTCTCACATTAACTCTTTCAGTGCTGGAATGTTAGCCAGTCTCACATTAACTCTTTCAGTGCTGGAATGTTAGCCAGTCTCACATTAACTCTTTTAGTGCTGGAATGCTAGCCAGTCTCACATTAACTCTTTCAGTGCTGGAATGTTAGCCGGTCTCACATTAACTCTTTCAGTGCTGGAATGCTAGCCAGTCTCATATTAACTCTTTTGGTGATGGAATGCTAGCCAGTCTCACATTAACTCTTTCAGTGCTGGAATGTTAGCCAGTCTCACATTAACTCTTTCAGTGCTGGAATGTTAGCCAGTCTCACATTAACTCTTTCAGTGCTGGAATGTTAGCCAGTCTCACATTAACTCTTTCAGTGCTGGAATGTTAGCCAGTCTCACATGAACTCTTTTAATGCTGGAATGCTAGCCAGTCTCACATGAACTCTTTCAGTGCTGGAATGTTAGCCGGTCTCACATTACCTCTTTCAGTGCTGGAATGCTAGCCAGTCTCATATTAACTCTTTTGGTGATGGAATGCTAGCCAGTCTCATATTAACTCTTTCAGTGTTGGAATGTTAGCCGGTCTCACATTAACTCTTTCAGTGCTGGAATGCTAGCCAGTCTCATATTAACTCTTTTGGTGATGGAATGCTAGCCAGTCTCATATTAACTCTTTCAGTGCTGGAATGTTAGCCAGTCTCACATTAACTCTTTCGGTGCTGGAATGCTAGCCAGTCTCATTAACTCTTTTGGTGATGGAATATTAGATAATCCTGATATTAATCCTTACAGGGGCTGTAGTGGTTATTGTGCTTACATTTAAGATTTAAGATTTTACTACAATAGAACTACCGGTAATTCCCATTTCCTAGAGGAAAAGTACTAACTCTGCTTTAATAAACAATTTTATCAATAAATATTAGATGCTAATGATATTGTATAAATAAATTACCTTTTGCTTATGCGATATTCAACCTCGGATTGTTTTCCTCCTGAAGCAACCACCGACCTCAGCAGCTGGAATCCGACATTGTAAATGGTCAGCATTTATCTCAGCGACATGCATTCAGACCCAGTACAGTAACAGATTTCTGGGGATGGACCATCTTGGCATTGTACGGTATTGTAAACTGGGCATCACAGTTAGGACAGCCCATTATATATGTATATGCTCCGAATGAACCATTTTTTCCAATCACTCACGATATTAAAGTCTCATGGCTATGTTCATATCAGAGATTGGCTCTGTACATTCACTGGATATGAGGCCTTGACTTCAGTGAGGACATATTTTGGTATTCCTTGTGATTTCCAAAATGAAAAATGAATTATGGTAAATGTAAATAAATTTGCATTCAATGCCCTGACAGTGCCTTTAAGATGGAATCGATGCCACTGTGGAATATGAACGTTTAAATATAGAAAAACCTTTAGCCTTATTGAGAAAGAACAATAAGGAAAGCAATAGCCACTCAGAATTTCTCTTTTCTTAGATCTGACAAATCAACCTCACATTTGGTCACCTCCGTTTAATTGGGCCAGGTGTCTGATCTGAGTGCAGCGCAGACCGCACTGTTACTAGTTTACAACGCCTGCCCCAGTCAAAGCAAAATCATACGGACCTCAGGGAATATTCTGCTTTTCCATGAACACATTCTCACGAAGCCAAGGATTGCAACATTGAGAAAATTAATGACCTGTTTTATGGCCACACAATATTTCATAAGCGCCAGATGGAAAACGTTTATTTCGTAACTTGGAGTAACGACTTATTTGGTGATAAAACAATGTGACCGTCAAATAATCATAAAATATATACTATACACATGGACTTAAGCCAATTTATATTACAAACTATAAATATTTCAAATTAGGAAATCAGTCTGCAGTGAAAGGGGGGGATTTCTGAGTGTCTGAAATGGGTCCTGAGAATACAGGGGTTAAAAATTCTAGGGACCGGTTCGTGCCTGGCAATTCAAGTGTTAATTGCAGTCTGCACTGTAGCATATATTTTTAATGCATTATATTGATAAAAACAAATAAACAAAAAATAAAAAAATATTCTTCTTGTCTTTTTATTGATTTAGCTTACCCAGGGAACGGCCAGTTCCTTAATGGTCTCAGATTCATGGTCGCTGACAAAGTCATGATACAGAACCACGTAGGGGTCCAAATTCACAATTTCCTTTTTCAGGGGCTGCAGCATTAAATGTGGGCTGCTGTTTGTATCGTAGAAGCAAAGCATCCTGGGGTTTTCATACATCATTAGCTGGAAGCAGAACATTGACTGGTTAGTTTGTTGCTCCGTATCCGTTGTGAAGAATAGGATTTGTGGCTTCTGAAAGACTTCAACTAAAATGTGATATAGTAGGAAGCAAAACTGAGAATGTAAAAAAAATATTGGGCTCAATTTTTGTCTCAATCCCTACAATTCACACATTTTAGTCAACAGTTATAAATGTAAACCCATAAATCCACACTGCTGTATTTACCTGTAACCTGGAGCAGAGATCCTCCATCCCCACTCCCGGTCAATCATTGTTATAAGTTCTGTGCTTTGCCCCTGGCAGTCAGCATAGAGACCATAGGAGAGAGGAGAAATGTAACAATGTTTCTATTTCTCTCCAACGCAATGTGTGCCTTGACTGTGCCAGGACTGAACTAGTTTGTGACGTCAATTGTTAAATCTTTAATATAAATTTAAAAGAAAATGGCGAACAGTTTAAAAAAAAAAAAAAACAATATTAACACATATGATAGGCGATTTAAATGTTCTATTCCTTGGTGTAATTCCCCCTTTAAAGCAACTTACAAATCATTGATCTCTTATAGTCCCATAATAGCTTCACTGGCTAACATAACTCATCTGTTTTTAAATATATTACTAGTAGGCTCACCTGACCTATTCCCTGTGCATCAGATCAGTGTTTCTCACCATTTACGGAGAAGTACCCTACAGGTCACCGGACCTGCTCCCCGTACCTCACCTGACCTGCTCCCCGTACCTCACCTGACCTGCTCCCCGTACCTCACCTGACCTGCTCCCCGTACCTCATCTGACCTGCTCCCCGTACCTCACCTGACCTGCTCCCCGTACCTCACCTGACCTGCTCCCCGTACCTCACCTGACCTGCTCCCCGTACCTCACCTCACCCTGCTCCCCGTACCTCATCTGACCTACTCCCTTTACCTCACCTGACCTGCTCCCAGTATCTTACCGGACCTACTCCTTGTACCTCATTTGACCTACTCCCTGTCCGTCATCTGACCACTTTAGTTTGTAAGCTTGCAGGCCATGTTCTCAAACCTACTGCCTCAGTGTACCTTTGTCATGCTGGTCTTGTTATACCCTTTGGTTAATTCACCTTGAGGTGCAGAATGCGTGGGTGCCACAATTATATAATATTTATGCCATAAAATCAATGCTGGGACATAGTGACACATCCTATTTTCACACCTGATTTCCTAAGGTTCGACAGAGCCCCTCGTACAGATCGCGAGTTCTGAGGTGGGTGACATTAGGACGCTGAATTCTGGTTTCTTCCAGCGCTGAAATGTCGGGATTTTCATCTAAAATCTTCTCATACTTTATAATGTTTCGTGCCACCCTTTTATTATCTGGATCTAAAGACAAAAAATGATAGAAATAAAAAATATATAAGACTTCATTGGTGAAATATATTGTTTCTTGTCACTTCACGCCATTCATACCAAATGTTATATATATGTAGACATAGTGTACAAAACAAACTTACCTCCTACCTACCGTGGGTTCACATGATCCAAATGGCTGCTCAGCCAGATATAAGTGACATGTTCTCATAAAAATCAATATACATCATGTAAAAAAATATATATCATTTAGTTTCATTAAATGTAATAAACTTTAAAAAAAACGAGAAGAGAAAATTTGATGACCGTAGTCCTTTAAAGGGATCCTATAGTGAAAGGAAAACAAAGCCGTTTTCCTGGCACTATAGGGTTAATCGGTACCCCCCTCCCCTGGGCCCCCTCCCCCAGCCGGGGGGCTGAAGGGGTTAAAAACTACTCTTAGCACGAAATTGGAAAACAGGGAAAATCCCATGCATTCAAGAATTAACAACACAAGTCATATGGCAGGCAAAATTGGAAAGGGGTATATTGGTGAACCTAGGAAATAGTACACTCAAATAAAAAACTGGAACACATGGATAAATAAAATGGAAGCTACAACTTAACAATTATCATAACAGTTAAAAGTTTCGTCCTTTTTATTTTGGGGGGGAGGGGGGGGAGGGGTTAAATGACAACAAACCAACACAATAATTAACCCCTTAACACTAATTACACTCCTCTCTCCTGCACTTTTCACTCAACACTTGATGCGTGTATAGTTTACATCCTGTTATAGAGAGGGGAGGTGATGGGGAGGAAAAGGGAGAGGGAAAAAGAAATAGATCCCAAAAAACGGGCAGATAAACAGAATTGCAAAATTAATTGTATTACAATAGGCGTAAGGAGTGCTCACTCTCTCCAAGGATAGGCAGGGAATGAAAGATTTACAAACAAGAATTTATATGGGATTTAGGAATCAGGGTAGGAGGAAGGGGAATTGGGTAAAAAACAAAAACAAAAACCCTTCAGCCACATACCTGAATCCAGCGATGATGTCCCTCGGCGCTGGATCAGGCTCCGCCCGCGCTCCTCCCGCTCTGACGGGGGAGACCTAATGCGCATGCGCAGCAATGGCCATGCGCGCATTAGACCTCCCCATTGGAAAGCGTTATTTAAATCTGACGCTGGAGGTCTGTGAGGACGTCCATCGTCAGATAACGGATCAAAAGGCCGTTTGGATTCCAGAAGCTCTTTAGTAGCTGCCTGTTAGACAGCCACAGAGGGCAGACTTAGTGCTGCAATGTGCAGTTTCTCTGGACCTATAATGTTCTACATTGCAACACTAAGTGCAAACGGGTCACAGCACCCAGACCACTGCAATGAGCTAAAGTGGTCTGGGTGCCTACAATATCCCTTTAATTAAGATGCCACGATAGTATCACGATGCAAGCGTTTCCAGTGGAAGCATATCAGGACAGTTATAATGTTGCAGATAAAAGTATCACACTGTTATTCTTCGTGTTAGTTTTGTAAATATTGTTAAATTGTCTGTATTTTGATGGTTTTATTAATGGATGTGTTATTGACTTTATAATTGTATTTTAACACTAGCAATTTACAATTAGGAAATTTTAAGTTGACAGTTATGGAGATTAAATGGCTTGCACTGGCTACTTGTTTTACTACCTGGTGGTGTAATCAGCTTAGTTGCGGTTTCTAAATGATTGATATTCAGGTATTGAACACTGTAATTAAAGGGACACTATAATAATCACCAGAACAGCTACAGTTTAATGCTGTTGTTCTGGTGAGTATAAGCATTACCTTCAGGCTTTTTGCAGTAAACACTGTCTTTCCAGAGAAAATGCAGTGTTTACATTACAGCCTAGGGATAACTCCATTCCTCAGACGGCCACTAGAGGTGCTTCTTGGGGCAATGCAGTGTGCAGCACTGACGTTCAACGTCTCCACACTCTGCATGGAGATAGTGAACATTCCTCATAGAGATGCATTTCTATGAGGAGATGCTGATTGGTCAGGGAAGCGTTTGGCTCTGTCCCCCTCCCTCCCCCCCAGAACCGCCTCCTTGAACCGCCTATGGGAAAGGATTGTGATTGGCTGAGATCATCACTTCTGATGATGTCAGCCAAGGAGGGGGGTTGAGGGTGGAGCCAGCGCTGGCAGACTGGAAATAAGGTAAGATTTCATGTATTTAGGAGGGCAAAGGGGAGCCAGGGGGGCAAGATGGTGATCTGAACACTATAAGGTCAGGAACACATATTTGTGTTCCTGACCCTATAGTGTTCCTTAATTGTTTTGTGTCAAAAGTACTGTATGTTTTAAAGTAACAATTTTTTACTTCTGCAGAATTATTTTGAAAATTTCAGACAAAAACGTGATATAATAATGTTAAATTATTCATAATTCACAACCCTGCACTCTTACTGCAAACAATTGCAGTATACTTGTAAAATATCTTGTGCATAATAAGCTACGTTTTCCATTATGTTCTGAGCACGCTATACATTCTGTGATATAAAACAGATTTTACAAGTTACATTTGCACGGCCAACACACACACACACACACACACAGAGTGCATAATGTAGGGGTTATTCATTTACAGACTGTGCCCGGTGTACCCAGCACAGCATATAAATGAAAATAAAACTAAAACTAGTGACATTTTTCTTATAAAGACCAGCACAATCACATTTAGTAAACGATTGGGTTGTGAAGTAATCGTATTAGTGACAGGGCCTCTTTAAGATGCCAACATTTGTTCCATTGTAAACCTGTCTATAATTGTAAAATGAATGGTTTGGCAATCTTCATGGAACATTCCTACGTAGTCAGCGAAATTCTAGAAACGCTAAACATTTTCCTTTTACTTCTTTAACAGGGAATTAATAATATGCGCTTTCATAGATAATTCATAGTTAATTGCCATTATTTTTGTTTAACTTCTTCACAATGAGTGAATGAGTGGTCCAGGGATATAAAGGTCACTCAGTATTATCCATGGCAACTGTTATTGATATGAACTGAGAAGTGACCCCAACTATATCCCCTCAACCAATTTCGTACAAAAACAGGTATCATTGCAGTGGCATTCAAATAACAGACGACAGACACCACTTGGGATTATGGGAAACGCTGGTAGTGGCCCGTATCACGGATTGCTAAGGTAAGGGTCATTTTTTGTCAAGCCGCTCCCAGGTTACTTAATGTAGCTTTAAAATAAAATAATAAAGGTTAAATTAACAAGCAGAGAATTATTCACCAGGAAAATTCAAGTTTCAAGGTCACACTATCTGGGTTGGAAGTGTTGATGGCTTGGAGAATGTTTCCCACAGGTGAGTCCCTGGTGAGGGAATGCACACCATATTCAATAATCACCATTTTATGCCATAAGTAATACAAGGTTGGCTATGGCTTGTTAAAAACCAGCTAGAGAGACAAGTTGTGTGTAACACTACCAGACTTTGCTGCACTTTGTGAGACAGATAAGGACTTTTAGAGACACTGTGGCCACATGGTTTACATTGCAGCATTAAAGGGACACTAAAGTCACTAAAGTGTCTATAACATGTTCCTTCAGTTTTAAAAATATATATAAATGTTTACATGATGACAATAAATGTTTATGATGACAATTAAAAACCTTTAGTGGCAGTCGCTCAGACGGCCACTAGAGGTGCTTCCTGGGTCAGTGCTGCACAATGTGCAGCATAGATGTTCAGCGTCTCCACGCCCTGCATGGAGACACTGAACACCCCTCAGAGATGCATTGATTCAATGCATCTATGAGAAGATGCTGAGTGACACAGTGCAGCATTTTGCCGTGCACACTCAGTCGGAGCTCTGGCGCTCTGCAGGAGAAGGATGTAGTCACTGGCCACTGGAAGACACTTGGCATCTGGCATAAACCCAGGTAAGAGGGCAATCCGTTGCAAAACAGTTTGCCCCATTACCAGGAATTGGGGCCAGGGTACTCCTCCCACCATAACCACTACAGGAAGCTGCAAATGTTATGATGCTTAGAATAACCCTTCAAATGAATACCTCCACGAAATGGCATGGATTTATTTAGAGAGTTCCCAGCTATTCCACTTTGATCACAACAGAAACGGTTCTACTGACAAACATCATCAATAAAGGTTCACCGGATCACATACCATACAGCAGACACTCCCTGGAGAGATCTAAAGCCTGGGAGATATTTCCTGTCTGAAAGAAATGTACAAATATTAATACAGATAGTCACACTTGGCCAGGTATAGGGACTGCTAAGTGGCTGGAATTTAATTCTACGCATTAAATCCAAAATCCTTTCCTGATTTAACGAAAAGCAGATTTTTGTTTTCATTCCTTACTACAGAAGCTCCTGTGGCTTCTATCAACTCTAAAATGTTATTCTTAAATTCTTCATACTTATATGTTAACCTATTTACAAACTTCTGACTACACAACACTCTCCCTCACTTACCATTCCTCTCCACACATTCCTCACTCCTATGTGAGGAACAAACCCACCAATACAAACTCCACATACTACAATTGAAAGCAATTCTGGTCATTGTTTTAGCTTTATTTTGACAATTTAGTTTTGTTTTTATTAACACTTTTTGTCATGCTATGTCAGATACTTAGGGCTCGGTCTCAGACAGGGGCTTGGTAGGTCCACACAACAGCCAGCCAAACTCTATTGTGTGTTGTGTGTGTGGTGGCTGAATTTTGTCTGCACAGAGAAGCTGAACTTTCCCCATAGAGATGCACTGATATAATACATCTCTAGGGGGGGCAGCTGGTTGGTCAGGGCAGCGTGTGGCACCGCCCCACCTTCTTTTTCTATGTGAAAGCATTGTGATTGGCTGAGATCCTCAATTCTGATTATGTCAGCCAAGGAGGCAGATCAGGGGCAGGGTCCACCTTGGCTGAGTTCATCAGTATTTGAAAAAAAAAAAACAAAAAAAAAACCAAGAGTATAATGCACACACAAAAAAAAGTGTGTGTGTGAGTGTGGGGGGGGGGGGGGGGGGGGGATACTTTCTGCAGGGTGCTCCAGAAAGGGAGGGCCAATCCCTGGAGACATCAAATGGGAGAAAATAAATATTCAGGCACACCTGAGGTTTCTTCTAAAAGGCAGTCATTTTATTTGGAACAAAAAAGTGGAGACAACGAACAAATTATGTGATTTCTACTATTTTTATGCATTGCTTGTTTCTGACAAAATTCTCAAAGTATAATTAGATTGCTGTTTGATTTTTCTTTAATCTGTCACATGGGATCATTTACCTGGTGGAAGTCATTTTATGTATGCATTGAATCTGTAAAAATTGGAATTATGGTACTTTCTCCCCAAGGAGAGGAATAAATGCTAGGGCACCATGACCGTATAACATAACTAGACACTGGATGCTGTATTTTTCCACATTTCACTAAACCAGGAAACCTTTAACAAGCTTCATCAGCACAACAAAGATTGTCTGGGTGTAGAGAAGAGGGGGCATAAAAACCAAACCCCTGGCACAGGCGAAATTTAATGTATTCCCTGCTGCCAAGGTAAATATTCTTATGTTAAAGAGACATTGCCATATGAAAGTTTATATCCATTAAATAAGGTTAAAACAGTAAAGCAAATAGATTAATATATTAACGTTATTTTCATATAAGAAATCTGTAGTATGTTTAGCCAGAATTAGAATTTGAAGATCTGTCCATGTTTCAACAAGGAGGCTGCCATGTTGGATTCACATCACAATTTCCAAACCATGATTGACAGTTCCTAATAAAAAACCAAGACTACAGAGAGCATGCGATGGCAGCAGCCAATCAGATTCTGTGGATTGTGCTAATTTAGAATGACAGAATTTCAGCTGGATTAAGGTTTTAGTAACTATGAGAATTGCAAATCTGAGCAGAATCAGGTCATTCTCCCCAAATTTTGTCCCCAAATCCAGACAAAATTCCGCACTTGGTAAAGAAGCCCCTAAATGATGTATTGTTGAGAATTTACCAGAGAATTGCAAATATTAGGCAAAGCAGCCCAAATGGAAATATTCGCCAACTCAGCTGTATTTTTACAGCTATTTTGGCCTTGGATTTGCAATTCGATGAGGAATCACCTATAATGGACTGAATTTTTTTTTTGCAAAGAATAAGGCGTTATTTAAAAGAATATTTTAAGCTAGGAGCAGGGGACTCTTAAATAACAAATAAAAAATAATAATTTCAAATAAAATCAGACAGCACACACACACATAAACACACATGCATACGCACACTTACAGTCTAATAACACCTCTCTATTTTAATGTTTATCCATACCACGGCTAGCAGCAATGAAATGTATGAATAAATGTTTCATTGCCCTTTACATTCTGCTACCTTCCTCATATTCCCGGTTTCAGAATTGGACTGCTTTGGCTATCCTAAATCCAGCTGACAGAACACACTATGGAACGATGCCAACCTTCGTGAGTACGCCTCTGTACAAATCCTGAATGTGGGTTTTATCTTCTAATGACACCTACTGGGGAACCTGGAATCCATTACAATTTGCTGGGCTGCAAATACAGCTTGCTCTTGTATGAAAAAAAAATCTGAATATGTTAAAATATGCGCAAAGATTATATACAGTGATACCCGGGGGTGCCTCTAGCAATCTGTTCTGTAGATTGCAACTCACATGATTCTCGACCAGATTACGTGCTGACGTTGAATTATAGGAGTCACAGTACCAAGAAGTTGTGGAAACCTGTACATACATAATTACCTGGGAATGAGGGGACCGTAGTAGTTATTGGGGAGCTGTCCAAAATGATGAAACACATCAGAGGAATTTAAGTTCTAAAACAGGTGGAGGGGGTCTGCTTCCTCCCCACACATACAGGCAGAGTTAAATTAATAATCTTACTATTCTAAATCCTAACACATTCTCCCCTTATAAAACAGCAGATCCAATGTAAAATGCATTGAACAAAAAAAAGAAAAAAAAAAGAAATTAAACTTACTTTATAATGAGAAAATGCCAAGTAATCCAGAGCCTCTTCTAAACTTCCCTCCTCCTCTGTATACCAATTGCCGTACGTCCCTCGGAACATGCTCACCGCTTCCTCCAGCCATGGTATCGAGTGATAAAAGTCATTCATGTCATAGGCCACCTGAGCAATAACGTTACATCAAATTAGCCTTGCCGACCTCTGGGCCACAGATATTTGGATGGGTTTGGTAATGATTTACCCACAAGTAATTATACCTTGGGTAAACCTGATGAAAAGCTAACATGTTAATAAAAAGTAGCATTTAATAAAATAAATACTATAAAAAAAAAAAATTCTTTATTTTTGGCGTGCAAGAAAAATATATAGAATCTAGCAATGCCACAACAGCTATTGCCAGTGCATCGGTCAACAATTTGTTACAGTTGTTTGGCATGTCATTTCATTGTACATTTTATATTGTAGTATAGAGTTATCACAAGTAAAACCAACTTGTCAGCTACAAGATATGGCAGACGAGTTATGCCTTTGGAGTATATATACTGACACTTTTTGGGGGTATTAAGGGGTTGCACACTTAAACAGAGACATAACTTGTCTGTGCGCTTTATAAAAAAAATATGGATAGACAATTCGCTGAATCTACACAATATCTAAAATGGTATAATAAAATAGTAACAATAATAATAATATAATGATAATGATACTCCGCACTTGTGAGGGACATCTTTGTCGGATTGAGCACAGGGTTTGTCGAAAATAGGTAACGAGTGCAAGTGCAGAGGTGTTATTTAGGATGAGCATACAGACAATCCCCATCTTATTTTTAAGGAAACAATCTTAAGTGGTGCCTTTCTCAGTTCATCGGAGCACATCACCCTGGGTAGGTAGCCAGGCCTGTGTGCTCGGTGTGTATCAAGGGTAATTGCTTATCTAAATCAATAGGCCCGTCTTCCCTATAGGTGCTACTGTGGTTGGCTTAGTATTGGAAAATTGTGGTAGGAAAAAAAGATATAACAAACACAAAATAAAAGTCGAACATGTGTATAAATAGATCAGAGATGCTGGCTGTCAGGATACACTAATATGCCCAACACGCAGAATTTAAGTAAAAATAAAGAAAACCCCAAGACGTATTACTGGGCCTTAGAACGGCCGGATTTAATGTATAAAAGGAAAAACACAAGACAGGCGGAGGTCAAGAATACAGATATAGCGTAAACGGTATGTAAGCCAAAGGTCAAGGAATATACACCCAAATTATTATGCAAATGATATTTTTCTCATTTACCTAAATAATTGATGTAAATAACAGTCAGCATAATTCTCATGTTATCAACTATTAAGAGTACAATTCAAATTTTATTGTACAATCCTCCTAATGATAACAGTATTTTTTTTTTTAAACATAAAAAACTTACAATGCACTGTTCCAAATTATTACGCACAGTAAGTTTCAAAACACTTTATAGGTTGTAAAGAACTGGAAATTGTCATTTGTTGTGTTTGCAGCACATTTACTGAAATAAAAAGCTATTTCAATCAAACTTATAACAACATTTTAACGTTTTAAACATTTTAACAGGTCAAGTTACATTTTAACATAGGACCCCTTATTTGATAGCAGCTTCACAAGTCTTGCATCCATTGAACTTGTGAGGTTTTGGACAGTTTCTGCTTGAATCTGTTTGCAAGATGTCAGAATAGCCTCCCAGAGCTGCTGTTTGGATGTAAACTGCCTCCCACCCTCATAGATCTTTTGCTTGAGGATGCTCCAAAGGTTCTCAATAGGATTGAGGTCAGGGAAGGATGGAGGCCGCACCATGACTTTCTCTCCTTTTATCCCCATAGCAGCCATTGATGCAGAGGTATTCTTTGCAGCATGAGATGGTGCATTGTCATGCATGAAGATGATTTTATTACGGAAAGCATAGTTCTTCCTTCTGTACCAGGGAAGAAAGTGGTCAGTCAGAAACTCCACATACTTTGCAAAGGTCATCTTTACACCTTCGGGGACCCTAAAAGGGCCAACCAGCTCTCTTCCCATGATTTCGGCCTAAAACATGACTCCACCACCTCCTTGCTGACGTTGCAGCCTTGTTGGAACAGGGTGGTCGTCCACCAACCATCCACTACTCCATCCATCTGGACCATCCAGGGTTGAACGGCACTCATCAGTGAACAGGACTGTTTGAAAATTAGTCTTCATGTATTTTTCTTCTGCCCAATGCAGCCGTTTCTGCTTGTGAGCATTGGTTAGTGGTGGCCGAATAGAAGGTTTAGGCACAGTTGCAAGACTCTGGAGGACTCTACACCTTGATGTCCGTGGGACTCCAGAGGCACCAGCAGCTTAAAATATCTGTTTGCTGCTATGTAATGGTATTTTAGCAGCTGCTCTCTTGATCCGATACATGGATCTGGCAGAAATCTTCCTCAATGTGCCTTTATCTGCACAAACCCGTTTGTGCTCTGAATCAGCCACAAATCTCTTAATAGTGCGATGATCACGCTAAAGTTTTCGTGAAATATCTAATGTTTTCATATCTTGTCCAAGGCATTGAACTATTTCACTCTTTTCGGCAGCAGAGAGATCCTTTTTCTTCCCCATATTGCATGAAAATGGTGCTCTGCTTAATAATGTGGAACACCCTCCTTTAGTAGTTTTTCCTTAAATTGGGCTCACCTGGCAATCTAATTATCACAGGTGTCCGAGATTATTTTCAGTGATCAAAAGAGCCCTGAGACACAATGCCATCCATGAGTTAAACTGAAAACCAAAATATTTAATCTTTGTGACACTTAAAAAGAATTTGCATAATAATTTGGAACAGGGTGTATAAGGCAGAATAGTCAGGAGCCAAGCCAAAGGTCAAGGGATACAGAGATCGGAATAGTCAGTAAGAAAGCCAAGGTCAAAATACACAAGAAACAATACCAGAAACGCGCTCTCAGATAACCAGAATGGAAACCATGACAGGGCACAGAGAAATGAAGGAAAAAAGGTTTAAATAGCCTAAGGTGCTCCTTGATTGGCTGCAGGGAAGCATGTGACAGTAAACGTGTGTGTGACGACACACACACACACTTCCAAAGTCAGTCTAAGCAGGAATCTTAAAAGGTTCTTACTTGCGGCGGCCGGCGGCTCTAATGATTACAGACCCGCCCGCTGTGTGAGGGGAGAAGTGCCTGCCAGAGGACAGCAGGCATCGCAAGAGGAGGTAAGTGATTGGCGGCATTCTCATTACCATGTGGGAATGCCGCCACAACTAGATGCGCCCGCCGGGTCCCAGCCCGCTCCCGAGCAGGAGTGGACCCAACAGGTGCCTAGAGACAGAGTGAGTATTCGGCGGAATTCCCCTTGCGATGTGGGAATGCCGCCGCAAAGATACGCGCCCGCCGAGACCCCTATTATTCTCTGGCAGGAGCGCACGGCGGCGTGACACTAGCTAAATAACCTCTAGGAGCTATCCCTGCAGTCTGGCTGTGGCTGTTAGAGCCCTCTCTGTGAGGACGGTATAGTGTGACGTTTGTAGGCCTGGTGATCGTTTTGACGCCAACAGTCTCTGTTCAGGTGGTGATCACTGCGTAGGGGTTGAGTGTTAGGCCCTGTGTCTCACAAAGCCATGTTACAATGCTGCCATCCACCCCATGTGTTCCCTATTAAGGGTTAATAAGTATGTAGAAGTTTAGAAAAATACCCCTCTCTGTCTCATTACAGATTCTCTTTGCCTTTACGCGGAATCAAGCAAGGTGAATTGTTAGTGTAGGACCCACCTAAGAGGTTTGCCTTGACGTGGCAGGTGGGCTTACATCTAATGGCCATCGGAGTGGAACGAAAAACCTCCACAGGGATTTGGAATAGTGGGCAAGTAACTTTTTTTCTTTGATTTCATGAAAAGACCAAGATAAGAGGCATTTACTAACGAGGATTATGGAAAGGAAACTTGATTACTTTGCCAATATGGAAGCAGTCATCTGCAGACATGATGGAGGGCATTGGAGGGTTGTAAAGGAGGCTCAGTTCGGTGCGGGCGTCTCGTTGGAGTTTTCCTTTCACCATTCTCTGCACATTCAAGGAATAGACATCCTGTAGCCTCATTAAAGCTCTGGCTGCTCCTTCTACGTCTTCAAAAATGGGCAGATCTTTCGCCACCTTTTCGTACCCGTCCTTCAGGGCTGCAAACCAAGAAGGCACAAAACAGAAAAGATAATAGTTATTCTTGAAAAAAATGTTTTGTGTTATTAACAATGACTAAATGTACACAGACAACATTGCTCATTATGTATATCACGAATAAGAGTCTGATATGGCCAAGTTTAAGGCTAGAATAAGGGAACTTTTACATGCTTAATGTGTGTCCTCACTGTGCCATGTGGTGCAATGGCTGCCGAGGTTCTAGAACTGTACATGTGGCCATTCTGTATTGAAGGGGCATCCATAGCAAGATTCCTAGATGCTCTTAACCTCCAACTCCAGTTTAAAGGGACACCCTGGACCCCTGGACCCTTAAAGCACTCTAGCCTGCCGAAATGTTTTTTACGTGAAGAGAATGTCATCTTTTTCCCAATTTGCAAAAAATGCAGATTTCAATATAAATTGTCACTTTTATAAATAACCTGGTTACACCCCCCTGGCAGTCAATCAGACAACTGGTCCTGTTACTTCCTGGTTTGGTCAGCTCAGCAGAGCTCAACTCAAGAGACTGCAACTGCCAAGAGCACTTGCCTTGTAAAGACTTAAACTGCATTGGATAGTTTGTGATTGGACAGCTACAGAAAGTCTGCGCGGGGTGAGAAGGGAAGGGTTTGCAAAGGCTGCAGATCTGGAGATTTTGCAAGCTATATTTAGATACCAATCTAAAAATGTACACAATTAAAGGCATGCATGTTTTCATTGAGGGTATACCTACTAAAATTTGATTTTTGTATTTGGGCAATGGAGAACTCTTTTGATGCTGAAAGCGTGTCTACTTTCTTTAATGGAAATATGCTGATCACACCATAACTAACCCTGTAGAAGAAGCCATATTCATTTTAAAAAACAAAGCTAGTCACCCTCGGAAATTCAAGGCAATCAGTACCTTGGATATTTTCAGTAACTTCTAAACTGTGTACCACGTTCATCCACTCCAAGTGCAGCCTCTTTAACAAGGTGTAGGCAAGAATGGGATCAGCCACCGGATTATCTGTTACCTGGTGAAAGGTGTGTACTTTATCATAGAACCTGGGGAAACGGACAGGACAGAACATCAGCATAGAATGCGTCAGATTTAAAGGGTTAATCCAAGCACCATGACCACGTCAGTGATATGAAGTGTTCATGGTGCCTGGAATCTGTGTGTGCAGCCTTTTGCTTTAAAACTCTGCACATACAGAGATTGACCCCTATGCTCTCAGGGGTGTAACTTCACCTGTAGCAGCATCATAGGGGTGTCATCAGCCAGTGCAGAACTAGAGCTCTGGGTTGGCTAATGTCAATTCTGTGCAATTGACAGCCAGAATTGCAGTCATTGGCTGAGAGTGGTCAGCTGATGCTCTCAGCCATTGAATGGCGAATATGGAACTTGCACGTCACTGGACCACCATGGAGCCTCGGTGCCAGACAGGGACCCAGGTAACGGGGACAAACCCTGGCACTGAGGCTCTCCATGGTGGTCCAGTGACGTGCATGGTCCACATTCGACAGTACCTGGCACCATAACCACTACAGCATGCTTGGGGTAACCATTTAATGTTCTGGGGCCATCATACAATAACATATATATATACAGCTTAATTTATGCAATAGAGTACTGAAAATGTAATTTCACCAACACTGATTGATTCACTGTGAAATTATTAAACAGCCCTAAATATACAAAGATTTGACAGCTCCCAAACTTGGCTAAAAGCAAACTAAATATAAACACACATAGCCTTGTTTCTATACGTAGCTCTGTGGTATGGGGCAGAAAGAATGTTTGAAACAAGCTTTCCATACAGTTTCTTCAGGACACTCGGATAGTCTTTAAACCATTTTGGCCTAACATGAGCGATTTCTAGTTTACTGAACCCCAAAAGCCAACATGTGATTCTAGAGACTAGCACAAGGTATCTAACAAACATTCAGTTTTTTATCTGGAGTGACACTTTCATGGCTTTTCACTGAAGAATTTATAGTGAATTCAAACTGTATTTCATACTTAAGACCAAAGTAGCCGAACTGCGGGAATATCTGACTCGGCTATGTTGGCCTTACATGTGAAATTAACTTCGAATTCTCTCTTTATTATAGAAGTATGTTTATAATTTACAAATTCTCTGTGCGTCTGTCCTTGTGTAGAACCTTTCTATCTATATTCATACATATTGCAGAGATATGTGTCTATAGATGCTTTGGTGGATTTTTTAAATTTATTAATAAATTCTTATATAGTAGTTGATACAAGAAGCTCTACAATTTGTGAAAACACTGGGTTAGCACCGAAGAGTGAATATCAATAATCATATACTGTTGCTATTTTATGATCAATGCTTTAAATAGCATCATACATTTGCCAGGGATGACTATATGATTTAAAGGACCACTCTAGGCACCCAGACCACTTCAGCTTAATGAAGTGGTCTGGGTGCCAGGTCCAGCTAGGGTTAACCCATTTTTTAAAATCACAGTGAGAGCACGCAAGCATCCATAGGAAAGCATTGTAAATGCTTTCCTATGCGACCGGCTGAATGCGCGCGCAGCTCTTGCCGCGCGTGCGCATTCAGCCGACGGGGCGGAACGGAGGAGGATCGGAGGCAGAGATCTCCCCGCTCAGCGCTGGAAAAAGGTAAGTTTTACCCCTTTTCCCCTTTCCAGAGCCGGGCGGGAGGGGGTTCCTGAGGGTGGGGGCACCCTCAGGGCACTATAGTGCCAGGAAAACGAGTATGTTTTCCTGGCACTAGAGTGGTCCTTTAATATTGGCCCCCATGTTCCACGACTCAAATACTCCTCCCAAAAAAAGATCGCTCTTTGGAGAAACGCAGACTAAATGATTCATTTGCAGACTCCACCCTTTATTTTTTTTTTCCAAAATAGCATGCTTGCCAATTTCATCACACCATTAAACACAGCCAAATCCAGGACTGCCACCTCAGCCACCATGTTATGGCTCGACAGTAACATTATGGTAAATAAACAAATGGAAAACTTGGTCCAGGCTCCTTCAATCAAATAAAGGACCAAGGGGCCAGTCCTGCGAATAGTTAATTTCATACAATATCCCCATAAGGTTGTTTGTTTTGCTGTATAAGACCATTTCCTTCCCAAAATCTGTGGGGGTTATTCACCAAATTGTGAATTGTGCAGTACACAAAGTATATATATAGTTGACTAATTTTTTAAACATTTTTTTCCTATAGTTTTCAAACCATTTGACTGCAATTCCATGCTTAGTGAAGGAGTCTGGTGTGATTTTTGACATCAGACACCCAAATGCACACACATCTTCACTCTCCAGCAAAAAGGTCAACAAAGGTTAAAACAACTTCACAAAAATCTAGTATTTACTTGAGAAGCCCCTTCCTCTTTTACAATAAGGAATCTATGAAATAAACCCAAAAGGTGTTTCTACACAGGAGTTAAGAGATGAGGATTTAAAGAATGACACTTTTTATACTGTAATACAATAACGCAGAGAGCATCTTGGGTCTCCCGAAACCGACCACAGTCTTACTGACTTCTGATACCAGGAATCTGCTTTGTGTGTCAGTGTGAGTCAGAGGGCTGTGTCATCCGATTTCCTGCTGTGATTAGTTCTGGATCTAAATATTAAAGATCTTACAAGCAACAGGATAAATGTACCACGTGTGCAAATATACACTGGGCCAGCTCGCTGATATCTGTATGTTGCTTTTATGCTATAAGGGGCACTGGATTCTAGAAATGCCATAAACGTATTATAATCCGAGAAATCTTGTATTGTTTGTACATTTTACACAAAAATAGCCAAATACTTTTGCCAATTGCCATCACTTATGGTTTAAAGGAACACTATAGCGTTGGGAGTACAAACCTATATTCCTAATGTGATGGGGTCCTTGTCCTTAAAATATATATATAGGTCTCCCCATTTGCAATAAAAATTAAAGCACCTCTAGTGACGGTCTAGTCTAGTGACAAACAAGGACAGAGCCACTGCACCCAGACCACTTAATTGAGTCCCTTTAATTAATGTATATCTTACATTATAGTTTTTCTGTCTTAAATATATGTGTTTATATATATATACACACACAGACAGTTGTAATCAAAATTGTTCAACACCCATTAAAAATCAGGTTTATTGTCAAAATTTACAGACTTTCAGCTGTTTGCAATAAACAAATTAAACAAAAGCGATTGAAACAGCTCAACACA
The DNA here is from genome assembly GCF_036172605.1 of Pelobates fuscus. Lineage (NCBI taxonomy): Eukaryota > Metazoa > Chordata > Amphibia > Anura > Pelobatidae > Pelobates > Pelobates fuscus. The sequence continues at coordinate 472,668,623 of NC_086317.1, forward strand.
ACAAATACTGCATGTGGTGTCCCCAAATTCAACTGAAAATGCAACTTATAATGACTTCTCCAGTCTCAAAATTATTCAACCCCCTGGAATCGCTCACAACGGCACACCTGTTGCAACTAATCAAGGGCTTCATTACTTGCACCAGGTGTGCTTGAGCTGGAACACTTGAAATACCTGAACTGGCTAGGGGCTTGTTGAGTGTCACGTTTGACTGCATGTTAGAAATATGGCTAGGTCAAAAAGAATGGTCCACAAAGTTATGAGACAAGATCATTGCCCTTCAGAAACAAGGAACAGGATACAAAAATATAGCAAAGACATTGAATGCTTTCCTAGAGACATCGTTGGAAACATACTTCGCAAGTTCAAATATGAAAGAACAGTGGTTATACTACCTGGATGGGGCAGAAAAAGGAAGCCATCAATGGCTGCAGGTTGTTAAAAAAAACAAAAACCTTGAGTGACTGCAAAAGAGCTACAGCAAGACTTGGTGGCAACAGGTCCTGATGATCTACTGAGCACAGTAAGGAGTGTAGAAGGTATCCATGCCAGAACTCCAAGACGTACACTACTATGCACACGACACATCAACTCCAATATGCTCAAAATCATACAAATAAGCCACAGACGTTTAGGATTCTATTCTGTGAATCAAACAAAACGGGACCTTTTCATCCCAATGGTTCAGCAGCAGTATGTCTGGAGGAAGAAGAACGAAGCAAACTCTGAAAAGAACACTCTGCGTACAGTTAAGATAGTGGTGGATCTGTGATGCTCGAGGGCTGCTTTGGATCCTCTGACACTGAAAACCTGCAGCGTGTGAAAGGTAAAATGGATTCAAGTATCAGGAAATCCTAGAAGAAAACTGTATCGGGACTCCCTGTACCCTGGCTGGGTACCGCCGCCAAGGTCCGCTTCCTAGCTAGAACAGGGGAAAACCTCAGCACTTCTGCACCCATCGCTGTGGCTTTACTGGGGTCCTCCTGGAGCCCCCAGCACACCTCAAATTCCACCATGGTTTGGTTGCGGAAGAAGTCCTGGAAAATTTTACAAACGCCATCAGTCACCTGACTCGAACCCCATAGAAAATCTCTGGTGGGATATGAAGCAGGCAGTTGCACTACGCAAGTCCTGAACTGGAGGGCATTGCGCATGAGCAATAGCTGATGATTCATCAGGAACGCTGCCAGAAGCAGGTATCGGTCTATGCATCTCATTAGCAGCAGGTCATAACCGCATGAGGGTGCTCTTTGTGTTGAGCTGTTTCAATTGCTGTTGTTTGGTTTGTTACTGGAAAACTGTTGAAAGTCTGTAAATTTTGACAAGAAACCTGATTTTCAATCGGGGTTGAATGATTTACATCTGTATATACATACCCTCCAACTTTTCTGCTGGGGTAATCAGAACAGGGGTGTGTCACCAGTTACGCCCATAATAGACGAGCCTGTCCTAAAAGTAGGCGATTTCGCCCACTGATGGAAGAGTGTGAGCCCGGCATCAAGCACGCTAGGCTCACAGACACCTTTCGGCACCAGCCCCCAACATAGAGGACCACGCAAGGAGCACTGCAGAAGAAAACCTTCGCGATTTTCTTTTGGCAGGGATTCCCCAAACACCATTTACATTAAGCCATTCATGGTCTAACCTGTCAGTAGGAAATGCATCCCAGATGTGAATAAAGTAACTAAATGCTACTAGTTTGACGAAACATTTATTTCATTCATATGGAGCTGATTTAATCCCTGTGGGCATTCTGAAATCTCAGTTATTTGGCCGAGAGCTGTTTTATATAAAACGTATGGTTCTTACAATACGCTACCCCCACCGCCCCTCACCCCTCAGTGAAAGATGGGCCATTTTGTAAATAAAATTGAATTTAAAATTTAGACCAAAATAGCTAAACTTTTTACAGTTGAGCTATTTTGGCCCTAACACGACACACCACTGCCCAAGTAAAAAAAAAGGAAAATAAATTATATATATATATATATATATATATAATCACTGTTTAGTAGATATATCCAGAATGAGAACTTGCATGCATTTAATTATCCATTTTCTTTTTAAATTGGGGGCTTATCTCAAAGCAGCTTGCAAAATCTGCACATCTCTTGTCTGCAACCTTTACAAGCCCTCCCCTTCTAACCCCGCCCACACTTTCTGTAAATGTCCAATCACAATCTTCCCAATGCAGCTCAATGAGAAGTCTTTGCAAGGCGGGTGCTCGAAATAATTGTCTGTCTCTTGAGTTTAGAACCACTGAGCTAACCCAAAGCAGGAACTCACAGGACCTGTCCTATGATGTTACAAGGTTCATTTATAAAAGTGTCCGTTTCTGTTGAAATCTGCACTTTTTGTAAAATGAAAAAAAGAGGACACACTCTTCATACACAAAGCACATTTTTGACTATTTATTTGTTTGGTGTTTGCAGTATCAATTGACTGGAGTCTGTTTTGGATTAGGGAGAGTGTAACTGTTCCCTTTTTGCTATAGATGGTCAATAAATAAATTATAACATGAAAATAAGCCAATTGCCCCACATTTCACTTTTAACCATTGCATTTGATGAAAAGTGTTAATATATTTAATTAAGACAGATTATCCCTCTCAAAGAGAGACACATGAGAAATGTGACTTAAAGCTACAGTCCCAGCGGTGTCCTCCAGGCAGTAAATTATCGTACAGCTCATCGACTGTCAGCATGGCCCACTGGTGACCTAGCAGGGCCTCCCCCTGCCTTGGGGGACAATATCTTTCTGCTAGCCTACAGGCCAAGTGTGACCTTTCACTAATTACATGTTAATTACTTACCCCATTTCCTGTCTCAAATAAAAGAGAGCTCTAATCTTTGATCTCTATGTAGTGATATAAAATAATTTGTATGTAAGTGTCTGGAATGTTAGATTTACAGAACGATAAAGGCATTGTGGTGCAAGTTCCCATATGTAGATTGACTCCAAAAATGTCCTTCACACCCGTTCCCTGGCTACGTAGATTAAATTAAAAATTTTAAATAACTTTTTTTGATGTAACCAATGGGCCAGATAAAAGCTATATTATCTAAAATAATAATAATTAATAATAAATTAATTTTCTCAATTCCTCTATGAGAGAGAGGCAGTTTTCTACATAAATGTACCCAGAGTTGCAGCTCTTTGAAATCTAATGTATTTCAATCTGGCAAAGCATTAAAGAGAAAGTTAAAGGGACACTCCATGCACCCAGATCACTTCTGCTCATTGGAGTGGTCTGGGTGCCAACTCCCACTACCCTTAACCCTGCAAGTGTAATTATTGCAGTTTTTTATAAACTGCAATAATTACCTTGCAGGGTTAACTCCGCCTCTAGTGGCTGTCTACTAGAGCACAGGAAACCTGTGCTAGAGCGACGCTGGACGTCCTCACGCTGTGTAAAGGACCTCCAGCGTCACTCAATTCCCCATAGGAAAGCATTGAAAAGCATTTTCAATGCTTTCCTATGAAGAGCTCTAATGCGCGTGCGCGGCACTGCCACGCATGCGCATTAGCTTTCCTCAACTGGCGGGCAGGATCAGTCTTGCCCACCGGCTGATGTAATCACTGGGAGGAGCAGCAGCGAGCAGAAACCACCGCCGAGGGACATCAGCAGGGTCTCAGGTAAGTGACCTGAAGGGGTTTTCACCCCTTCAGCTACCGGGGGATGGGTGGTGGGAGGGAGAAGGGACCTGCAGTGCCAGGAAAACGGATTGTTTTCCTGGCACTGGAGAGTCCCTTTAAGGCACCATAACAACGTCATCTTAATTAAGTTGGTATAGTGCCAGGAGGCCCCTAGACATGCTTATACGTCACGTTGTTAACTCGAACGGTGTGTTTCTGGTAGGTTGGGTTCTGGCTGATGGCTTTGTAAGAGACCCTGATGTTTATGATGGCAGCCCTGGATCTCGGGACTGAATACGATAGGAATTCATATGTCTCCATGTAAATGTTGGTTAATGTAAATTTATATTGTTACCAAGTTATTCTGGACAAAAGTTGGGGGCAATGATTTGTTCCAAATATGTACATGTTGTAGATTTAGTATGTGAGCGCAGTACATTTTAAAAATTTTTTTTTTAATATAAATGGTTTTGGATTCACTGTGAGTTTGGCCAAAAGCCGAACACATTTTGCAATAAACTGAACCTCCCTTTCAAAGTAAGAATTCATGCCCAGGAGACAGATATTGGAGAATGTTCGAATGCTGGAGGAAAACGCTGTACTGGAGCAAATTAATCTTGGATAGCCGAAATTTTAACGTTAACCTTTTGATTCCTGCAGGAAGCAGTTATCCAATAAAATCGAACCCTTCTCAAGAAATGATTATTCAGTAAAGCATTAGACTCTGCATTTCTACTTTTATATTAATTTATTTTTAACCTTTGCCAAACGGCATATGAAAGCAGGGCAGGGGGTGAGCATTCCTAAAGAGCTCGGTAAAAAGCCCTGAGCACATTTTGCAAAGCAGAAAGCCCTTTAATGATGTGTTCGGAATGAGCTTATAGGGAACTTTTCAATGGTGTCTCCAGAAGTGCAACACCAGGGAATAAACATGGACGGGAAGGATTGGATATCCAAATTCAGTTTGGAGATATGCAAATGAAATAGAACTCACTAGATGAACATATCTTAATATGGTTTTGTAGGAAATATTGTGCATTCTCTTCTGAAAAATCCAATAACTTTAATTGAAGAAAAAATAAATAAAAAAAATGATTAGGGACAATTATTCTGAGCACACTAAACACTCTTATCTTGCAAAATAAAATACATACTAGTAACAGAGTATGTAACGTCAATGTCAATGCGTGTGCACCTGTCAGTCGTGTATGTGTATATGTATGTCTGTGTGTGTGTTTGTATATTTGTGTCAGTGTGTGCATGTATTTGTATGTCTGTCAGTGTGTATATGTATGTCTGTGTCACGATTGGTAGGGAACCTAACACACAGACAGGACACAACAGACAGAATTGCAATACCGGTCCTTAGAATGGCCGGGCTATGCAAAAGAACAGTCAAAGCAAGCCAAGGTCAAATGGAAATAGAGAGACGGAATACGAAGAGACAAGCCGAGGTCAGGGAGCAGAGAAAACAGAGTAAACGTAAGACAAGCCAAAGTTCGGTAACCAAATAATCGGAGAGAGTATAATGCACTATTGGGCTAAACAAAGACCACAACAGGGCACTGAGGCAAGGAGGAGGTTAGCTTATATACACCCAGGGAGTGTCTGATTGGCTAACCTCCAATCAGTGTTAACCACAACACGTGGGAGGTGTTTCTTCCCTCCCTTGTGGTTTCTGAGGTGATCACTGTGTGGTCTGGCACACATAAAAGGAAGCTGCTCTGGAGCGTGCAGCGTCAGAAACACTGTCAGTCTGGAGCATGGTGGCGGGGACAGCCGTATGGCGCGGACAGGGACCAGATGGCGCCGCTCGCGGTGACGGGGGTAAGCAAGGCCGCCGCGAGTGGCATAGAGGAATGGGACCTGACAGTCTGTCTGTCAGTGTATGTATCTGTATGTCTATCTGTGCATCTGTATGTGTCAGCTTGTGCGTGTATCTGTGTGATTGTCTGTGTATGTGTGTATTTGTATATCTGTCTGTGCATCTGTATGTCTGTCAGTAAGTGTGCGTGTAACTGTATTTCTATATGTAATTTTATACCTTTACTTGGAAATTGAGGCACTAAAAACCTATCGGCGGCCCAAAGTAGGTTAGCCTATTTTAAAGGGACACTATAGTCACCAGAACAACTACAGCTTATAGCATTTGCTCCGGTGAGTAGAATCATTCCCTTCGTGCTTTTTGCAGTAAACACTGTCTTTTTAGAGTAAATGCAGTGTTTACATTACAGCCTAGTGATAACTTCAGAGGCCACTCCTCATATGATTTATTATTAATTATTTATATGGCTGCTAGAGGTGCTTACTGGAGCAGTGCTGCACAATGTGACTGAGATTCAGTGTCTCCACCCTCTGCATGGAGACACTGAACTTTCCTCGTAGAGATGCATTGATTCAATGTATCTCTATGAAAAGATGCTGATTGGCCAGGGCTGTTTTTGCCTTGTGCCGATCTGCCTCCTTGACACTCTCTCTATGGGAAAGCATTGTGATTGGTTCAGATTACTACTTTTAATGATGTCAGCCAAGCAGGCAGATCAGGGACAGAGCCAGCAGCATCAGGCGGAATTAAAAATGTACTATACTTAGGGGGGCAAGGGGGCTACGTTGTGTTTTTAACACTATAGGGTAAGAAATACATGTTTCTGACCCTATAGTATTCCTTTAATTTTGGCCCCTACCTATTGCCAAGTTGAAGATTTTGGGGAAAAAAACAAAAAAATCAACACATTTTTCATATTTTGATAAAAAAAATCTTTTAAAAAAGTTTATCCAAAATATTAAAAAATGTTAAAAGCCTACCCAACAATATCAAGTCAAGGCTTCGGTATATGCACAACAGGAACAGATATATAGGATTCTATATAGATGCTATACTCTCCCTGTTTAGTTACACTGTATGAGTCACACTACCATAGATGTATGTTGGCGTTTCTGAAGGCAATAATGTACATATTGCCATATGTGGTCATGCCAAAACTTACACCCTGTTGGGATTGGTGTCATAAGTCATGACTATTAACAAGGGTGCTTCTTGGTTAAAGAAACATCTGGGGCCTCAGCCCAAAAGAAAACCTGATGACCCCTACACTAACAGAGAGATGGGGATATTTCATGACATACCTCTGCCTTTCTAAGTGATGTCCCCTGTTCGACCCATGAACAGCATGAGGTTGATGCTCTCGGAGATGTCAATGAAAATATAGAAACAATCACAAAGGAAAGGTTTTTTTACTGTAAGAACAATCAGGATGTGGAATTCTCTGCCTGAAGAAGTGGTTTTATCAGAGTCCATACAGATGTTCAAACAGCTACTAGATGCATACTTGCAAAAACAGAATATTCAAGGATATAATCTTTCAATGTAGGGTAATAACTGCTTGATCCAAGAATAAATCTGACTGCCACTCTGGGGTCAAGAAGGATTTTTTTTTCCTAGCTTGTTGCAAAATTGTGCTTCAAACTGTTTTTTTTTTTTGCCTTCTTTTGGATCAACAGCAAAAACAAATGTGAGGAAGGCTGAACTTGATGGACGCAAGTCTCTTTTCAGCTATGTAACTATATTAAATGTGATCCCGCTTGCGAACTCCTGTTACCTACATAATAGAGAGGTGTTGGCATTGCCTAATGACATTAACCCTTTCATTCACATTAGCAGTTCAGAAGGCTCTTACTGCTTTCTTGGCTCAGGGACATACCCTCCCAGTGGGATTTTAGTTTAGTTTAAAATTAAAGTGTAACTGGAAGGTCTTCTGCCAGTGCAGTCCTTCTCTGTTAACATTGTTGTGAGAATGGTAACATGGTCAAATAATTATAATGCACTGTTACGGTGTATACACCCTCAACAAATTTCCATGCATGTATTCATTGGGAGTATATCTTTAAACAGTTTGCAAAAGCTGTAGTTCTTATGAAGTGCTTTATGGGTGTGGAGTGTCAGGGTACCTGAAGCCTCTACCTCTGAGAGAGGTAGAGACTTAGAAGTTTATCCGTCCGGACGGTATGTCTCCTCGGCCCCTCGCGGTTCACTCGGTCTTGCTAACGCCGGCCGTGAGGGAGTCACTTCCTTTTATAACAGGAGGACCGGAGGTAGACGTCATGACGCCAACCCGGAACGTCCTGTCACTCAAATCTCAGGAGACGAATCAGGACTCGCCGGAGGCGTGTCTTCTCTCCCTAGCCAGGATACTTAACAGTGGCTCTCCCATTCACTCATTGCCCTGTCGTGGTTCTAGTCCGCCTAGTCACACAGTGCTTTGTTATTCTCTTGTCTTTTGGTTCTGACCCGGCTTTGTTGTTTACTCTCCTGCCTTTCTGTTATCCTTGACCCGGCTTGTCTCTCGCTTACCTGTCCTCTCGTTCCCTCGACCTCGGCTTGTCTCTGACCATTCTATTGTAGTTATACGTTAAGTCCGGCCATTCTAAGGACCGGTATACGTATCTGCTACTCTTTGTACTCTGCGTGTTGGATCCCTGACCCGATCCTGACATTACGACAGGGCCATGGATCCTGCAGGTACAAATTGTCAGCTTGGTTCTCCTGATCCTAGGTTTGACGCCATGGATCATAGGATGGATCAGATGGCTCTAGCACTACAGGCGCTGCTGTCTCGCCCTATTAATCCACCTGAGGAGATGCGTAATATGTCTGCTTCTTCTGTGGGTTCGGGGCTAGAGGTAGCTACTGTAGGTGCTTCTTCCCGAGTTACCCCACCTGTACGTTATGCTGGTTCTCCTGAGAGGTGTCGTGGCTTTTTGAACCAGATCAGTATTCATTTCGAGCTACAGCCCCGTTCATACCCTACTGATAGGGCAAAAGTGGGATTTATTATTACCTTACTCATTGAGAAAGCTCTGAGATGGGCTAATCCGTTGTGGGAGAATGATAATCCATTAGTCTATAACTATAATTCCTTTGTAGCTGCTTTTAAAAGAACTTTTGATCCTCCTGGCAGGAGGGTCAATGCAGCCAGATTACTGTTGCGCCTTAGACAAGACAACCAAACACTTGTGGATTATGCACTAGAGTTCAGGTCTTTGGCGGCAGAGGTAAAATGGAATGAACAGGCCTATATAGACGTATTCTTAAATGGATTATCTGATGTAATACTTGATGAGGTAGCGACAAGAGAGCTTCCCGAGAACCTGGAGGACTTAATTTCCTTTATCTCTCGTATTGACGAACGTCTAAGGGAGAGACAGAATACTCGAGATAGAACCGCTAAATCTTCCTTTAGACTAGCACCATCATTTCAAGTTTCTGAAACCAAAAATCCACAGGTTTCAGAACCTATGCAGTTAGGCCTTACTCGTCTCTCAGAGGAGGAGAGACAGTACAGGAGAAGAGAGGGACTGTGTATGTATTGTGGGGCCAGAGGTCATGTACGTTTGAGCTGTCCCAGCCGTCCGGGAAACGCTCGCACCTAAGTTTCTCTAGAGGACAGACCTTGGGTGTTTCGATTTTGTCCTCTACTCATAACTACAAAGAACATAGACTCCTATTACCGGTCTCTTTAACTTGGGAGAAGGGAACTTTAGAGACTATGGCCTTGATAGACTCCGGCGCTGCTGAGAGTTTTATCGACCAAAAGTTTCTCACCAAACACACTATCCCATCCCAGTTAAGGAAGACACCCTTGGCTGTTGAAGCCATTGATGGTAGACCTTTAGTTGAGCCTGTGATTTTCCGGGAGACCACACCTCTTTACTTAACTACTGGTATTCTACACAAGGAGGAAATATCCCTACTACTCATTTCATCCCCTTCTGTTCCCATAGTCCTGGGATACTCCTGGCTTAAGAGACATAACCCCGTTATAGATTGGAGATCAGGGGAAATAGTTTCGTGGGGTCAGGATTGTCAAGAGAATTGTTTAAAGAAAGTATCACCTCTTTGTAGTGTCAACTCACTTAATAACGCTACCGACTCTACCAAAGTACAGATACCGTCCTTGTATCAAGATTTAAAGGCAGTATTTGACAAAGGAAAGGCTGATACCTTACCACCACATAGGCCTTTTGATTGCAAAATTAATTTACTTTCTGGTACCATGCCCCCCAGGGGTCATGTATACCCTTTGTCTACGAATGAAAACTTAGTTCTAGAGGAGTATATTCGTGAAAACTTAGACAAGGGGTTCATTAGAAGATCCTCCTCTCCTGCTGGGGCTGGATTTTTTTTTGTTAAAAAGAAGGATGGTTCTTTAAGACCTTGCATTGATTACCGAGGTCTTAACAAGATAACCATCAGAAATGTATATCCGATTCCCTTGATCACCGAGCTTTTTGATCGATTAAAAAGTTCTAAAATTTTCACTAAGTTAGACCTTAGAGGTGCTTATAATTTGGTGAGAATCCACGACGGTGACGAGTGGAAAACTGCATTCAATACTCGATATGGGCACTATGAGTATACTGTAATGCCTTTTGGTCTCTGCAATGCCCCGGCGGTATTTCAGGACCTTATTAATGAGGTTCTTAGGGAGTTTCAAGATGACTGTGTGATTGTATACCTTGATGATATACTTATACATTCCAGGGATATTGAGACTCACCACGGACAAGTCAGAAGGGTTTTACACAAACTCCTTCAGCATGGCTTATACTGCAAACTAGAGAAATGCAGCTTTGACCAATCCCAAACTACCTTTCTTGGTTATGTGATTTCTGGGGAAGGGTTTGAAATGGACCCGGAGAAGCTCCAATCCATATTAGAGTGGCCTTTACCTAAGGGTCTCAAGGCTATCCAGAGATTCATTGGTTTCTCTAATTACTACAGACGTTTCATTAAGGGATATTCCTCTATCATTGCTCCCATCACCAATATGACCAAACAAGGGGCTGAGACTAAGAATTGGTCTACTGAAGCACTTCTGGCTTTTAAGACACTCAAGGAGCTGTTTGCTTCCGCACCAATTTTAGTTCACCCTGATACTACTCTACCTTTCCTACTCGAAGTTGACGCTTCTGAGACAGGTATAGGTGCTGTTCTGTCCCAAAGGTTGGGTGTAGATAAACCATTACATCCTTGTGGATACTTTTCCAAGAAATTGTCAGGTACTGAAAGCAGATATGACATTGGTGACAGGGAACTACTAGCGGTTATAATGGCCTTGAAGGAGTGGAGACATTTATTGGAGGGTACTTTGCATCCTGTTACTATTTTGACAGATCATAAAAACTTATCCTATATTGGAGAGGCTAAACGACTATCATCTAGACAGGTTCGTTGGTCCATATTTCTCACTCACTTCAACTACGTACTCACATATAGGCCAGGCTCTAAGAATTCTAAAGCCGACGCCTTATCTCGCCAATATGAACCTGCTGCCGTATCTGAGCCGGTTTTGTCCTTTATAGTACCCAAGTGTAACATTATCGCTAACACTACTCTCAAAGTTCATTCTCCGCTACTTGATCAGATAAGGAGCTTGCAGCACCTGGCACCTAGACTGACTCCGGCTTCCAGACTTTTCGTCCCTCCTGAACTCCAATTGGAGCTCTTACAGTGTCTTCACGAGAGTAAGGTGGCTGGTCATCCGGGGGTTCGTAAGACGTATTCTTTGATCTCCAAGGATTTCTGGTGGCCGTCGTTACGGAAGGATATTAAGGATTTTATCGGGGTTTGTGTGGTCTGTACTAAAACTAAACTACCGCATTCGCTTCCTTGTGGCCTTCTACAACCTCTGGAAATTCCTGACAAACCTTGGTCCTGTGTGGCAATGGACTTTATTGTGGATCTGCCTGTTTCTAAAAAGCACACTGTTATCCTCACCGTAGTCGATAGGTTTACCAAGATGGCACATTTCGTACCTTTGCCTAAACTCCCGACTTCCCCTGAATTGGCGGAAGTCTTTGCTAAAGAGATTTTTCGCTTGCATGGGATTCCCTCGGAGATCACTTCTGACAGAGGCTCCCAATTTGTTTCACGTTTTTGGAGGTCGTTCTGTTCTCAATTAGGCATCAAACTGAATTTTTCGTCCGCCTATCATCCTCAGTCTAACGGAGCTGCTGAACGAACCAACCAGAAGATTGAGCAATACTTACGTTGTTTTGTTTCCGAACACCAGGACGATTGGGTCGGTTTGATTCCTTGGGCGGAGTTTGCGCACAACAATCTCGTTTGTGACTCTACGCATTCAAGCCCCTTCTTCATGAACTATGGCTTTCATCCATCTATTCTTCCCTCGGTTTCTCCTTCCCAAGGAGTGCCGTCGGTTGATGTCCATGTGGCCAATTTGAGGAAGTTGTGGGATCAGACTCGACAGATTCTTCTACACAATTCTGTACTGGTTAAGAAACATGCTGACAAACGTAGAAGGGCGGCTCCGAATTTTGTTCCAGGCGATAGAGTGTGGTTGAGTACTAGGAATATTCGTCTTAAAGTTCCTTCCATGAAATTCGCTCCTCGTTATATTGGTCCCTAAAGGATCTTGACTCGAATTAACCCAGTGGCGTATCGTCTAGCTCTTCCAGCTACTTTACGCATCCCGAACTCCTTTCACGTGTCATTGCTGAAACCTCTAATCTGTAACAGATTCTCCTCCACAATCGCCCCTCCGCGCCCTGTTCAGGTGGAGGGTCAGGAGGAGTATGAGGTTAACTCCATTATTGATTCTCGTGTCTCCCGGGGGCGAGTACAATATTTAGTTGACTGGAAGGGATATGGTCCTGAGGAGAGGAGTTGGGTACCACAAGAGGATGTTCATGCTCCTCGTCTTCGCAGGGCATTTCACTCCCGCTTTCCATCTCGCCCCGGCTCCTTCCGCCCGGTGGGCGTATCTGAGAGGGGGGGTACTGTCAGGGTACCTGAAGCCTCTACCTCTGAGAGAGGTAGAGACTTAGAAGTTTATCCGTCCGGACGGCATGTCTCCTCGGCCCCTCGCGGTTCACTCGGTCTTGCTAACGCCGGCCGTGAGGGAGTCACTTCCTTTTATAACAGGAGGACCGGAGGTAGACGTCATGACGCCAACCCGGAACGTCCTGTCACTCAAATCTCGGGAGACGAATCAGGACTCGCCGGAGGCGTGTCTTCTCTCCCTAGCCAGGATACTTAACAGTGGCTCTCCCATTCACTCATTGCCCTGTCGTGGTTCTAGTCCGCCTAGTCACACAGTGCTTTGTTATTCTCTTGTCTTTTGGTTCTGACCCGGCTTTGTTGTTTACTCTCCTGCCTTTCTGTTATCCTTGACCCGGCTTGTCTCTCGCTTACCTGTCCTCTCGTTCCCTCGACCTCGGCTTGTCTCTGACCATTCTATTGTAGTTATACGTTAAGTCCGGCCATTCTAAGGACCGGTATACGTATCTGCTACTCTTTGTACTCTGCGTGTTGGATCCCTGACCCGATCCTGACATGGAGTGGTTAAGGAATTTGCATATATTTGAATCTGTTGTATGGCTCCATGAAAGTTGAATGATGTGTTGCTGTAGGCCATTATGTGTGGGGAATAAAATATATTGGGTATTTTTGGACAACAGGAGTGTTGTCATTGATATTTGGGGGCATGGCGAGTTTGTGTCCTGGAAGCTTAGTCACAAGAGCCAAAATCTTTTGGTGTTGGGAGCACTGAAATTAATTGATTATTTCTTACAAGAAGAAGCGTTCAGAAGAGGTGATATCTGCCTGTTTAATCGGTATAATGGTGGTCTCTGGTTCCAGTAGAGAAGGGACGGATGACGTAGCAGTATATAAAGATATTAAAGGGACACTATAGTCACCAGAACAACTACAGCTTAATGTAGTTGTTCTGGTAAATATAATAGCTCCCTTCAGGCATTTTAATGCAAACACTGCATTTTCAGAGGGGGGCCTTGAGCGGGAGGGGGACCTAATAACCCTAAAATGCCAGGAAAACAAGCTAGTTTTCCTGGCACTATAGTGCTCCTTTACAATTGAGATCCCATGCAGTAAATCAATCATTGTTGCAGGAATCTACCGCCCACCTAGCTCCCCGGTTCATTCCCTATCTGACATAGCCCATCTCCTTGGTGAAACCATTGCTCAAAAAACAAAAAGTGAACTGTTGGTCTTTGGAGATTTTAATATTGATTGGCTGAATCATAAAAAAAATTAGTTCTTGCACACTGTTTAAGACATTGCAGCTAACGCAATTAAGCTCCTCCCCAACTCGCATAAACATTAAAAGCCATATCCATACCCTGCTAGATTGGATTCTCTCCACTTCTCCTGATAGAATCACTGTTTAGTGTACTGCGTGTGCAAAATAAAGGCTATTAAATCCTCTCCCAAGATTAAAATCACCAGGTCCTTCAAAAAATTTAATCTCGAAGCCTTTTTTAATGACATCAAGAACCTCCCATGGCACAGAGTAAACATTATCCCAGATCTAGACTGTGCTGTTGAATTCTTTCAGTCTGAACTCCTACAAATTTGGAAGTTGCATGCCCCACTGCGTAAGGTGAGAGTAATAGGAGCATGTATGAACTGGATCACAGCCAACCTCATCCAAATATACCATTCATTGTGGTCAAAGTTCAAGCGTACTGGCTCTATGAATGATCACTGTGAATATAGACAATGGCGAAATATATGCACAAAACAAACAAAATTGGCCAAGGCCCAATATTTCTATGAAAATCTGAACAATAACTTATCAAACCCTAGAAACTTTTGGAAAGTCATAAATAAATTACAAACTCCCAACCTGCCACTGTCAAAGTGGACAACCAAACCCTGCAACTTCCCTTAGACGTAGCAAATGCCTTTAACAATTATTTTGTCTGAGGCTCCACTACCCTGATTGCCAAGTTAATAAATGACACGCATCCTGAAACTACAAAGGTGGATCAGGCCCAACTAAATTTGCAAAGACCCAATATAGACAAGTTTAATTTTAGACCTGCACCTATAAGTGTCGTTCAAAAACACCTAAATAATCTAAAAAATGAAAAACCAGTCTGGACCTGATCAAATCCCAGCAATGCTGTTAAAGCTCAGTGCGCCGGCAATTGCTAAACCCGTCGCAACCCTAATTAACGAATCCTTGGTGTCTGGATACATACCCAAACTTTGGAAGACTATGTGAATAGTGCCTATCCATAAAAGTGGTGACACTACGTTGGTTTCTAACTGTCGCCCAATATCATTGCTCCCAGTATTGTCAAAAATCTTAGAAAAATACGTCCATACGCAACTATGTGAGTATTACCAACAATCAAACTATCTGACTCCTGATCAATCAGGCTTTCGCCAGAATCACTCCACTACAACTGCCCTCTTAAAAGTTTGCAATGAAATCCAAACTGGCATGGAACAAGGAGACCTAACTGGAGCTATTTTCCTTGATTTTGCCAAGGCCTTTGACACAGTAGACCACGACATTCTACTGCACAAACTCAAAAGGTCAGGTATTGGTGATCATTCGCTAAACTGGTTTCGATCATATGTATCGGATCGCTCGCAATATGTGTCCATTTCTGACAGCGACTCCCTCCCTCTCCCAGTCACGTGTGGTGTTCCCCAAGGTTCCATTCTCGGCCCCCTACTATTTACATTATTTATAAATGATCTGCCTAATG
The DNA here is from genome assembly GCF_036172605.1 of Pelobates fuscus. Classification (NCBI taxonomy): domain Eukaryota; kingdom Metazoa; phylum Chordata; class Amphibia; order Anura; family Pelobatidae; genus Pelobates; species Pelobates fuscus. The sequence continues at coordinate 472,683,800 of NC_086317.1, forward strand.
TCTGCAAATCCTCAAATGTACACATGTACGCAGATGACACAGTGATCTATGTGAGCAAACCCGATTTACCGCAGCTTGAGGCTGTGCTCCAAGACCAGTTCACAGAGGTAGAAAAGTGGATTGCAGAAAACAAACTCTTCCTAAACACTGACAGAACTGTCACAATGATCTTTGGAACAGTACCTAAATTACACAAATTACACAATTCCCACCTATCCATCAAAACAATTTCAAATGACACACTGACCGCAGTCCACTCTTTCACATACTTGGGTATGTTGTTAGACCCCAATCTATCTTTGGCCTGCACATAGAAAAGCTTGCATCTAAACTTTATCCAAAACTAGGTGCCCTGTACAGAAACAAATCCTGCCTAAGCCCTACAATAAAGAAAAAGATTGTACAGCAAATGCTGATGCCAACCATTCATTATGGGGATGTAGTATATGCACCTGCACCGCAATCCCACATTAATAAACTCAATACATTGTATAACTCGTTTTGCCGATTTGTGCTACAATGTAATTACAGGACCCACCATTGTGACATGCTAAAAGAACTAAACTGGCTGTCGCTGGAATTCCGACGCACTCTTCATCTTTCCAGCCTAGTGTTGAAAGGGACTCTCCAGGCAGAGTAGTTTAATTACCTGGTTCCAGCGCCGGGAGCCTCGTGAAGCAGCGCCCCCTATTTCGTAAAAATGACGAAATAGGCGGGCGCGAGCAGGGAGCAATCAGATGCTTCCATTTGAAGTTGCCCTCTGAAGTCCTGAGCGCACTACCACACATGCGCGCTGTGTGCACGGCCACGAGCTGAGCTGACTGACAGCTCAGCTTGCAGTCTTTGCCCGCCCCCTCTCCTCTGCCAACAGGCTGGAGAGAGAAGGCGCGCACACAGTGCCTTCTCTCTCCTGCACACGTCAGATGTATCTTAATACGTTGACGTGTACAGGGCCTTTTTAGGGCCCTACATGATAGGAAGTCCCTCTGGTGGCCGTCTAAGTGACGGCCACTGGAGGTATTCCTATCAATCAATGTAAACACTGTATTTTCTCTGAAAATACAGTGTTTACATTAGATTGCCTGCAGGGAGCTATAGATCTCACCTGAACAAATACATTAAGCTGTAGTTGTTCAGGTGACTATAGTGTCCCTTTAAGAGCTTTTCTGGGAAACTCCCCCCCTACCTGAACAAAATGCTCTCCCTAGCTTTTCCCACCTCCTATAACCTCTGATCCAGTACCAGCACTTTTAGTCTACCTCAATACAAAAAGAAAGCAGCCCGATCCTCCTTCTCCTACAGAGCGCCGCAATTGTGGAACGATCTCCTGCACAATTTAAAATCTTCCCCAAGCCTAAAGTCCTTTAAGAGATCCCTCTCTACATCCCTCAAAACAGAATGCACATGTCATGGTTGATTATATATTTCCTACCTGTTCTATGTTAAATTTTGTATATATTGTGTATTAATATTGTTTTTGTATTTTATTGTACCCTAATGTAACAATGCAATGTTTTGTGGACCCAGGACCTACTTGAAAACAAGAGAAATCTCAATGTATCTTTCTTGGTAAAATATTTTATAAATAAATAAATAAATAAATAATGGAACAGTGCCTTTAATGTAGTGTTTTTAGTGTCTATAAAAGCAGTGTTTACATTACTGCCTAGGAACATCTCTAGTGGCATTCATTTAGACGGCCACTAGAGGTGCTTCCTGTGTCAGTATTGCACAATGTGCAGCATGCTGAACCCTCCCTATTGAGATGCATTGATTCAAAGTATCTCTATGAGGAGATGCTGATTGGCGCAGCTAGGGGTTCGGCCGCGCATGAACAATTGCATTGGCCGAGATCATCAAGATTGATTAACTCAGCCATGGAGGTGGAGCCAGCTGCAGTGAGACTAGCTTGGTGAGGGAGAAAATCTGAGCAAAATACCTTTTCACTGCAACCTGAGGGGAGCCATGCACCTATACAGCCACCCCAGAACTACTGTGTTAGGAACACATGTTAGTATTCCGGACACTATAGTGTTCCGTTAAGCCCTATTGTCTCTCAACTGTTAAACCGATGACACTCATTTGGGAAGGTACGTCTATTTTGAACAAAAGCGTGGAACAATAAAGAAAACACCAAATACATCCTAAATCCTTTATTTCTGGAAATCAAAAACCAGAATAAATATCATTCAATGTATATTCAGAGATCAGTAAATGGGAATTCCTGTAAAGCTGAAAACACTGTACAAAACACCTAGATTTAGTTTGAAGTCGTTCAATCATCCCTTGCAGGGTCGACAGTGAGAATTCAAAGTGAATTACATATATAACGCCAAAGTAACCAAACTGATATTAAATAATAATTTATTTTTCAGTTCTGCTTATTTTGAAATCCACTTGATTTTTCACTTAAGTAATTGGCTCTGTTGGACTTCAATGGGTTAATAGCTAGTTAACCAGAGTAAAACCTTTCTCCGCTTCTAGAACCAGCAATAATTTATCCCTTCCAAATTGTTAAAAGAAGACCACAATTGCATTATACAGAGCTGCAGATTATCCATGGATCCCAGCCTACACGTTAAGAAATATTGCATATTTATTGGGAGGATTTACCTTCTCAGGTCATTAAGTCTGTAGGTCTCCTGTTCAAGGTAAGTCTCCAGGTGCTGCAGTAAGACCTTCTCAGTGGAGGCAGCCTGCTGAATGTTGGCCATTGAGCTGTACATGTCTGCTAAGCAGTGCTCCAGCAAGCCCAGATACCACAGCAGCAAGCCCAGGGCTACTGTGGAGGGGAATATTGCAGCCATTCTGCACCTGGATCCACCAATCCCAGATCCTCAGGCTGGTCCTGTCCCAGTAGTACTCTCTGTCTGCTGTGTTATGTTCAGTCTGGTTTGTTCTGAGGATGCACACAGTGTACAGAAGGCTCTCCTGCTCAGAGCATGAAGGATCCAGACAGCTGTGTATTGCAAGGCTGTGAGTGTGCTCCTTGGCTGTCAATGGAAAGGGGGAGGCTGTATTAGCTGGCAAGCAGACACACTCTGTGGTCTGTATCTGGCTGGAGCTCCCAGCAGGGTAATAATTGTGGGAAGCCCAGACTGTGGGATGTCCCTGTAGCTGGGGGGAGGTGGGGGCTCTAATAAACTCCATTCATTCTGTTACACAGTTGCTCATTCACTGCATTGTTCTTAGAACATTTCAATAACCCACTTAGATTACCCAGAATCCAATGCCCTTATTATAGCACTGAGGTAGAGTGTGGGGTGTTATCCTTAGCCAAAACACATTGCTTTATCTTATTATTTATTCTGACAAATTTATTAGTTTTTACCTTTCACTAGATTTTTTTTCGAGTTGTATTCTGTATTATTTTTGTTATCTTTAGTTTTCTTTTTGCACAATTAGTTCTGTTGAATAAACATGCCATGGTGTTTATTAAAGGCCTGGGCTTAATTTACTTTGCTAGGGACATTAATTTAATATTATAGCTCTCTGATGTCCGATGCTGCATCATTTGATTGGCGCTGGGATAGAATTCATAAAGGGCGCTACGTCAATCCTTGCATCTCAGGACCTATTGGAACTGGTTTAAATGTCTTTACTCAAGATGGGCAGTACATTTGAACTACAACTCCCAGAAACCCTTGCTGTGCCCATAAAGTACTGCCATGGCATGAGCTCAGCAGTGCTGCAGAAAGTTAAGTGCTCTTCGCGATGACTGGGTCATTTGTTGAGAGCGCATTGCAGAGCCTGGGGCTTTGCAGAAATGCAGGAACATAAAATGCTTTTTTTTAATTTATTTTTTTTATTAGGTCTATTGGATGACAAGGGATTGACATGTTAATGACTAAAGTGCTTATCACTGTTCGAGTAAGGGTTGGTTGGTCTGAAGGGCCTCCAGGGGACAGCCGGGCATAGAGAGATCTACTGGGGAGCACTTTGGACAGTTTTTTAAACCCAATCTCCACCAATATCAGGTTTATAGACACAACTGTACAATCCTCTCAATGATAGACTTGTCTTTATTTATCAGTAAAATCCGAAATGGTTTATTGACAGCAACGATGGATCAGATTGTGATGACATTTAAAACAGCCACGTAGGCATGCAAAGCAATTGTCTATAGAAAGTTATGGGAGGCCTAGGAGTGGCTGAGCTATTTCACCCATCTCAAGTTTGAGAAGAAATCAATGTGGAAGTATTAGAGCCTATGGTTTTGCAAAAAAAAAAAAAATGATTTCTCGAATGACTCTTTAAATCCAGTTCCAAGTTAAGATTGTCATGGCCCAATTTGTCAGGGACATTGGGTAATACGGGAACTATGGTCGCATTTCCCGAGTCCAAGTATTGGCTTGCTACCGGACTCCGTCATACATGGATTCACTAAGTCCCGAGCAATGAGATGTGCACAAGGTTATTATATTAGTTAAATGTATATCCAACATCTGTCTTTTACTTGCACTCTGTTACAGTATGCGTTTTATTGTAACCTCTGGTGTACGTATCACTGACAGATACAGCTGAAATCTCCATTACCTCCTACACGTTACCCAGAGAACGCCAAACTCTTTAAATAAGAAGCTTTGATTCACAGTGCGTTTAAAGTTACTGTCAGTGTTGACACTGTGTTGACATTCAGTGTTGACACAAAAAACACATTTCATAGACATCCGAGTCTGCTTAATAACATGAAAATTATAGTAATGGCTTACAAATCCAGCAACGGCTTCACCTTACCTCAATGTAGCCATTTTCTAACCGACAGTTAAAGCGTCTCTACCCCTTATGGGGTCTGCATACTTTAAGACGTGACATGCCCACTTCTGCTATGGTGAGTGGAAAAACTAAAGGAAAATATATTGTCTTCTTCTTTGTCCTGTCTCCAGCTCCTGATGCTTCATCTGACAGAAACCGCTTAACTTTTGTACTCTCCTTCCTGCACGGGAGTACATAATAGAAGTCCATCTAACAAGACAGCGAGATCCTGCGTGGAACTTCCTGCATGATACGTTAGAAGATGCCTTTTCTCACAGCTGTCACGAGTGACAATTGCTGGGAGTTGACAGAACTTGTCTGTGGAAGCTCAGTCTTTTGTCACCTTTTATCTGCATTGCAAATCTTATAAGACATAGTTGTCTCTAATGTGCCATATGATATCTGGTGACTAGATTGGAATTTCAATGAAATTCTTAGACATTTTGTGATGACAATGCCCTAATAATGAAAAAATGGCCAACTGTCACATGCTTTTATTATTTTAACATACAAAATTTTTATGTTTATTTCTTAAAGGGATACTATAGTGCCAGGAATATGCCATGTGTGCTTTATTCCTGTCACTATAGCTCCCTTTGTCTCTCCCCTCCTCACACCCTCCCTCCCTGGGAAAAATAAAGGGTTAAAAACATTTATTTACTTACTTTAATACAACGCCAATGTCCCTCGGAGGTGGGTCGTGGCTCCGCCCCCTCCACAGTCCTGCGTCAAACGGGTGCTAATACACGCAAATTAGACCTCCCCTTGATTCAATGCTTTCCTAGGGGGAAAAATGAACTGTCTCCTAAATAGCGTGAGAATTGAGCAGTGAGCCGGCAGGGGCATGATCTACACACCAAAACTACTTAATTAAGCTAAAGTTGTTTTGGTACTTTCCCTTTAATGTTAATTAAAATCTAAACCGTGGGAAGGGGGCCCTTCTGCTTTTTTATTACTAGTAAAAACAAAAAAGGTTCCATATTGCCATCTAGTGGACATTATTGAGATGACTGTGGGGTTCAAATACAAACTATGTGTTTGAAAATGGGACAAATACAATAGAGCTATCAGGTCCTTATTAATGTCAGTGAGATTACCGTACCTCAGGAATACTGTGTCCAAATTCACAAATCAAGACAGACTCACTATCCTGAAGAAATAAAACCGAGAGGCTGCCATTTACGGCTTTTCTTACTCCATCAAATATGTCTTTGTATTTTACATCTATTAAACACAAAGGCATGACAATGGGTCCAGCTTCGGTGTAGGATAACTCTTTAATTGAAAACATATAAATTAAGTTCCCTCCCCACACCTTAGTAACCCACTTTGCTTCCTCTCCTGCTACTGCGTCATCCAAAAATAAAGAAATTATAAACTCTTCCAATACATGAAATGCATCTTATCCTTGCCTCTTGTGTCACTTTACCCCACTCCTCTTAGAATGCAAGCTTGTTTGACCACCATCCTTAAGACTGCTTTATTGGGGGTTATATAAGGTTTTTCTCTTTATACATTTGCATAATGTGTATTATTTGCTGATATTTATATATGTTTTTTGTAGACTTTGCACCTTAATATATCTTACACATTTGGTATTTGAGGCATTTGGCACTTTAAATTGTATTCACTTTCCTCTTGGTGGTCAGTAAATCGAGTCCTCTGATCATCTATAGCCCAGTCTGTCTCATGTACTAGTCCAGGTAGCCATGCTATGTTACCTATGGAGGAAATAGCATTTCTTTGTGTATTACTATTTCCTTGTGCTTATTAGGATTGGGGTATATAGTGTCTAGTAGACAGCCACTAGAGGAGGAGTTAACCCTGCAATGTAAATATAAAAAACTGCAATAATTACACCTGCAGGGTTAAGGGTAGTGGGAGTTGGCACCCAGACCACTCCAATGGGCAGAAGTGGTCCGGGTGCCTGGCATGTCCCTTTAATAATAAAAATGAGAAAATTAAACACCTACAAAATAATACAAATAAATTCAAATTAATTAATTGTGCAATGTCAGTATGTGATGAGTGCCTTCAACTAGATACATTTAACCCCTTAAGGACCAAACTTCTGGAACACGTCATGTGTCCTTAAGGGGTTAAATTAGTAAGATAAGCCTTTATTAACATATATATACGAGGGGCAACTCAACTAAACTGTTAATTACACAAGAGATGAACTTGGAGATAAAGCATCATAATCTCCAGCATTTCATCAGTTTTGGTACGGCAGCGTATTGTTCCTAACAGCTTCCATTTCCATTTATTATTGTATTATATAAAATGCTCCCTAGTAAGATATGGTCCTTGGGCCAATTATGTTCCTTTATCAGATGTGGGATGAATTGCTTTATTTTGCATTGCTATTAAAAGACTGCTTACAGACTGCTATAAATAGAAATGCATCCCATTATGGGATGTGTGCGTCCCTGGCTAAAGTGAGCTGTAGCAGTTGATAAAGTAATGTAGAAAAAGTGAACTCTTAGAACAATTATTATATGTATGTAGATTCTTCTTTCTTGTTGTTGGGTGGCTCACCTTGTATCATGCATATTATAGTTCTTCTGTGCCATTTAAAAATATAATAATAATCAGACTTTCCTGGCTTTTCTTAGAAAAAGGATTTATTCTTGCTTCGCAAATACAAAGTCAGTACTTACAATGTCATTGATGTTAAAGACCACTCTAGGCACCCAGACCACTTCAGCTTAATGAAGTGGTCTGGGTGCCAGGTCCTTCTAGGGTTAACCCATTTTTTCAGAAACATAGCAGTTTCAGAGAAACTGCTATGTTTATGAATGGGTTAAGCCTTCCCCCTAATCCTCTAGTGGCTGTCTCACTGACAGCCGCTAGAGGCGCTTGCGTGATTCTCACTGTGAAAATCACAGTGAGAGCACGCAAGCGTCCATAGGAAAGCATTATGAATGCTTTCCTATGTGACCGGCTGAATGCGCGCGCAGCTCTTGCCGCGCGTGCGCATTCAGCCGACGGGGAGGAGAAGAGGAGGATCAGAGGAGGAGAGCTCTCCGCCCACCGCTGGAAAAAGGTAAGTTTTAAACACTTTCCCCTTTCCAGAGCCGGGCGGGAGGGGGACCCTGAGGGTGGGGGCACCCTCAGGGCACTCTAGTGCCAGGAAAACGAGTATGTTTTCCTGGCACTAGAGTGGTCCTTTAAATCGGTCAACAGCTGATGGTACATGCTGGACATTTAGAGTGAAATGACACTCTCACAGCTGATGGTACATGCTAGACATTCAGAGTGCGAAGACAGTGGATTCCAGTCCACTTTTCCTAACCTTCCTACTGGGGAGCCTATTTCCTCTACTAGAGCTCCCTTTTATCTGCATTGCAAATCTTTGCAAATCTCACCGCTGTGACAAAACGGGAACCCCACTACGGCCAAAATCCCAGGGAGGGAGGGTGGGACAAACTCAGCCAGGTAGGCAAGTTAAAAGTGCATTTTCCAAGATGTCTGCCTACTTATATAGCCCAGCCCCTTAACCCTCCACTAACCAATCCCACTAGCTTCTTCCTATGCCTGCCTCCTAATCCCTGTCAAGGCCTCTTTCCACTAAGCTGTGCTTTTCTTACATGGGGCTACAATACAGGCATGATATAAAACAAATCTTACAAAAATGGTCTAACATCTGAAATTGAACAACAGTGGACAAATCCAGTATTTTACCCTATGTTTAAACATGTCCACGAGATGGCACTCAAACCAAATAAATAAAAAAGTCCATCTATTTACCCCTTTATCCCTTAACCCCTTAAGGATGGAGGCAAATTTACAAGTTCTGACCAAAACAACAACAACAAAAAAGCCACCTGAATCTCGGAAAGATGCTAAAATCCTAAAATCTCCTGCCGCTGAGGCTTTATGCCTTTAACAACCACAGTGCCCCGGTCTTGATAAAAAAAAAAAGTTTATAAGTAGCTTTAAAATCCGTTGTTGCATTTATCTTGAAAAAGCCCAGTATATGCGGAAGTAAGGTTTCAGCGGCAGGAGATTTCAATGTCTTTCCGAGGTGCAGGTGACTCAGTCCAGCTTGGTTTTCAGCACTGTACCAACGGAGCGGTAATCTCACCCCGAACTACACATTGTGTTCCTGGTCTTTTGTGATTTTTAAGGTGGCTACAATGTATCTATTCCACTGATGCAGGAATAACTCTGCTTCACTGGGTATTTGAACTGTGAAAACAAAACCCCAGCTATTTGTTTCCTAGATGGTGATATTTTTTGGGGGTATTTAAATACTGCTATATCGGACTCTTGGATTTGTTAAAAATATATTTTTGTAAAGAAGCTAAAATAGTTCACTGGCTCACAAACACCAACAATTGTTGTGATGCCAGGTGGAGCCGTGAATGGGGGCATTTCTGGGGGCAGTCAGGTTTGGAGGTACCCGACTTTGCTCTGGCACTGCAGGGCATCCTAAGCACCTTTTTGTAGACGGTGGTGGGGTAGAGTCAATGGAGGACTCACTTAGGGGCTCAATGTCAGAGGTTCTTATATTGTCACTGTATGCGAGAGAGCTTGCCAGAATGGCATATGCCTCCTCCAGCATACAATGGCAAGCCATTTTAGGGGGGTTAATTTAACCTTTGTCACCAAGGGGATAATTGAATTTATTTTGCTACCTGCCTAATATACACTATCCACACCCACTCCTCAGTTGCCACTTCCACCCACAGAAAACCCAACACAAAACCCCAAAATTCTAATAAAATTACCGACTGCAGATCAAACTGCAGGAACCAGCACTAAAAGGGTTCATTTAAAAAAAAAAATATATAGAAATAAAAAACAAAATGTCAGCTTGTTTAGAGAGCCCAATCACACTGATCACAGATACAGCACAGATAGTGCAAAGTACAGTGATCAAGCAGCACTGTAAAAATAATTACCGTATAAACTGCCGCTGACTGAAAAGATTAAAAAAAAAGAATTTTTGACCCTAAAAATAATATGAATAGGACCAAGGTAGTAATCACCATTTTCAGACTGGTCACATGGTTAATGCTGCGATCAGCACTAAAAGAATTGTAATTTATTATTATAATATTTAAATACTTCACTCTACAACACTATCTGAAACGATGACACTTTTAGCACAGTTTAGTCAATGGCGTCTCTTCTCAGATCAAAGTGAGGAGAGAGAGGGGCAGAGCCGATGTCTCAGCTAACGTTACAGATCATTGGCTGAGACATTGTAACAGTGATCGCGGTGACAGGCAATAGTTAGGTTTCTTCATTAAAGTGTGATTTGCCAGAAATTCAAAGAAAATCTCACATTTTAGTCCGGAACAGTCCGATACTGAAACCATGGCTGTCTTAGAGATTTTTTTTTCCAATTCGGCTATTGGCTACCTGAAATCAGAAATTCCCTTTGAATTTCACACAATTCACACTGGTCTGAAACCCCAGATTCTCTAACAATCTATCAATCTGCCCATCTCCTTTGTTCTGATTGTATATCATTTTCCTAATGCTTTACTTTGTACTCCTAGTTTTATTACCCCTTATGCGTCTGCCTACATACTGCAAATAATCTGAAACTTAGCAGAAATTCTTGGATACATTAGTTCCTCAGGTAAATATGTACGTTTTGATTGCTTTCTCTAGTCATTGTGGAAATGGAACTCCCATCACCCTCAGTCAGTCTAGAACGTATTCATGGCAGCCTCACAGAACCTGACATCAAAGATCTTCAACAAACCTCTAATGTTGCAGAGGCAGTGACAGCAGATAATAAATTAAATAAATGCAAAGATGAGGCTAACAGAGCTAAATTAATTCAGAGCGAATTTCAAATTTGATTCCCAAAAAATAGCGTCCGCTAGGTTTATTGTTCCTCTGCTACTCCACTGAGTGATTAGTACGGCATTTATTGTACTTTGCTGCAATGTTTGTAATTGTTTAGACAGAGACAGTGGCACAAAGATTAGCCTGCTAAATTCACTTTGAAGAAGAGTTGGCATATCAGGATAGTGGTCAAACATGGACCTTCATCCATGCCATCTCCATTAAACATAATGTACACATATGATCAGTCCATTTGGGGTCCACCAAGTCTGTCACCAAGTCTGCCGGCAAAGGTATTGAATACCAGACGTATTGAATGTCTTTAGGACACAGTGGGGCCTAAACCTGTGTTTCCCTAGTCTACTTGATTTTTAGCAAAGTTACGCGATTGCTGGTAATCATTATTCTACTATATAGTCTCACGTGTAAAACGTGCTCCTTCACTGCTTCCTGGAGGCAAAAACTATAAATAACTGTTTCCGATTTAATTTAAAAACTTTCATGGTAAAATTCGGCCGAGCAATCTATTAATAACAAGATTGTAACGAAAATATACCCCAACTCGCAGGATTCAACTCGACAAAAGACAACACAGAGGAGAGATATGTCTACCGGACCTTAGAATGGCCGGACTCGACGTATATGAGAGGAGACAGAGTCAGGAACGATCCGAGGTCAAGGGCACAGAGAGACAGCATAAACTAGGACTAGCCGGGGTCTAGTACACAGTAAACAGCAAGCCGGCAAACAGAACAGATAAGGATAACGAGATAACGTAGTCAGTAACAAAGCCAAGGTCAATACGAAGGAACACAACTGAACACAACAAGCGCTAAAGGGAACTGAAACAGAAACCACGATAGGGCAGGGAGTAAAGGGAGAGGTAAGTTTAAATACCTTCAACTTATTCTTGATTGGCCCCTGTCATATCCACGCCCCCAAAATGTGAGAGTATGGGTAGTGTGGGGTGACAGGGGCCAATGGGAGTCCGTTTTGATTTTCGGCTCCCACTTCCCCTTTAACCCCTTAAGGACACATGACGTGTGTGACATGTCGTGATTCCCTTTTATTCCAGAAGTTTTGTCCTTAAGGGGTTAAGAGCTTGCTCGTGACGCGCGGCGCGCTCTCAAAGCTAGGCGGGACACGTGACCGCATTCCGCGGTCACCGCCCGCCATCATCGGCGCTCTGAGCGCGCCGAGAACAGAGGACCTCGGCCGGCCCCCGGACAAGGTAAGTAACGCTACAAAGATATACCTTAAATAAGAACGTCTTTATTATAAATTACTTTATTCTGATTCTATAAGCAATATTGTTTTGTTGCTGGTTAAGCAAATGTGCTTTTATTTTGTACCTAGTGCAATTATGTTATCTATATGTAGATTGTAAGCTCTTGTGACCAGGATATTATTATCCATTAACTGTACCTAATAATTAATATGTTGTGCTGCTATGTTTTGTATAACTCTATGGCCTATATTGGTGCTGTCTAAGTAGGTTATCACCAAATAAAATAATATACTTACTTTGCAAATCTTCATCTAAGTCACAGCACCAGATTTTCAGTCTCCGATCAGCCGCAGACACTCCGATTTGTATAAATCTCTCCGCTGTTCCCTGCATATCATGGGACACTATTTATTCGCTTGAGGTTCCCTATAGTATTCTAACCCATTAACCCATTGGCTTCCAAGTTGCCTTCATTTTTTACAGCAAGCAGGCCTCCCAGAGGGGACCCAGAGCTATCATTACTACACGGATCATTTAGCAGATTATCATGCATTTTAAGTGATTGCTCTAAAAAAAGTGAATTCTATCACATCTCATGTGCTTTTCCTTTCTTATCCTGTTTGTAGCTTGTTAAGTGTAGCCTTTCATAAAACCTCTATTGCTGCTCTTTATCCAAAAGCATGTGAAAAAACCCCAACACGATTTGTGCGATTTCCAAGAGAGGATTTTTGTTCCTGATGCAGAAATATTTCCTATATTTATTAATATTAAATGAACACCATGGCTGCTGTGCATGGGGTGTCCCCTGTCTGGTCTGCTACTCTCCTGTCATACAGTTTATCGCAAAGGTTTATGGCAAACACACCGTCGCAGCAAGATAGTGGCCAACATGTGGACTCCACGTCAGCGAACAGAGTGCGGTGATGGGAGGTGGTCCAGGGACAATGATGCAAACCAAGATGGTCCTAAGTCCCAGAACTGTTTATATAGGCCCACAGTGCTCCACTTACAGAGGTAAGGTGGCTTGTCATGTGACTCTGGAAACCTATTTAATCCCAGAGCACCTCCGAAACATGCATGGTTGTTCTAACTGCCTTTTCCTGGTTCCTTACCCCTTGCGATTTTTCCTGTTTCCTAATCTGTCTGCTGTTAATTTCCTGGTTTCCTTGGCAAGTCTGTTCCAGAATAAAGACTGCCTCTTGAGAAAAACACCTAGTGTGGCTGGACATTTGTGTATATTTCCAGTGGATCATTTAGGGAACTTGCTTCCCCTGTCCAGAGCACCCTCCCTGCCCATAGCACCTTGGTTAAAGAAATTCCTTACAGCAAGTAAACTGTTCACTTTTTTTGTACATACCTTCCAGGAATCAGAAACAGACTATATGAGTCACATTTCCATATCTCAATAAGAATGGTCTCTCAACGGGTAAATCTTCATAGAGATAACCAGTGAATGGGGATATCCAAACTTTGATCTGATAGCCAAAAGATTTAACGGGACAGTCTAGGCACCATAATAACTTTGTCTTAGTAAAGTTGTTATGGTGCCTGGAGGTCCCTACACGCACTCTTACACACAGGTGTTCTCGAACAGTTAACCCTAAAGTTTCCTCCAACATTGATCTGTAACTGCTCCCAGGTGGCATCAGGCTCCAGAATCTCAATTTCAGGAAACACCGAGTTTTGCAGGGCAGTGTGCAGCTGATTGGCTGCACACTTTCCAAGCTAGTTTTATGAATGGGGAGTTACTGATTGTCTAAGAGTGTCAGCTGTGAAAACAAAACCCCAGCTATTTGTTTCCTAGATGGTGATATTTTTTGGGGGTATTTAAATACTGCTATATCGGACTCTTGGATTTGTTAAAAATATATTTGTGGTAAAGAAGCTAAAATAGTTCACTGGCTCACGAACACCAACCATTGTTGTGATGCCAGGTGGAGCCGTGAATGGGGGCATTTCTGGGGGCAGTCAGGTTTGGAGGTACCCGACTTTGCTCTGGCACTGCAGGGCATCCTAAGCACCTTTTTGTAGACGGTGGTGGGGTAGAGTCAATGGAGGACTCACTTAGGGGCTCAATGTCCGAGGTTCTTATATTGTCACTGTATGCGAGAGAGCTTGCCAGAATGGCATATGCCTCCTCCAGCATACAATGGCAAGCCATTTTAGGGGGATTAATTTAACCTTTGTCACCAAGGGGATAATTGAATTTATTTTGCTACCTGCCTAATATACACTATCCACACCCACTCCTCAGTTGCCACTTCCACCCACAGAAAACCCAACACAAAACCCAAAAATTCAAATAAAATTACCGACTGCAGATCAAACTGCAGGAACCAGCACTAAAAGGGTTAATTTAAAAAAAAAAAAAATAGAAATAACCCCCCCCCCCCCAAATGTCAGCTTGTTTAGAGAGCCCAATCACACTGATCACAGATACAGCACAGATAGTGCAAAGTACAGTGATCAAGCAGCACTGTAAAAATAATTATAAACTGCTGCTGACTAAAAAGATAAAAAAAAAAAAAAAAAAAAGAATTTTCGACCCTAAAAATAATATGAATAGGACCAAGGTAGTAATCACCATTTTCAGACTGGTCACACGGTTAATGCTGCGATCAGCACTAAAAGAATTGTAATGTATTATTATAATATTTAAATAATTCACTCTACAACACTATCTGAAACGATGACACTTTTAGCACAGTTTAGTCAATGGCGTCTCTTCTCAGATCAAAGTGAGGAGAGAGAGGGGCAGAGCCGATGTCTCAGCTAACGTTACAGATCATTGGCTGAGACATTGTAACAGTGATCGCGGTGACAGGCAATAGTTAGGTTTCTTCATTAAAGTGTGATTTGCCAGAAATTCAAAGAAAATCTCACATTTTAGTCCGAAACAGTCCGATACTGAAACCATGGCTGTCTTAGAGATTTTTTTTTCCAATTCGGCTATTGGCTACCTGAAATCAGAAATTCCCTTTGAATTTCACACAATTCACACTGGTCTGAAACCCCAGATTCTCTAACAATCTATCAATCTGCCCATCTCCTTTGTTCTGATTGTATATCATTTTCCTAATGCTTTACTTTGTATTCCTAGTTTAATTACCCTTTATGCGTCTGCCTACATACTGCAAATAATCTGAAACTTAGCAGAAATTCTTGGATACATTAGTTCCTCAGGTAAATATGTACGTTGTGATTGCTTTCTCTAGTCATTGTGGAAATGGAACTCCCATCACCCTCAGTCAGTCTAGAACGTATTCATGGCAGCCTCACAGAACCTGACATCAAAGATCTTCAACAAACCTCTAATGTTGCAGAGGCAGTGACAGCAGATAATAAATTAAATAAATGCAAAGATGAGGCTAACAGAGCTAAATTAATTCAGAGCGAATTTCAAATTTGATTCCCAAAAAATAGCGTCCGCTAGGTTTATTGTTCCTCTGCTACTCCACTGAGTGATTAGTACGGCATTTATTGTACTTTGCTGCAATGTTTGTAATTGTTTAGACAGAGACAGTGGCACAAAGATTAGCCTGCTAAATTCACTTTGAAGAAGAGTTGGCATATCAGGATAGTGGTCAAACATGGACCTTCATCCATGCCATCTCCATTAAACATAATGTACACATATGATCAGTCCATTTGGGGTCCACCAAGTCTGTCACCAAGTCTGCCGGCAAAGGTATTGAATACCAGACGTATTGAATGTCTTTAGGACACAGTGGGGCCTAAACCTGTGTTTCCCTAGTCTACTTGATTTTTAGCAAAGTTACGCGATTGCTGGTAATCATTATTCTACTATATAGTCTCACGTGTAAAACGTGCTCCTTCACTGCTTCCTGGAGGCAAAAACTATAAATAACTGTTTCCGATTTAATTTAAAAACTTTCATGGTAAAATTCGGCCGAGCAATCTATTAATAACAAGATTGTAACGAAAATATACCCCAACTCGCAGGATTCAACTCGACAAAAGACAACACAGAGGAGAGATATGTCTACCGGACCTTAGAATGGCCGGACTCGACGTATATGAGAGGAGACAGAGTCAGGAACGATCCGAGGTCAAGGGCACAGAGAGACAGCATAAACTAGGACTAGCCGGGGTCTAGTACACAGTAAACAGCAAGCCAGCAAACAGAACAGATAAGGATAAAGAGATAACGTAGTCAGTAACAAAGCCAAGGTCAATACGAAGGAACACAACTGAACACAACAAGCGCTAAAGGGAACTGAAACAGAAACCACGATAGGGCAGGGAGTAAAGGGAGAGGTAAGTTTAAATACCTTCAACTTATTCTTGATTGGCCCCTGTCATATCCACGCCCCCAAAATGTGAGAGTATGGGTAGTGTGGGGTGACAGGGGCCAATGGGAGTCCGTTTTGATTTTCGGCTCCCACTTCCCCTTTAACCCCTTAAGGACA
Organism: Pelobates fuscus; assembly: GCF_036172605.1. NCBI lineage: Eukaryota > Metazoa > Chordata > Amphibia > Anura > Pelobatidae > Pelobates > Pelobates fuscus. The sequence goes on from NC_086317.1 coordinate 472,700,018, forward strand.
CATGACGTGTGTGACATGTCGTGATTCCCTTTTATTCCAGAAGTTTTGTCCTTAAGGGGTTAAGAGCTTGCTCGTGACGCGCGGCGCGCTCTCAAAGCTAGGCGGGACACGTGACCGCATTCCGCGGTCACCGCCCGCCATCATCGGCGCTCTGAGCGCGCCGAGAACAGAGGACCTCAGCCGGCCCCCGGACAAGGTAAGTAACGCTACAAAGATATACCTTAAATAAGAACGTCTTTATTATAAATTACTTTATTCTGATTCTATAAGCAATATTGTTTTGTTGCTGGTTAAGCAAATGTGCTTTTATTTTGTACCTAGTGCAATTATGTTCTCTATATGTAGATTGTAAGCTCTTGTGACCAGGATATTATTATCCATTAACTGTACCTAATAATTAATATGTTGTGCTGCTATGTTTTGTATAACTCTATGGCCTATATTGGTGCTGTCTAAGTAGGTTATCACCAAATAAAATGATATACTTACTTTGCAGATCTTCATCTAAGTCACAGCACCAGATTTTCAGTCTCAGATCAGCCGCAGACACTCCGATTTGTATAAATCTCTCCGCTGTTCCCTGCATATCATGGGACACTATTTAATCGCTTGAGGTTCCCTATCGTATTCTAACCCATTAACCCATTGGCTTCCAAGTTGCCTTCATTCTTTACAGCAAACAGGCCTCCCAGAGGGGACCCAGAGCTATCATTACTAGATGGATCATTTAGCAGATTATCATGCATTTTAAGGGATTGCTCTAAAAAGGGTGAATCCTATCACATCTCATGTGCTTTTCCTTTCTTATCCTGTTTGTAGCTTGTTAAGTGTAGCCTTTCATAAAACCTCTATTGCTGCTCTTTATCCAAAAGCATGTGAAAAACCCCAACGCGATTTGTGCGATTTCCAAGAGAGGATTTTTGTTCCTGATGCAGAAATATTTGCTATATTAATTATATTAAATGAACTCATTAGTTTTAGGATTCCAAATATTTATTCTTAACGCTAGTGTTATACTGTTTAGTTAGTTATTGAATTAATGATAATAATAATTAAAAGAAATACTTACCTTTATTCCCCCAGGAAACGAGCCTTACCGCCCCAAGGAGAATATTCTCCAGTATTCTAAGCATCAAACCCAGGGCGGAATGGAGATTCATCCTAGACTTGAAAACAGATTTCTAGTAATGAAGACCTTCAAGATGGAATCTCTTGGTTCTATAATAAGAATGTTGCGGCACTCAGAGCTACCTACCTGCTACTGGGTGCCTACAGCATCTTAGCGGCAGTCCAGTCTCGTCTGCTACTCTCCTGTCATACAGTTTATCGCAAAGGTTTATGGCAAACACACCGTCGCAGCAAGATAGTGGCCAACATGTGGACTCCACGTCAGCGAACAGAGTGCGGTGATGGGAGGTGGTCCAGGGACAATGATGCAAACCAAGATGGTCCTAAGTCCCAGAACTGTTTATATAGGCCCACAGTGCTCCACTTACAGAGGTAAGATGGCTTGTCATGTTACTCTGGAAACCTATTTAATCCCAGAGCACCTCCGAAACATGCGTGGTTGTTCTAACTGCCTTTTCCTGGTTCCTTACCCCTTGCGATTTTTCCTGTTTCCTAATCTGTCTGCTGTTAACTTCCTGGTTTCCTTGGCAAGTCTTGACAAAAGATGATGTCGGAGCCAAAATGTTGCCATGACATTTTGTTCCAAAATAAAGACTGCCTCTTGAGAAAAACACCTAGTGTGCCTGGACATTTGTGTATATTTCCAGTGGATCCTTTGGGGGACCTTGCTTTCCCTGTCCAGAGCACCCTCCCTGCCCATAGCACCCTGGTTAAAGAAATTCCTTACAGCGAGTAAACTGTTCACTTTTTTGGTACATACCTTCCAGGAATCAGAAACAGACCATCTGAGTCACATTTCCATATCTCCATAAGAATGGTCTCTCAACGGGTAAATCTTCATAGAGATAACCAGTGAATGGGGATATCCAAACTTTGATCTGATAGCCAAAATATTTAACGGGACAGTCTAGGCACCATAATAACTTTGTCTTAGTAAAGTTGTTATGGTGCCTGGAGGTCCCTACACGCACTATAAACCCACAGGTGTTCTCGAACAGTTAACCCTAAAGTTTCATCCAACATTGATCTGTAACTGCTCCCAGGTGGCATCAGGCTCCAGAATCTCAATTTCAGGAAACACGGAGTTTCGCAGGGCAGGGTGCAGCTGATTGGCTGAGAGGTGTCAACTGATGCTCTCAGTCAACCAGTGACTCCCCAGTCATAAAGCTGGCTTGGAAAAGGTAAATTTCTTTCCAAGCTAGTTTTATGAATGGGGAGTTACTGATTGTCTGAGAGTGTCAGCTGACCGCTGTCAGCCAATCACTGGCGCCTCTGCCCGGCGGCACTCCGCGCTTCGTGAAATTGAGATTTCAGAACATGGATGCCGCCTAGGGCATGTTGAGATTGGCAACTTTTGGGTTAAACCATTTGAAGACAGTTTAACCCCTGAAGGCAAGAGGGCACCTGAGGGCTTCCTGGCACCATCACTGTCACGATTCCGGGGAACCCAACACGCTAACACACACACAGACACACACACAGAAAGTGTGCAGTACCGGTCCTTAGAGTGGCCGGGCTAAGCACACACAGAATAGTCAGGAGACAAGCCGAGTAAGGGGAACCAGAAAACAGAATAACGAGAAACAAGCCGAGGTCAAAGGGTAGGAGAAAGTCACAAAGTCAGTATATCAAGCCAGAGAGTACGTAACCAGAAAGCACACGTTCACAATCAATACTAAGAAGCAAAGACCACAACAGGGCACAGAAAGACAGGAAAGGTAAGTATTTAAATCCTAGCCTGAATCCTGATTGGCTAACCACCAATCAGTATTAACAAACACACGTGGGGGATATCTATACCCCCCACTGTGTTTGTTGCACTGTAGCTTTAACGCCGGGTCACGTGAGTGACCCCGGCGCTTAGATAATAGTGCCGGCTCCCAGCGTGCAGCGTTAGACATGCTGCCGCTGGGAGGAGGAGAGGAGGACGCGAGCGGCGTGTCAAGAGGAGAGGACGCCGCTCGCTTATCGGTAAGGGGAGAGGGGGCCGCGGGCGGCGACGGACCGAGGGTGAGTGCTGCGAGAGGATTGCAGCCTCCCCTCACCGCCGCCCGCGGAGCCCTGACAATCACAACTTAATTTAGATACATTTGTATTGGTGCCAGGAGCGCCTCTTTAACGACTAAGTCAGGAAATGTAATCTCTCGATTATGATCACAGGGCCCAAAGTCAAAACACTGAGTCAGAGGTGGGAGTTTCACCTAGAATACATATTTCCATCAGTTTCTCTTCTCCCATGTATTTTGAACACAATATGGAAAGAGAAAGCAGTGATTTGAATTGCTCCATATTGACGGAGGAGATTATGGTACCTTCTTCTCAAGGGGAATCGCTTTATTTTGCATTGATATAAAAATACTGAGATGCATTATGGGATGTATGTGTCCCTGGCTAAAGCGAGCTGTAGCTGTTGATGAAGTAATATAGCATCTCTAATATGAAACAAAATATCACAAAAATAGGTTATCATCTGAAATTGAACTAGTACTAAATTCACCAAGAATTTGACTTAAAAAATCTGACCAAACCTTCATTAGTCAGAGGAACCGTGGAACCTGTGTAACAGTTATATTATATGATTATTTATATAGGGGCATTATAATTAGCATTTTTCACCTTTTACCAGTTTGGAGGCCTGGCAGAACTATGGAATCTCTGTAACCACAAAAAGAAAAAGTGGTCCAAGAAAAAAAAATACCAAGTCCTATACTATATAATATTTAAAGCAAGAATGAAAGCTCGGCTGTTGACATTAGACTCAAAGTTGATGTGCATGTTGAATTTTATTAGTATTTCTGTTTCGTCAGCAAATATTAAAATTCATTTTAATATCCAATTGGAGCAACATTATGTTTTCATGGTGGTGGTGTTTTTTCTACAAACAATAATATGAGGATATTGTAAAAAAAAAAAAAAAATGTTTTATTCATTTTCATATTTAACATAGATATGACAATGGACAATGACAATAAGACGATAAAGTATAAAAGGGTCTTTTAATTAAGTCCGAAAATTACACAAACTTTCACATACAAAGACAAATCTAAATCCTAGCTAGAGCTAGGGGAAGGGGGGTGTTTAAAACTCCCTTATTTGGTTATCAAAGACTGTTATCCAATGTCCCATATATTATATTTCTTATAGTTAGTACAAAACTTCAGAGGCAATTACACGTTCCACTGTGTATTGAAATTTCACCCTTTCTCTAATTTGTGGCCACATGTCTACTTTATCAGTTTTCCAATTGTTTGCAATTAAACCTTTAAAGGTCACCACAATGTGAATTTCTAGGAAGCATTGGTAAATTTAGATGGAGAAGGGCCATATCTGCTGTCCATATAAGTTTCAAATTAAGCAGATTATTAATTACAGAAAATATTACAGTCCAGCCACTTTTAATTGTTGGGCATTCCCACCATACATAGATTTTATCTGCCCTCTCAGAACCACAACTCCAACACATATATTTTTCCTGAGGGTACATCTTCATTTGTTTCCAAGGTGTTATAAACCATGTATTTGCTATTTTATATTGGGTCTCCAATTTCATTATATTAAGGCAGTGTACTGATGCTTATAACGTTTGAACAGCAGTAAACCACTTCTTTGTATCTATCTGGATTTTTTTTTTTTTTTTATAAATTCTTTATTTTAGATTTTTCAAAAGAAGAGTTTTCATTTCTTTTTTCCGTATTTTTTTTTTCTCTTCTTGCAACGTTATGGGGTACAGAAAGGAAAGAAAAAGGGGGTGCGACAAGTTACAAGTATATTGGTTACATTTGTAGACATTTGCATTGCACTATGTACATTCAATGTTTCAGTAGTCTCGCTTATAACTCTCGTCGCCCGGGGTCTGGAAGGGTCGGGTGGGTAAAGTGGGTAAGGGTGTCCCCCGGATCTTTCGGCATAACCACCTTTTACCCTGCGTTTAGGTGTAGGTTTTGGTGTTCCCTTGTTGGGCTCAGTCCTCCTGGCCATCGCCTAGTGTGGTCTTTGTGAGGTGTCGTTGTCGTACCTCGTCCGGTGTGCTATCTCTGTCCTCTAGGGGTGAGGTGGTGCCTCCGGGGTTGGGGTGTAGAACTTGGAGAGTGTCTTTTGTGCCTTATTGTCTGTATTTTGTGTTTGGTTGAGCTCTTGGAGTTCACCTGAGTTAGTTCAGGTGGTTGTCTGTAGTCGCAGTGTTTGCGAGTTTATGTAGTTGTTATCTGTTGATTGTGGAGTGTTGGTGTATGGTATGGGTGGGTGTGGGACAGGGGTGGAATATGGTAGGTAGGGGGGGCAATGCCCGTCCTCCCCCTTCCCCCGCGCAAGGTTTTTTACATTGCCAACCAGGGGTCCCAGATCTTATGAAAAGATCTAGTGTTTTCGTGTATTAGTGCAGACAGTTCGTCCATCTCCATGGCCTCCTTAATCTTTCTCTGAGCCTCTGAGGTCGCTGGGATTTCTGGGCTACCCCAGTGGGTAGCAATAGTTCTACGTGTTGCTAAGGCCACTTTCGCTACCAGTTTGTTTTGTGCTCGGGTCAGGTTTTCTAGGGGCCTGGACGCAGCCAAGTCCATGGGTCTAGGGGAATGTCGGTTTGTAGTGCTCTCGAGGTGGCAGCGGCCATCTCTTTCCATATTTGAGTTAAGTGTGGGCATTGCCACCACACATGGATGTATGTACCCTGTTCGCCACACCCTTTCCAGCATCTGTCCGAGTCTGTGCGTTTCATTTGTTTGAGTCTCAGTGGGGTGAGATACCACCGAAGCAGGGTCTTGTACGCCTGCTCTCTGTGGTTAACACAGATAGTCACTGTCGCTGTTGCCTCCCAAACGTCCGCCCAGTCTGAGGGGTCCCCTGGGGGGCCGAGATCCCTTTCCCAGGCCTTTATGTAGGAGAAGGCGTCAGGTGGGGCTTTAAGTGTCATAAGGGTGTATAGATTGGAGATTTGGCCCTTGTGTACTGGGTTATTTAGGCAGCCCCTTTCAAATGCAGTGGGTTTCAGCACCGCCGCTGCGGCTATGTTAGGGGTTGACAAGAAGCTTCGGAGCTGGAGGTATCGGAAGTGATCGAACGTGTTATACGGTGTATCGTTTGGCAGCTCTGGGAAGGGAATAAGGCGGCCATTCTTGTAAAATTGGTATATTCTCGTGAGATTGTTGTCCTCATATCTGGTGACATGCTGGGGTGTCATTCCCGGGGCGAATTGAGGGTTTCTTAGAACAGGCATAAGGGGTGAGGGTGTGTTTATGAGGTTGTATTTGTCGGTCACCCGGTTCCAAATGTGGATGGCTGTCGTGAGGGCTGGTGTTGTGTTTGGCTGTCGTGGTCTGTGTGTTTTCGGTATCCATAGGTAGAGTGTTGGCAGGTCCCTTCCGAATAGGTCGTGTTCCAAGTCCACCCAGCGCTTGACCCCAGGGGGGCATGCATGGTTTGGATTTGCGCAAGTTGGGATGCTTGGTGGTAGTCCCAGAAATTTGGCAGGCCTAGTCCCCCTTGTTTGTGTGGGATATACATAGTGATCCGTTTTATTCTTGCTCTCTTCCCTGCCCATATAAATTTATGTATGTGCATTTGTAGATTTTTGAAGTCTGTTCGGGAGAGTGGGATGGGGAGGGTCTGGAAGAGATATAGAAAGCGCGGCAGTAGGTTCATTTTAATCGCTGCCAGCCTCCCAAGCCATGAAATGGATAATTTTTGCCAGGTTTGTAGGTCCTTTAGGGCCTGGTCGATTAACTGGGGATAGTTTAAACTGTATGTGTGATGTAGGTCTGCCGGTATATCTATTCCTAGATAATGAATACTTTGCGTCTGAAAGCGGAATGGGTAGTTTTGTTGCAGTAGTGTTCGTGTGTGGGAAGGGGTCTGGATTGCAAGGACTTCAGTTTTCTCTATATTGAGTTTGTACCCTGAGATTTTTGCGTATGCGTCTAATAAGTCTAACAGTGGGGGTAGGGACGTCTCTGGGTCAGTCAGGGTTAGAAGCAGGTCGTCCGCATACGCCGCAACTTTGTATTCCTTCCTTCTAATTTTTATGCCTTGTATGGCCGGTGTATTGCGGATCTGTTGTAAGAGGGGTTCGAGGGAGAGGGCAAAGAGGAGGGGGGACAGGGGGCATCCCTGCCGGGTGCCGTTTTGTATGTGGAACGGGGTTTGGCGAGCATTTGGTATGAGTAGTCGTGCTGTCAGGTTGGTGTAGAGGGTGCGAATTGCTTGTAGGAGGGCCCTGGGGAAGCCGAACTTTGTCAGGACCGCGAACAAGTATGGCCAGAGGATCTGGTCGAATGCCTTTTCGGCGTCTAGGGATAGTAGTAGCAACGGGATCCTTCTGTGAGTGGCTGTCCAAATTAGGTCATAGGTGCGTCTCGTGTTGTCATAGGCTTGTCTATTGGGTATGAAGCCCACTTGGTCTGGGTGGATCAGTTTCGGGAGGAATTGTTTAAGTCTGTTTGCAATGAGTTTGGTAAATATTTTAACGTCTACATTTAGGAGTGAGATGGGACGGTAATGTCCCGGTTCTTGTAGGGATTTATTCGGTTTTGGTATTAGGTTAATATTAGCTTGGAGCATTTCCGCTGGAAGCAGTTCCCCTTTGAGGATCAACGTATATAGCTCGCTAAGATGTGGGTGTGGGAGTAAGGTTGCAGAATATGTTTTGTAGTATAACCCCGTGTAGCCGTCGGGGCCCGGGCATTTGTTAGGTTGTAGGGCCTTAATCGTCTCTGCCACCTCCTCTATTGTAACTTCTGCTGCTAGTGACCCTCGTGCTTCATCAGTGAGCTGTGGTAGAGGTATGCTGTGCAAATAGCGTGTTATGGCTTCCTCTGTGTCTGTTGCGTTGTGTCGAGAGTGGGGCTCGTGGTCATAGAGGGAGGTGTAAAATTGAGTAAAGGTTTCCGCTATCTGTTCGGGGAGGCTTTGTGTTTGGCCGTCAGGTGTGGTAATCGAGGTTAGTCGGTTATGCAGCCTTTTCTTTTGTATCTATCTGGATTTTTAGGTCTCTGGTCTATTTTTCTTTAACTTTAGAGCGTTTTTTAACTTTAGACTTCATCATAACTTTAATACATTTCGACAATAATTTTGAGTCCTTCCCCTGTTAAAATATATTTTTTAGTGTTTCCAATGGGCTTGGTAACTTGTCCGTGAACATTGCTGAGTTTAAAAAACGTTTAGTTCTAATATAAATAAACATCTCCTGGTCGGGAATCTTGTAAAGATGTTGTAGATTTTGAAACGTTATAGGGCCCTCTTCATTCCATATCTTTGAGATTGTTGTAACCCCTAAGTATCTACTTTGTAAAGTCTAGATTTTCCATCATGTATGTCAGATAGAAAATAGGCAATGCTGGTAAAATCCTTTTTTTCAAGTTTGAATATTTTTTAAAATGGTTCCAATAGCTCAACAAATTCTGTATAATTAGATTATCTATAGGATTTTCTTTCTGTTTAATATTGTATTTACTACAACTATTTGGCCACAAATAGTTGATCATTTGCATTGCGTGGACTGTCGTCCCTTCTTCCATCTCATACTTTCCTGGGATTTATAGTAATCTAAATGCAGCACCAAAATGTGCATTAGTAAGGAGGCTCAATGATAAAGTTAAATGTTAGGGCATTTCTGTATAACTTGCATTACAGTATTTACCGAAAGCGAGAGGTTAGACAGCAGTAACAATGTATCATCTGCATATTGTCAGATCTTAATTTATTTTTTGCCAGCTTAAATCCTTGTATATTGGGGTTTGTTCTTATATCCATTGCTAACATTTCTGCTGCTAAAACATAAAGAAGGGGGGATAGTGGGCACCCCTGTCGGGTTCCGTTGAGATGGCAATACATCGCTGAGATGGCTAAATATATTTTCCCTAAAAAACCAAAGGCCTTTAACACACATTTCAGAATATTCTAATTTATCCTGTCAAAGGCCTTTTCACCAGTGAGTGGTAATGTTATAAAGGGACTTTTGTTCTTATTTATTCTTTCATAAATATTTATAGCTTTCCTAGTATGATTAGTGGAGGATCTACCTGGTAAAAAAAAACACCTGATCATTATCGATCAGGGTAGTTAGCACTTTCGTAATTCTATTTGCTAGTATGGTCACATAAATTTTATAATCGGTATTAATTAATGCTATTGGAGGATAGTTGGATAAATCTGTTGGGTTTTTGTCTTGTTTTAAAATTGGAACTATATTTGCTTTCAACATTTCCTTAGGCATTGATCCTTTAGCCATAAAATAATTAGACATGTCTACTAGAATAGGTAACAATTGATCTTTGTACAGTCTATTTAAATGATCAATATAACCATCGGGACCTGGGGCTTTATTTCTTTTTAAACTATTAATAATTGCATCCACTTCTTCTATAGTTATAGGTTCATTTAACTGTTCAAGATGAGAAGAATTCAAATTAGGGAACCTTTTATCTCTAAAGTAAGCTTCTAGTTGAAATTTAATTTTAGTTTCTTTAGTAGGGGTTGTGCTCGGACCATGGAATAGATATGATCTTCGATGCTTCTATTCTGGAATAGGTATAGTACGATTTTGAGAAATGAGTATAGTCTTTTTCTTTGGGGTGCATAGTCCTCCGGATGTCTAATTGGGATGCCATCCTTATTATTTGGGATAGTCTTGCTGCTTGTTTCACCATGATTGCATCTATTTTCTTCCCCCCTTTATTTTTTTTTGTCTAGACCTGGGTCTTGAAAACAGTTAAAGTCACCTGTAATCACCAACCTGCCTTGTCTAAACCTTTCAACTCTTTGAATGAATTTATCTGTATATTTTAGCATGGCTTGGTTGGATGCATATACACTGAACAAAATTATACACTTTTGTTTTTGCCCCCATTTTTCATGAGCTGAACGCGAAGATCTAAGACTTTTCTATGTACACAAAAGGCCTATTTCTCTCAAAAATCTGTCTAAATCTGTGTTAGTGAGCACTTCTCCTTTGCCGAGATAATCCATCAACCTCACAGGTGTGGCATATCAAGATGCTGATTAGACAGCATGATTATTGCACAGGTGTGCCTTAGGCCGGCCAAAATAAAAGGCCATTCTAAAATGTGCAATTTCACTGTCCTGTGGTTTCCGGGGGGAGGGTGTCTGAAAACAGTCAGTATCTAGGCCCTGGGGAGTAAGCACAGCTAAACGGACAGGGGCACATGTATGAGTGTGGGGATTGTGCTGGTGATTGGCTGTATGTCTGTAGGGGAGTGGTTATGGGTTTGGAGTGAGGCAGGGATCATCTTACTTCAGTGCCTTTTGGGATTCTGTTTTGTGTTTTTGTTCGTCACAGCTAACGGGGAGTGTGTCCTTGTCAACAGGGTTGGGGAGTATCAGATGGAATGTCAGGAGATGGACAAGGTGGGTCTCAACCTCCCCTGCTCTGTAGGGTAGTTACCGACTTGGACGTTCCCACTGAGCTAAAAGCCGGTTGGTGGTGAGCATTGAAAGGAAAAGGGAATTTTAGTTTGGATGAGGGGGGAGGCGAGAGCCCAGTGGGCAAGTTTTGGTGCATAGGCGATCCAGAGCATCGTAAACATGCTCAATGGGTGACGTGTCCGGTGAGTATGCTGGCCATGCAAGAACTGGGATGTTTTCAGCTTTCAGGAATTGTGTAGAGATCCTTGCAACATGGGGCCGTGCATTATCATGCTGCAATATGAGATGATGGTCGTGGATGAATGGCACAACAATGGTCCTCAGGATCTCATCACGGTGTCTCTGTGCATTCAAAATGCCATCAATAAAATGCACCTGTGTTCATTGTCCATAACATATGCCTGCCCATACTGCCACCCCACCGCCACCCCACCGCCACCATGGGCCACCCAATCCACAACATTGACTGATACTGTAAGGGATAATTAATATACTCTCAGATCCCCAATAAATGATGAGTAGATATAAAAAACTTTTCATAATAAAGTTACTGATCAAGCAATAAAAGTTTTGCAAACTAGAGTATAATAATAGATGTATGGAACTTTTTTTGCCAAGGTGTGAGGGGAGAGATTGGGAAGAAATGGATTAATCAAATAAGAGAAACAGGACATTTAAGGGGTTAAAATTTATTTTTGCTTTTTTTGCAATATATTTCTCTGGGCTGTTAATTAATTATTTGTAGGGTTCCACTTTTTTATATGCTTGTACAACAATTCATCTCTAATTCCATAAATGACAGGACTAAGAAACCTTGGCAGACATGTAAATATCAAGAATTTGGCTAATGGTATATAGTCAACGAAGTCGTTAGGATATTTTTCTGTAAGAGCTGTAAATAGAGATGTCACATACAACAGGAGTTGGAAAGCGTGGAGCATTACAGTTTTTCCAGCCTTATGGGCAGCCAGCTTGCCTGAAGTCATTTTTCGAGCTATTATCATAACCTTGGTGTAGGTATATAGTATTACAAGTCCGACCAGTGCAAAGGTAAAGAAAACTGAGAAGGATTCTATAATGCTTTTTACTGAATTTGATTGAAGACCTTCCTTGCTGCACACCATAGACATGGAGAAAAGTTTAGGAAGTGATGGAATCATTGCAATGCATTCAGCAATGTTTGGAAGCAATCCTGAAATCCATATTATCACAACGGTGATATTAGCTCTATGAACAGTACACAATTCCACATGTCGCAATGGGAAGCAAATGGCCACGTAGCGTTCAAGAGACATGAAAGCTATGTTAGAAGGTGTAATTCTAAAAGTAAGTGAGGCCAAGGTGTACATGGCAATACAAAGAGACCCAGGTATATAGACTGTATGGATGTTGAACACGACAAGTAAGCACCCCAATACTAGGTACAAAGTATCGTTAATCAGCATATGGACAAAGAGGATGTAGCGGGCATTTTCGCGGATGGAGGGTGTCGTGAAGAAGGCACCCAATATTTTGGTGACAAAGCACAAGAAAAAACTAAAACACAGAAGCATCACAATCTCAATACTCATCCTTGTGATGTAGTAGTCTTGCTTAGATTTCTCGGTCACATTTCCATAAAATGCAGTATAATTAACCACAGGAGGTGGGATTACTCTTTCCATTCTTGAACTTTTGAAGCTGAAATAAGAGTGAAATAATAATTATGATTAGTGGGCGAACACAACACTTACTGCTATGTCAGACACGAGTTGATAAAGGCAGCAAAAGACAAGAAGATTAAATAACACTCATGTAATCTTTATTGGCTTCTGTTCATGTTCTGCTCTGCCTTGCTGTCTTACAAAATACTTTCTTTTTTTTTCTATGGAAAATTACTGTTGTGCGTCACCTGCATATAACAAGTTGGGGTTAGAAACTTGAGAAATGATGTTTCCATAGGGTACCATGTCCTCATGGCACCAATTCTGTTCTCGACGTTAAAGTCTCTCTGAGAGTGTATAGCTTGCAGCCAAAACAAATGGTGGTCAAATCTAACACAATAAAACTCCCCAGGGTACAAATAGCAAAATTCCTCTGTGCATCACCTGCATATCTCCATTTGGACTTTGGAAAGTCTTATTTGGTCATAGAAACTCAAGAAATCGTGTTTCCACAACTATCGCTGAGTTCCCAAGTTCCCAACGTGACATGCAAACATAGATGTATCTACTGATAATAGCGCATCTGGCAATCATTGAAATGGAGCACTTTGCAGCCCCTGCCCAAACATCTGACATCCAACTTTGAGAGCCTTCAGGGCCCTGCATTATAGGCAAGGCCGAGAGGAACCCCCCCAGGCAGGTCTCATCGGGGGTCCGGTTGAGTGCTGCGGCTCTTTGGCAACGTGACAGGCCCTGTAAATTGTGCAAAGATTGTGGGACTGTCCCAAACACAGACAGGACAACAGACAAAATGGAATTCACACTTTGTTACACATCAAATGCAGATACACCCAATCCTGGAATACAATGACTTCATTAACTTGCATATCTCAATCACATTATACATCACATGTATTGGCTCCATTGGTTACATGTTGTCACTATTTAGCAACACATTTTACAAAGGGAGCTCTCAGGTGAATTGCGCATGCACTAACTAAAGCTATTATAATGCCATGGACAGAGGTGTATTCTGGTTTTGTACTGCCCTAAGCATGACAAAACTCAGGCACCTCCCCCTTCCAAAGTCCATTTTGGACTTTCTACATATGGGACTTTCTTTGTATTTCTTGTCATTTTATTTTGTTTCCTGTATTTGGATAATTAAAGCTTTGTAACCCCCTGAACCTGCGTTTTTGGTGGTACAACAGACACAATCTTGGAAAGGACCCAGCAGAAGTCCATACGTGATTCATTCAAGGCATGCAGTTTGAGCGAGCTTTATAAGTGGCTCCACTTACGTGAGTGAGACTAACACATAATTTTAAGTGTTTTGTTTGAATGTTATTACCCTATGTCTTTTCAATTTATGTTCATTTGCAGAGTTTGACCTTAATTTAGGTAATATAACTTTCATTGATTTGAGTGCTCTCGCCATTTCTTTTCTTAACCAATCACTCCTACCTATTTAGTGGTTATTGTGGCCCACTAAGGTGATTGTAGCACCAGCACTTTCTTCTTTAGGAATTTTCACTTGTATATTGTATTTTACGTATACACTCTCACTGACAGACACACACTTACAAACAGACACACACTAACACTCACTAACAGACACACACACTAACAATCACTAACAGACATACTAGAACTCACAGACACACCCACTCTAACAGACACACTATCACTCACTAACAGACACACTAAAACTCACTAACAGACACACACACTCTCACTAACAGACACACTAACTAACAGACACACTAAAACGCACAAACACACACTAACACACACAAAACTAACAGACACACACTAACACTCACTAACAGACAAACTAAATTTCACTAACAGACACACTAACAATCACAGACACACAGACACACACAAACATAGAAACATAGAATGTGACAGCAGATAAGAACCATTCAGCCCATCTATTCTGCCCAATATTTCGAAATACTTTTAATTAGTCCCTGGCCTCATCTTAAGTCTAGGATAGCCTTATGCCTATCCCACGCATGCTTAAACTTCTTTACTGTGTTAACCTCTACCACTTCAGCTGGAAGGCTTTTCCATGATTCCACTACCATCTCAGTAAAGTAATACTTCCGGATATTATTTTTAAACCTTTGTCCCTCTAATTTAAGACTATGTCCTCTTGTTGTGGTAGTTTTTCTTCTTTTAAATATAGTCTCCTCCTTTACTGTGTTGATTCCCTTTATGTATTTAAATGCTTCTATCATATCCCCCCTGTCTCGTCTTTCCTCCAAGCTATACATGTTAAGTTCCTTTAACCTTTCCTGGTAAGTTTTATATTGCAATCCATGAACCAGTTTATTAGCCCTTCTCTGAACTCTCTCTAAAGTATCATTATCCTTCTGAAGATACGGTCTCCAGTGTTCGGTACAATGGCATGAGCACTTTTCTCTCCTGACTTCCTTCATTTATAGAACCCATAGATACATTGTCAGTGTTATTCACTCAGGTTTGAATTGTCAGAAATTCTTTTGAAAGTGAATTTCAAATGTTTCCCATTTCTGTTTTTACACATTGACATTTGCTAGATTGGTTATGTTGCCTTTGAGACCACATGGCAGCCCAGAAATGAGAATTACCCCCATTATGGCATACCATTCACAAATGTAGACAACCCTGGATATTCAAAATGGGGTCTGTTCAGTCTTTTTTAGTAGCCACTTGGCAGTGTCTAACCAACAGTTATCCTCATGTGCCAGTTTTCCAGGTTTCTCAGGAAATCATAGGGCCAAATATATCAGATGCCATTTTCAACTTGTAAATTTGACAAAGTGATTTTCTAGGCCGATGTCTCCTTTGAGAAAGTAAGACACTCATCAAAGAAAGTTACCCCTAAGATGGCATATCATTTTTAAAAGTAGGCTACCCAGGGTATTCCACATAGAGTAACTTAGGTTGTTTGGTCTAGCCACTTTATGACAAATGCTGTCCCCTTTTAGTGGTCATGTGTGTTTTTTTACACACATGAATTTAATTTCATAATCCTGATACGAGTTAGTGCAATAAAGCTTCAGTATTTTTCATTATCTCACAAAAATTAGAGTACTCCCATGTAGCCTTTTCCAGTTTTTTGGTAAGTCATAATGCCAAATATATAAATATAAATGAAGGCTAGTAATAACTGGAGTCCTTTCAGACTCCTTTCTTATAGCAAACATGACCCTTTCTCTTGGGCAACTTTTTACAGGGTGTGGGGAGAGGGGATTCAGGAAGTGCTTGCCAGGGTCTTTGGACACTGGGTGAATAAAATATCAGAAGAATAGTTTCAACATAAATGGTTTACGTAATTGCTTACCTGTGGCTGCTTTTTTTTCTTGTACCATGTCCTATCTTTTCGGTTCACTAGATAACGCTGTATCCATTGATCAACCAAGCCTATCCCCCAGATATACTTGCTGTAGTCTACAATGCCCTTTGGTTTTTCCAGCAGCTCATTTCTACCCTTGCCAGACGCTCACTTTACTAGCCTCTACTGCGTCGACTGCTTGTCAGGGTTTGGGGAAAACCTTGACGTGTTTTACCCACTGTGCCTCATGCTAGGGTTTCAAAACAAAATAAATTTTTAAATAAATCAATACTGGTTTAATAATTATTAATCCATACGCTTACATAAAAAAGGGTAGTATTAGATTGCACACAATCTTGCCATTTGTGCCCACAGAATCAGGACATTGTGGTGGGTCAAGATGGCTATCCTCTTGATAAATCTGAAACGACCATGTATAGCCAGTAGTGGATTCACATAATTTATAAAATTTGATGCCATATCGTGACTGCTTCAGTGGGGTATATTGTTTGAAAAGCAGTCTACCTTTCAAGGGATTCCTCAATACAAATGTTTTGGTCTGAGATATAATTTGGGGAAAATTTGTCCATCAATGAGTCGTTTCTAGGGAAACACAGTAAAATGGAGGAATTTCAGCATTTCCTCAAAGCAATCCCTCTTCATAACCCTTGGGAAAAGAGGGGTGGCTGGGATGGGGTGCTTTTAGGACCTGATATTTGCCTTTTTTACAATACCCATTACTAGAGTTAGATGCCAAATGTTTTTCATTTGTGCCTCATCAGTGGGTGCCACAAGTTTTTATACTGTAATTCACAAAAGTGTACTGGTTGGCAAACACATTGGTTTGCTCAACCATCAGCTCAAATATGTCGTCCGACATAAATAGGCTAAAATAGTTCACTGGCTCACAAAAAATCCATCATTGTTGTGATGCCTAGTGTAGCCGTGAATGGGGGCATTTCTGGGGGCAGTCAAGTTTTGGGGGTAAAAATACAAAAAGATAAGTCCTGCGCTAACTCCCATCACTCCTGGGCGGCAGCAACCACCACAGTTCACATCAGCCCCAATATATACAGTAAAACCCCCCAAAAAGTTACCTGCACTCTCTCCTAAATCCCTATGTATATTTAAACAAATGGAGGTAATTTAGTTACTCCAAAGGCCATTGGAGAGAATGCCCTCCTGCCAACCCCCCTAGGCGGGTCCAACACTGACCTCTCACCTTGCCTCCTTGAGCTTCTGGCAAAGACATCTCTAATGAGACACAGAGGGGTATTTTTATTCTTTATTTTTGCACATGCATATAGTTAACAGACAGTCCTGCAGGGCCACAATAGCAGCTACAGGCATTATCATTGCATTTCAAAGAGTGGCATATGATACAGCACTTTTTTTTATTTTTTTTATAAACATGAGCTTGTGGTCAACATGCTAGCTAGATGTAACGGATTGACGGGCACCCCGACTGGGTACCTCCGTTGAAGGATGCTCCTAGCGCTAACCGAACCGGAGAAGCATTGAATGCTGTAAAAAGCTGAACAGGAAAAGCATACAATCAGCTTACACTCCTGGCAATCAGCATACAATCCAATTCCCCCAATAACGAGACGACACTTCGTTTTGAGGTCAAGCAGAACTGGCTGTACTGGCACATACAGCCTCTTTTATTCACAATCCACAAACATAGTACTGCCCACAGGGTTTTGAAATACAACCAATCAATCTGTAGAATACACACAGACACTCCCACACAAAATCCTCCCCTCTGCCTGTGATATGATTACTGAACACAATGGGTAATATAATTATCACAGGTAGAGAAATACAGTTTTATAAAACATATCACAGGGACCCCAAAACATGCAATAACCCCATAAAAAGTATATCGGGGATCTGGGTGAACCACATATCCAAAATTCCCCCAGATCCGTTCAGTAGTTTGGAAGATACAGTTTAATGCAGATTCCGCAGAACATATACAGGCTATATGAAAAATAATTACTGTATAATGTGTCCCCTGTTGTATAGTTTAAAACTACTGCACGATGTCTTTGTGCACCAAATACCGTCGAGATGGCATTGTGTAGAAAAGTCCAAACAGTGTCTGTGAGTTAAAATGGCTGCCATCCATTGTTCTCACCATGTGCTTCATCCATTGTTCTCACCATGTGCCTCTGATACATGAAATGGTGGCCACCCAGTAACTCCACAGTTTGTCCCCAGATGGTTCTTAAAGGGCCAGCAGCAGCATAATAAAATACAGTATGCCCAAATCAGTTCATAGAAGGGCAATACATCCCAGGGCCATAGTCGCAGGGCAGGAGGCTGGCAAACAGGCTTCTCCAATGCCCAGTGGCGAGGCTGGTTTTTCCACACTAGATATTCACGATGCTTATATCAACGTGAGTTATGTTTACGCTTAATATGTACTATATAGATTACATGATGGGAAGTCATAACGGTAAAGGAAAAGAAACAATAACCTTAGCACATCAATTAGTATTACCGTATATACTCAAGTATAAGTCGAGTTGTTCGGCACATTTTTTGTACTGAAAAACCCCAACTCGAATTATACTTGAGTCAATGTCTGTATTATGGCAACTTACATTGCCATACTACAGACAAGGGGCTGTGGGGGGCTGGCAGGAAGCATTTACTTACCTTTCCTGCAGCTCCTGTCAGCTCCCTTTTCCTCTGCGCCGGTCCGGTCAGCTCCCTTCTCCTCCAGTGTAAGTCTAGCGAGAGCTGCAGGGTCAGAGCGTTGCCACGGGTTACCGTGGCAACACTCCGCGCGGCCGCGAGACTTACACTGGGACTTGACAGGGGAGCTGACCGGACCGGCGCAGAGGAGAAGGGAGCTGACAGGAGCTGCAGGAAAGGTAAGTAAACACTTCCTGCCAGCCCCCTCCTACACAGCCCATCCACTGGACCACCAGGGAATGAGAGCCCCCCTCCCTGCCATGTATCAAGCAGGGAGGGGGGACAAAAAAATATATAAATAATAATAAAATAAAATAATAATATTTAAAAAATAATAGTAAAATAAAAAATAATAATATGACAAAACAAAATTAAAATAATAATTACAAAATAATAATAATAAAAATGCCCACCCCCCCACCAAGGCTCTGCAACACATACACAAACACACCCTGCATCACACACACTCACACTGCATTCATACACACACACTGCATTCATACACACACACTGCATTCATACACACACACTGCATTCATACACACACTGCATTCATACACACACTGCACTCATACACACACACTACATTATATACACACACACTGCATTCATACACACACACTGCATTCATACACACACACTGCATTTATATACACACACGGCACTCACACACACACACTGCAAAACCTGTACATAGGGGGTACTGTTTAACTCGGGAGACTTCGCTGAACACAAATATTAGTGTTTCAAAATGATAAATGATATTTTCAGTAAAAGTGAAGTTTTGTACATTTTTCACACATGAACGGCTCTTTTCCTGACGATATCATTGTTGTGATACGTTTTACTGTTTTAAAACACTAATGTTTGTGTTAAGTGAAGTCTCCCAAGTATAACAGTACCCCCCATGTACAGGTTTTATGGTGTTTTGGAAAGTTACAGAGTCAAATATACCCCATGATGGCATACCATTTGCAAAAGTAGACAACGCAAAGTATTGCAAATAGGGTATGTCCATCATTTTTAGTAGCCACTTAGTCACAAACACTGGCCAAATATTTGTTTTTTGCTTTTTTTCCACACAAAAACAACGCTAACTTTGGCCAGTGTTTGTGACTAAGTGGCTACTAAAAAATACTGGACATACCCCACTCGCATAACCTTTGGTTGTCTACTTTTGCAAATGGTATGACATTATGGGGGTAATTCTCATTCCTGGGCTTCCATACGGTCTCAAAGGTAACATAACTGATTTGGCAAATTTCAATGTGAAAAAACTGAAAAATGGAATGTGCTATATTTGACCCTGTAACTTTCCAAAACACAGTAAAACTGTTGTAATCGTGAGACTTTGCTGAATACAAATATGTGCAATTTATTGCAGTAAAAGCAAACAGTATTATGACATTTACAGCTAAAATGGCAGGCAGAACTACAGATTTTTTTTTAAAAAATCTTAATTTCTCACAGTTTTTAAAATGTTATTCATTATCAATATGTTTCATATATGAATATATTTATTCCAGTTTTTGTTTACAATTTTTTTCGATCAGACTGTGTACTATTGACTTCGTCCTGAAGGGGTTAAAGAATACTTTTTTTGACTCTAAAAAAAATATGACTAGTACCAAGGTACTAATCACCCCAATCAGACTGACACAGGGTTAATACTGTGATTAGCATCGAAAGCATTTTCGAAGTTTTCTTCTTTACATTTTATTTTTAAACACTTTCTTTTAAACTTTTAGCACAGTTTAGTCCAGGGGTAGGCAACCTTTGGTACTCCAGATGTTTTGGACTACATCCCCCATAATGCTCTTACACACATAATGATGGCAAAGCATCATGGGAGGTGTAGTCCAAAACATCTGCAGTGCCGAAGGTTGCCTATGCCTGATTTAGTCAATGATCTCTCTACCTCTCTCGCCTCAGATCAAAGTGAGGAAAGTGAGGGTCAGAGGCAATATCTCAGCTAACATTACAAATCATTGGCTGAGACATTGTAACAGTGATCGCGGTGACAGGCTATATTTCGGGTTAATCATTAAAGTGTGATTTGATTGGAATTCAAAGAACCTCAAATTTTAGACCAAAACAGGACCATAAACCATGAAACCATGGCTGTCTTAGAGAATTATTTCCAATTCAGCTATCAGCTTCCAGAAATCAGAAAATTCACTTTAAATTTCAGACAATTCTGGTCTGAAAAACCCCGATTGTCTAACAATCTAACATCTATCAATTGTCCTAATGCTTAATTTTTATACACAGCCCTGCCTACACCAACTAATAATATGAAACTCTTAGTGCCATAGGTAAATATGTAAGTTTTGATAGCTTTCTCAAGTTTTGTGGAAAAAGCACTCCCATCACTCTCAGTCAGTAGAACCCAGCCATGGCAGCCTCTCAAAACCTAGTGTCAAATGTCTATCACAAACCTCCTGTTACAGAGACCGTGACAGCAGATACCAAACTTAATAAATACATGTAGCAGATCATAGAGCAGGGATAGGCAACCTTCGGCTCTCCAGATGTGTTGGACTACACCTCCCATGATGCTTTGCCAGCATTATGTGTGTAAGAGCATTATGGGGGATGTAGTCCACAACATCTGGAGAGCCGAAGGTTGCCTATCCCTGTCATAGAGGATATTTCACCTGCTGTCACATCGTGATAAAGGCTAACAGAGCTAAATGAATTCAGAGTGAATTTCAAATTTGATTCCAATGGAGATGATGTCCACGGCATGGTCCTTCACCCATGCCATCGCCATTAAATGTAATTTACACATCAACTTGGGGTCACCAGGTTTGGCCCCATCTGTCAGAGGAGGGCATTGAATCTCACCAGCATCAACAGTACAATAGCTGCTTTATCTAGGTCTACTTCATTTTTAGCAAAATTAGGCGATTGCTGATAATCATTATTCTACTGAATAACAAGGAGTCTTACAGGTAAAACTTTGAACCCCAATGTCTTTCTCCCTTCTTGCTTCCTGGAGACAACAGGAAGCAACACTCATGTTGTTGAATTATTCACATTAAAGGTGGCCGAGCAATCTATTCAATAATATTAAGATATACCTTTACTCTCATCATTTAATTAATGAAGAACTTATTTATTATAAATGACCAAATTCTGATTCTACAGCAATATTGTTTTGTTGTTGGTTAAGTAAATGTGCTTTTATTTAGCATTTAGTGCAGTTATGTTATCTATATGTAGATTGTAAGCTCTTGTGACCAAGATTTGTCATCCATTAAATGTACCTGATATATTAAATGTGTTGCTGCCTTTTTGCCTAGCTCTATGGTCATCTAAGTAGATCTGCACCAAATAAAATGATATACTTACTCCGCAGATCTTCATCTAAGCTACAGCACCAGATTTTCAGTCTCAGATCAGCCGCAGACACTCCGATTAGAATAAATCTCTCAGCTGTTCCCTGCATATCACGGCGGGACACTATTTATTCGCTTTAGGTTCCCAATAGTATTCTAACACATTAACCCGTTGGCTTCCAATGTATCTTTATTTTCTAATAGCAAACAACAGACCTCCCAGAGGGGACCCATGCCGGCATTACCCGATGGATCATTTAGCAGATTTTCATGCATATTGTGATTGCTCTAACAAAATGAATCAGATCTCTTCTGGTGTGCCACTGTTACATAGTTAAATAATAATAATAATAATAAAAATAATAATAATAATAATAATAATAATAATATATGGTTGGAGAAAGGCTTGGATCCATTAAGTGTAATGTTTCATAAAATCTCTATTGCTGCTCTCGTGTGATTCCAAAGAGGGGAATATTTTCGTTCCTGAAGCAAAAAAATTTCCCCTACATTTATAGGATAGTAAATGAACACCTTAGTGTTAGGAATACAAACATTTATTCCTAATGCTAGTGTTATACTATTAGTTAGTTATTGAATTAATAATTTAAAAAAAAAATACTTATGTTTATTCCCCAGGACACCGCTTTTCCAGTGCGCTTAGCACCAAAACGATCTCATCACATTTTGTTCTGAAATAAAGAGATTCTCACCCGCTCTTCGGTGCTCACGGAATCCTGGAGGTGGTCCTGTGATGGCTGCTGTGATTGGAGTCACCCCCGGTGTGCTATCACACCGTTCAGTGGTGCTGTGCTTGCACTGTTCACTTTTTTGGTACATACCTTCCAGGAATATCAACGTAGAAGCAGACTATTCGAGTCACATTCCCATATCTCCAGAAGAATTAACAGAGAAATCAGAGATAACCAGTGAATGGGAATATCCAAAGCTTGATCAGATAGCCATAAGATTTAACTAGCAATCCAGTTAAAGTTATGATCAAATGGTCCAAGGTCAACACACTTTAAGTCAGAGGTGAAAGTTTTACCCAGGAAACATATTCCCACCAATTTCTCCTGCTGTTGTTTTCCAGGTTTCTTTGTCAAATCTTGACAAAAGTTCATGTAGAAGTCATCATAGTTTGTTCCAAAATACAGACCGCCTCTTGAGGAAACCCTCTGGTATTCCTGGACATTTGTATATATTTCCAGTGAGTCTTTTAGAGAACGTGCCATCCCTCTTCAGAGTACCCTCCCTGTCCGCAACAAACCTGACTGTCTTAATATGATATAAAATTGTTGTATATACATACATACACATATAGAATGAGTGTGTGAGTGTGTGTAAGTATAAGTGTCTACACATGCATGTGTAGAAGTGGGTGTAAATGTCTGAGTGCATGTCTATGTGTGCATGTATGTCTGTGTATATCAGTGTATGTCAGTGTGTTTGTGCAGTGTATGTAATAATGTGAGTAATTTTTTTGGCCCCCCTATCGCAAGGACGCCAAAGGGTAGATCCCCATTTGTTGTGCAACTCCAACAATGCTTTGACAGCTGGCCCGCTACTATTTTCCCATGCTTGCTGTGTTGTATGTAGCACTGAGCAGTGTTTGTGTATTTGAATGTAATCATGTATTGTATGGGGTATGTTTGTGTGACTGTATGGGCAGTGGCGTACTAAGGGGGAGGCAGGGGGCGGCCCGCCCCGGGTGCCACTGACTAGGGGGTGCCATGACTTCCAGTGTCATGTGTCACCCCCCATCATTACGCTGTGCACAGCC
Organism: Pelobates fuscus; assembly: GCF_036172605.1. Taxonomy (NCBI): domain Eukaryota; kingdom Metazoa; phylum Chordata; class Amphibia; order Anura; family Pelobatidae; genus Pelobates; species Pelobates fuscus. Next base: position 472,723,313 of record NC_086317.1, read on the forward strand.
GCAGCACCTTTGCGGCCCGGCGGAACTTCCTTCTTCTATGAGGAGGAGGGTGAGGAGCATTGCGGGCCACGGCAACGTGATGACGACGTGCGCAGCGCCGTCAGTCCGCCTTCACGGATCTTCAGCGGAAGGATCCACCGGGCGGTGAGGCACCCAGTGGTTGGACTCGGAGGCAAGGAAGGCATCATCAAAATGTAAGTAGATATTTTATGTCGGGGGCTGAATTAATTAAGGGGGGGGTGGATTCATTAAAGAGGGGGGAGGTTTAATTAAAGAGGGGGGGTGGATTAATTAAAGAGGGGGTGGGTTAATTAGAGGGGGGTGAATTAATTAAAGAGGGGGTGGATTAATTAAAGGGGGTGGATTAATTAGGGGGGTGGATTAATTAGGGGGTGTGGATTACTTTTAAAGGGGGGTGGATTAATTAAAGGGGGGTGAATTAATTAAAGAGGGGGGTGGATTCATTAGAGGGGGTGGATTAATTAAAGGGGGGTGGATTAATTACATAGTTAAAGGGGGGAGGTTTAAGTAAAGGGGGTGGATTAATTAAAGAGGGGGTGGATTAATTAAAGCATTAAAGGGGGGATTAATTAAAGAATTAAAGGGGGTGGAGGTTTAATTAAGGGGTGGATTAATTAAAGGGGGGTGGATTAATTAAAGAGGGGGGTGGATTAATTAAAGGGGTGTGGATTAATTAAAGGGGGTTGTGGATTAATTAAAGGGGGTGCAGCACGGGGGAGGTTTATTTAGCGGGGTAGGTTTAATTAAAGGGGGGTGCAGGTTTTTTTTAATTAAGGGGGTTGCAGTATTTTATTTATTAAGGGAGGATGTGCACTGCAGATTTTAGTTTTTTATTAAGGGTGTGTGCAGGGTTTTTATTAAGGGGGTGTGCATGTTTTTTGTTAGGGGGTTGTGCAAGTTTTTGTTTTTTTTATTAAGGGGGTGTGCAGGGTTTTTTTAATTTAGGGAGGTTGTGCAGGTTTTAGTTTTTTATTAAGGGGGTGTGCAGCTTTTTTTTTAAAATTAAGGTGTGCAGGGTTTTTATGTGTAGGGAGTGTATGAAATTTATGTGATCGGGGTGCAGGGTTTTTATTAAGGGGGTGTGCAGGTTTTTTGTTATTAAGGGGCTCTGCAGATTTTTTCTATTAAGGGGGTTGTGCATGCTTTTGTTATTAAAGGGGGTTGTGCATGTTTTTGTGTGTAGGGAGTGTATCTGTGCACATGTGATCAGTGTAGAGTTTTTATATGAAGGGCGAAGGGCAGGGGTTTTCTAGAAGGGGCGATACCAGGGGCTTTGTAGAAAGGGGCAGGGGAGGAGTTTTCTAGTAGTTTCTCACCAGCCCCTTTCTACAAAAGCACTGGTCTCCCCCCTTCTACAAAACTGGCAAATTATACAAAACCCCTGCCCTGGCCCCCTTCTACAAAACCTCTGCCCTAGCCGCTACATCTTTTGAACCCAAATCCCTTGACCGGTGTATAGTCGCCATATGGGCAGTCGGAATCCAGGACAACCAACCCACATACCTTACCCAATAATGCACTGACAGTAGAGACATATGGGAAAAATTGTCCACAGCTTTATTAACAATATCAACTAATAACCATTAGAATAATATCATAATATAACATAACCAAATAATTTAACATGTAAACATGGGTCATTGCCCCCCATACTCTGCCCTTGCACCCGTATCCTTCTGTCAATATAAAAGGCAATGACCCCAATATAAATAACACGTATATACATATACATAACATATCACATTATTCCAACATGAACCAATTGAAAGTGCCAAAACATCAATTAACCACGGCAGGGGTATACCCGGATACCCCTACCCCACCAGGTTCTGAGCCACCGACAGGACTCGAAACCTACCAACCACCAATGTCCACCATTTTCCAATTCCATCCGGTTCCTCCTGGGGAGCCCATTTCTTCTCCTTCAGCTCCCCATCCCGCCACTAGCTCAGACCTTGACCCCTTAAGCCGTCTGAGCTCCGCCACCCCTGAGAAAAAGTACTTTCTGCATCCCTTCCTGCCAACCCAAGTTCAGCAGATCCCAGCCCACAGCCGAGAGATGAACACCGTCTGGGTGGTAGTACCCCTGTAGCCCATCCTCCAACTCACTGTGCCGCACCACTACCCCCCCCAATTTCCGAACAAAGCTTGCCATCAAGCTGTTCACTTTTTTCCTGCACCTGTCTATGGCCCCCGGGTCCCGAGCGTGGCGCCACCGTCGCCTTGGGACCATCTCCGACCAGACCAGCATCACCTCCGGAAGCAGGTCCCTCAACTTGTTGAGGTCCTGCTTCATCCATTTTACCAAGCGACGCTGCGGCGTCAGACCCAAGTCGTTGCCCCCGGCATGGATGACCAGCAGATCAGGCCTCCGCCCACTGGCCACCATCCTGAACACGCCCCCGCAGACATCCCCCCAGCAACCTCCCCTGTACCCAAACCATTGCACTAACAGGTGTTCCCTCGGAAAGCCCAGCTGCTGGCCTTGAGCTCGAGCTGCGGCCCTCCTCTCCGCCCCAATGATAAAAGAGTGTCCCACGAGCCATGCGACCCGGCCTGGGGAAGAAATAAACAGACTGTCAGACACCCCCGTCCCCGTTCGGATCCCCACCGGCCCAATATATCAGTCCAATAAGCCCAAGCGAACATAGGAACGGAACCTCACCGACTCCCACCTCCCAATCCGCTTCACTAAATCGTCCCCAAACAACAGGCGTGTGGCCTCCGTGTCCACCCCGATATGGAAGGAATGTGTCCCAAACCTATCCGCCTGCAGGCCAAGTTTACCCAGGCCCGACCGAAAGACTTTGGTAAATTGGAACCGGGACAGGGAAGACCCGTCCGCGTGTACCAACAACGAGCCCCCACCCGCGGGTCTCATGGCCAAGTACCCCGCCACCGCAGCCAACGGGCACAGCACGGAGCCCGGCAGGGCCCCCAGTGTTACGTCCCTGCCCCTTCCCTTGACGTCCGTCTTGGACCTGGCCAGGTGCACCACCAACTTACTCTCCAACACCCGAATGCCTGAAAACTGCAACCCCCCGGAAACCGCTCGGTTGGCACTCACCAACTCCCCAATCCGGAAGGCCCCGAAAAAGGGCAGGAGGAAAGCGGCCCGGAACAGTGACACCTCAAACCCGTCGAAACAAATCTCCGACAGGACCCGTATCAGGTCCCCCAGCACTCGCACCGACACTGGGCGCCTAGTGTCGGGAGATCTCCGGCCCCTCCTTTACCCTTTGAGCGCTTGCCTAATGACGAAGGTCTTGGTCAGATCCTCCTCCCCTCGGAGCTTAAACCAGAACGCCATCGCCACCATGGACCTATCAACCACCGCGGGGGACGCCTCCCCCGCTAGCAGCCGAAAGGCAAACCATAAAAAGGCGTCCAGGCGCGATTCCCTCACCAACCCTTGATCCAGCCCTCGTAGTGACTGTTCCCAAGATTTCCAAACCTTATCGTAGGCGGCCCAAGTGGCCGGCGCCAGTGAAGCCTTCACTAATAGCTCAAGCAAGACGCTCCTAGATGCCAAATCTCGTCTGGGCACGTCTGGCCCACGTCCAGCGCCTCCGGGGCCGCCTTCCGGAATCGGGATGACTGAAAACGAGACAAGGCGTCAGCCACTTCGTTCAAATACCCCGGCACATGGCGCGCGCGGTTATTGACTGCGTGCACTACGGACATGTTGTCCGAGAAAAAGACCACCTTCCGATCCCTCAGCCCATCCCCCCACAGCGCCATTGCGACGACCAGCGGGAACAGTTCCAAGAAAGCCTGGTTATGCATGAGGGGGCTCGACCTCCATGTCTCTGGCCATCTCTCCGCACACCATCGTCCCGCAAAATAGGCCCCAAAACCAATGCTACCCGACGCGTCGGTGAACAATTCCAACTACGCCGCCGATACACCCTCCTGCCGAAAAAACACCGTCCCATTAAAGTCCCGCAGCAAGGCATCCCACACCGCCAGGTCGGCCCGCATGGACATCGACACCCGGATGAAATGGTGCGGGGAGCGCACCCCTGCCGTCGCAGCCGATAGGCTGCGGCTAAACACCTGACCCATCGGGATCACCCGGCATGCAAAGTTGAGCATCCCCACTAGAGATTGCAGCTGCCGCAGGGTCACCTTGTGAGCCCGCGCCACCGCAGCCACCGCAGCCACCGCACCCCGGAAACCTTCCAGTTTCGCAGCCGGCAACCGACATTCCCCGAGCCTCGAATCTATCTCCAGTCCCAGGAAACTAAGGCATGCCGCCAGGCCCTCCGTTTTTTCCCTTGCCAGCGGTACACCAAAGTGGCCCGCAACCCATTCGACAGTTCTGAGCATGTGCAGGCACGCCGGGGAGTCCGCCGGCCCCACGCAGAGAAAGTCATCCAGGTAGTGCACCAACGCACCGCTACCCGATTCAACCCGCACCACCCATTCGAGAAATTAACTGAATTTCTCGAAGTAGGCACAGGAGATGGAACACCCCATCGGAAGGCATAAGTGAACGTAATAACCCCCGTCGAAGAAGCACCCCAACAGGTGATGACAAACTGGGTGGACCAGGAGAAGCCGAAATGCGGGCTCAATGTCCACCTTAGCCATCAGCGCCCCGCTCTCCTTACCAGCTCGACCGCCCGGTCGAATGATGCATAAGAGACCGAGCACAGTTCCCTGTCGATGTCGTCATTCACCGACGCTCCTTTCGGATAGGAGAGGTGGTGAATGAGCCTAAACTTCCCCGGTTCCTTCTTGGGCACCACCCCCAAGGGGGAAACCCTGAGACCCTCCAACGGCGGTGCCGGGAACGGGACCGCCATCCTACCCAGCCGCACCTCCTTCTCCAGTTTGTCCCGCACTACCCCCGGGAACTCCGCCACCGACTTTAGGTTGCGCAGTCCCCCCGTCCCAACCCTGTCCCTGAATGGGATAAAGAACCCGTGCTCGAAACCCTCCCTGAGCACCGCAGGATCCGCCCTGTTACCGTAGCGGCTTAGCCACGGCCCCATCGCGTCGAGCCTCACCGGAGTGAAGCCCCGAGGCAGGGGAGGCCCCACCACCCCCGGCTGCGGTAGGGACTCCAGCGTTCCCCGACTTCCCCTTCTTAAAGCATCGGTGGAGCCCGTGGGTGCCGCCACAGCCCGAACACTCATGTTTGAAGCGGCAGGTGGCACTCCATTTACACTGGCCCTCGTTGAAGAGCCAGCAGAAGCCCTTTTGCAAGGCGGCCGACGAGGCGGACTGCCCCTTTGCGCCGGCTGTTTGCTGAAAGGGCTGCGCTTTCTGTGCCATCCACAGATGCAGGTCCATTTGGTCCCACCTCATACCTGGGTTGGCCGCCAGCCGCTGCCGAAACTGCTCATCGTACCGCCACCATGCCAATCCGCCATAGGTGCATACGCTTCCCAGATTCCGTCCAAGTAGCAGAACAGGGAGGAGCATAAACCGGGGGATTTCTCACCCAACACACTGGCCAGAACGCAAAACGCCCGTAACCAGTTCCCAAAGGATTTCGGTATCTTCCGATATCGTTTCCTTTTCTCCTCCTCCTCCTTCTTTTCATCTTTTTTATCTTCCTCTTTGAGGTCGATAAATTCCTCCAAAGGGAGGAGGGAAAAGATCTCGCAGAATTCACCCTTCCAGATCTTTTCCTTCACCTCCGATTTGAGGTGTACCCCCAGCGGACCCGCAAACGACACGTAGGCGTGCTGCCGGGCCGCCTCGGGGACCCACCCTCCGATCAGCTCAGCCCGCTTGCTCACCGCGTTCGCCGACCCAGTCACCTCCCCTCCGTCCATACCTGAACCGGTCCCAGCAGCCACCCCGGCACCCGAACCCGTGACCACAGCCCCTTGCGCCCACACCTGTCCTATGTTCTCACCCGTACCACCCCCCGCTCCCAGTGAGTGGAGAAGTGTCTGTAGTGTGTTGACTAACGTGCATGAGTGTAATGAGTCACAGGACTCACTGGCCAAGCCCCTCGTTCCGGGAGTAGTTGGGGCTGCAGTGTCCACCGCCATTGGTCCAGGATGAGCGACATCCGCCGATGTCCCGCCGACCGGGGAGCCAACCCGGTGCCTTGCCAACACTGAAGAGGAGCGGCTCCGAGACCTGCAACGAGGAGAAGAAGTCCTGGGAAGGGTGAACTGTCCCTGTGCCACCCTCCCGTCCCGCCCCAGGGAGCGCCTGCTGGACACCAAAGCCTCCCGCCGCCTAGCCCTTTTGCCGCGTGCCTTATGGGCCCGGACAGCCCCGCCTCGGGGACTACGACTCCTACTATCCCTACCTGAGGACTGCCCCCATTTGCCACGCCTGGGAGCTCTGCCCCTGCCCCCCCCCTGGAGCTATCTGAAGTGGACCGGCTGCTTCGCGGCCTACCCCCCGCCCCCCCGGACCACCTTGCCCTAACGGGAGAAATACTACCGCTGCTAGACCCCACCCTATGCAAGCCTAACGGTCCCTGACGTGCTGACCCATCCTCCACCCCCCAAGAGGACCCCCCCCTACCCGGAAACCCCCCGCTTATCCCCCCCTCGGACTCATGAGTGGCACCTGGCCCCTTAAACCCAACTGAGCCCCCTTTTTTCCACCCCCCCTCCTGCTACAACCCCAGTAGGCACCTGACTGCTCCCTCTCCCCACCCCCCGCCTATGGCTCCCCTTCTGGGCACCCCGCTCTCCTAGAGGGCCCCTGCTGGAGCCCCCTGTACTCGCCTGTACTCGCCTGCATGTCCAGGGGCCTGGCGTGTGACAGCCCCGCTCCGTTCCCGACATCCATGGCCTCCGTTGGAGGGGGCACCCTCCTGGGCCGGGAGCCCACGCCTCCGGGTACTCTGGGGGACCGCCCGACCACCGCAGCAGTCCCCGCTCCTGGCGCAGCCTCACCAGACGAGGGAGCCGCGCCGTCATCATTCCGGGTGGCCACCCGCCGCGTGGCGGGTATCCGAGGTCCCGGCAGCACGCAGGGAGGCCGGGCCTCGACCATGCGGCTGTCGGACCTGCTGCAGCCAGCCTTGGAGCCCCGATCCGGGGCGACGCTTTTCCCAGGCACCGGCGGCACACTGGGAGGCGGCGCCTCAACCACGCGGCCGCTGGGCCTGCCGCAGCCCGCTTCAGCTCCAGGGGTGTCTTCACCGGGCCCACACGGGACGTCCTCTCTCCGGATCCGCCACCAACACCAGGGCCGGTCCAAGTTGGGCCCACAGCCAATCAGCTCCTTGGTTCTGGGCCGCCGACCAGATCCCTGCAAGCAGCCTCTCCACCTCGTCCATGGCCCTGCAGCAACGACAAAAAAGAGAAAATCCAACAGGCCAAATCTATGAGCACAGGAGTGCACACAAACTCAGCCAGGTAGGAATTAAAAGTGATTGCTCTAAAATGGCTGCCTATTTAAATAGCCAGCCCACTTACCAATAATTCCGATCCTATCTTCCTTCCTCCTAAGCCCGCCTCCTAACCCCTGTCAAGGCCCTTTTCCGCTAAGCTGCGCTTTTGCTCCATGGGGCTACATTCCGATGCTATTTCTAAGGATCAGCTCAATGAAGTGGTCTGGGTGCCAGGACCCTCTAGTTTTAACCCTGCAGCTGAAAACATATGTTTTGACAGCCGCTAGAGGCGCTTCCGCAATTCTCACTGTTAAACTCACCGTGAGAAGACGCTCGACGTCCATAGGAAAGCATTGAGTAATGCTTTCCTATGGGCAGTTTGAAGGCGCACGCGGCTCTTGCCGCACATTCGGATCTGACATCGGCAGGGGGAGGAGAGGTCACCAGCGCCGAGGGAGCCCGACGCTGGAGAAAGGTAAGCGGCTAAAGGGGTTTTAAAATCCCTTCAGCCACTTAGCTTAATCCAGCGCCCGAGCTCCCTCGGCGCTGGTGACCTCTTCTCCCCCGCCGACGTCAGCTCCCGAGTGGAGCCGAATGAACATGCGTGGCAAGAGCTGCGCGCACATTCAAACAGTCCATATGAAAGCAAAAAATTGTGGGTGTTTTCTTACATTTTTATTATGGGGGAGGGTGAGGGGGGCGTGCCACACTCAGGGTCCGCCCCGGGTGCCAAATGCTCTAGGTACGCCCCTGTGTATGGGTATGTTTGTATGTGGTGTTGGCATTTGAATGCAAGCATGGATTTATGTGAAGTGTTAATTCTTGAATGCAGGGGTGTGTTTAAATATATTTTTTTGTTTAACACAGAGGTGTAATGTATGTAGTGTATCCGTGCTGACATATATACAGACACACTGACACACAACCTGACACACATGCAAATACACAGACACACAGATAAAAACACTGACACACATGCAGATACAGACACTGACACACACACACAAGGATACACACACTGACAATATACAGATACACACAATAACAACATAAAGCTACCCACTGACACACATACAGACACACAACCTGACAGGGGCGGACTGACAGGTCGGGCAGATCGGTCATGGACCGAGGGCCCGAGGCAGTCAGGGGCCCGGCAGCACAGCCATGATCTGGCTGAGGAGATCAAAGATCTCCTCAGCCAGAACAACATGATTTCTCTGTTATTCCAGTGATATGCTGCAGGACCCCTGCAGCATATCACTCTGTAGTTAACCCCCTCCCCCCCTCACCCGTTTCCCCTTTCTCAGGGAGACCTGGCAGTGAGTATTCAGTTCTTGCTGCCAGGTCTCCAGCCGTGCGGTGCTGTGTGTGAGGAGGAAGAGGCGGGGCTAGGAAGTGACATCACGTCCTGCCCTGCCTGAAGAGCACCCGGAAGATATAGAGCTGCAGCAGCCTGGCAGACAGCACAGGTAAGCTAATTTTCATTCAGCTTAGCACCACCTGTCTCCCTGTACCCACCTCAGCCCCCACTGTACCCACCTCAGCCCCCAGTACCCACCTCAGCCCCCACTGTACCTACCACAGCCCCCAGTACCCACCTCAGCCCCCACTGTACCCACCTCAGCCCCCACTGTACCCACCTCAGCCCCCAGTACCCACCTCAGCCCCCACTGTACCCACCTCAGCCCCCAGTACCCACCTCAGCCCCCACTGTACCCACCTCAGCCCCCACTGTACCCACCTCAGCCCCCAGTACCCACCTCAGCCCCCACTGTACCCACCTCAGCCCCCAGTACCCACCTCAGCCCCCACTGTACCCACCTCAGCCCCCACTGAACCTACCTCAGCCCCCAGTACCTACCTCAGCCCCCAGTACCCACCTCAGCCCCCACTGTACCTACCACAGCCCCCTGTACCCACCTCAGCCCCCAGTACCCACCTCAGCCCCCCAGTACCCACCTCAGCCCCCACTGTACCCACCTCAGCCCCCAGTACCCACCTCAGCCCCCACTGTACCTACCACAGCCCCCAGTACCCACCTCAGCCCCCACTGTACCCACCTCAGCCCCCACTGTACCCACCTCAGCCCCCAGTACCCACCTCAGCCCCCACTGTACCCACCTCAGCCCCCAGTACCCACCTCAGCCCCCACTGTACCCACCTCAGCCCCCACTGTACCCACCTCAGCCCCCACTGTACCCACCTCAGCCCCCAGTACCCACCTCAGCCCCCACTGTACCCACCTCAGCCCCCAGTACCCACCTCAGCCCCCACTGTACCCACCTCAGCCCCCACTGAACCTACCTCAGCCCCCAGTACCTACCTCAGCCCCCAGTACCCACCTCAGCCCCCACTGTACCTACCACAGCCCCCTGTACCCACCTCAGCCCCCAGTACCCACCTCAGCCCCCCAGTACCCACCTCAGCCCCCACTGTACCCACCTCAGCCCCCACTGTACCCACCTCAGCCCCCAGTACCCACCTCAGACCCCCAGTACCCACCTCAGACCCCCAGTACCCACCTCAGCCCCCCCTGTACCTACCACAGCCCCCTGTACCTACCACAGCCCCCCTGTACCTACCACAGCCCCCTGTACCTACCACAGCCCCCTGTACCTACCACAGCCCCCCCTGTACCTACCACAGCCCCCCTGTACCCACCTCAGCCCCCACTGTACCTACCACAGCCCCCACTGTACCTACCACAGCCCCCCTGTACCCACCTCAGCCCCCCTGTACCCACCTCAGCCCCCCAGTACCCACCTCAGCCCCCCTGTACCCACCTCTGCCCCCTGTACCCACCTCTAGCCTCCTGTACCTACCTCAGCCCCCCCAGTGTCCACCTCAGCCCCCCCAGTGCCCACCTCAGCCCCCTGTACCCACCTCAGCCCCCTGTACCCACCTCAGCCCCTTGTACCCACCTCAGCCCCACTGTACCCACCTCAGCCCTCCTGTACTAACCACAGCTCCACCTGCACCCACCTCAGCCCCCCTGTACTAACCACAGCTCCCCCTGCACCTGCCTCAGTTCCCCTGCACCTACCTCAGCCACCATTCCTCCTTACACTCACCCCAGCATCTACCTATCCATGTATCCACCTAATCCCCTATGCACCAACCACAGCCCCTATGCCACCTCCACCTACCATAGCTCCTATGCCTTCCAGTACCCACCACAGCCACTATGTCCCATCCTGTGCCCACAACAGCCCCTTGTCTATCCGCACCCACCACAGCTCCTTCTTCACACACCAGATCTCCCCCTGCAACCACCTCAGCTCTCCCTTTACCCACCTTAGCCTCCTGTCTCCCTGCACCAATCACAGCTCCCCCTGCACCCACCTCGGCCCGTCTGCATCCACCACAGCTGCTCCTGCACCCACCTCAGCCACCATTCCTCCCAACACTCACCCCAGGATCTATCTATCTATCCATGTTTCCACCCAAGCCCCTATACTCCCACCACATCCCTTATGCCACCTTCAACTACCATAGCCCCTATCCCTTTCAGCACCCACCACAGCTCCTATGTCCCCTCCTGCGCTCACCACAACATCTATGTCCCACCTCATACTCTGTCCAGTCCCACCCCCACTTCAGTCCCTGTGCCCCCCCGCACCCACCTCAGTCCCCACGCCTCACAGTGCCCACCACAACCCCTGTGCCTCCCTGCACCTATTTCAGCATTTATCCCCCTACACACACACACACTACAGCCACTATCCAACCTATACACAGTAGAGCCTCTATTATCCAAACACGCACACACTACAGCCCCAATAACCACCAGATGCCTACTACAGATTCTATCCCACACACACTGCAACACAGCCAGCCCTCTCTACTCACATAATTCACTGCAAATAGCCCCATTCACACATACAAAAACCCACAAGGAGCCTCACTGTATAGACACACCACAAGCAGCATCCCCACACATACAAAATTACATGCAGCCTCCCTTCACATACACATCACAAACAGCATACTCACCATTGCAATACTGCACACAGCCTCCACACACACAACTTTTACAATCACTTATATAGCGCCAACATATTCTGCAGCGCTGTACAATAGGTAAAACAAGAGGATTAATCTAACACAACACTTTGACATACAGGGACATAACATCACTAGCAACATCCCCACACACGCAACCCCACAAGTAGACTCTAAACACATGTGGCTACTTGTAAGGTTGTACATGTGGGGGATGCTACTTGTGATGTCCTAAACAAAATAAGTGGAAGTGTGTAATTAAATTTGCTTTATTTTAATTGCTGGGAGGCACGCCAGCAAGGGTTACTCCATCTAAACACAGTGTTTATTAAAACACTGGTTTTGGTTGGATTAACCCCTTTAAAAGTAAATCTGGCCATTTTGGGGGGCACTCAGGGATGTGGGAGTCAGGGATGTGTGGCTCTCACACATCCATTCTGTGTGCTGGGCAGCCTACACATAATATATGTGTAAAAGCAGCAGAAAGAAGGGGGAGAAGAATAGCAGGGGACCAGAAAACCTTGTACCAGGACCAGGAGGGCGGGCCCTTGATCACCCACTGCCCGAGGGCCCTGTGAGCTGTCAGTCCACCCCTGCAACCTGACACACATGCAGATACAAACACATAGATACAAACACAGACATATTGACACAAACTGACAGACATACTGACACACACATAAACAAACACTGACCGACACACAGACACACAAACTGACAAACATACACAGAAACACATGAAAAATTTACACTTTTAAAGCGACCCTCCAGTTTCCTACCTTTTGGGTGTAGAAGGGTCGCTTCCCACGGGGTCCAGTCTGCTGGCTAGGAGTTAGACACTGGTTCTCCTGGCCCAGCCCCCTCCTCTCTACCTCCACTTCTCTGCTGCGGGGCTCCAGACTCTCTGCGAGGAAGTGACCGTCTGTCACTTCCTCATACCATTGCTGATGGTGAGAAATGCCCACCAGTGCATGGGTGCCCTAACTGATGGGCCTTCTTAGTGTGGACCTCCTGGCTAGTCCTCTCCCTTCCCCTATCTGCAGATTGCTGTATTCAGTCTGAGGGGTGGGGCCATGCACAGATCTCTGTGTTCAGTCTGAGGGGGCGGGGCCATGCACAGATCACTGTGTTCAGTCTGTGTGAGGAGGAAGGGCCATGCACAAATCACTTTGTTCAGTCTGAGCAGGCGGGGCCATGCACAGATCACTGTGTTCAGTCTGAGTGGGCAGGGCCATGCACAGATCACTGTGTTCAGTCTGAGGGGGTGGGACCATGCACAGATCACTGTGTTCAGTCTGAAGGGGTGGGGCCATGCACAGATCATGTGTTCAGTCTGAAGGGGTGGGGCCATGCACAGATCACTGTGTTCAGTCTGAAGGGGTGGGGCCATGCACAGATCTCTGTGTTCAGTCTGAGCAGGCGGGGCCATGCACAGATCACTGTGTTCAGTCTGAGGGGGCGGGGCCATGCACAGATCACTGTGTTCAGTCTGAGTGGGCAGGGCCATGCACAGATCACTGTGTTCAGTCTGAGGGGGCGGGCCATGCACAGATCACTGTGTTCAGTCTGAGGGGGGCGGGGCCATGCACAGATCTCTGTGTTCAGTCTGAGGGGGTGGGGCCATGCACAGATCACTGTGTCCAGTCTGTGTGAGGAGGAAGGGCCATGCACAAATCACTTTGTTCAGTCTGAGCAGGCGGGGCCATGCACAGATCACTGTGTTCAGTCTGAGTGGGCAGGGCCATGCACAGATCACTGTGTTAAGTCTGAGGGGGCGGGCCATGCACAGATCACTGTGTTCAGTCTGAGGGGGTGGGGCCATGCACAGATCACTGTGTTCAGTCTGAGGGGGTGGGGCCATGCACAGATCACTGTGTTCAGTCTGAGAGGGCGGGGCCATGCACAAATCACTGTGTTCAGTCTGGGGGGCGGGGCCATGCACAAATCACTGTGTTCAGTCTGAAGGGGCGGGGCCATGCACAGATTGAGTGTTCAGTCTGAGGGGGCGGGGAAATGCACAGATCACTGTGTTCAGTCTGAGGGGGCGGGGCCATGCACAGATCACTGTGTTCAGTCTGAGGAGGCGGGGCCATGCACAGATCGTGTGTTCAGTCTGAGGAGGCGGGGCCATGCACAGATCGTGTGTTCAGTCTGAGGGGGCGGGGAAATGCACAGATCACTGTGTTCAGTCTGAGGGGGCGGGGCCATGCACAGATCACTGTGTTCAGTCTGAGGAGGCGGGGCCATGCACAGATCGTGTGTTCAGTCTGAGGGGGCGGGGCCATGCACAGATCGTGTTTTCAGTCTGAGGGGGTGTGGCCATGCACATATTGAGTGTTCAGTCTGAGGGGGCAGGGAAATGCACAGATCAGGTTCCTTCAGACTGAATGGGGAAGGGGGGGTAAGGGCTGCGCTAAAAACTAAAACACAGTAATAAATAGCAGTAAAAACCAGACCAAATGGTCACAATGAAATGGTAACAGCAAAATAGGTCTATAAAAAAAGTCTCTATAAAATAGATAAAAAGAGTCCTTTGAAGTGGTAAAAATATTGGATAAAAATAAATAAATGAAACGTCTCACTGATATAGCTGGATGGGATATGTGTACAGTCCTCAGGAGTTGATCCGTCCGGGTTGTAAAATAATCTGTATATGTGGAGACAAAATTGGAAACACGACAAACTGCCAATGGTGAAGAATTGCGGATCCAAGGATAAAATAAATAAAAAGAAAAGAGGATAATACACTCACATTTGGAGGAGCTTGGACCAGCTCTAGGATGAAGGGCGTTTAGCGGTATAATCCCCACTACAGGATATACTGGAAGGGTGCGTCCGTCAATCCAACCTTGGTACTCCAAAATATATAAAAACAGCGATAGTGCTCTCAATTGGAAAAGTATATTGGAATAAATAAAATAAAATATACTTACAAGTATAGAGCAGAAACTACTGCTCTATTAATACAGCGCTGGTGGAATAATCCCCACCTAGGATTTCTTGACTCAGGATACAAATAAAAAATGCCAGGAACAGTAAATAAAAAAGTGCATGTAAAGTACAATAAAGTAAGGATTGCTCCTATAAAAAAGGTAACCAAAAAAACCTTTGATTGTTTAAAATACACAATTTAAAACCATTAACGCGTTTCACCTTTAAGGCTTTATCAACATGGTAGTATAGCATTGTACCTGGCAAGAAACAGTATTTATAAGAATATGTGATAGTTAAAATTGGCGCCAAAAAACGAATTAACCAATTACAAACACATTTTTAATACATATTTAAAACGTATTGAAATAAAATAGTAAGTGTACATATTTATAAATTAGACTAATATAAGCAATATATTATAGTTTTGTATAAAAAACAAAGCTTATTTTAGATAATTATTATGTGTACTTAAAATCACATGACCGGACCTCGGCTGTATGGGAAATGTAGTTGGTGGGAGCGGCACGCAATTGGCGGATTGCTCAGTATAGTATAACCCCTCCCCACGAAGCGACACGTGGCCGGCATGTTGTGGAGCAAAGCTCCATGGGGAATGTAGTTATGCCTGTCAGCGTGCGCATGGAGGAGGGGGCGGCGAGCGGCGAGCAGCTCGCTCTTGATAGTAATAGCGAGCCGCTCCCACTTGAAGGGGGCAAAGTAAGGGAAGCTAAAAGGGCCAAAATACCTGACGGCAAAAATTGCCGTCGGTGTAAATAAATAAATGTATAATATAATTACAGGATAAAAGCTCTAATTATTGCCCCAATGGCGGGGTAATAGTATACATAATTGATTTAAAAAACATACTTGTTGGGGGGGCGTGGCCTGACTGTGGAGCGGAACAGTCGCACATGCTATGAGCTCCTGGGCCCTGGTCTGAATACCGGCTGAAATCGGGGGCAACCTGCCCAATCTTGAACCCCAACTCACCTTAATCTGCTCCGCAGCAACTGGCGACCCGGGGGATACCCTTAGACGCCAAGCATATCCGCCGGAATGACCGAGCCGAGGCCTGGGGCCTATGGCAAGCAGGGCAAGGGAGAGGCGGCCGCTCTCCCAGCTCGCAAATACATGCAACGCCCGCAGCAAACGTCTGCTTCCCCCCCTCCAGGACCGGTGGGGGTTATCCCGGTCCACACACTCTCGATCAGCACACCTCTGTGGCCCTTAAAGGCCGACAACAGCACTTACCACCAGGGCCGGACTGGAAACTAAAAGCAGCCCTGGAAAAAAATTCTATACCAGCCCAATAATGCATCGCGCCAGCATAGTGTGCTGATATAGAGGGTGAAAAAATAACTTGAAATTGAAAACTCTTACTCCAACGAAAGAACGCATATAGGGCTTCAAAATAAACAAAAGAGTGCCTATATTTTAAGTAGACGTACATTTGCATGTAATCAATGTTCCAGTACAACTACTTTGGCCTATTAAGGACATTTTAGTAATGGGACTGAAATGCTGAATGTCTGCAATTGCACAACTAAACAAAAATTAAGTTAGCTTGTTTATTTTGAAGTTCTATGGGTGCGCTCTTCACTTTATATATGTTATGGTGCATGAGTATGCAACTAGCAACAAAACTGGGCCAATACGTGCTCATTACGCACACACACACACACATATATATATATATATATGTGTGTGTGTGTATTACTGTCAGGATCACATCAATTTACGTCTATTACCTTTACCTCGTTTAGTGTATCTTGTCTCCAATTGTCTCCTTTTTTTCTCTTACAGCGACCCTTGTGTTTCTTTTACTTCATCCCAGTCCCTGTGTTTCTTTTTACCCTTCTCCAGCCTCTGTATTTCTCTTTCCCTAGCCCCTTTTGTGTTGTTCTTAGCCCCAGCCAACAAACCTTCTGTGTCTCTTTCTTCCCTCTCCTCCCTGTCTCTCTTCCCCCTCTCCTCCCTGAGTCTCTCTTCCCCATCTCCTCCCTGTGTCTCTCTCTTACCCCTCTGTCTCTTTGTACCCCCATCCCATGTGTCTCTCTATTACCCCTCTGCCTCTGTGTCCCCCTTCCCTGGTGTCTCTCTATTACCCCTCTGTCTCTTTGTCCCCCCTTCTCCTGTGTCTCTCTATTACCCATCTCTTTGTCCCCCCAACCCCTATGTCTCTCTATTACCCCTCTGTCTCTTTGTCCCCCCCCCCCTTCCCTGGTGTCTCTCTATTACCCCTCTCTTTGTCCCCCCCATCCCCTGTCTCTCTATTACCCTTCTGTCTCTTTGTCCCCCCCCTTCCCTGATGTCTCTCTATTACCCCTCTCTTTGTCCCCCCATCCCCTGTCTCTCTATTACCCCTCAGTCTCTGTGTCCCCCCTTCCCCAGTGTTTCTATTACCCCTCTTTTTGTCCTCCACTTCCCCTCTTTTTGTCCTCCACTTCCCCTCTATTTGTCCCCCCTTCCCCTCTATTTTCCCCCCCCTTCCCCTCTTTTTGTCCCCTTCCCCTTCCCCTATTTTTCTCTGTACCTGCTGCTGCTACAGGAGGACTGAGGGAGGGGGCGGAGCTAACTACCATGCTCCCTCCCGGTTCCCATAATTCCCAGCATCTACAGATCATAGAGTAATCCCTACTCTATGATCTGTAGATGCTGGGAATTATGGGAACCGCGAGGGAGCTTGGTAGTTAGCTCCGCCCCCTCCCTCAGTCCTCCTGTGCTGACAGCTATGCTGCTGTCAGTATCAGTGAGTGTGCTGCTGCATTGCTTAGGCGGCCGCCGGCACACTCACTGATACTGACAGCAGCATAGCTGTCAGCACAGGAGATGGGGCTGCCGGCCGCAAGGTGAGTAATCACCTCAGAGTGTGCCGCCGGACCTGCCACCCGGCGGCACTGACATGTGGCCGGCGGCCGCGATTTTATTAGACAGCAGGGCTCCCTCTCACTCTTCAGCCCCCAGGTGCCGCGGCCCACCGGGAAATTTCCCGGTATCCCGGTGGGCCAGTCCGGCCCTGCTTACCACGCACCAGGTATGCAGGCAGCCCGCCACGCTAAAATGGCGGACGCACAATCATGTGGAGGAGAAAGGCCGCTGAAACACAACCCCAAACCAAGCGACTCACTCACCACCCGCCTAAACGAGCTGTTCAAAACCTTCTGGGCACAAATTAAGGCCTGACACGCGGCAGAGCAGCAACAGAAGCAGTAGAACTGGAGTGAAGGGGATCAACATGGCGGTGTCGACCGGAGTGGGCCTGGGCTACCCTTGGGCAAAGCCTTGATAAAGCAGCCTACACCTCACCACGCTAGCCCATCTGGGCCGCAGGCCACCAGGGGACCAATCCTGGCGCATCACCCACACAGGCGGAGACCGGCCCGCCGAAGGCGGCGCAACACCAACATACAGGCCTCCAGGCCTGTCCCGACAGGGAAGGATCTGGCCCCCAGAGGTACCCGAATCCGTGGACACAAGATGCCGGACATGCTACAGGCCCGGAGCTGGAGGGCGCAACCGGTTAACTCCTGGCTGACTGCCTACCACCGTGAACCTCCAATGCCGCAGACACGGTTCCCACCTGAAGGAATGGGGTGATTATCCAGCAAGCAGACGGCACCCCCCACGCTCACTAATGAACGCTGCCCAGATGCTCACGGACACTGACTATGCATACCAGGGTTTCTAACACATTTATGTTTGTGGCTGTGTCTATGCTATCTCCCTCTCCCACACAATACCACAGAAGCGCATTTAACATCTATCACTTATTGCAGATTTCCATGTCACACACATACCTACTCAAGCTTACACACACGCATGTTTATCTACTCCTGCAATCTAATCTCTTCTCTCTGTGACACAATGGACGTTTAAGCCTGGTTTTGAAATACTATTATGCAAAGCTTCCATGTCACTGTACTACAAGTATGTCACTGTACTACAAGTATGTCGGGCAGAAACCGGGGTACCAGCGACGAATATTACGCCCAAAAGCATCGGAGGGAGCACTACCCACGTTGGGGGTGCCCCACTGAGCATTCTGACACCACCCCGGTGCCTGTCAATGCCGGGGAAGCGGAGTTCCACATGCGGCCTACTGGGGCTGAAGCAGGGGGGAGGCGGCCGCTCCCCTCAGCGAAAGACCTCACAAGTTATTACGCCTCAGCATACCCTCCCTCCCAAGGACCGTTGGGGGACATCCCGGTCTACAAAGCACAAACGGACCAGCACGGAACAAGACCACACCAACCGCCAGAAATGGCGGGGCAACAGACCCCAGAGGTACAGCCAAAATGGCCGACCAGCCTGAGCTGCGCAGGCGGAATACCCGCTCAGGGACATACACATCTCCTATGACAATATTAGACCGGACCTGCGCTGGTCTCAGGGCAGCACTGCGAAATCGGTGAGTAACTTACCGTCAAGCTGAGCAGATGGTGGCCTCATGGTTGCGACCGACAATGCGATGCAGGCACTACACACAGGTGCCCCACGCATCCAAGATGGCCGTCCGACACAATAGATACCGAAATAGATACTGAAAGGCATCAAGACAGGACCCAATGCCAGGCTTCTCGGACACATGCTCTCATCCACACACGAACAAAGCCGAGACCCCCAATCTAACAAAGGTGCACATTATTAAAATACCTTACCTGAACCCCGGCTTCCACAACGGAAAAGAGTGCCACCCCTCAACCAACACTTTGATACAAGTGCAGGGGACACTGCTCACTGTAAAGCGACGTCCTGGAACTAACCCCCGAACTGGAGACACCGAGCCCTGCGATCACTATGACAAGAAGGTCAACAACAGCCTGCGGACTCTGCCAGTGCTGGGCATAGGATGAAGTGACTACCACGCTGGGTGACAGATTGCTGGACGGTTCAGAGCACACGACCCCGAAGCATAATTTAAGCCACAAATGGACTATGTTCATGGACTGGTAATATCTCAAATTCTGATGGCAAACGTTACACACTAAAATATGCAGCTTACCTAGCATACTCTCTGCTACATTAAAAAGAGCAGGTTATCTAAGATAAACGCACACCTGAGCGACACTGGTACTGCCACCCTGATAAGCAATGCTCTAAGCCCTAGTTTTGACCTCCTATTACCCATGTTGTACTGTGTAAATTGACCTTGTACCACACCTTTTAAGCTCAGTAATGTAGTGACCACCAGACCGGTGACAGCAACACACATATAACAATGAGCAGCCAACACTAATGCCTAACACTCGTTACAACATGTATGGATAACCACTTACCTTATCCGTAGTGGCATCGTAAGCCTTATTTTATTTTATTTTACGATACTTTATTATGTTTTTTCATGTGTTTCTATTGTGTTCATCAAGTGCATTACCGTCACTGTTCAACGTTGTTTTATTAATACGTAAGTAATGAGGTGCCGCTAATCGATTCCAATCTACCAAACCATGCCTACTTATATTGTATATTGAATCCCTCATTACAAGTACTGTTATTCCTATTACCTAAACATTCATAGCAAAGTTACTTTTCTGTACTCTATAGCCAGACACTGCTCTGTTCTAAACGTGCTCATGCAATCTCTACCATAGCATAGGCGGCCCTGCAAGGCTAAGCATGTAATGACTTTAATTCACGTTATTTTATTTCATTCACCTGTATTCCGAGAAATCAACTGTTTAGTTCAGCATGTTAAATATAAAAATGTGCAATCTATCATGCCACTGCTTAACTTGTATAACAACTGAAACACGCCGTTGTGGCACTTATTGAATTATTGTAACCACCTGCACAACCAAAATAAAGAATTAAAAAACAAAAAAAAACAAAAAAAAACCATAGGATACTATTTATAAAATAAATATTTATAAATATAAAACATTGTGCACTAATTATAAAAAATAGATGTAATAAAATGCTCAAATAGTAAAACAGAATACGATTGGATAATGACAATTTTTATGACAAATAATATTAATAATATGCATCTTCATAAAAAATTATGCAGATCAAAATCTGCATTTAAACCATGGGGTGTAAGGGTCTGTAACTTGTAGACCCATTCCATTTCAGTTCTTCCTAGGACATTTTTTATATCACCCCCTCTCCAGCGTAGAGTGAATTTTTTTATTCCCATACATTTTAAAATTTTAGGGTCTTTATTGTGGTTAATAAAATGTTTGGATACTGAGTGATTTAAGTATCCATTTTTGACGTTTCTGCAATGTTCGCTCAATCTAATTTTTAAGCACCTTGTGGTCATTCCAACGTACTGGAAGCCACATGGGCATTCGAGCAGATAAATACAATTTTTAGTATTACAATTTATGAACTCCTTAATATTGTACACAGTTCTAGTCCTATTTGAAGCAAATTGGGTCAGCTTAGGTGGTAATGTGGAATCAGTAGTCTTACATACAATACATGTTTTGCATTTGTAGAACCCTTTAGTTTGGGGGGGGAAAAGGATACTGGATTTTTCTGTGAAATAGTTTTGGTAAAATTTGTGGTTAAAATTGATTTAAAATTAGGAGCTCCTCTTAAATCTATATTTGGCTTTTCAGGGATAATTTTATTAAGTTTATCATCATGTTTTTAAAATATGCCAGTGTTTTTTGATAATCTTTTTGATTTCACTACTTTTATTGTTATAGTTAAAAGTAACAGGGAGAGATATAGATTCATTATTCGTTTTTGTTTCAGGCAGAATATGCACCCTCATTAGGTATTAGGGCTCCTGTAGGCAGTTGTCTAATGGGAAATACGCTCCTGCCTCCTACAGATTTAATGGCTTCCAATTTGAAAAAATAGGGATTAAAAGATAAAACGTGGTCCCCAAAGTAAAGGAAACCAAACACATAGTTACTGGTAAATTTCCCCAATAAATGTGCAAAAATGCTACCACTACAAACCTCAGCAACTGTAAGATTCAAAGGTGAACAGAACTTACATATAAATATTACATAAAGTAATTCCACCACAGTGACAGTAAGATATGTATCAAATCCCAAATCAGGTTTTCACTCCTGATAAGCTGCCATGATGACCTCTGGCTGTAGATCAAAGTAAACTCAATAAAAATAAAATAGAACATAACCCCCGGCAACAATACAAACCGAACAACTAAACATTCAATAAGCTGCCTCCAAATTTACGATAAATATACAAACACGATGATAGAAAATCTAACACCGACTCCGTAATGGTTGTGGGCTAATCAGGGCATAACCCAACATAGAAATCAATACGAAGATTAGTACAGACTAGTGAAAGACAAGCAGGGCCGGACTGGCCCACCGGGATACCGGGAAATTTCCCGGTGGGCCGTCGGCACCTGGGGCCGGGGAGACATGTTGGTGACCTGCGGCCGCATGGAGAGCTTGGATGGCGGCCGCAGGGGAAGCTCTTCTGGCGGCGGCTGGGGGAGCAGGCTATTCTGTCTCTGCTCCCCCTCCCTCGCGCGCAGCTTAATGAGACCGGGGCCGGAATATGACGTCATATTCCGGCCCCGGTCTATTTCCAGCGCGCGAGGGAGGGGGAGCAGAGACAGAACAGCCTGCTCCCCCAGCGGCCGCCAGAAGAGCTTCCCCTGCGGCCGCCATCCAAGCTCTCCATGCGGCCGCAGGACACAGGTATGTGGAAGCCAGCTACACAGCAAACTTCAGCCTCCCCTCCGGCACCCCCACCAGTCACCCACAAAGCCTCCCCTCCGGCACCCCCACCAGTCACCCACAAAGCCTCCCCTCCGGCACCCCCACCAGTCACCCACAAAGCCTCCCCTCCGGCACCCCCACCAGTCACCCACAAAGCCTCCCCTCCGGCAACCCCACCAGTCACCCACAAAGCCTCCCCTCCGGCACCCCCAGCCACCTACACAGCCCCCAGCACATAAATACTTATATAAATATTTACAGTCCACCCAGCACAAATACAGTCCCCCAAACAAATTTTATACAGCCCCTTAGCACATATATATATGTCCTTATTGTATATAGTCCCCCAGCACATATACAGTCCCCACCAACATATTTTTGAAAACTCCCAGTACATATACAGCCCCCAGCATATATACAGTCCCCCCACTTATTTTATACAGCCCCCCGCCCATATACAGTCCCCACCAACATATTTTTGAAAACTCCCAGTACATATACAGCCCCCAGCGTATATACAGTCCCCCTACTTATTTTATACGGCCCCCAGCCCATATACAGTCCCCACCAACATATTTTTACAACCCCCAGTCCATATGCAGCCCCCCAGCATATATACAGTCCCCCAACATATTGTATACAGCCCCCCAGCCAACATATAGAGTCCCCCACATATATATATTTCCAGCCCCACAGCCACAGCATATTTGAAACAGTCCCCAGCTAGCTATACAGTCCCCCCTGCCATATATACAGCCCCCAGCCAAAGTATGCATACCCTTACCCTTGTTTTTTATATATATGTATCTATCATTCATGGCTGGTTTATATAATATTTATATTTTATAAATAGTATATAAACCAACCATATATATATTCTATAAACCAGCCATATAATAGTGTTTTTTACACACACACACACACATACACATATACACACACGTGTGTGTGTGTATATATATATATATATATATATATATATATATATATATATATATATATACTCAATCATCTGGGGTGGCTAGACATAGCCTTACATATTACATGCGACAATATATGGCGCAATGACTTATGGGGCTGGCATAGAATTTTTTTTTCCAGGGCTGCTTTGTATCCCCAGTCCGGCCCTGAAGACAAGCCCAATACCAATTCTACGAAGATTAGTACAGACTAGTGAAAGACAAGCCCAATACCAATCCTACGAAGATTAGTACAGACTAGTGAAAGACAAGCCCAATACCAATCCTACGAAGATTAGTACAGACTAGTGAAAGACAAACCCAATACCAATCCTACGAAGATTAGTACAGACTAGTGAAAGACAAGCCCAATACCAATCCTACGAAGATTAGTACAGACTAGTGAAAGACAAACCCAATACCAATCCTACGAAGATTAGTACAGACTAGTGAAAGACAAGCCCAATACCAATCCTACGAAGATTAGTACAGACTAGTGAAAGACAAACCCAATACCAATCCTACGAAGATTAGTACAGACTAGTGAAAGACAAGCCCAATACCAATCCTTACTAACGTAATAGTCCAACATTGGAATGAGAAAACCTTAAAAATTTATAATACACATCTTTATTAAATCCCTATAAGGATGATATAAAAAAACACACACAAAAAAAACAGTGCCAGAAAAATGTGATGAGGTGAAAAAATATAAAATAAATAAAATTGGACAAGCAGATGGATCCTATATAGATAGAATGATCTCCCAGCCCGGGTTGTGGGGGGCCCTATGGATCAGTTTTGCACAGGGGCCACATGGATTGTGTGTACGCCTATGGCAGTGTGGTGTTAACCAGTGACCAGGGCCGGACTGGGGAAAAAATTGCCAGACTGCAGCCAGAGTCCATCATCATCCTCTTGTCCTCATCTGGTGGTAAGTAGGCAATCTAGAATATTATTAGTAACACTAATCTCTTATTTACCTCACATTAAAGGGACACTATAGTCACCAGAAACACTACAGCTTAATGTAGTGGTTTTGGTGTCTATAGCCTGTTCTTGCAGGCCTTTAAATGTAAACACACTGCCATTTCAGAGAAAAAAAAAACTGTGTGCAGCACTGGCGTTGGCTTATATGGCAGATCATATGGGTGGGGTATTGTGATGTCACATGCTGGGCAGAGCATATGGGGGGGGGGGGGCGGCAAATTTCTGTTTACCTAGGGCGGCAAAAATCCTTGCACCGGCACTGATTTTAGGCAGTAGTAGATGAGTTAGTATCTGCTCTATTTTAGGTAGATGGTAAACTGCCTTGAAACAGCAGTGTTTAGCTTATTTCACACTGGCTATATCTAGTTTATGAAGGGTTACCCTGAAGCAGTTATTTACAGATTTTTAAGCTATCTTTTCTATACTATTGACTAATCTCTGTATCTTCAAAGTGTATCCTATATGGGACTATTTGTTCCTTCACTTATGAGCGGACCAATTTAGGTCTGCATACTTGTCTATCATCTATATATTATTATGGATATTGGCTCTCAGCACTTGACCATAAGGGATATCATACTAGGGGCAATTTCATATTCCATTGTTGGTCTCTCTGGCTATTATAGTTTCTCAGCCTGGGGTTTACTGCTTTGGATTACCCCATATATTCAGATTTCCTTTTCTTTCTATGGTTTTTTAACGATTAGTTAAGCTGATTAATAAGATAGAGTCACTCGCAGGCCCGCAAAGGCCATCTGGCATACCGGGCAAATGCCTCTCATTAAGCCCGCCCCTGCCACTCAGTAAGCTCTGCCCTCACTATTTTTTTCATAGACCTGGGTGAAGAATAATTAAATCCTCCACCCGGGCACCTGCTTTAGTTCCCCCCTGCACACCTGTCACCCGGCCATGTGTGAGCTGTGTTGGCTGCATGGTGCCCCCTGCTCCATGGCACCCAGTATGGTCGCACAGCTCGCACACCCCTAAGACCGGTCTGGGAGGCAGGCATTAGAGGAGGACTTCACCCTGCAAGGTAATTATTGACGTCTCTCAGAAACTGCAATAATTACCACTGTAGGGTTAAGTGACATGGGACATTGCACCCAGACCACTTCTATGAGCTGAAGTGGTCTGACCATCTGGGTGCCTACAGTGTCCCTTTTAACAGTTAAACAATGTAAATAAGAAATGGAATTAAACTTTCCTCATACAGAAAAAGCTCTACCCCAAAGACTTCCTCAATCTTCAAATATAAATAGAAAAACACAATAGGGGTGGGTCTGCTAGGTAAAATGAGAAGAAAGACACAACATAGTGCTTAATTGTGTTGATTTAACATCAATGTTAGGTATAATTAAGCACCATGTTGTGCCTTTCTTCTCGTTTTTTCCTAGCAGACCCACCCCTATTGTGTTTTTGTAAAGAAAAAGTAACCAAGTGAGGGAAAAGAGGAGCAGTAAAATAATCTATATTTCTATATATTTAGTATATATTGCATATTTAAATATATAAATATAGATTTCCTTTACTGTTTTTTTCTTTTATTTCTCACCTCTCCTTGATCTGTGAATAAAATTAAAATTTAGTGACTGTTTATATACATGTTTCATGCACCCATTTGGTTAATTATTAGGCAACTGGTCACTTGCAGTGGATTTTCTTAGGCCAACTTCCGACTGTGTTTGTCTTTAGTATAAACGAGACTTTTCATTGTGGAATGAGATCATTTTCACTGGATTTTGTCCATCTGACAGAGCTGACATGAGAGAGACATGTCTAGAAGGCAGACAGTGTTCATATTAGATGACACATTATCAGCAGATAAAAATTATTTTAAAAACTTATGTGTAGCAAGTTAAAATACAAAACGATCTCCCCTCCGAAGAAATGTGCCAATCTATTTCATATAAACAATTGTAAAGGGAGGGAGGGCACTAAAAATGTAAAATAATAATAATGATAGTAAAAATGATTTCCAAAGTAAGCTCCCATTTATCCAGTAAAATAAAGAATTACATGAAATAAAACACAAATAAATGTTTATACACACAGTGCTGGCATGTTCACAGAAACTCAATAAGTGAAATTACTGTTGTTTGTCTTAGTTTTAATAATGGCATTCAGTAAATATATTAGTATAATTTATATTATACATTATTTTTGTATATTTGATTACTACATGACCTTTGTGCAAACATAATAAGCAGAAACAAAAATCTCAATGCAATCACAACCCCTAAATCTGTTGGCTACAGAATGAGCAGAAAAATCCCCATGTGGGCAAGCGAAGTTCACTACTTATAGACTACTTTGTAAGTAATGGCCTTCAATGGGATTTTAAGACCTTTAAACTATCACACAAATGGTGTCCAATTCAGACAACTTGTTGGTTATTAAATGGGCAGGGGCATTTAAAAAAAATAACATCTGGAGGAATACTGAGCATGTTTGAGGTGCTTCTGATTGGACAGATTTCACAAACGACCTAAACGCTACACATGCCTGTTGTCCTCAATAGCGTAACCAGACATCCATCATTGATTATCAGTGAATCAGTTCCAGACTTGCTTGAAGGCACTCTATGTGCTACAATATGAACATGCTACGTAAGAGTTAAAGTTCTATAAAAAAAAAAAAAGTTACATTTTAAAAGTAAATCTTATAGTGAATTGTCAGGAATTCTAAATTAATTTCATATTTAAATCTTCAAAAACCAAACTGAGAATATACCTTAATTTGACTATTTCGGTCCACAATTAACTTTGAGTTGACTTCAAATTTATGACAATTAATTATTGAGTGAGAACTCAATAAATGATTAATACATTTGCAAAAAATAAAGAAAACACACATTGCCTTAAAATAAAATATGGTTTAAAATAAAGAAAGAATGTTCGATGTTTATTACTCCATAAATAGCTATCAGATGTTCAGCTTGCATCACACTTTTCTACAATGACATATTTACAAATACTGTACAACATTATTACTGAAAAAAACAGTAATACTGAATATTGTAAAATTGTGTTTTTTACATCTTAGCTACATCTTTAATGTTTTCCACTTTTTGAAAAAATGAATATTTAGGTAACATTTTTATTATACACTCTCCCGTGTCTTGTCATTGTGACCGATGCATTGTGTGTTTTATAAAATAATAAAGTTATTTATGCAATATTATAGTATACCAAACAGGTCATATATATTTCCAGTCCTAATATTAATCTTAAAGGAGCACTGTAGCGTTCGGGATACAAATGTGCATTCCTAACGCTATAATGCCCTGTTAAATGTTTAAGTCTCCGGGCCCCTCTTCTCCCTCGCAGTTCTACTTCCGTGCTTCTGTAACGTCTTCTTGGCTGAGAGCTTTGAGATCAATGATCTCAACTAATCCAATACTTTGTCATAAGAAAGCATTGTGAGGCTAGTGCGCATGCCCCTGATAGAAATAGCTGAATGTTACTAATTCAGAGGAAGCGTTTGTAGTGGCCGTCAGAGTGACAGGCGTTACAGGCATTTAAACCCTGCACTGTAAACGTTGCAGTTTCTGCAGAACAGCAATGTTATATTGCAGGGTTAAAGTGAGAGGGACATGGCAACTTGACCACTTTATTGCGTTAATTCCTGCCAGAATTTCCATGCATGAGCTAAAGGTAGAGAGTTATTTGTGTAGGAGCTAAATGATCATCTTTTATTTTCTCTATAGCGCTGGAATAGGGCATATTGTGTTATATTTCTTAGTTCATCTTCTATATGGATTTGTCTAGTAGGTTCCTAACAACATACATAGAACAGGTGTTTGGCTGATCAATCTCATTCGACAACTTTAAACTTGAAATGTAAGTAACCCATCATTTGCAACCGTATTGTTCCTATTTCACTTTACAGTTCCATTGTGATTGCATTTTTGAAAACTCTGGTCGTGGGTTCGCCGATTGACCATCTGTTAATTTTTCATTATTGAGACACTTGCTTATTACTTGATAATGAAGTATAACTTTCTAGAAACAGACAAACCACTATTACCAGCATCACATTGTCATACATGTACAAGGTGAGAACCTTGATGAATGTAGTGTCTCCAATCTCAACCTTTTAAGCAGTAATTAAGTTACTTGTCCCAGAATTATAAAGCTAGGCAGGATAGAACAGATAGAAGATTTTATGAATTACAGGTACACTGTAGGCACAGTGTCTGCTTCATCTCATTAAACTGGTTATAGTATCTGGAGGTCCCCCTGTGCCATCATTTCATTAGCTTTAACAGCAATTGCAGCTGTGATGGGGCGAGAATGACAGCAAACTGGTTTTAGCCTATCAGAGCTCCAACTGATGGTATGAATGGGTATGACTACGAGGAAGTGTGTAATCGCTGCCTTAGCCACACCTCCAGAAGGGGCCGGTCTGTGGGTTGACAGAGACCCTTATTTAGTGTGAAACTGTGCTGATGTGGTTTAACACTGAAAGGAGGGACAGTGCCAGGGGACCCCAGGCATTATAACCAATTCAAAGAAGTGAAATGGTTATGGTGACTACAGTGACCCTTTAACTATTTCTCCAGAATCTTATAGAGATATCTTCTCAAAGAATATAACTTTACAAGTTTGGCTGATAAAGGATTGAATATCATTAAGAGACTCCTTGAAATGTTTGTATGGTGAGGCAGGATAGGGTAACAGGATATAGGGGTCTTCTCTTGGTCATATTATCTTCTTAGCGAGTTCAAAGAGGTTGTCCGTTATTATTTGATTTTGAATGGATAAGGCATAAATAAAGAAAATGTCATTTAATGTTCATTGCTAACATTTTTTTTTACACATCCAATTCATTTTTACAATTATTGTTTTAGTTGTAAATGATTACAATATGCTCTGTGCAGCTATTATCCCAAGGATTTTTTAAACAAAACATTATGGGGAGCGGCTCGCATTCCTGATATTTATGTTAATATTTATTATTAATAATATCTTAAATACTGATGACTGTTAAAATCTTAATGTTTTCTTAAAATGTTAACGTATAGGATGTTTCATTGTTGATTGATATGAATTGTATGGTTTATCTAAATAGTTGTGTGTTATATGTCAGGCTTACTGCAGTCCCAATTGGAAATATAAACTATTTGGTAACAATTATTTACAACATAAAGAAAACAAATTCAGGTAACAAATTGAATCTATTTGATAGATTTTGGCCTCATTAATATGCTGCATTTTCTTGCATGCTCAGATCGTTATAGTTTTTGTGTAAACAAATAAGTAAAAGTAATAATATGTTTTGCAAAATGCTGCATCTTTAGCCAGGCCCTGTCATGCCAGAAAGACTTCCTATCAAATGTATACCTCCCAAGCGTCCCTATATAGGAGGGACAGTCCCTATCCTCACAAGCGTCCCTATATAGGAGGGACAGTCCCTATCCTCCCAAGCGTCCCTATATAGGAGGAACAGTCCCTATCCTCCCAAGGGTCCCTATATAGGAGGGACAGTCCCTATCCTCCCAAGGGTCCCTATATAGGAGGGACAGTCCCTATCCTCCCAAGGGTCCCTATATAGGAGGGACAGTCCCTATCCTCCCAAGGGTCCCTATATAGGAGGGACAGTCCCTATCCTCCCAAGCGTCCCTATATAGGAGGGACAGTCCCTATCCTCCCAAGCGTCCCTATATAGGAGGGACAGTCCCTATCCTCCTAAGCGTCCCTATATAGGAGGGACAGTCCCTATCCTCCCAAGCGTCCCTATATAGGAGGGACAGTCCCTATCCTCCCAAGCGTCCCTATATAGGAGGGACAGTCCCTATCCTCCCAAGCGTCCCTATATAGGAGGGACAGTCCCTATCCTCCCAAGCGTCCCTATATAGGAGGGACAGTCCCTATCCTTCCAAGCGTCCCTATATAGGAGGGACAGTCCCTATCCTTCCAAGCGTCCCTATATAGGAGGGACAGTCCCTATTCTCCCAAGCGTCCCTATATAGGAGGGACAGTCCCTATCCTCCCAAGCGTCCCTATATAGGTGGGACAGTCCCTATCCTCCCAAGCATCCCTATATAGGAGGGACAGTCCCTATCCTCCCAAGCATCCCTATATAGGAGGGACAGTCCCTATCCTCCCAAGCATCCCTATATAGGAAGGACAGTCCCTACCCTCCCAAGCGTCCCTATAGAGGAGGGAAAGTCCCTATTCTCCCAAGCGTCCCTATATAGGAGGGACAGTCCCTATCCTCCCAAGCGTCCCTATATAGGAGGGACAGTTCCTATTTTGGGCCAAAATTCCTCTGTCACTCCTTCCCATACCAATGTCCCTCTTTTTTTCGAGAAACCCCATATTGTTGGTGTGTCTGAGTGTATAACAGAGCTCCACATAAATAATACTCCCAGTAATGTGTCTTTAAACTACAATAAATGTGTTCAGAAATCAGTCTGCGTCAAAAAGCATACATTGTTCTTGTTCTTGTTTTAAGTTTAGTTGCATAAATTATTAGTAAGTCACCTTAAATTTCTGAGCCCAGGCCACCCCTTCCTGGCCACCCTTCATAAAATTAAAATGTCACTCTTTGTCCATTTAAAATGTTGGCAGATATGCAAATGTATGTACACAGCTCAACACAGCTCAGCCTCTTATAGCATGAGCGATTGGAGCATTATAGGTTAGGAATACAATTTTGTACTCCAGCCTATAGTTTCCCTTTAATTCACAGACAGTCTTCAGTCATAAAAATTTCATGACCGCTCTCAACCAATGAATGTAATTCTGTACACTGAAAGTTGCACGGAATTTACATTAACCAGTCCAGAACTCTAGATCTAAGCTCGCTGTTGACACCCCAATAGTGCGGCTGGAGGGGTTAAACTCCATACGTGTAGCGTTTCATAGTGAAACGCTGCTCACACAGACTCCAAGCACCATAACCACTTAAAATCACTAAAGTATTCATGGTGCTTGGAGTAACCCTTTAAGATTTGCAAGTATATATTGGCTAGTATTTTTTCAAAGTGACATGAATTGTTGCTGGTCATTATCAGCATGATAATTACTTGTTAAAATATGTGTGGTGTTTAACCGCTAAGACGGTATTGGTTGGATAGAGGAGGCAGCTCAAACAGCCCGTCCGGAGTCTCTCTTTTTCACCTCTGTTTTTTTGGGGGGCACTGCTCCCTTCTCCTTGTGCAATGATAATCACTTGTGCTGGTTGCATATCCTTCATCTTAAACAAATATACATAACGTGTGAATGTTTTTACACCAACCCATGCTATGAACGCCAAATTACCTCTAGCATTTTGAAAAGTATATTTGACGAATACATTTGCTAAATACCTTATCCCTGATCCCATAAATGAATGGACTGAGGAACCTTGGCAGGCACATGAATAACAGAAAATTAATAATAATCAAAAAGGCAGCATAGTCTTTAGCATTTGATTCTGTAATTGAAGAAGTTAAAGACACCATACATAACAGGAGCTGGAAAGCGTGAAGCATGACCGTTTTACCAGCTTTGGAAGCAGAAGAATTTCCTGATCTCATCTGCCCTGCGACTAACATGACCTTGACGTAAGTAAAAAGAATGGTCAGTCCCACCATTGTCAAGGAGACTATAAAGGTCATGGATCGCATGATGTTCTGCAGTGGACTCATACTTATTAGTTCTTGCTTACATAATGTGCGAAGTGAGAAGAAATTATTCTCCACCGAAGAGCTCAGGGCAATGAAATCTGCAACATTTGGCAGGATTCCAGTTATCCACATGAATGCAATAGCTACGTTAGATCTCCGAGGAGTGCAGAGCGCCATGTATCTTAGTGGGTAACAAATAGCTACATAACGTTCGAGAGCCATAGCCGCCAAATTGAACGGGGTAACCCTAAATGTTGATGCTGCCAAAGTGAGCATTGTGTAGCAGATTGGCATAGGTAGACGGATTATGAATAGATAAGATAGCAACAGAATGAGAGCCACTAATAGATACAATGTATCATTGATGAGCATGTGGGCAAAAAGAACATAGCGAGCCTTGTCTCGGACATGGGGTGTTGAGAAGTAGACATTGAGGATCACGGTGATGAAGTAAAGGAAGAAGAAGAAACACAGGAGTGTGATGGCCAGAAGAGCCGCTAGCAAATGGGATACGATGTTACTGGTGTTAACAGTCATCTGGGTGTTATTGGCGTACAAAGTTGTAGAATTCACCATTGCAGAATGAGCGGAGTTATTGGCTTGTGATGGTTTGAACTAGGAGAAAAATAATACGAACAACATCAATATAACAGAAACAATAATGAGCATGGCTAGAATCGACTAAAATATGGACATTTTAATTGATCTACATGTAGCTAGATCGCACTGACTTATCAAATGTATCTGATAGAATTTATCGTACAGCGTTCATTGAAAATATTTGATAATTTAATGTAAAAAAATATATGCATTCATTTTGGTATAATTATATCAAAAACATACGCCTTTTTTAATAAACAGAGCCAAAGGGTATCTGAAAAACAAGAACTGTGTGATCATACTACGATGTGGCCTACTGTGTGTTTGTCCCATGGTTGCTTTGTGTAATCATTCTTACATTTGTTGTTTGCTCAGATTGTTGTGTTTATTTGCTTGCGGTGTGCCAGATTGTTGTCTTTATTTGTTTGTGGTGTGCCCAGATTGTTGTATTGATTTGCTTGCGGTGTGCCCAGCTTGTTGTGTTTATTTGTTTGTGGTGTGCCCAGATTGTTGTGTTTATTTGTTTGTGGTGTGCCCGGATTGTTGTGTTTATTTGCTTGCGGTGTGCCCAGCTTGTTGTGTTTATTTGCTTGCCTTGCATGTTCGTGCCTTGCGAAAAAACAATGGTAGCTCCATAAAAAGAAGGATCAAGCCTCTGACATGGTGCTCTGGTAGCCTGTGACTCAGTGCTCCAATAGCCTATGACTTAGTGTTCCAGTGGTTTCCTCTAAGGTATCTCTCTATACAAAGCCATCATTAACCTGTAATTTAAGAGATGGCCAGATAGTGCTAGTGACTGCAAATCAATAAAAGAAAAGGCTATGTTAAAGCTAATTTCCCTTTTCAGTGAGACATTTTACCTGCTGATGGCGTATAGCATACATGACTATCCTTGGAAAAAAACAAATATTTCAGAACTACATTTCCCATGATGCTCAGTCTACCTTGTCACTTCACTAGAGGGCTGAAGTCGATCATCCTTCAACAATGTGTTTATTCCCAGACCGGCCTTTGTTATTTGCTGGGATATTGTTGTTCTGTGTTTCTCTAGTTCCAGGTCCATCATCATTGTTCGCCCCTTACCTTAATGTTTCACTTTACTATAGCTTTAGTTTAAGGATTAATTATAAAGAATAACTTTGGTGCAACATTGAAGCCGTCACTATAGAACCAAATTAATATTCTTGCTATTCCCTGTTCTAGAATTCATTTTTGTACCAAACCCTTCAGTGTCCTGGACATTCCCTTTTCCCGAGTAATTTGCTTGATTGAAACCTTGGAGAGATCTGTTGCAATTGTAGATGTTCTAGAATGACCTTATTCCAGGATCTAAGTGTTCTGTCTGTCTATATTTGCCCTTATGTAAACTGTGCCACCACTGTTGAGTTCAGCTGGACTCCTTGTGAAGGTCTGTCACCCGCAATAATACAGAGCACGGCCTTTTGGCTCTTAAATAATAAAAAAACAAAACATTTTTCCTCTGGTATTAGCAGTCCTAGGTTCAGATCCCAACTCCTACAACAAACAGCCAACCCATCATTCCGTGCAGCCACAGACCACTGAAACATTTTACAAAACATGATCTGTCAGACCACTTTTATGTTTTAAAGTTTTAATGAGAAATTGTGATGGGAAAAATACGTTAAATATCAAGTGTAATTATTTAAAAAAATATTTATTTTTATAAAAAAATTTGAAAAATAAATCCCTAGCAAACAGGAATAAGTGAGATTCTTCCTCCCCCCCCCCCCCCCCCCCCCATAGTTTAACTAATACCCAACTTGTATTGCCAGGTTTGCAAATTAATAAACACTTGCAGTGCGGCACTCATGGTGAAAGTGTCTGTACGGAAAACATAGCAGCCTCCCTGCTTTAGTTATTAAGGCAAATAAAGAAATATCAGATACCCCATGTGACTGACTGGCAAGGATAAAGGTCCACTACCTGTGCCGAGAGCCTCCAGCAAGCAAACCATACGTCATTTACTAAACCGAGAACTCAAAGCGCGATTTACATTTAAAGTCAAAATAGCCGAACAGGAAACATTCTCTAAATCAACTCGGCTTTATATTAAGCTACGCTGGCCTTAAATTTGAAATTCACTTTGAATTCAACCTTCAGTGAATACGCCTGTCAATGTAAATTTAAAGATATGTTTTTTTTTCTGAAATAATTAATCTGCTGGAGACCTGCAACAACCCTCCTCCCCCCAACCCCCGACAACTTAGAACAGTAGTGTTCCCAAAAGGTAGATTCCCAGATGTTGTAAAACTACAACTCCCATGATGCTTTGCATGCCATGAGATCGACAAAGCATCATGAAAGCTGTAGTTTTAAAAAAATCTGGGGATCTACCTTTTGGGCTCACTACTTATTTAGAGGTTCAAAGAAAAAAAAAAAAAACATATTTTATTTGAAATAAATGCCTATAAATATATTTATTATTTAGGTGATGGGTAACCTGATAACTTTTAATAACAAAGAAAATGTTAAGATTGAAAATTTAAAAAAAAAAGAGTACAAATAAAATATTACAGAGAATTAGTTTGCAGAGAATTAGTTTAATTTATATTGTACTAATTGAGAGCACGTTAGAAGCAGCTGTTTCCATCCAGTTTCACTCGTTAACTAAAAATCGTCAAATTCTATTTTGATTTACAACCTGACATTAGAAATATTTCACATAACAATCACATTAATATGGGGACTGTACTGTCTCCTTAATTAGCAGATCCTTTAACTATACGTGCTAAAGCTAAACACTGGTTTTAATGAGTCCCCGTACCCCGTGTGCTTTCTATAAATGTATCCATAAAATGTAAATACACGGTGTATGATCTAATATTGTTATTTTGTCATAATATAGAATAACACTGTATTGGGACATTACAATCACTTCTCATTTCAGCCAGGGCTGTTTTTGTTTTCATAATAAAAAATGTAAAACAAATAAATTTGAAAAAAAACAAAACATGCTTTCTTTGTGTAGGTTAACATTTTACCAACATTTGAAAACTTTCTCTAAAGGGAATTGCAAAATATAAATCACAATGACCATACAGATTACACTGTATCCAAATTAGTTATGGAATTTACATGAAATAGACAAAACAAAAAAAAAAACAGAAAACATGGGAATCTGACACATTTGATCCAACAGTAATGAAATCGTACATGTTAAAACTTCAAAATGATTGAAAATGAGAAAATTGATAGAATAAAGGTTGTCCGAGACATAAATACTCAGAACAAAACTAGATTTGTGGTGAAATGGCCCAGTTATTCTCTTTCTATCAATAAGACTACCTTAACAGCTGTATAGTGTACTTTACCATCTAACTCTTATCTGTAATTGTAACTGCTCATATCATTAATGCATAGGCCTAACCTTCTAGCTCTGAAACCTAATGGTCTATACCTAATGCCTACCTTAATCTCTACTTCCTGGTCACTGACCCTAAACTCTAACACCTAATTAATAAAACTAACCACAGCCCCCTAAATCCTGACTTAACCTCTAAATTCTTAATGCCTAAGCCTAACTTCTATCTCCTTATGCCTAACCATAACTGCCACCTCCTGATGACCAACTCTAACCTCCAACTCCTAGTACTGACCTCGAACTCCTAATACCAACCCTAAGATCTAAAACTTAATTTCTAAAAATGACCTCAGTCTTCTAATGCCTATCCCACCCTTTGAATCCCAATGTCTAACTCTAACCACTACATCCTGATGACTAACCTCCACCTCCTAGTACTGACCTTGAACTCCTAATCCCAACCCTACGCTCCATCTTCTAGCCCTAACCACGAATACTCTTAATAACTAACCCTAAGCTCTGACTCTTAATATATATCCAATACCTCAAAGTTCTAATGCCTAAATTGAACGAACATCCTTAATGTCAAAGCCTAACCCCTATCCTAATACCTAAACCTAACGCCAACTCTTAAGGGCTCTATTCTATATTTTGGTTGTTTTATTATTAGTCTTTCTCTGAAAACATACTGTTTGTCCCATGTAAGTTTTATGCGGTTGCAGAAGTCGGAGAAGATTAAAGGTGTCTTACACCCATCTTTAGCATTTATTACACAATTTATTTGTCATTGGTTTAAACGGGAACTTGAAGCAAGTGAGAGTATTTAAATAAGGATACTTACTGTGACACTGTGTGTCTCGATGATAACGGTGTGAGAAGTGTTATTAGGAAGCAACTTCACTCCAGACGTCTTATAAGAAGTCAGCTGTAAGTATTTATTTGCTTTGGTTCCCCTGTTGGGCCTCCGTCATTAACCCCTTATTTGCCGAGAAGGCAGACAGCCCTGTGTCTTACGAGGTGTTACAGCTGTTATTGCACGTTCAAGGGTCTCCCAGGTGGCCCACTTGGCTGTTTCCAGCTGGCTTTACCTTGCGGGGGCAATCAGATCACGTACTGGTGTCTCACACGAGTGCACTGATTTATTGCTGCTAATTGCATTGTATATTGTAGTACTTTTTCTTGAAAATGTTAGGATACTTTTTCTAAATTCATTTTTATTTCTTTCAAGGCCTCTGCAATAAAATGCTGTTTTGTTGTAGATAAAGACAAATATGGGATTTTACAATATTTCCAAATTGAGATAATTAATGATCATTAATCTTCAAATATACAGTGGTGGAGGGGTTGACATTCCCTTATAACGGTTACTCCAAGCACCATGATCACTTCATCACAACAATCTTGTAACAGGCGTCCAGTGATACCCTCCCCATCTTCTCCCCAAAGCCCGTTGTCCAAATACATCCCTCCACCTCCAGCAAGGTAGAGTGAGGTCAGAGACTGGGATTGGGCTCCAGAGAGAACTTGTCCACAGAGCTGGAGGAAGGTACATTTTGCTTTTTTTTTAAAATTTTGGGTTGGGTGGTGTGCAGCACAGCAAGGGTTACTCTAACCAAAACCAGCGTTTTATGAAAACACTGTTTTTCACTTGGAGTAACCTTTTAATGTTGACTTTGTGAAAATCACTTTTCACTTTATTAGAAATCCGCTACAATCTGCTCTGACAAACTTGAAAAAATAAAGTTTGAAAGAACTCCTTCTCATAGACCACATACTCATACTGATTCGTAGACTCTATATTGCTGATGGGAATTCTCTTATTTCAATTCAATCTAGCCATTAAAGGAAGTCTCTAGGCCAGCTGTAAAGACATGAACTTCTTCATGACGATGGAAATTGAAAGATATTTTCAGCAAGGAGGACAAACTTTGGGGAGATCTGATAAACTCTCCAGGGCGGAGCAGAGCAGTAGCGTGAGAAGGCTTGCCCATGGAAAAAAATGTATGATACCTTATATTGGGCGGTATTTTGCACCTCCATGGTGAATATAGAAACATAGAATGTGACGGCAGATAAGAACCATCTAGTCTGCCCAATTTTCTAAATACTTTCATTAGTCCCTGGCCTTAACTTATAGTTAGGATAGCCTTATGCCTATCCCACGCATGCTTAAACTCCTATACTGTGTTAACCTCTACCACTTCAGCTGGAAGGCTATTCCATGCATCCACTACCCTCTCAGTAATGTAATACTTCCTGATATTATTTTTAAACCTTTGCCCCTCCAATTTAAGACTATGTCCTCTTGTTGTTTTAGTTTTTCTTCTTTTAAATATAGTCTCCTCCTTTACTGTGTTAATTCCCTTTATGTATTTACATGATTTATCTCATTCATCTGTCTTGAATATCTGGAATCCAGACCAGCTTCCTATTTGTCAGGATCGGGACAGGGATCCAACACGCAGAGTACAAAGAGTAGCAGATACGTATACCGGACCTTAGAATGGCCGGACTTAACGTAATACTACGTATAGAATGGTCAGGGACAAGCCGAGGTCGAGGGAACGAGAAGACAGGTAAGCGAGAGACAAGCCGGGTCAAGGATAACAGAGAAGACAGGTAAGTAATAACAAAGCCGGGTCAGAACCAAAAGACAAGAGAATACAAGAGCACTGTGTGACTAGGCTGGCTAGAACCACGACAGGGCAATGAGCAAATGCTGAGAGTTCCCTTAAATACCCTGGTTCTAGAGACTAATCACGCCTCCACCGAGACCTGATTCGTGTCCGGGATTTGACTGACAGGTCGGGCTAGAATAGCGTCATGACGTCGACTATTGAGCGTCACGTTACAAAAAGGCATAGCTCTCTCGCGGCCGGCGTTTACATGCGCGAGAGGACCGCGAGGAACGGGAGAATCATGCTGTCTGGATGGAAAAACGTCTAAGTCTCTACCCGTCTCAGGGGTAGAGACTACAGGTACCCTGACAGTACCCCCCCTCTCATAAACGCCCACCGGGCGGAAGGAACCGGGACGAGATGGAAAGCGGGAATGAAAAGCCCTGCGAAGACGAGGAGCATGGACATCCTCCTGCGGTACCCAGGTCCTCTCTTCTGGACCATATCCCTTCCAGTCAACCAGGTATTGGATTTTCCCCCGGGAGATTCGAGAATCGATGATGGAGTTGATTTCGTACTCCTCCTGACCCTCAACCTGAACAGAGTGAGGAGAGGAGACCTTGGAGGAGAATCTGTTACAGATCAGAGGTTTTAGCAAGGAAACATGAAAGGAATTAGGAATACATAAGGCAGAGGGGAGCGCTAGGCGATACGCAACAGGATTAATTCGATTCAGAATCCTATAGGGTCCAATGTAGCGAGGAGCGAATTTCATAGACGGTACTTTCAAACGAATGTTTCTAGTACTCAACCATACTCTATCACCAGGTACAAAACTAGGAGCCGGCCTTCTGCGTTTGTCAGCGTGTTTTTTATACAGTATAGAATTATGTAGGAGAATTTGTCGAGTCTGATCCCACAACTTCTTCAGATTGGCAACATGAGTATCAACCGACGGTACCCCCTGGGAAGAAGGAACCGAGGGAAGAATGGAAGGATGAAAACCATAATTCATGAAAAAGGGGCTAGAGCGAGTTGAATCGCAAACAAGATTATTGTGTGCGAACTCTGCCCAAGGAATCAGACCGACCCAATCGTCCTGGTGTTCAGAAACAAAACAACGCAGATATTGTTCAATCTTTTGATTGGTACGTTCAGCGGCTCCGTTAGACTGAGGGTGATAAGCAGAAGAAAAATTCAATTTAATGCCTAGTTGAGAACAGAATGATCTCCAGAAACGTGAAACAAACTGGGAACCTCTATCAGAGGTAATCTCGGAAGGTATCCCCTGACGAAGGAGTCCTGTACTCCGAAACGCGCGTCGGGTTTATGTTGTGGATTCCACTCACTCACGGAGCACATTAAGATGCACGAGGGAATCCTTTTTTTGACACTTATTCACTTATTATTTTTTTTGTTAAATTAATGATTGCTGGCTGTTCTTTAGAAGCTGGACTAGTTGGATAATGGCAGTTTAAGGGGACAGAGCATAGCGATCTAACAAGGATAGAACACCCACGAAGGTGTTGGGGGGAGTTGATAGGAGTTCAGTATAGTGGTGATTATTGGGAATTTTCAATCCCTTATCGAACTGTCTATACCACTACTTCTACTCTATCCTATCCATCCTCAGCTTTGTTAGGCAACCTTTACTATCTATAAGGAATAGAACACCCATGAAGGTGTTGGGGGGAGTGGACAGGAGTTTAGAACAGTGGCGATTATTAGGGTTTTTTTTTCCTCTATTTAACTGTGGATACCACTGTCTATATCCCATCCTACCATCCCTCGTTTTTACTATAAGTAACCCCAGACTCTCTACTAACGGTCAGTTTGGACACCTCTTTTTAGACTATGCTATACTGTCCCCACTACCCCATC
The DNA here is from genome assembly GCF_036172605.1 of Pelobates fuscus. NCBI lineage: Eukaryota > Metazoa > Chordata > Amphibia > Anura > Pelobatidae > Pelobates > Pelobates fuscus. Next base: position 472,763,219 of record NC_086317.1, read on the forward strand.
TATCTAACTTCTATATGTATTTAAGGTATCAAATTGTTTTCCTCTCCTTTCTGTGCATTACTCAATAGTAATTTATCTCTATATCCTAGCATTTATATGCCTTTATTGTCATTCGGATACTGAGATCTTTCCACTTCACAAAAGGGGAGGTTTTCTAAGGGCTCTAAGCATCTCTTGGACACGGTTATATTGTATCCTCTCTACAGTTTTTTCAATAAAGTTACAGTGTATCACTGTTTAGGCCAGGATACACATTTATCCAGTGTTACTATGCTTTCCCTATAAATACCTTTTTTACTTCTTTTTGGCACATACCCAAGGTATATATTTTGTACAACTAGTGTTCTTTTTCAAATACCAGTCGGATTGGGAGTTTCACCTTATCCTTGTTGAAAGGGGAACTATCCAATCTACATATTTCTCTGCAAATCATACGTAATTACAAGGGTTCAAGCCCACACTTTAGGTGGAACTGGTACCACCGCCCTGACCCTATACCCCGGTCCCCAACTCAACAGTTTATTGATTAGGGACGACGGGATCCAATACATAGTATTCAAATTCAGCATTAAGTCCAGTAGGTTGTAGTGTATCTAAAAAGTACACCCACTCCATCTCTTTTTTACCCAATTTATTAACCATATCACCACCTCTCCAATGTTGGGATACTTTTGTGATGCCAATAAATTTAAGTAGGCGTGGGTCATTATTGTGGAGTGCAAAATGAGAGGATAGAAGATGATTTTTGAAGCCCTTTTCTATATTCCTACAATGCTCCCCAATTCTCGTTTTTAGAGGTCTGATAGTCCTTCCTACGTATTGTAGACCACATGGGCACTCTAATAAATAGATGACATTCTTGCTCATACATGTGATAGTGTCTTTGATCTCATACTTTTTGTTAGTTTTGTTTGATTTAAAATCCATAGTATGTTTGTTAGTTTTTTTGGGTTTTTTTACAGGCTACACAGCAATTGCATCTAAAAAATCCTTTCTTATTACTTAAAAAGCTATTCAGAGCATTGGAGTTTTCTCTTTTGGTGTAATTCTTTGTGAGTTGCATTTTTAAATTAGGGGCCCCTCTGAATACTATTCTCGGTTGTTCCGGAATAATTTTCCCTAATATTCTATCTTCTTTTAGTAGATGCCAATTCTTTTTTATTATTATTTTTTTTTCTTTCCTTTTTCTTTCCTTTCTTTTTCTTTCTTTTTCTTTAATTTAATTTAATTTTATATACATATATATATTTTTATATATATATATTCTTTTTTTATATTTATATTTATATATATATTTTTATCTTTTTCTCAACTTTTAATGATACCATACACCTCTTATGTTGCCACTATATATAATTCCTCTTGCACATATATTTCCTAATGTGATTGGTGTTTTTTTCACTGTTTATAGCTCTTAATATATACCTCTATGGCCATATATACTGGCCCTTTAAGAATCTGTTATACATGTATGATATCCTGATTACTATATGTTTAAGTGTATACCTCTATGGCCATATATATTGGCCCTCTAAGAATCTGTTATATATCTATAAAACCCAGATCACTATATGTATAAGTGTATACCTCTATGGCCATATTTACTGGCCCTTTAAAAATTTGTTCATTCAGAATTCCCTGACCACTATATGTTCAATTTATAAACTTTACTATATATGCAGTCATGTAAACAAACTAAGATTGAACAGCTCTCCATAATCATTAATGTATATGTAATTGCTCTTTATTTCTCCTTTGTTTGAGGATGCTGTAAAGGGTAGTGTTAAAAACTACTCCCCCCACAATGCACCACTAGTCGCGTGACGTCATTTCCGGGCGACGCACGCGACTACCGGAATTAGTAACAACATTAGGACTACACGTCCCATCAGCCCCTGCAGATTGCGTTACGTCACTTCCGGTTGGCGCATGCGACCAGCCGGAAACAGGAAGAGTGCACACACTGGGATTACAAGACAGATGCCCTATATAAGGACGGAACTGCCATTCCCCACTATCTACACTTCTGAAGAAGCCCCTATTCGGGCGAAATGCGTAAAGTGGATCAAGAAGTCTGGACTTTGAATTTTGGACATTGTATTTTTACTGGAGATTTTATATACAAAGGTTTTTTATTTTATTTTACAATAAAGTTGCAGTTTGTTTCCAGCTTTTTGATCTACCTCTCATTCCTGTGCACCTTGGATCCTGCTTATATCCCTTGGTGGGGATTATACCACCACAAGCACTCACCACCAGAGCAAGTTTAGTGCTCTGGAAATTGTAAGTAGGGTATTTACCCCTTGTTTTTTATTCCAATATTTATACATAATACACTATTGGATTTTCTCTGTGTTTCTATTTTATACACGCCTGTGGAGCCTTGGATACCAGATACCACCACCATATCCTTAGACGGGGATTATACCGTCCAGGCGCTAATCAGCAGAGCTCTTAGCAGCTCTGTAAAGTGTGAGTTGGTCCTTCTACTGGTTCTTTATATTATAGCACTATTGTATTTTTTTATACATTGGCATATTGCACTATTATTTCTATTTTTATCCTTTAGGGTTTATATTTACTACCTCAATACTGGGATTACTTGTATGTATGTACAATTTTGTTTATACTATTTTTTATCGTGTGGCGCGGTTTACCACTTTATTTTCTGCACTCATTGTGGGCTGCATGTTTGACATCCTTGGTGTAGAGCCTACCAATATTGAAGAAATGTGATGTAGTGGTGGGATTAACACAATATGGCCATATGGTAAAACTGAATCCCCATATGTTTGCTAATATAAGTGATTTTAAGTAGCCGTGTAACATTTAAAACTGTATTTTGTTTTGTATGTACACTGTTCCTTAACCCCGTAACGCTGATACGCCATTCTATGCTGTCCGCATTACTTTAAAACCGTTGCGGTGGCAAAGCTTGGTGTAATAGCTTTGAGCCTCTCAGTGGCCGGCAAACTTACCTCCGCCGGGCTGCACATCTCCTGGAATGCCTGACGACCATAGCACACATGGCATGACTTGACGTGGCAGGTGGGCTTACATCTAATGACCATTTATTTAAATATGCACAGGAATTTGGACTAGTGCGCAGGTAACACTTTTTTCTTAGTTTTTTATTGTATGTATTGGGGCTGACGTGTACTATGGTCGTTGCTGCCGCCCGGGAGTAGTGAGAGTTTCAGCATAGGACCTTTTTTGTGTATTAGTATTATTATGCTTGCTTCCTCTCGGTGTGTGAAAATAAACCTGACACTGTGTATTTGGGATCTATAAATCAGTCGGAATTCTACCGTAGTTGCAAAACCAACTTAACAGTAATATTAAACGTATGATATAGCATGTCTAACTGCTTGAAACACAGGAGGTTGCAAAAACTAATTTGCCCATATAAAAAAAAATTTACACAAGCTTCACTGTCCATTTGAGCTTGAAAACCCATGGCTACACATTCTAATATAAAATTATTTGATAAAAAGCAGAATTCCTGATTTCTTACATAATTGTCTATAAAAGTGGTATCAGTGAAATGACAAGCATAATAATAGCAGAGCATATTCCTTAGAGAACAAGGGTACAGCGGTTTATCCCCTAACCTTAACCCCTTAAGACCACTTGGTCACAAACACTGGCCAAAGTTAGTGTTAATATTTGAAAATGCAAAAAACTAATTTGAATTGCAATTTTGGCCACTGTTTGTGATTAAGTGGCTACTAAAAAAGACTGAACATACCCCATTTGCAATACCCTGGGTTGTCTACTATTGCAAATGGTATGCCATCATGGGGGTAATTTTCATTCCTGGGCTACCGTACGGTCTCAAAGGCAACATAACCAACCTGGCGAATTTAAATGTGAAAAAACTGAAACGCAAGCCTTATATTTGACTCTGTAACTTTTGAAAACACCATAAAACCTGTACATGAGGGGTACTGTTATACTTGGGAGACTTCACTGAACACAAATATTAGTGTTTCAAAACAGTAAAACGTATGAAAACAATTATATCGTCCGTGTAAGTGCCATTTGTGTGTGAAAAATGCAAATAATTTCACTGTCACTGACGATATCGTCGTTGTAATACATTTTACTGTTTCAAAACACTAATATTTGTGTTCAGCGAAGTCTTCCGAGTAAAACAGTATCCCCCATGTACAGGTTTTATGGTGTCTTGGAAAGTTACAGGGTTAAATATAGTGCTAGCAAATTAAATTCCCTGAGATATATAGATTATTTCGTTCTACATGTATTTTGATATCAATATATATATATATTAATTTTAAAATACAGTTAGAACGAAATTACACATGTATATATATTTTTTATTTATTTATTTATTATTTTTTAATTTCATTTTTTTACGTATTTACATATTTATTTATTTTTTATTATATATAAATATATATATAATGAAAATTATATATACATTTAATCAATATCATTGTACGTGTACTTTGATATTAATATATATATATATATATATATATATAGAGAATTGTAGAGATGATAGCACTCTCAGGACTCCAATATAAGATTTAACTTTGAATGGTTTACAGGATAAAAAATCGACGTTTCAGTCTGCTATGCACAGACTTTCATCAGGACTAATATATACAGTACAAATACACACTGATATACAAATAAGAGAACAAGCAATTAACTTACCCACCACCGGAATTAACTCCCACTCCCTGTCTGTCCGGTCCGAAAAAACGCGCGGATTCTGCCTTGGGTCACGTGTGCGTACGTGACGTCATCACGTGACGTCGGCGTCATTACCACGTCACGTGATCGGCCGGGCTGCAGCCTAATTGGGAGGGTGTTGCTATGCGACCACTGTGCCCATAGCAACTAAAAACAAACAACAACCTTGCTGGAAAGACTTTAAACGTCATCTGTCTAACGGGCATACCCCAGATAATCTGCACTGGCGAAAAGGGTAGAATATCTACAGCCTTTAACAAGATGTGTACATTAAAGCCCAAATGTGCAGGCAAAGCATGCATAACCATATAATCAAAAACCACAGCTCGAAACAGGCATCTAAATCTAAATAGAGGGGAAATAGAAAGCCAACAAAATGATAACAAATAAAGCAAAATTACCCTAATTAGACATAGAAAGCACATATCATGAGTACTACCTATGTAAATTACCGCAACAGATAGCATAAGTTTAGCCCCAACAACACCCCTAAGTGTTTACATAAACCTATTACAGTACACTACTCAGGGAGAGAGCCCCTTACAAAATCAGGGGTAGCTCCATCAGTGTAAAACAACTAGTCAGGGATGATGGGTGAGCGCCTATCCCCCTGGGTGGGCACAACCTACCATACTATTGACGCCATATAGGCCAGATAAACAAAATAACCAAAATAAATACTGGAATAAAAACCTATAAGGCATAAACGGGACTATACTGAGTGCATACAAAATACGTACACTTGCAATCAACACCCTCCTAAAAAACAGGAAAGGTAAGCATATCAGGGTGTAGGGAAACGCTATTTCACACACAGTGCTATATACAGAAATACCAAGGAAGCAGTACATACCCTATAGTGCGGGGGAGTTAGGGTGTCTGCCTATCCCCCAGGGTGGGCATCGTCATCCCCACTCTACCTCCACAGGGTAAACCGGTGCACAAAAAAATACCAAAAGAGATAAATGTAGATAATGAAACCAAATGTTATCCCAGGCGCCAAAGTGGAAAGCCCGGACCGCCCAAGGCTCCCCCACTTCCATGGCACAGGTCCCATGGACAAAAAAACCCAAGGTATCAAATTGGTCTTATACGATGTAACGGACCCTCAACGTAACCTACATGTCACCACATGCTGAGTAATAGAGATGGTGCCGTAACCCGTAGGGTGGGCACCAGCCTCCCACAACAGACAGTGTCAGGGTGAGTATATTCAAGAGAAGGTATATCATAAAAAGGCAGACAGTGAGTACTTCTCATTCAACCCATTAGGGTGGACAGTTTGAAGAGTCCTGATCCAATATAGTTCCCTCTGCAGGAGCATCTTCTTGCGGTCACCACCCCTTCTAGGCATAGGAACGTGATCAATGGCCATCAGTTTCATAGATGGGAGGGTATGGCCCAATTCGAGGAAATGTTTGGCAACCGGTAGATCAGACTTCTTGTCCCTATATGCCGTCCTGATGCTCGATCTGTGATTACGTATCCTTTCTCTCAAGGGTAGATCGGTCTTTCCGATGTAAGTCAACCCACACGGACACATTAACCTATAGACCACAAAATCACTGGTGCACGTCAGACGGTGCTGTATTCGATAGCTGTTGCCCGTGTGTGGATGGGTAAATGTTTTCCCAGGGATCATGTGCCCACAGGTTACACAACCCAGGCACCGATAGCATCCCAGGTTCTGCGACATTTTATCTTTCAAATAGCAGTGTGTGGGGTCAGTCTTCACTAATAGATCCTTCAAGTTTTTATTTCTTTTATAGCAGATCATCGGTGGTTGTTTGAAGATGTCCGGTAGAGTAGTATCATTTTTTAATATTCTCCAGTTGTCACAGATGATTTCCCTGAATTTTGATGATGATGTGGTATAAGTAGTGGGGAAGACCAATCTCTTGGGCTGTACTGTGGACAGTGAGGGATCTACCGTTGTGATTCGGCATGGGATCAAAGGTACTCCTTTTCTTGAATTGAGCAGACGAAGTAGAGCAGTCAATGGATTTAGACTTAAAAAAATCTTTAAGTCTTAGGGAGCGACCAAATTTATAAAGTTCCACCTCCCAGTTTAACGGATTTGGTTTAGAGGTAGGAACAAAGGATAGTCCCTTGCTTAATAAGCTGACTTCATCTGTTGATAAAATTCTCGATGAGAGGTTGAAGATGGGCGCTATCTCTGCTGTCGGGGGGGTCTGCCTCTTCCCCCAAAAGGTACGCCCCTGCTGACCACGTCTTGTGATGTGTCTACGCCTGACACTCCATGTCTGCTCTGGTACCGTGTCCGTATACCCGTGTCCAGGGCCGGATTAAGAGCCCAGTGGGCCTGGAGCTGACAATTATGATGGGCCTAATTACGGAATCTTATCGACCAAAAACACTAAAACAGTCATACCTCCCAAGCATCATGTATCTGATGGAGATGGTGCTGGAGGGAAACTCAAAGGATGCAGCTAAAAGAAAACACATACTCTATGCTAATCTCCCTCTAGTTTATGCGTTCATCTTATAAGTAAATCCATACCCCCTAACAGCAGTGTCCAGTGAAGCAGGAAATCAATGGGCACGGTAAAAGGGTGTGCCACTGGCGCGAATCACGTGACCAGACCTGCCAAAAGGGGTGAACATGCCCAGAAAGGGGGCATGTTTGTCCAAAGAATTGGAAGGTCAGCCTGGCATGAATGCATGTCAGGCTGCCCGCCAATCCTGCAGACTGTCCAACTAAGGGCATACTATGCAGGCAGCACCATGAGCTTGACATAAATGTGTCTAATCATGCGCTCACTCCATGCTTTCTAAGGACTGTACCCTAGCACTCGCTGGTCCACTAGTCTGCTTACCTTCTTACTAGCAGGCAGAAGTTCCTGGTATATAGTCTGAGACAGAGAAAAGGTGAATGTAGAATAAAGGGGACATGCCACAGTGTTAGAGAGACCAACGTCTGCATTACCTAAACTAATTTTATTGTCAGCCAGTCCACACAAGTTTTGTTCCCATACATCCCTCTCAAGCTTCCAAACATAAAGGGACACTATAGTCACCAGAACAACTATAGCTTATTGTATTTGTTCTGGTAAGTAGAATCATTCCATTCAAGCTTTTTGCAGTAAACACTGTCTTTTCAGAGAAAATAACTCCACTGGCCGCTCCTTAGATGACTGCTAGAGGTGCTTCCTGGGGCAGTACTGCCTAGTGTGCAGCACTGCCATTCAGTGTGTCCACCCTCTGCATGCAGACACTGAACTTTCCTCATAGAGATGTGTGGCGAAACCAGCTTCGCCACTGTGAACTGGAGAGGCCTGGCTGCTAGCCTCCTGCCCTGCGACTACGGCCCATGGACATATTGCTCTATAAACACTATATTTGGACATGTAATAATTTATATTGCTGCTACTGGCCCTTTAAAATCAGCGATGGACATATTGGGACTTTTGGGACTAATGTCCCTTTAAGACTTTGTAACATATCACAGTAATACTGTCTTAAATATTATGTAGGTATTTATGTGTTCAGTTAACTGGGGATATGTAGAAATGTGTGTTTTATGTGTTAAATGTATCAGTATGTAATTTGATGTCTTTTACTGTCTTTTTGCAACCATGTGGTTAATGGAGTCTGACTCTAGTCCTAGATAATTGGATTACTTCTCCAATTATCTCCAGGGCAGAAGGGAGGAAGCCGGGATGCATTGTGGGGGATGTTTTACTTCTGTTTGGGCCAGATTGTGCCATGCTGCAAGCCAGGGCCCAAAATATACTTTTAGTAACTTTTAAACCCCTGGTCGGATTCATGCCATTTTTTAATATGTTGTTCCCCTGAAGGGATTGATTGTGGATATGTATTTTTATGTGAATGTGATGTATGGTTTTAAAGTTATGAAAGTTGTGTAAAAGTATATTTTACTCTGTATGCATAATGGGATTATGTGTCACACTAAGGGGAGGGGATGTGTGGGAGGTAACATCTATGTCATTGGTTCTTTTATGCCTCCCCCTGGGTGTGGCCTGTATGTGTGAGTTGGAAATAAAAGCCAGACTGGGTGTCCCAGTCTAGAGTTCCTGCTTAACCCTCAAAATGAAGTGTCGTCTCGTTCTTGGGGGGAGTTGGATTGTAAGCTGACTGCCAAGAGTGTAAGCGGATTGTATGCTTTTCTTGTTCAGCTGTTCCAGTTCGGAGTGTTATTTCGTATCCAGATCGGGAGTTTGGTGTTCTGCAGTAGCTGTGCCTGTCTCTAGAAAAGGGGATTATCGCCTAAACGGATTTTTCCCCTTTTATGCTGAAACGGTCCGTTACAATTGGTGGCAAGCGGCGGGATCGTTCCTACAACCAGAGGGACAGCTACAGACAACACCATTTCTGGATTACAAATTGAGGGCAACGCTAGTATCCGTACAGCGACCCTATCTACAAAGGAACTCAGAAAATGGAGAAGAAGCTTCGGGATGAAATGTCCAGTTACGTAGGCCTGTGGTCTGGAGTAGTCCCAGAGGAGCTCAGGTTGATGTACAGACAGAGGGCCAGAGCCGAATTGTGGGACAAAGCCATGGAAGAAGTACCGTATTCACGAGGGGAGCGGCGCCGCAGCAGAAGGCAGCAAATCCTGGCTAGAATGGCAGAGCGGATGCCCCTCCTGAGAAACCAGACCACAGGAAAGTGGGTGACTAGACTCGAGATTCTAGTATACGCAGAACTGACGCTCGACAACGCGTACCAGGCGCTACAGTGGTACGCGGCTCAGTGTGTCCCCAGGATGGCAGAGTATGAGTTCCCAGAAGGCGGAGAATACACTGGCCCCGGTCTATTTTGGGATAATAGTGGTGACGAGGACTTTGGGGAAGATACCGACTATCGTTTTTGGGACCTGTACGGCATCCGAGAGAACATGCTGGGTCTCTTTGGCGCTATGGACCTCGAGGCAGACCTACGATATTTGGTCACCAAGGAATGGAACCTGGAGGGGGATTACCTGCGACTCATCAATGAGGCCTGGGAAGAGACAACCGGTCCTCCCGCCCAACAGCAACCAGCCGTACCCGAGGTAGCAGAGTTCCTAGACTGGTCCTGTGAGCAACCCCAGGGAGATGAAGGTGTCGTCCTTCCTCCCCAGCGGCAGTGTGTAACCCAGGGAGCCGAAGGTGCAGTCCTTCCTCCCCAGCGGCAGGCTGTGTTACAGGGGGCAGAGGTTGTTGTTCCTGCCCCCCAGCAGCAAAGTGATATGCCAAGAAGGCAGTGTGAAGTGAAGGGAGAGGAGAGCAGCGTCCTCCCTCCCCAGCGGCAGTGTGTGCCCCAGGGAGCAGAAGGTGCAGTCCTTCCTCCCCAGCGGCAGTGTGTGTCTCCGGGAGCTGATGGTGTCGTCCATCCTCCCCAGCGGCAGGCTGAGTTACAGGGGGCAGAGGTTGTTGTTCCTGCCCCCCAGCAACAAAGTGATGTGCCAGGAAGGCAGTGTGAGGTGAAGGGAGAGGAGAGCAGCGTCCTCCCTCCCCAGTGGCAGTGTGTACCTCAGGGAGCAGAAGGTGCAATCCTTCCTCCCCAGCGGCAGTGTGTACCCCAGGGAGCTGATGGTGTCGTCCTTCCTCCCCAGCGGCAGTGTGTACCCCAGGGAGCAGAAGGTGCCATCCTTTCTCCCCAGCGGCAGTTTGCCATCCAGAGAGAGGAACTTGTTACACCCTCTCTCCCACGGCAACCTAACCCACCAAGGGGAGATGTTAAGCCCCACAACTGTGCAGATGGGACCGTAGTCTCTGCACTTACAGCACAAGGGATAGGGACGGTCGGTCCTGTTCCCCAGCCTCAGTGTGATGGATCCAAAGGGGAGACAGTCGGTCTCCCCCTCCGGCAGTCGAGCTGTGCACCTAAAGGGGAGACAGCCAGTCTCCAGCAACCAGGCGCCCACCAGACTACTCCCGTGGTAGTGCTGGCAACAGGACAGAGTACCGCTGGTCTCTGCCCCCTCAGCAACCCACCAAGGCAGCCTACCCGTCTCCCACCCAGCAGTGGTGAAACACCAGAACTTGGACAAAATCCTTCCTCACCCAGATGTAGTAACCGGTTAGTGTGGGTGGGCTGCTCTGTTATTTCTGTTTCGTGGGTGGGTTGCTGGACTAACCAGGGCACTGACCGGCAGAAAGTCAGGTACCCTGTTAGTCTAATTGGCAAAGGGGAGAAATGTGGCGAAACCAGCTTCGCCACTGTGAACTGGAGAGGCCTGGCTGCTAGCCTCCTGCCCTGCGACTACGGCCCATGGACATATTGCTCTATAAACACTATATTTGGACATGTAATAATTTATATTGCTGCTACTGGCCCTTTAAAATCAGCGATGGACATATTGGGACTTTTGGGACTAATGTCCCTTTAAGACTTTGTAACATATCACAGTAATACTGTCTTAAATATTATGTAGGTATTTATGTGTTCAGTTAACTGGGGATATGTAGAAATGTGTGTTTTATGTGTTAAATGTATCAGTATGTAATTTTATGTCTTTTACTGTCTTTTTGCAACCATGTGGTTAATGGAGTCTGACTCTAGTCCTAGATAATTGGATTACTTCTCCAATTATCTCCAGGGCAGAAGGGAGGAAGCCGGGATGCATTGTGGGGGATGTTTTACTTCTGTTTGGGCCAGATTGTGCCATGCTGCAAGCCAGGGCCCAAAATATACTTTTAGTAACTTTTAAACCCCTGGTCGGATTCATGCCATTTTTAATATGTTGTTCCCCTGAATGGATTGATTGTGGATATGTATTTTTATGTGAATGTGATGTATGGTTTTAAAGTTATGAAAGTTGTGTAAAAGTATATTTTACTCTGTATGCATAATGGGATTATGTGTCACACTAAGGGGAGGGGATGTGTGGGAGGTAACATCTATGTCATTGGTTCTTTTATGCCTCCCCCTGGGTGTGGCCTGTATGTGTGAGTTGGAAATAAAAGCCAGACTGGGTGTCCCAGTCTAGAGTTCCTGCTTAACCCTCAAAATGAAGTGTCGTCTCGTTCTTGGGGGGAGTTGGATTGTAAGCTGACTGCCAAGAGTGTAAGCGGATTGTATGCTTTTCTTGTTCAGCTGTTCCAGTTCGGAGTGTTATTTCGTATCCAGATCGGGAGTTTGGTGTTCTGCAGTAGCTGTGCCTGTCTCTAGAAAAGGGGATTATCGCCTAAACGGATTTTTCCCCTTTTATGCTGAAACGGTCCGTTACAAGATGCATTGATTCGATTTATCTTTATGAGGAGATGCTGATTGGCCAGGGCTATATTGGACTTGTGCTAGCTCTGCCCCTGATCTGCCTAGTTGACAGCCTCAGCCAATCCTATTGGGGAAGTATTGTAATTTGCTCAGCCCACCATTTCTGATGATGTCAGCAGAAAGTCTGTTCACAGACAGAGCCAGCAGCTGCAGACTTGAATACAAGTAATATTTTATTATATTTAGGGAGGCAAGAAGAGGCCAGGGTGGTGGTTTTAACATAATAGGGTCAGAAATACATGATTGTGTTCCTGACCCTATAGTGCTCCTTTAAGCAAGAGTATGTGCAGAGTAGTTAAGGTTGCCACCTTTCTTGGAAAAATATACCAGCCTTAATCATTTGTACAATTAATTAGTATAGTTAAGCGTGACATCACATGATGTAAATCACAAGGAGTGACATCAGAGAAAATTCTGTAAAATCACCAACAAACTACTCACAGTTTTATTCTGCTGTATAGATGGATTGCTCCCAGTGTCTCCCTGTCTCTCAGTCTCGCAAGTCACCCAGTGTCTCAGTGTCCCTATGTATCACAGTGTCAGTGTCCCCATGTCGCCCAGTCCCCTAGTTTCCCAGTGTCTGTGTCCCCATTTCTCCCAATGTCTCAGTGTGTCCCCATGTCACTAGGATACTGGGGACACAGTGAGACCCAGGGACACTGAGAGAACCGGGGAAACTGGGAGACATGGGGACACTGGGAGACAGGGGGACACGGAGACATTTAGAGAAACTGGGAGAAATGGGGACACAGACACTTGGGACACAGACATTGGTAGACATGGGGACACTGAAACATTTGGGGACACTAAGACACTAGGCACGCAGAGATATGGAAACACAGACACTGGGAGACTAGGAGACACTGGGAGACTAGGGGACACTGGCTGGAAGACAGACACTTGGGGACACTGGAAGACATGGGGACAGTTGGGACATAGACATGGGGACACTGGGACATATAGGGACACTGGGAGACATGGGGACACTAGGCACACTGAGACACTAGGAACACAGACACTGGGAGACATGGGGACACTGAAACATTCGGGGACACTAAGACACTAGGGACACAGAGACATGGGAACACAGACACTGGGAGACTAGGGGACACTGGGAGACTAGGGAACACTGGGGACACTGGCTGGGAGACAGGCACTTGGGGACACTGGGAGACATGGGGACAGTTGGGACATAGACATGGGGACACTGGGACATATAGGGACATTGGGAGACATGGGGACACTAGGCACACTGAGACACTAGGAACAGACACTGGGAGACATGGGGACACTGAAACATTTGGGGACACTAAGACACTAGGGACACAGAGACATGGGAACACATACTGGGAGACTAGGGGACACTGGCTCGGTGACAGACACTTGGGGACAGTTGTGGACATAGACATGAGGACACTGGGACATATGGGGTCACTAGGTACACTGAGAGACATGGGACACAGACACTGGGAGACTTGAGGACACACACTAGGGACACTGGCTGGAGGACATGGGGACACTGGGAGACATGGGGACATAGTGTCTCCGTGTCCCAATGTCTCAGTGTCTCCCAATGTCCCTATGTCTTACAGCATCCCCATGTGTCTCAGCATCCCCATGTGTCTCAGCATCCCCATGTGTCCCAGTGTCCCCTAGTGTCTCAGTGTCCCCATGTTTTCCAATGTCCCCAAGTGTCTGTGTTCCCAGGTCTCCCAGTGTCTGTGTCCTAGTGTCTCAGTGTCCTCTGGTGTCTGTGTCACCATGTGTCCCCTAGTGTCCCCATATGTCCCCTAGTGTGTCAGTGTCCCCATGTTTTCCAGTGTCCCCAAGTGTCTCAGTGTTCCCAGGTCTGCCAGTGTCTGTGTCCCCTAGTGTGTGTCCCCGTGTCCCCTAGTGTCTCAGTGTCCCCACATGTCCCCTAGTGTCTCAGTGTCCCCATGTGTCCCTGCTGCCTTCCCCCCCATCCCTCACTTACCTGAGCTGTAGAGCTGCTGTCTGGACTCTGTGCTGTGTTGCTGCTCCCCCACGGATCAATGAGTAGTAGAGAGAGGCAGGGATATGCTGTAACTTCCTATCCCAGCCTCTCTCCACACACAATGACCCCTACTGGCCGGTGCTGGTATTGCAGAGTAATCTATTTATTTTCTCATTTACTCTGAGAAAAATACATGCATTTGTATTGCTGGTATTACTGCAATACCGGCACAGCCAGGCAACCTCAAATACTGGCTGTGCCAGTAAAATACCAGTCAGGTGGCAAACCTAAGAGTAGTGTGTGTGTGTGTGTGTGTAAAAAAAAAAAAAAAAAATTTTTTTTTTTTTTAAATGGGCCTATTCCATGGGCCTGGGCCTGGGCCTGGAGCTGCAGCTCCATCAGCCCCTATGTTAATCCGGCCCTGCCCGTGTCCTCTGATACCCGTGGTTGTGATGTAGCAATCGCACCACCCTGTTGTCGTACAGGCCTCTGATCACGCTGGTATTCTGATTCAGATGTAGATTCTCCAGAGGTTTTGTCAATAGTATATTGTCTCGGCTTTCTAATGGGTCTCCGTTTCTTTATAAAGTATGGTTGATCATTCTTCCCACTCAGCCACCTGTACACTCGATGCTCCTTATAGTCTGCAGTTACCTTGTCTTGTTTTTCTCTTTTAAATCTTACAAGATCTATTTTGTAATTCTTAATGTTTTCATTTAGTTTTAACAAAGTCGGTGCAGATTCCACTGCTGATAACAATACAGCTTGTTTTGTTTCTAATTCAGATATTTTTCTTCTGACCTGTATAAGGTCCTCTTTCACATCTTCAATGATAATGAGCATTAAGTCCAAAGAGCATTTATTTAAAACAGAAATCCATCTCCTGCACACATGCGGTTTGAGTCTTCCAATGGTAGGGATATTCCTCACACGAAACCCTCTAGGGATTTGTAGCTTCCTATGGTACTCTGATAGAAAAAGGCTGTGCAGATATAAGTCGGTTTCTCGTTTTCTTAGGCGTAATAATTCAAAGTAAATGTCCCTCAAGGACGTGGTATTAGGCAATTCTGTGGTGGATTCAGCCCAGTGAATCCTATCTGCGTCATCTTCACTGTATTGCCATGTTTCTGCTTGGTCAGACAAGCCCCCAGCAAGTGAGAAAAAATCTTCCATCGATGAAAGGGAAAAATCATATGCAACGTACTCCAGTAAAAAGTGGTATGACCAGGAATTAAACAGTATCACACAACAAAATTAGTTTGAAAAAATATGGGGAACAAACCTCCCTGTTCAGGGTGCATAGAAAGTCAGCTCAAGCCACTGAGCTATAGATACAAAAATGGAAAGTAATCTTGCACTCCATGAAGTAAAAGGTACTTGCCTGGTGCTTGTCAAGCAAAAATGTAGAGAATTGTAGAGATGATAGCACTCTCAGGACTCCAATATAAGATTTAACTTTGAATGGTTTACAGGATAAAAAATCGACGTTTCAGTCTGCTATGCACAGACTTTCATCAGGACTAATATATACAGTACAAATACACACTTATATACAAATAAGAGAACAAGCAATTAACTTACCCACCACCGGAATTAACTCCCACTCCCTGTCTGTCCGGTCCGAAAAAACGCGCGGATTCTGCCTTGGGTCACGTGTGCGTACGTGACGTCATCACGTGACGTCGGCGTCATTACCACGTCACGTGATCGGCCGGGCTGCAGCCTAATTGGGAGGGTGTTGCTATGCGACCACTGTGCCCATAGCAACTTCCAGCAAGGTTGTTGTTTGTTTTTAGTTGCTATGGGCACAGTGGTCACATAGCAACACCCTCCCAATTAGGCTGCAGCCCGGCCGATCACGTGATGACGTCACGTACGCACACGTGACCCAAGGCAGAATCCGCGCGTTTTTTCGGACCGGACAGACAGGGAGTGGGAGTTAATTCCGGTGGTGGGTAAGTTAATTGCTTGTTCTCTTATTTGTATATCAGTGTGTATTTGTACTGTATATATTAGTCCTGATGAAAGTCTGTGCATAGCAGACTGAAACGTCGATTTTTTTATCCTGTAAACCATTAAAAGTTAAATCTTATATTGGAGTCCTGAGAGTGCTATCATCTCTACAATTCTCTACATTTTTGCTTGACAAGCACCAGGCAAGTACCTTTTACTTCATGGAGTGCAAGATTACTTTCCATTTTTATATATATATATATATATATATATATATATATATATATATATTAATATTAAAATACATGTAGACAGTGTATGTATATGGGTATGTGTGTATATGTGTATATATATACTTAGGTCATATATATAATAAATATATATATATATGATCTAAGTATATATAATTTAATTTTCAACAGTTTTAAACAGTGCCTTGGACGGCTATGCCCAGGGGGGCCGAAGAGGGTAAGTACATAAGATCGCAGGTTTACCTGGAACAGGAGAGTCCTTGGTAGTCCCCAATGATAAGAAATGTCTTTTGCTCGCACGAGTTGCTGAAGAGGATGCAGAGAGCGGCGCCAGGCCAGTGTGTTCCTGGTGAGGTCTGGGAATATCTGTAATGTGGCTCCCTCGAACAGTATCAGATTCTTTCCCTCACTCAATGGTGAATCCTGATTTTGTGCTGCCCTAGGCATGACAAAACTCAGGCGCCCCCACCTTCCCCCGTCACCCCTCCTGCCACCACCCCTTCCCCCACCAACCCCCCTTCCCCGCCTTCTAAATACACACACACACACACACACACACACATTCACTGACAAACACACATACACTAGCTAAAAAACACACACAAACTAACAGACACACACACTCTAACGGACACTCACTAACAGACACACACACTCACTAACAGACACACACTCACTCACTAACAAACACACACACACACACACACTCTAACAGACACACACACACACACACACATTTTTTTTAATTCAATCCCCCTAGCCTCCTTACCTTTGGGAATGCTGGGGTGGATTCTTGTTTCCCTGGGGTCCAGTGGGGCTGCTGGGCGGCCGGAGGCCGGTGACTGCAGGTGGCAAGGGAGCACTGATCCTCCTGTTCAGCTCCCTACACGCTGCAGAGTGATGCTGGGAGTCGGAATATTCCGGCTCCCGGCATCACTCTGCAGTGAGCGAGGGATCTGAGCAGAGAGCTCACTAATTAGTACTCCCTCGCCAGCGCCGCCCATCTGCCTTGATTGTCAGTTAGCCGCCAGGCTAACAAGACATTTGCCTGGGGATTTGGGGGCGGCTTTTTTTGCCGCCCCCTGGAAAGTGCCACCCAAGGCAAATGCCTTATTTGCCTCGCGGCTAATACGTCCCTGCCCTCACTGCTGCAAGGAGCAGGGCCCTGTCCTGCAGTGACTGAAATCTTACAATGAGATTCGGCGTTGTGGAAAGTGGTGCACACACTGGTTTTGGTATGCAGACTATACCGTTAAGTTTCACTGCCTTTGCTTGTTTGGGCGGCAAGTGAGCTGCAAGAAATCGCCGGTGAAAGTTAGGTAAGTCCGAGATCCCCAGTGTCTCAGTTACACCCCTAATCTTGAGATTATACCATCTCCGCAGGTCTTCCAGGGCATCGAGTATGCCTGTAGTGGTGAAGTGCAGATGCTTGAGCTCCTCAACCCTCTTCTCCACTGTGGATATCCTGGAGTCGTAAGTGCTTTGAGCTGCCTTCAGCTGGGCAATTTTTGTGGTTGTGCTCTCCTCATCCTTTTGAAAGTGGGCCATATCTCCAGCAATATTGGTGTGGAGCTCAGCGAGCATTGCTTTTAGCAGAGTTGCAGTGACCGGCTCTCTGTCGTCCAGCTTACGTGGCCTGGGTCCTGCATTTAAACTGAGGGCAGCACCCTCCTCCAGGTCAGCGGAATAATCCTCTGAGGAATAAGAAAAACCCTCCTCGAAGGAGGCCATCTCGTCCCATGCGGCCTTCTGTGTATTGTGGAACAGCTCACCGTTGTCCCGGCTTGGTAAGTCTTTACCAGCCTTGGGTTTCTTATATTTCAGACCCATGTTGATTACACTGTGTTGGGCAAGGTTTGTAGCCTGCTTGTTTGCCACATAGCACTCCTAAAACAGTCGTATAGGGTAACTTATTGCATAAAAATTATTTTCTGAAAAATTGGGAAGATCTAAAAAATGGATTTCTTTGGTATATGTCTGTTGGAGTAAACACTAGAGACATCTCATTATTGTTAACATAATTAAATAATATCTTTATACTATCAATAGTGCCATCCAAAATAATTAAAATGTTGTCTATATAGCAATGCCAGAGCACAAAGTTCGCACTAAATGGATTGATGTTCCAAATTTTTTACCTTTCCCAAAAATCCTTAAAAACATTTGCATACCTCGGTGCGAACTTGGTGCCCGTGGATATCCCTTTTGTTTGTAAGTATAAATGCCCATTAAAATTAAAAAAAAAGTTGTGTTTTAAGATAAATTCAATAGATTTCACTAAGAATTCACAAAAATAGTCTATATCCTTGTCTCTTTCAAGATTATAACGAACTGCCATCAAACTTATACTGTGGACAGTGTATAGAGAGGAGACATCCAAAGTAGCCCAAACATATCCCTCCTTCCATTCTAGGCATTACAATTCCTGAATTAGATGTTTAGTGTCTTTCAAATATCATTGAGCAGATTGTGCAAATTTCTAAAGAAGAAAATCAATTGCAAAGTGTGGCGGGACCGCTGCCTGTTAGTGATTTGCTGTATGTCATTCCCTGTAATTTTCCCCTATATTGTGTGTATTCTTGTGGTTTACCTACTGCCCGTTCGGGAGTCCACAAATGTACGAGTTCTGTTCGCCTCCCGAACGGGGACTACCTCGACACCCCATTTAGAATGTTTGTTTAGAATGTTCACACCTCGTTAGAATGTTCGCACCTAAGTCAACGAGGTGTGAAAACCTCAAACCGCAAGGGAACCCTCTGCGCATGCTGACCCTGGGTGGCGACCCGTTAGTTAAACGAATGCCATTCAGGGGGAGCATTCGCGGATTGCTTCCCACCTCGTTCGGCTACTGAACGATTACCTCCCCAGCGCCCTTGGAGTGTTTACACCAATCATAACATTGGCAACTTGCAACATATGTGTGAAACCAGAAGAGAAGTAATTCATGAGCTCTTCCCTGGGTGGCCGCCATTTGTACAGATGAACGCCGGCCAGGGGGAGCGTTCATGTCCCGTAAGGAGACACTTTCCTAGCCTGGTTTCACCCAGGGACCCCGCAAATGGAGACGTTTGTGGTTCTGGGGGTCCCTGAGGTTGCTGGGGACATTATTTGGGGACAATGGCAGTTTGGCGGGCTTTCTGTGACTGGGAGCCCAGAAGGCAGGAGTCTTTCCTGCACTGGGACTCCCAGGTACAAAGGGTTCTGGGAAGTGGGAAACCCTGTTCTTCTGTGTCGGGAACTGGGAACAAAGGAACTGGAGCTCCTTCCAAGCGCACATGCCCCTGCGAGGGGAAGGACCCTGGGAGGGGACACCGAGTGGCGGGAACAAGGGACAAAAGGATTAGTGTCAGGTTCCATCATCTGACCCCTGGGAGGGGGAGGACCCTGGGAGGGGACATTGTCTGTATGAGTGACCCACCCCTTGCATGGGGAAAGTATAAAGCCGAGTGTGGCCAATAAAGTGGGTTGTTGTACCCCTGGAACTGTGTGTCGTCCGTTTACTGGGGAAAATGGGTCTCTCACTGTCAGGGTACCTGTGGTCTCTACCTCCAAAAGAGGTAGAGACTTAGCTGTTCCACCATCCAGACGGTCTGATGACTCCCTTCCCCGCGATCTATCCGGTCATGCAAGGCCGGCCGCGAGGGAGTGACTGCCTTTTACACCATCTAGGCAGGAAGTCATCATCAGGACACTCCCCCGGATCGACCTGTCAGTCAATTGCTGCAGGACCAATCAGGACGTCTCGGAGGTGTGGTTACTGCTCTGAACAGGGTATTTAACAGAGCTTCTTTCATTAGCTCATTGCCCTGTCGTGGTTCTAGCTTGTTCTAGTCACTCAGTGCTTGTGTATTCTATTATCCCTTTTGGTTTTGACCCGGCTTGTTTACCTTACTCTGCTTATCTCTGTTACCCTTGATTCGGCTTGTCTCTCGCTTACCTGTCTTCTGTTACCCTCGACCTCGGCTTGTCTTTGACCATTCTATACTGTTCTACTTACGTTAGTCCGGCCATTCTAAGGTCCGGTATACGTATCTGGCTACTGTTTGTACTCTGCGTGTTGGATCCCTGTCCCGATCCTGACACTCACTTCATTAATAGCAGGGGAAACCAGCCGGGTTACCCAGGGCCCGCTACACAAAGTATCATGGGAGTTATAGTTCTACAACATCTGGGAATCTACCTTTAGGGTATGCCTGCTTTGAGCACTATAACCAGAATAGCTCATTGCAGAGTCTTTTAATTCACCCTAATTTTTTTTGTCTTATTATTTTTTAGTGGTTTGGCAAGTAACGAAGTTCCAAGGCACCTAAAGACTGTCTCCTCACCTCCACTTACAACGAGAAAGGAAAGAAAATGCGCCATTTTGAAAGTAAAGGGGTTGATCATGCCAGAGTTAATGGTTATTTAAAATATAAATATAATAAAATACATTTAAAATACTGTAATGCATAGTGAAAGTTAGTGACACATTTTATTATATTTTATTGTGTGATCCAGTGTACATATAGAAATAAGAGCATTCAGAGTAAAAGATTCACAGGTCTTCTTCTGTCCTCGCTTAATGATCAGGATCCACAATGTATTTATACTGCTGATTAATATATACTTATGTCAGGAAAACAGTTCTATCCAGCCCAAGTCAGCCTCAGGCTCCTTGTGAAACTTTTGTTCTTACTATTAATATTAATATTTATAAAGCGCCAAGTTCCGCAGAGCTGTACAATGGGTGGACTAACAGATACATATTTGCAACCAGACGAGTTGGACACACAGGAACAGAGGAATTGAGGGCCCTGCTCAATGAGCTTACATGCTAGAGGGAGTGGGGTATAGTGACACAAAAGGTTAGGGTAATATTTGAGATAAGGTAACGTTAGGGCACTTCCCATTCACCACCTGCACAAAACACAAAAGGGTTGGGGGGAAGAGACACACAAAGGGGCTTGTGGGGAGAAAGAGGCACGTAAAGGGCTGGGGGAGACAGAGACCCACAAAGGTGTTGGGGTGGTAGAGACACACAGAAAGGCTGGGAAAGGGCAAAAAAGAGACACACAATGCAGTTGGGGAAGAAAGAGAGACACAAAGGGGCTGGCAGAAGAAAAAAAAACACAAAGGGGCTGGCAGAAGATAGAGACACACAAAGTTGGCAAAACATTTTTTTGGGTGGTGGAGTGGAAGTAGCTGGTGTTGCCTAGGGTGCAAAATAGTCTCGCACCAGCTGTTAAAAATTACTGATTTAGACAAAAACAAGTTCTCCAAATGCTTCCATTCAATTAAGACAAAAATATGGTTTTCGAAAATGTAGGGAGAGGAAGACCAGAGGCATCTACATGGCAAGTGGTATATAGGAACTGACTATCACAGCAGAAACTTTACTGCATACTCTAGTATCTTTCTTTAAACAGCTACACTATAAGAAAGAGCTGGCACACATAGCTAAGGAAATTGTATTAATACTATTGCTAGTACAAAATCTCCACAGTTAAAAATAAATGTAAGGTCCTAGTCAGCCACGGAGCTCCCTACGAGAGCTGACTGATGTGTTATACTTTGTGAGTCCTGGGAACAGCAATTATTCCAATCCTTCTTTAAATACAGAAAAAGAGGTTCTGACATATAATGCTGAATTCAGGCTGAAACTCTTAGCAACAGTCAAACAAATTGTTACAGTAATATTACAGTTCTGGATTTCATATTCATGGTGCGAATCTGATGGTATTCTGTGTGATTTATTCACTAAATCTGGAATTATATAGAATTGACAAGATCATTGTAAATTTCAAGGCAAAAAAATCCTAGACAGAAAAAGTTTAATTTAGAAAAAAAATAATTCCAGTTTGGCTATTGTGATCTAGAATTTGCAATCACCTAATAATATTTCCACTATTTCCAGTTTGGGGAATTACTCCTTTATAGTTCCTCTGGACAATCATAATTCCCAATTAAAGATGACTTGTCGAATGTTTCATTTATATAGCGCCAACATATTCCACAGCATTTTACAATTATAGATAGGGGAAGAGGTGAAAAAAGTCCTGCTCAAACTAGCTTACAATCTATGAGGTAGATAGATATATTTACAGATGAGATGGTCTATTCAGCATTCAAACATGGGCATCCTAATTCTAAGGCTGTGACATTACCACAACTCTTAGCAGCCAACATAATGAGTATGGAGATGGAGATGCTATGTTATGAATGAACACTCTCATTTAAAAAGATTGGGCTAACCGTTTTATGAGAATGAGCATATTGGAACGTTATTATTAAAAAGCACTTCACTGGTGTCTACTTTTGGAATTATGTTACACATTTTCTCAATGTTTAAATTACCAGCAGCTTGACTTTTCATACATGTCAATCTTGATTTTATATGTATGCGCTAAAGCAGAATTAAAACTTTTTAATAACCCCCTTACTGTTTTAAAAAGTACATCTTCCGGATGCATTTGCTAAATACTTCATCCCTTATTCCATAGATTAGTGGACTGAGGAACCTTGGCAGACACATGAAAAATAGGAAATTAAATATTTTGTAAACGGGAGAGTAAGCTGTAACATGTTGCTCGGATATTGAAGATGTTAAGGACATCATACATAACAGGAGCTGAAAGGCGTGGAGCATGACCGTCTTACCAGCTTTGGAGGCAGCAGAACTCCCGGAGCCAAACTGTCGTGCAACCAGCATGACGTTGATATAAGTGATAAGAATGACCAGCACCACCAATGTCAGGGTGAGTATGAAGGTCAGAGTTCGCATGGTGCCCTGCAGTGGGTTCACAATGACAAATTCCTGTCTGCAGATCAAAGATAGTGAGAAGAATGTCCCATCCACGGAAGAATTTAGTATCAATAAGTCCAGTAGATTGGGGGTCATTCCCAGCACCCATATGAGTGCAATCACTAAGTACGACCTCTGTGGTGTGCAAAGTGTTACGTGTCTTAATGGATAACAAATGGCTACGTAGCGTTCAAGTGACATGGCTGCCAAGTTGTATGGGGTAACCCGAAATGTTGATGCTGCAAGGGTGAGCAGCATATAACAGACTGGTACTGGGATGCTGATAAAAAACATTGAGTCCAACACGAGGAGGAGTCCTGCAACAATATACATTGTATCATTAATGAGCATGTGGGCAAAGAGCACGTAGCGAGCATTTTCACGGACGTGAGGAGCGGTGAAGTAGACGTAAAGTATAACTGAGAAGAAATAAAGAAAGAAGGAGAAACAAAGAAGTGTCAAGCTCACTAGACCCAACCACACGTAGAATAAATCCGCAATAATATTGCTGGTGTAAGTGAGCATCTGTGTTGCATTGGGGTATGGAGTTGAAGAATTCACCATCGCAGGAAAAACACGATCAAAGGTTTTGAAGCTTCCCAAACTAGAGAAAGAGATTATGGATATCATCAATGTGAAGTAAAGCAAGCAACAGAGTCGTGAAAATAGTAAAAAAAAAAAAAAAGTGCTATACTGTATTCGTTGTTGTTAAAGGAACACTATAGGGTCAGGAACACAAACATGTATACCTGACCATATAGTGTTAAAACCACCATCTAGCCCCGTCTGCCCCCTCTTGCCTCCCTAAATAAAGTTAAATCTTACTTGTATTCAAGTCTGGAGCTGCTGCTTCTGCCCCTAAACTGCCCCTGTCTTCTGACATCATCAGACGTGGTGGTCTGAGCCAATCACAATGCTTACCCATAGGATTGGCTGAGACTGTCAAGGAGGCAGATCAGGGGCAGAGCCAGCACAATTCAAACACAGCCATGGCCAATCAGCATCTCCTCATAGAGATGAATTGAATCAATGAATCTCTATGAGGAAAGTTCAGTGTCTGTATGCAGAGAGAGGAGATACTGAATGTTTGGATGCCTTTTAGGCAGTCATGACCCAGGAAGGATCTCTAGCAGCCATCTGAGGAGTGGCCAGTGAAGTTATCACTAGGCTGTAATGTAAACACTGCATTCTCTCTGAAAAGACAGTGTTTACAGCAAAAAGCCTGAAGGTAATGATTCTACTCACCAGAACAAATTCAATAAGCTGTAGGTGTTCTGGTGACTTTAGTGTCCCTTTAAATGTATTATCACTACTACAAATGAAACATTTTTTTATTACTACTAGTCTATACTAGAAGAGTAAGTATGTTGTTTTCCTTTTGTTCTTATGTATTTTGCTCTGTTATTCACTAAAGTGAGAATTCAAAGTGAATTTCAAATTTAAGGCCAGAGTAGCAAAGATATTCTATTTTGATCTTAAATCCCAAATTCACTTTCATTTCACTTTGAGTTTTCACGTTAATGAATAACCCTGTATGGTTTTCATGATTTAATTGACAGTTTGACAGTCACTGCTGGTATGTGTATTTTGTCACCGGTTGTCTAAATATAGTTTTTCAGTAATAGATCTTTTTTTAAATTTAATTAGTTGAAATTATATCTTCTTAAATAACATTACCAAGCAGGAGAAGACGATTGATTGATGACTGATTGATCTCAGACAACGAGGCACAGTCAGTCTTGGAGAGAGCGGCGTGGCGTGGGATACAAGGTAAACTAAGTTTTTAATCCTTGCCTCGATGGACCATTAATGGTGACCAGAACACTGTAGCATTAGGAATACACATTTGTATTCCTAGATATTTCTAAAACGAAATTTCCCAAGCTGCTTGTTTAACGGTTACTCTCACTGCTTTAAGAAGTGATAATTGAGAAAGCAATGTGTATGTACAGGGCTTCTGTTTGAAATGCCGCACATTCAAAGGTATTTGCACTTTTGTGCCACGAGCTAGTTGCCCCCCAGCACACATGACTTAAGAGCCTAGAACGGCATAATGCTATTTCTGAGCAAAAATTACCCTGCTGGTATCTCCCCTTACTTTTTCACTTGAGCTACTCGAATATTCTCATATGCCCCTTTAAAAAAAAAAAAAAACAACAATCCCTCCCTCCCTTAATTCTTAAGGAATGTCTTTTTTTTTTATTCCCTCCCTCGTCCACCTCCACTGCTCAGATTGCACGCATGGCCTCTGAGAATGGTCCAACTAAATCAAATCCTTCTCTATGAGAATAATTTGATTGAAGCATGGAGAGGGAAGCAGTAAATTCAGACATGGCTTGGATTCCAGATAAGTTTATGCTTATTTTGCAAGTTTATAAACAGGGACCTAATTATTAATGCCCAATTGGTCATTCTAAATTAGAAAAGTTATATGTTTATTAAAAAAAAAGGGGAGGCGGAGAGGCAGCAAAAAGGGGACTTAAACACAGTCAGGGGGAGACGTAGAAACATGGAGATAAAGAGGCAACAAAGCAGAGCACAATGACATAGGGAGTACAGAGAGACATGCACATACAGGCACACACAAGAAGTGCAGACATAAAGACAACGAGTGCACAAACCTGGACAGAAATACATTGTGTATGGACACAGACAGAGGAAATGGGATCTGAGAAAAAGACAGAGGTAAGGGGTTCTGAAAATAGGCAGAGGAAATGGGTTCTGGGAAACAGACGGAGTTAAGGGGTTCTGGGAAACAGACAGAGGTAAGGGGTTCTGGGAAATAGACAGAGGTAAGGGGTTCTGGGAAACAGACTGAGTTAAGGGGTTCTGAGAAATAGACAGAGGTAAGGAGTTCTGGGAAACAGACAGAGGTAAGTGGTTCTGGGAAACAGAAAGAGGTAAGGGGTTCTGGGAAATAGACAGAGGAAATTGGTTCTGGGAAACAGACGGAGGTAAGGGAGAGATATGGGGTGCAAAGTAGCAAACAGAGGAAAATGGGAACTGGGTTTAAGACAGACCGACGACACATGGTGTCGGAGAACCCAAGAGAGAGCGATAACAAAGCGGTAGAATACTAGACAGATGAATGAAGCAAGATAGACAGACATATATAATAGGAAGGCAAGGATACACAGACAGACATAGTTAAAAAGGAATATGGCAGAGAGGCAGACAGTTATGGGCCAGAAGACAAACGGAGGCAAAACTATAATACAGAGTGATAGATAAATGGAAAAGGAGGGTGAGAAAATCTATCTACAGAGAATAAGATCTGAGGAAGTTTCTGAGAAAATGGAGACTGAGATAAGGAGAGAAACACTTAAAGAGGGGGGGTGGGGTGCAATGTAAAATCCAAAATGCATGCTGACAGACAAACAGACAAAAGGACAAATAAGGGGCAGATTGAGAGATAGAGGAAGAAAATACAATTTTTTTCCGAGAATTAAGAAACACGAAGATTAAACAAAGAATTTGCAAATTTTGGGCCAAAACAGCAGAGTTGAAATTGTTTATTTGTTGTAGATTTTTATTTAAATTTTAGCCTAAATTGATGAATTCTCTTTCCATCCCCCACAATCTCCAGTTTGATAAATAAACCCCAAATATGGGAAAAGCTAAAAACAGAATAAAGAACACTCTGCATTTTGGGGGGTTTGGCCAATTGGACAGATCAATAGACTATAAACTATAACGATAAAGAATCATATTTAAAGTATAATTAATCTGTCAGGGGATGTTGTATGTGATGGTGAAATAACTGTTATCTCTGGGCCCAAATACTGGTTTATTAATATGTGGCCACCATTATGAATTGCAACAAAATTGCCAATGGTTTATTATGTACGTCTATGATTTTTCTTAGTTTTCAATCCTACATATTTTTCCTCTGACGGACCATTGTATTAAGTGTATATGTATGTATTGCTAAAACATTCAGCACTCATTGTGTATCTTGTTTTTTTGCAAGGTTCGTTTTCCGATCTATTTAATTCACAGCGATACCTACTAGTGATGGAATCAAGGTTACCATAGGATTTCAATAATTGTTTCTCCCTTGGCATCCAATTAATGAGTCCTTGCCATGTGACTGTATACACAGTCAATGGTAGATGGAGAGAACGGCACCGTATTTATCCATAAAACAATGTACCATCTCCAGGGAACGTATTCACTTAACAGAGAGAGAGCAATTTGGCTGACAATATAAAAGTGAAGAATTTAGATTACCGGTATATAACCTGCTTTACCTTATCTCGAGGCTTTCTTCCCGATAGTATATGTACATCTCCCACTTATACTGTAAACTCCCTGCATATATAGACACAGTGGGTTGGTGTGCAGTCTACAAGCATTTAGAATGTCTTTAATAAAATACTCTTATAATGGATTGGATAAAAATGTATCTCTTTTTAATGAAAATGTTTTACCTAATCTTCAGGTTTTTTTTTTTTTTCAACATTGAATAGTTACAATGACAATTTTTCCCCATTGATTGATTGATTAAGATTGTTATAGACAATCATATCTAATACTTAGTGTATTTGGGGGAACCACAGTGATTGCTTGGTGACTTTGAAACAGTGCCAGTGGTCAGTATTGGTCAGTGAACTTGGGATAAAAAAACCCCAACGGGAGCGAACTTTGACTGCTTCGTTCTCCGGTGTTTAGCACAGTCTGTGTATTTATACAAATTGAATTTAAATGCAGCATTGTATGTGTGGTTGTTGCATAAAGCCACCGGCCATGCTGTCTATTTATTGAAATATACTTTTTAAAATAAAAAAGATTTCTAGCCTTTAAAAAAAAAAAAAAAGAGCCCCAGATTATAAAGTGAATATGGTCCTACTACTGTTATATTAACCCACTCATGATATTTAATATGATATCATGAAATTTAGGAAAACGCTTGTCATAGAGGGTTTACATTTATTAGATTAGATCGCTATGTATACAATACTAGAAAATTGATATGAGAAAACCTAAGAACAGAAAATATTCACTTGCATTTTATAACAATAATAATAAAAAAAAGCAAATGGAATTTCATTAAAGGTCTACTTACCGTGTATCTGCCTGCCAATAGGTGGGTATTTTTTCGGTGCGGTCTCTGGCAGTGGTGGGACTCAACTTGCCAGATACCAAGTGCCTGACTGTCAATGGATAGTATTTATACTCTTCGTCCTTCTAGGAGGATATCCATTATTAACCCCTGGATTTCAACCATATTCTACACTGTGTTCAGGGATACCAGGACCACAGCTGTAAATTAGCGTTAAGGGGTCTCTCTTGGGGCACACGCTGCTGTTCCAGGCTTGTCTTATACCTATGGGACAATTGGACAGGCTCATGATAACTTAATGATTGATGAAGTTAATTACCTTAATTGTCTCATGTCCTGGTTTTCTTATCATTGGTGGAATTTTATACAAAATACACATTTTAAAATTAAAAGTTACAAAATGTTTTTTTAATTGCTCGGTAGTACAATTGACAATATACCAGCAGCTGACCCAGAGTCACAGATTCATTGTGAGAGCTATTATCAAAGAAAAAAGAGTTACCTGCGTACTTCCCAAATCGCTGCGCATATTTCAATAAATGGAGGTTATTTAGGAACTCCGAAAGCCCACCTGCCACGTCAAGGCAAACCTCTCAGGTGGGTCTTACACTAACAATTCACCTTGCTTCCTTGAACTTCGGGCAAAGAAATCTCTAATGAGATAAATATGGGGTATTTTTCTAAAGCCCTAAATGCTTATTAACCCTTAATAGGGAACACATGTATCAGTAATAGTTTTAGTAATGGGAAATAATTGAAATTCAAAAAACGTAAATAAATTAAACTGCATTGCAATTTGTTCAGTCTTGCTCTGTCAGATTGCATGTAAGTAATGTGAAGATTTCATGCTGATGTGTTTCATATTTAAATGTCCTCTCATAAACATAGCGTTATTTCTAAACTTGGCCCAGGTACGTTGCTTGGCATATGGTTATCAAATAATAGAGGTCCAGGCACTCCTTGGTTCAAGACAGTCAAAACGTTGCTGCTGTTGTTCTTAATAAAGTACCTGTCTTGAACCAAGCAGTGCCTGGACCTCTATTATTTGATACATTTTTGGAAATCTGGTGTTTGAGTGCCGTTCAGTAAGCACCCTGACAGTCTCTAAGCACGGCAAGAGCACTGAAGCGGACTCATTGACCGTGACCCCCAGAGGCTGGATGTCACCTAATCTTTCGACCTTTCGAGCCACCACCGCTAACCTGCATTCACCCACTGTTGTTTTAATTGTTTTAACTGTTTTAACTGTTTAAGAGTTTATACTGATGTCAGGAGTTCCCAAAAACCTGTCCCACTACACTACATCAAGCACCCTAAACACCTAACTGCCCTTACAAACATAGAGCAGGGCAGCGAGAACACCAAAGCTAAGCAGCCTCACTAAGCAGTAATATCCACACGGACATAGCATTATACAGCCTGCTGCCACCCAATGCATGCGTACATTTGTCTCTGACACTATAACTGAGGATGTGTAAGGCTTATGACTGTGTTATTGAATATGACTGTGCTTGTAAACACAAAGCATTGATACTTGTTCTTGCTATAACCCATATAATGAGAAATGTATACCGTGTGTACAAAACCAATAAAATACAAATTTAAAAAAAAATAAAAATAAATAACTATATTCAAAATTAACTAAATCCCCAAAATAACACAAATATTAATGCCAGTTATTGATTATTTTAGATAAAACTACTTTTTTTATCACAAAAATATCTCATATCTCTATGGGCAGTAAGTTCACTCAAGATCTCTGTGTCAGGGCTCCACTGGTGGCTGTGAGGGGAGGCTGCAATCCGCTTGCAGCACTCACCCTCTATCCTTCGCTGCCCATAGTCTCCCCTCCCCCTACCTGTCGGCGAGCGGCGTCTCCATACGCCGCTCGCATCCTCCTCCTCGTCTCCCAGCGGCAGCATGTATAACGCTGCACGCTGGGAGCCCGTGCACTTATGCGAACGCCGGGGTCAGTCACGTGACCCGGCGTTAAAGCCACAGTACTATAATCACAGTGGGAGGTATAGATATCTCCCACGTGTGATTGCAACCTCCCCGACCCCCCCCCCCCCCGGCTGCTACGGCGGGGGTTCGATCCCCACGCCACTTAATTCGGGTGTCGGCGGCCATGAGGGCCGACTTGGGCATATAGGATGCCTTCTTGCAGGATTTCAATGGGACGGTGTTCTTCCGGCAGGAGGGCATGCTGGCAGCGGAGCTGGAGCTATTCACGGATGCGTCGGGTAGTGTGGGCTTCGGGGCATACTTTGGCGGGAGATGGTGTGCGGAAAGGTGGCCGGAGACATGGGGGTCGAGCCCACTCATGCGCAACCTGGTTTTCCTGGAATTGTTTGCCGTTGGTCGTCGCAATGGCGCTGTGGGGCGAGGGGCTGCACGACCGAAAAGTGGTCTTTTTCTCAGACAACATGGCAGTGGTGCATGCAGTGAATAATCAGTCTGCTGCCTCTAAGCCAGTGGTTAGGTTGCTGCGGCAATTTGTGTTAATGTGTATGTCACAGAATGTTGTTTTTCGCGCGCGCCATGGCCCTGGGTACTTGAACGAAGTGGCTGATGCTCTGTCTCGTTTTCAGTGGTCCCGATTTTGGACAGCGGCGCCGGGGCATTGAAGGAGTGTCAGGCTTGCCCGGACGAGATATGGCAGCTGGGAGCATCCTGCTTGGGGGACTTGTGAAGGCTTCGCTGGCGCCGGCCACATGGGCCTCCTACAGTAAGGGATCAAGGTCTGAGCTTGTGGCGGGATGGGGAGCTGAAGGAGAAGAAATAGGCTCCCCAGGATGAACGTGATGGAAAACAAACAAGTTGTGGTCATCGGTGGTTGATAGGTTTCGAGTCCTGACGGTGGCTCAGAACCTGGTGGGGTAGAGGTATCCGGGTATAATGTATCCGGGTGGTTAATGGATGGTTGGCACTTTAAATTTTTAAATTGGTGTATTGGAATAATGTTGGCGTATGTTATATATATGTGTTATTTATATGGGGGTCATTGCCTTTTATATGTTAACAGAAGGAATAGGATGCGAGAGCGGAGTATGGGGGGCAATGACCCATGTTTTACTTGTTAAGTTATTATTATTATTATTGTTATTATTATTTGCTTAATAGTAATATATTTATTTGGTCATGTTACTTGAGTAGAACCCTTGTTCCAACTCCCCTCTCCTCCTGTAATCCCCACTCCAAGAGCAATATATTCAGTTGTACTTCCATACCTCCTATAAATCCCATTCTGTGAGCATCATGCTCATTCCAACTCCCTTCACTTTCTATAACCACCCAAACAAAATACTCACTCCAGTTCCCCACACTAAGTACGATAGATACATAAATAATTTAATAATTCCCCACAAAGCATCTCAGCAACCATATCTGGGTAGAGTGTGTTATTATAAGTGGACACTGTAGGTGCTTAAATAATTTAATCTTATTGATTGGTTACAGAGCCTGGAGTTCAGTGGTGGTGTCTCTCCATTCAGGGTTAAACCATTTTTTTTTAAACCATCGATAAAGGGTCCATAGCCACCTACAGCCTGACCCCTACTGGAGTTTACATGCTTACTTCTAGCCATACCACTTCATACCAGCAGTGAGCACAGTGGTAGACTGAAAGTGGCGGGCTGACATCCTCAGCCAATCACAGCCACTCGTTGCTGCTCAGGCTAATGCGTCTTTATAAGTTTAAGCAGATGGATGTTGGGAACTCTTGTTTAGCATTAAAAATAGCTTAACGCTGAATTGAAGAACTCCAAGCACCATCTCTCTTCTCAGACACCCAGTCAGCCTCCAATCAAATGAAAGGAGTGTCTACAGTGTCCTTGTAAGGGCAGATGTAGTACTGTCCACAGCCAGCAGGTGGTGCAGTGGAAGCTGACTGGGTATCAGAGAAGAGAGATGGATGAATACAGATACAGTTAGTGCCGGGCCAATACTTCAGTAAAGTTTAAGTTTAGGGTTTATTAAAGGACAATGTTTGTTTTCCTTGCCAGAATGATCCAATAACCTGCAAGCTATTGTAAGTTGACAATGATCAATTTCAGTCAATAAGGCGGAGTATAAAAATAAATCTCATTGCAAAGTTGAATCGCATTTAAAGTTGAAAAATGAAACCCAGTCCAAAATTCCAAGACTGTCTCACAGCAAAGACTCACTCACAAAGTCCTTAGAGGGTAGGAGATGGGGTGTATTTCAATTTATTTCATTGGAAAGCACCAGATCAAAGCAGCAACTTTTCTTCAAAATATTTGAAATCTGCAGTGTTAATTAAACTTGGAAGCTATGAAAACAATCACTTGTTTTTAGAAGTAGCTGATTATGTGTACGGTAAAATCAGTGGAGTGAAATGCTGAAAACAAAAACAGTTTGTTACTAGTATCACACTCATTTTGTTTTCATAGTTAAGTTGAAAAAAACCCAATAATAGCTCTTGGAGTTTGACTTAAAAGGGTGATATATTCTTGTTCTCTATGAACCTTTTCAGGTAGGGTGGTTGAGATGTTTTTAAACACAGGTAACCAAGTACCACTTTTATAAACAACAGTGGTTGGGAACGGTTTATAAACTTGTACATAGCTAACGTAACCAAGTAAAGTTCTCTATATGCTGTAGCTTATTACATTTAACCTCTGATCAGATATTAAAGGGACAACTAAATCTAGGTAAACTGTGGCATCAAATTGCAGAAGACTTTTAACGTAAGACTCGGGTGGGGGATTTCCTCTTCCTTAAATATGACGTAAATGGAGTTTTACCCCTGATGATGCTATATTTTAAACAGTCAAAATATAAGTTTTTATTAGATTGGCTTGCAAACAGAGTAAGTATATATATATATATATTGATTTACCACCCATGGACCTTTGGCATTCGGACTACCGCCAACCTGTTGGAAGCAAAGGGGGCAGGCAAAGTATTTTCACTTAATAGAATAGATTTAGGTTCAGTATCCCATCTAATATAATTTCTCTGCTTTGTCTAATATGTTTTCCTTCTGCCTTTGATAGCACCCATTCCTTAGAGACATACAGTATTTGACTCATCTAATGGGCTTGCCTATTCTCACCTCAAGTTATGAGGGAAGGATTGGCTGTTAGCTTGGACAATATTTTCTAGTTGTTTTCATTGTAAATCTCCTCTTATGACTTCCTTACCACCTACAACACAGAGTTATTCGAGTCTTGAGACTACTGCTGAAGATTTCAGGTGACGTGGGTCTATTGCTTGTGTTTATCTTTATCTGGAGACCCTAATGACAAGCAACGTTCTTTCCATAAGTTCCAAAGCATGACATGTCCTATATCAAGTCACCAGATAGTATATTTCAATTGGGGAAAAATAACTTCTCAAAAAAAGTTTCCAGCACTAGAGTTGGACAAATAGAGGCCAATGTTCCTTCCAGTATGGTCCTCTGTTAATGCAGTTCTGACATACAGTGCCTTGGTATAAACAACATCAGTGCCAGTTACAGGGCCGGTGCAAGGATTTTTGCCGCCCTAGGCAAAAAAAAATTTGCCGCCCCCCCATATGTCCAGCCCACCATGTGACATCACAATGCCCCGCCCATATGCTCTGCCATATGGGCCAACGCCAGTCTTCACAAAGTGTCTTATCTGAAAAGACAGTGTGTTTACATTAAAAAGCCTACAGGCACAGGCTATAGACACCAGAACCACTACATTATGCTGTAGTGCTTCTGGTGACTATAGTATCCATTTAATGTGAGGTAAATTAGAGATTAGTATCACTAATAATATATTGGATTGCCTACTTACCACCAGATGAGGACAAGAGGCTGATGATGGGCTCAGTCTGGCTCCACAGGTCTGGTGTAGAAGAGGCTCTCTGGAAACTGTTTTTAACAGTGCTCACAACAATTAACGAACAGGAAGCAGCTCCATTTTTTAGGGCCCCTTACACAGCTCAAGGTCTGGGCCCCCAGGGGGCATACGCCTACAATGCCCACCCATAAATCCACCTACATGGCCCATCCATGAGTTGGGGATGTTTTATGTGTGCAATTTGTGTAAGGGATGTAGTGTGTTTATAGGGGATGTAGTGTGTGTTTGCGTGTAAGGAATGCATTGTATGTTTCTGTGTGTGTGTGTGTGTGTGTGTGTAAGGGGTGCAAGGTTTGTTTCTGTGTATGTAATTGAATGCAGTGTGTGTCTGTAAGGGGTGCATTAATTATGTAAGAGAACGTAAGGGATGAATTGTGTGTTTCGGGTGTGTCTGTGTGTGAGTAGGAATGCATTGTATGTTTCTGTGTGTGTGGGGGGGGGATGCATTGTGTATGTGTGTAGTGTAAAAGAGAAGGTTTGTGGGGTAGGATAGGGACTGAGATGGGAACAGCTCTTTCTTTTTTTTTTTAAAAAATTCATAGTGCTCTCCCCTCAATTATTGATTTCCCCTTCCCTTCTGTCCCTCCGTGTTCTCCCCTTCTGTCACTTAGTACTCTCCCTTAGCCCCCTGTCCCTCTGCAGTCCCCCTTGGTGGTCTTCTCACTCCCCCCTCCCCCCTTAGTGGTCCTCCCTCTCCCAAACCCCTTAGTGGTCCTCCCTCTCACAAACCCCTTAGTAGACCTTCCCCTACTCCCCCCTAGTGGTAATCACCCTCCTCCCCTCTCCTTAGTAGTCCTCCCTCCTTACCCCCCTTTGGTGGTCCTTCCCCCCCTTAGTGGTCCTTATCCCCCCTCCCCTAGTGGTCCTTATCCCCCCCTCCCCTAGTGGTCCTTATCCCCCCCAACCTCCCATAGTGGTCCTTATCCCCCCTCCCTCCCTCCCCTAGTGGTCCTTATCCCCCTCCCCTAGTGGTCCTTATCCCCCCTCCCCTAGTGGTCCTTATCCCCCCCTCCCCTAGGGGTCCTTATCCCCCCCAACCTCCCATAGTGGTCCTTATCCCCCCCTCCCCTAGGGGTCCTTATCCCCCCCCAACCTCCCATAGTGGTCCTTACCCCCCCTCCCTCCCATAGTGGTCCTTATCCCCCCCTCCCTCCCATAGTGGTCCTTATCCCCCCCTCCCTCCCATAGTGGTCCTTATCCCCCCCTCCCTCCCATAGTGCTCCTTATCCCCATTCCTCCCCTAGTGGTCCTTATCCCCCCCCTAGTGGTCCTTATCCCCCCCCATACCTCCCCTAGTGGTCCTTATCCCCCCCATCCCTCCCCTAGTGGTCCTTATACCCCCCCATCCCTCCCCTAGTGGTCCTTATACCCCCCTCCCCTAGTGGTCCTTATACCCCCCCTCCCTTAGTGGTCCTTATACCCCCCCTCCCTTAGTGGTCCTTAAACCCCCCCTCTCCCTTAGTGGTCCTTAACCCCCCCCCCTCCCTTAGTGGTCCTTAACCCCCCTCTCCCTTAGTGGTCCTTAACCCCCCCCCCTCCCTTAGTGGTCCTTATACCCCCCCCCTCCCTTCGTGGTCCTTATACCCCCCCCCTCCCTTCGTGGTCCTTATACCCCCCCCCTCCCTTCGTGGTCCTTAAACCACCCCTCCTCCCTTAGTGGTCCTTATACCCCCCCCCTCTCCCTTAGTGGTCCTTTAAACCCCCCCCCCTCTCCCTTAGTGGTCCTTAACCCCCCTCCCTTAGTGGTCCTTAACCCCCCCTCCCCCTCCCTTAGTGGTCCTTACCCTCCCCTCCTGCCCATGTAGCGTGGCCGGGCGGCGCGGAACGCGGGACAGGAACCTTTGTTTCCTGTACCCGGCCGCCGGCGGAATGACAGGAAATGCTCACTGAGTGAGCACTTCCTGTCATTCCGTCGGCGGCCGGGTACAGGAAACAAAGGTTCCTGTCTCGCGTTCCGCGCCGCCCGGCCACGCTACATGGAGAGACCGGCAGGAGGGAGCGCTCTGCGCTTCCCTCCTGCCGGTCACAAACCCGGCCGCCCTCCATGCAGCAGTGCTGCGCCGCCTGGGGCTTGCTAAAGCGCTCAGGCGGCGCAGCATGAGGAGGCGCAGCGGGGAAAGGGATCCGGCGCCCCCTGGTAAGTTGCGCCCTAGGCGGCTGCCTAGGTCGCCTTACAGGTGGCGCCGGCCCTGGCCAGTTATTATTTATCCCACTGTACAATGGCGGCAGCAGTAGACAAATAAATACTTGTAGCAGGTTAAGTTTGACTTAAAAGAGGTAGTGAAGGTCCTGGTAAAACAAACTTACAACTAGAGTTGAGCGAACCCGGACTGTAAAGTTTGGGTTCGTACCGAACATTAAGTTTTTGGACCCCAGACCCGAACACTGACATATCACTGTATGTTCGGGTTGGAGTTCGGTGTTCGGCAATTTAATGGCGCGTTTTCAAAGGCTACAGGGCAGCCAATCAACAAGCATTTGACTTGTGTGCCCTTAGAAGCCATCACAGCCA
Organism: Pelobates fuscus; assembly: GCF_036172605.1. NCBI lineage: Eukaryota > Metazoa > Chordata > Amphibia > Anura > Pelobatidae > Pelobates > Pelobates fuscus. Next base: position 472,799,566 of record NC_086317.1, read on the forward strand.
TGCCTACTAATGGCATGGCTGTGAGTGGCCAGTGCAGCATGTGACCCAGCCTCTATATATAAGCTGGAGTCATGTAGCGCTGCACGCACATGAGGTCTTATAAGTGTAGGGAGAGGATGCTGCCGCTGTGAGGGACAGCTGAGGAAAGAATTCTGCAAACTAGTACATTAGTGGGGTGCACTTCATATCTGAGAGTAAAATAGAAGCGTAAAATACCTTGGTTACATCAGAGTTTTAAAAAGTCTATTTTTTTTGGTGCTAAATAGTACATTAGTGGGGTTCACTTCATATCTGAGAGTCAAATAGAGCATCAAATAGTGTGCTTACAGTGCAGTTGTAAACATTCTAATTGTTTTGGTGCTAAACTGCTAAATAGTAAATTTTGGGGCCTGCTCTTCATATCTGAGAGTCAAATAGAAGCGTCTAATAGGGCGATTACAGCGCACTTGTAAAAATTCTTATTTTTCTGGGTGCTAATCTGCTAAATAGTACATTTTGGGGCGTGCACTTCAAATCTGAGTGTAAAATAGTAGCGTCAAATACTGTGGTTACAGTGCAGTTGTAAACATTCTTATTGTTTTGCTGCTAATTTGCTAAATAGTACATTTTGAGGCCTGCTCTTCATATCTGAGAGTCAAATCGAAGCGTCTAATAGTGTGCTTACAGCGCAGTTGTAAAAATTCGTATTTTCTGGGTGCTAATCTGCTAAATAGTACATTTTGGACCTGCTCTTCATATCTGAGAGTCAAATAGAAGTTTCTAATAGTGTGCTTACAGCGCACTTGAAACATTCTAATTGTTTTGCTGCAAATCTGCTAAATAGTAGATTTTGAGGCCTGCTCTTCATATCTGAGAGTCAAATAGAAGCGTCTAATAGTGTGCTTATAGCGCAGTTGTAAAAATTCTTATTTTCTGGGTACTAATCTGCTAAGTAGTACATTTTGGGTACTATTTTGGTAGGCACAGTCAATGGCATCGAAAGTTGAGATGGATTCACATACGAATGCGTCGCCGCCTTCTTGTTGGGGAGCACATTGAAAAAGTTGCCTAGCATGACAAGCTGGGTGATCTCCTCCGGGAACTTGGCTTGATGGGACTTGAGCCAATTCTGGGTGGCCCTTGTGATGCCACGGTGTATACCCAGATATATCAGAGCTGCTGCAGAAAGTGCGGGCCGTCTGTGTGCGCTTTTGGCATTCTCACCTTGCTGCTGCTCACCTGTCTGTGCTGCAGCGTAACTTTGGCCTTACTGCTCACCGCCTCATGAGACTGTACGAGCAGCAGCAGGCGATAGTGGAGTTTCAGATGCAGCACGCATATGTCCCAATATTTTGGGGGCTACCCCAATTAAAATAAAAAATAGATATATATAAACAGTGTTGGCTACCTCCTCCTCCTCCACCGCTGCTTCCACCTACATCGCCACTGTCACCGCCTCCTCAACCTCTGGGTCACTTAGTATACTTGTCAGGGATTACTAGTTGATCCAGCACGTAGAATTGTGTCACAAAGATGACTAAAAGGTAATTTATTACCGGGCCTTAGAATGGCCAGACTTAACGTACCAAAGAGTAGTCAGGATACTTGCCGAGGTCAGGGGATACAGAAAGAGACACAACAATAAGGGAAAGCCAGAAATCAGGGATACCAGAACACAGGGAAGTCAAAATCAAAGCTTTAGTAAAAAAACAGAAGAAACTTGAATCAGGAACGCGCTCTCGGACAACCACTAGGGAAACCACGACAGGGCACTGAGCAGGATGAGAACTGGGCCTAAATACCCCTCCTCTGGATGTGATAAGCTGTAATCGACCTTTGACCCACTTGTCCTACTCTTCCCCCTATTTTACTTCCTTTTGCAGCCCTCTAGCCCTTTCCAGGACTTTTTTAGAGGCATTTTTGTGGCCAAAAGTTCAGGTCCCCGTTGACTTCAATGGGGTTCGGGTTTGGGGTCAAGTTCGATCACGAACCTTTTTTTCCAAGTTCGGCCGAACCTGCCGGACCTGAACATCCAGGTGTCCGCTCAACTCTACTTACAACGTAAAGCAAATTGGGTAAAATCAAAGTGAAAGTAAAAGGAATAATATAGGCCTTCAGATATTACATTATGATAACTGTATATATATTGTGACAAAAGTACTCCTTTTCTTTAGTACCTTGTCCTGGGATTAGGGTGTTACACACAGTCTTTTCAGACTTCCCATGCTGGATGAGGTAAAATGACTTGCTCTTCAAATTCAATGGTTCCAAAATTCAACAATGCGCAGTAAGGTATAACAAAGTATAACAAAATCCTTGCTCTTCTGAGCACTAACTTAACAAAATAATAAACTAACTTGGTTGGATGGCTTGTCCATTTCCCAACACAAATAAACAAATATCCACCTTACTTGACATTATTGCAGTCGTTATTCGGCATGTGCCAACCTATAACTTTAATAACACTCAGACACCAATAAGTTCTGTTGGAGTATAACGTCCACAGCTTTATTAATTAATATAAATATATAAATTAACAATTCAGGGTCATTGTCAACAGTACTCCTTTCGTTCCGCTCTCTCCTGTCCCATACCCCCGACAATGACACTACCAAAGAACAAACATTAACATAATTAATAATACATAACATGTAACTCATGGCCTACCAAGAGGCCCCATCTCCATTTGTCTAACTGCAGGGGTGTACTCAGACACCTCTACACCCCTTGGTTCGTAGCCACACTTTTAACTCCGGCCTACTCCAGCCTAGACCTTGGCCTACCAATTTCCTAATCCACCAAACTTCCTGTTTAACCAAGACCTGAAACCACAAGGGAAGTAATTAATGAATGCTTCCCCTTTGTGGCCGCTATTTTGTATAACCAAACACATGGCAAACAAAAGAATGGAGGCCATCTTGTCTCCTGAACGTGGGCAGTGGTACTTGGTCATTGAGTGCCTGAAACTCTTTTCGACTAGGCACTTGCACGAACGCCGGTAAAACTTAGACCACTGCCCGTTCTATTTCCAGACCACCTATACGAACGATGTTCAATAGATATAAACTACTGAACAGGGGGAGCATTCATATCCTGAAATGAAGAGATTCCCTTGCATGGTGTTTGCACAGAAACCTCACAAACAGAGACCGGCCAGGGCACCTATTTCCCTGGAACTGTTTTGGGCTAGCGCCTTGTGCCTGGCCGGTCAAAACTTTACCTCAATGGCATTCCCTTTTCACCGAACTGATATGAGTGATTCTTGGATATGTTATACGCTCAGATCAGGGCTATCGGGGAATGTACTTTGTGTGGTTCCTATGTATGGTTTGTGAAGGGGGTAGAGTATATTTTGTTGGATTTTCTGTACCTGATAGATAATTAAATTAGAGTTTTTTTCTCATGCAATTATCTCTCAGGCACAGAGGATCCTGGGAAACCCCTGTTTTAGTGTGTTGTAAACCCCTTGTAGGGGACTGGGCATAAAAGCCATGTGTGGCCAAATAAAGTTCAGTTGTGCTCCCAGAACTGTGTATCATCCAGTTGCTGGGGAGGAGGTGGGATATTTCTTTGGAGTTTTTCTTGTTCCTGATTGTACTTTGGTGGATCCAGCGGAGAAGAGTCCCTGTTAGGACTAGGGCTCCACTACAGCATGTCAAAAAAGTTAGAATTTGATTTGCATGTCGATGAGTGAAATAAGTATTTGAGCCCTTTGATTTAGTACTTGGTGGCAAAACCCTTGTTGGCAATCACAGAGGTCAGACATTTCTTGTAGTTGGCCATCAGGATTGCACACATCTCAGGAGGGATTTTGTCCAACTCCTCTTTGCAGATCCTCTCTGTCAGGATCTTACCTGATGTGGGAATCCGGTAGGCAGAGATATTTGATACCCTTGCAATTAAACACAGGCCAAGGTGGTCAGGTAAGAATTCACCTGGCTTGTGAGTCTGTGCATGGGGGCTGTGCAGGATATTACTCCAAGTCGCAGTACAGGCAAGGACACAAGCAGGAGAATAGTCGAGGGTAAGTCAAAAGTCAGAGGGTGCCAGAAATCAGGATAAACAAGGGTAAGCCAAAGTCAGAGGATGCCAGATGTCAGGATACACGATAAGATAAAGCCAAGGTCAGGAGCCGACTGGAAGCACTGGATCACAAACACCAACACAGGAACCAGAGTCAATGAACTGATACTGCCCTCAGAGAGAGGCAGTGTTTTATATGTGACTGATTAGGCATCTGCTTCAGGTGGACTGAGAGACTGGAGCAGGAATCATAGGAAAAGTCTAACCCCCTAGTGCTGGAGACAAGGCAAGATCAGACTTCAGGCTGATACATGAGCTGAAAGGTGGTTCTCACCCAGTCCATCGTCCCTTTGATAGGGTGCAATTGTCCTGTCCCCTTAGCAGAACAACACTCTGAAAGCATAATGTTTCCACCTCCATGTTTGACCGTGGGGATGGTGTTTTTGGGGTTATGGGCAGCATTTCTCCTCCTCCAAACACGGCGAGTTGAGTTGATGCCAAAGAGCTTGATTTTGGTCTCATCTGACCACAACACTTTCACCCAGTTCTTCTCTGAATCATTCAGATGTTCATTGGAAACTTCAGACGGGCCTGTACATGTGCTTTCCTGAGCAGGGGGACCTTGCGGGTACTGTAGGACTTCAGTCCTTTACAGCATAGTGTGTAACCAATTGTTTTCTTGGTGACTATGGTCCCAGTTGCCCTGAGATCATTAACAAAAATCCTCCCATGTAGTTATAGGTGGATTCCTCACTGTTCTCATGATCATTGAAACTCCACAAGGTGAGATCGTGCATGGAACACCAGACCGAGGGAGACTGACAGTTATTTTGTGTTTCTTCCATTTGCGAATAATCGCAGCAGTTGTTTTAATCTTTTCACCAAGCTGTTTGGTGATGGTCTTGTAGACCATTCCAGCCTTGTGTAGGTCTACAATCTTGTTCCTGACATCCTTGGACAGCTCTTTGGTCTTGGCCATGGTGGAGAGTTTGGAATCTGATTGATTGCTTCTGTGGACAGGTGTATATTATACAGGTAACAAGCTGAGATTAGGAGCACTCCCATTAAGAGAGTGCTCCTAATCTAAGCTCGTTACCTGTATAAAAGAAACCTGGGAGCTAGAAATCATGCTGATTGATAGGGGATCAAATACTTATTTCACTCATTGAAATGCAAATCAATTTATAACTTTTTTGACATGCATTTTTCTGGATTTTTTGTTGTTGTTGCTATTCTGTCTCTCACTGTTAAAATACACCTACCATTAAAATTATAGACTGATCATTTCTTTGTCAGTGGGCAAATGTTCAAAATCAGCAGGTCATCAAATACTTTCCCCCCTCACCGTGTGTATATATACATACACACACACACAGCCTTGTACATTTAGAAGCCATCTCTAAATACCTTCCTCTTATTTTCTTGTGGCGTCGGTACATAAACGACGTCCTCATTGTGTGGCGGGGTGATCTTGAGGAGTTCAATGACTGTAAAAATCCTCAACGTTAATGATGAGAACTTTACTAGCGAATTTGGTGGATCCAGTCTTAATTTTCTGGATCTGACAATTTCTATCACAGACCAAAACACTATACACACTACTCTGTATAAAAAAAACCTCTAATAATCTCCTTAGATGGGCCAGTTTCCATCCAAAACCTTTGAGGCAGGGTATCCCTCGGGGTTAGACAAAACTGTAGCACCATAGAGAAGTTCAATATTAAAGCAAGTGACCTTAGAAACCAGTTTAGGGAGAAAGAATACCCTAACAAATGCTTGAAATAAGCCTGTAAGAGGGCACTGGAGTCAGACTGTGACATCAAAAGATGACATCAAAAGATTCCAGGGGGATCATTAGACTGACTTCCACCTATAATGCGGGATGGGGAAATGTGAAAGAATCACTTCAGCGCTTCTGGCCATTACTCACTAGCGATGAGCATTTAAAAGTGGTACTCGCCCCTAATGTGACTATTACAGCACGTAGGGGTAAAAACCTTCGAGACCTACTGGCACCAAGTCATCTACAACAGAGACAGCCTCCCTCCACAACATGAACAAAATGCCAGGCTGGACCTCTAAGGGGCATCTGAGGGAATACCCCAACCTATGCAATATCATGGGAAGTATTTCAGGTTTAATGTATACTTTCACTCAATATATTGTTTTAATGTATTAATATACTAATAATTATACTTAATATCAATGTAATATTTCTAAAAAGTTAACTTTTTAGAATTTTGTAGATCTTCCCTGTTCTATCTTATCCTATTTTAAAAAGTTTTATACTGATTTATACTGAAAAAAATATCTCCCCAGAAAAATTATGAGGAAATCAATAACATCAATTAAAAGAACACAATATCTAACTAGCCAAATACATACATTATATTAATTAAAATTTACCAAAATAAGGAGTATGCACAATTTCATTAAAGTGATCTTATTTTTTTTTTAAATCTTTATATTGTTCATAAAGCAATAATAATCTGACATACAGCAAAAAAAACAACATACAACCAAACCAGTACACATCTAAGACACAACAAAAAACAAACCATATAACAAAAACAGTACAAAATCGTACGTACAAAATAAATATTTCTTGTAATGGTTTTATTCTATCTTACTGAGTTGAAGGTTGATAGGGAGGACATTGGGCTCAAAAATTTGATTGTTTATAATATGATTTATAATAAATACCCCTTATTAAATGTAAAGTAAATACTATGCAAATGCTATTTAGCGTATAATTGTGGTTAGCTGTTATTTCTGTGACGTCATTAGTTACAAGTCCTGTGTTTGATTTCCTGGAGTAGATATTTCTGAAAATAGAGGAAAATTGAATTATGTGGACAGTAACGGCAATGCCATGTGCTTCATCAATATTTTATACGTGAATTCGGTAACCCATACAAATTACATTCTCATATTATCTGTGCCCATAGCTCATATAACTATATAAAAAAATATAAACCCTAGTAGAACTAATTTGCAATAACATAGGTCATGTTCATTTGGCATCAGGACATTTGAATACAGAAATAGGCTTATACTGGCTAGATTCTGATTTCTCTGATTATATTTATGGTATCTGGAAAATATGCCAGCAATCCACATCGTGATGCATCATAAATATCAAATAATCTGATTCAGTATAAATCAATGATAGTGCCATAAGATGACATTTTTACATTTATTTTAAGTTTGCCAAATGGGGTTTACAGAGTAAAATATACATGTTTTTGATGCATTTGCTAAATACTTCATCCCTTATGCCATAGATTAATGGGCTTAGGAACCTCGGAAGGCACATAAGAATTAAGAAGTTCATTAGTTTTATAATGGCAACATAAGTTTTAACATTTGACTCTATAATTGAATGCGTTAAGGAGACCATACATAATAGGAGCTGGAAGGCGTGAAGCATGACGGTTTTGCCAGCTTTGGAGGCAGAAGAACTTCCCGATTCAATTTTCCGAGCCACCAACATGACCTTGATGTATGTGTAGAGAATGGTCAGTCCCACCATTGACAAGGTGACTATGAAGGTCAGTGATCTTATTGTGGTCTGTAGTGGGTTCACTGTGACCAATTCCTGTCTGCAGATCACGCACAGTGAGAAGAACATGTTTTCCACCGAGGAGCTCAGGACAAAGATATCTGCTACATTAGGCATTATCCCCATCAACCATATGAATGCAATTACAGTATATGATCTCTGTGGCGTGCAAAACATTATATGTCTTAATGGAAAGCAAATGGCAATGTATCGTTCCAGAGCCATGGCTGCCAAATTGTACGGAGTGATGCGAAATGTTGATGCTGAAAACGCAAGGAGGAAATAACAGATGGGCACAGGCATGCAGATATTAAACAATGAACACATACAGATAAGAAGTCCGGCAACAATATACAATGTGTCATTAATGAGCATATGGGCAAAGAGCACGTAGCGAGGTGTTTCACGGACACGAGGCGTGGTGAAGTAGACATTCAGTATCTCTGTGAAGAAGTAAAGGAAGAAGATAAAGCAAAGTAGTGTCAACATCAAAAGACTAAACCACACATAGAACAAATCGTCTACAAGATTAGAGTTGGAAGTTGATAGCTGAGTCGTATTGGAGAACAGAGTTGTAGAATTCACCATTCTTGAAACAAGATCACAGATTGCTTCTGGTCTTCTCAATCTAGGATGAAAGAGCAAGAATATTATGAATTTATAGCATTATTCGAGGTACAAAAATAAAGTAATATTATTAATATTAGAAGTACAAACTAAGCTCTGCTGAACAGGCTTTTAGGGTAAATCAGTGTAGGAACGTGACAGAAAATCTTTCCAGAGTTCTCTCCATCTACAACAGTATTTCCAGAGTATATCTTACAGGTTTTTTTTTTTCACAAAAGTGAGAATTCAAAGTAAATTTAATATGAATTTTTAATTCTAAGCAAAAATACCCAAACTGCAAGCATGGCGGATAAGTCCAAATCAGCCATTTTGGACTTAAATTAGAAATTCACTTTGAATTCTCACTTTAGTAAATAACCCTGTTACTTACCGAGTAATTATAACATGTGTATGGGCCTAGTAATTACCTCTACCCCTTCCTCTCATTCTCCTATGTTAGGATGGGGTATATATATGGTAGGATGGAGGTTGAAGCTGACTAGCCCACATATGAAAGGACTAGAATGCTCAGCCTCCTGGTCCACTATATACAAGGGTCAGGTGGTCTTCAAACATTCTATACCCAGTAGCGGAAGACCAGTGAATATCCAGTCCCTTTGTTCTTTGTGAATTGGTATAGTCCAACCTGTAGTCAGATATCCTCAAATATCTGGCTACCTAATCATTAGGTAACATTTCCTCCTTTACTAACCCTCCCCTCATTCCAGTATGAAATTATGAAATAATTTTAATAATTATTACTCCTCCTCATTTCTAATTATGTATATAAGGGTCTCCAAAATGCCCATGCTTATAATATTCAGTGTTGTCATACAGTAATTGAAAAGCCCTAAAGGATATAATTAATTTCCTAAGGTTATGAAATCCATAAAGCCTCACTAACCCTCATTTCTACTCCAGTAATAACTACCAGCCTGTAGAGGAACAAATATCTATGCGAGAAGCCATTAATCAAAATATAATGCCTCACGCCCTGCTTTCAAACAGTAAAGGAATTTGTAATGGGTAACATAATTCTTACAGTCAGGAAGGAGTGAATGGACTCAACCATTTCACTGTCAGCATTACATAAGCAGTCCAGAGATTGATAAAGATTGCTACAGCAGTTTCAAATACCTTTATTCTAGAAATATTGGATTTCGCTGTAATTACTGTATGTAGACATTATGCTCAAATGCAGACATTAATTTTCCATAATGTTGCTATTTTTTTATTAAGCTGCACTGCTAGAAATACCTTAGAGGTCTATACAAACAGATATATGCAAATGATTTGAACAATTTTAATTATCTTTTTTTTTGTCACATTTACTGAATGTGAGAAAAATGTATTTTTTGCTTTTATACTAACATTTCAGACCCTGTGTGAACTAATGCAAAATAAAGGACACTGTATACTGTTCAAAGCTTCTCATTTCACAAATATGTTTTATAAAGGCTAAACAAATAAGTAAAAATAAAAGTTGTGTAAATTTAAAATTAAATTTTTTTCATTTGTTTGCAAAGCAATATATACGCAATATAGTTTCTTTATATGCTACCGTGCTATCTATGCATCCCTTAATTTAAATAATTATATGCTAATCCTTTTCAATCGTCAATGCATGCCATTTTGCACAGATTTGCTCCTTTCTGTCCTCATTTCAAGTTTTTCACTGACGGACAATATAATGTCCCAGGGACAGTATTTTTTTTACATTAAAATTCATGGCAATAGTATACAGTTATGGCAAGACAAGAACTTGTGGATTTTAAACAGGTGATTTTTTTTCCCCTGTAAAATATGTAGCTTGGGACAATTAGCACTGGGAATCCATTTACAGTAGAGTTTTCTAGTTTAGGTAATACACACTGTATAATACATCGGAACCATTCATGAAAGGACAACTGTTACCTCAACATTATTTTAATATAATACTTATTTTATCACATTTTGAAAGAAAATGGATAAAAAAAAAAGTATATGTAAAAAAAATAAAAAAATAAAAAATTGAAAAACCGAATCCTTATCTTTAGTTTATGACAGGATCCTTCAGCCATATACAAACACCATGGGTCAGACAGTGTTTAAAAACAGTAAGTCTCTATGGTATTTCCTGTTTCTGTGCAGGGAGTGAAGCAGGAAAGACCATAGAGACTAACTGTGACTGTATATTGGTGAAACATCCTATCAGATACTAAAAGTAGGGATCATTTCCCCTCCCCCCCCCCCCATTTTTTTTACATATACTTCATTTATAAAAAATAATATAACTCCTTTCAAAACGTAATAAAATAATCACTACGTTAAAAAAATATTTTGACGTGATAACTGTACATACAATGCTGTACCAAAGACTTCTGATGCTCAGATTAATGAACAGATCGGTTGATAAAACTGATGATCCCTTCCTTCTTGCTTTGATGCGGTCATGTGACCATTTATAAATCTATTTATCAATGAGTGAATAATGCACGCAGAATGCGTTCAACTGAGCTAGTCATCTGAGTTTGAATAAATGAAATCAGACAAATCTGCTCTGTACCCAGAATACACAGGAGGCCTGCGTTCATTTACCTCTGCATTGCCAGAGATTACTGCAGTAACTTACTGTAACATGTCACACAAAGGGTTATTCACTAAGCTGTGAATGGCAGCCAACTGAAAGCCGAATTGCAAAGTTTAGACTAAAATATCTGAAATCGAGAGTTATTTTCTACTCAGTTAAAGTCACAACTTAGTTATTTTGTCTGCATTTTATAATTTGATTTCAATTTCCAACATTTTTGAGTTTTGTGGATACACCCAGGAAATATAGATTAGATTGTAAAACAAAGTCAAATGCAAAGAAAAGACATTTGTACTAACACATTTACAGTATTTTCAGCTGTATTTAATACATAATGTATATATACTATATAACTGAGCTGGAAACATTCTCTGACTCTCGAATTGACTGTTATTACATGTGTTTTCCAATTCTGTTGTTAAATTATCCCCATTTTCTATTTAGTAAATAAACCATTTTGGAGGTGAATAACTACCTCTCTATCACTCTCAGCCCCCAGCTGGTTATAAATCATGTGAATTGCAGTTCAGCAGCCGTGTACCACTATTCTATATCTGCTGGATCAAATTAAAATCACCTGCCCATTCAACTGATCTTTAGGATCACGGATCCTATTTACTAATATTTGCATTTATTGTTCCTCTGTTACACAAGCTGACTCTGTATTTATAATTACTATTTGGAATGGTAAATAAATAATGCTGCAATTATTCTGTCATACTTCGTATATCAAACATGCTTTGTTTCAAGTAAATAACAGAAATCTGTTTAATTAGGGGGTACTTTTATATCGATTACAATAAATTGTTGGCAGTAGAGCAAAAATAGTTGATTCTAAACTTTGTTCTCTAAAACTTATTTAGTTTAAACAAATTAGCAAATATACAGAAAATTAACAGTTTGTGTTAAAAAGAGAGAGTGTAGCTAAGGCATGACAGAGGAGCAAACTTGGTGATCAGGGATACCTGAAATATATCATATTTATACACGTTTATGGAATGTTTTGTTATTTCATTTTTCATCCTGTACCAAAATTCTAGACATGTTGCGACATGTTCAGGTAAGCTGAGCATTGCAGGACAAGTATTCCTGTAAAATGCAGCAGGTGTTCATAAGTAGCCAGATACAGCAGCCATATAAATTTCAAAGCAAACTGATTATACGTCTTGATATGCACATCGAGACATCCCTAATTCCTCCACCTGGTTGCTATTCAACAGCACTGTACACCTGGAGCAGTGCTGACTCCGGTACAGTGTGGGAGGCGTGGTGGTGGATTAAGAACCGTTTGCTAAAACAACTCCATTATTTAAAAAAAAAAAAACATTAATGAAAGTTTTAATTTTTTTTACTTTTGTCTTACAAAAGTATAGCAGCTCTCAACTCGTCTGAAAATATGAATAGATTGTTTAAATTTGAAACATATCTAAAACTTCCCTAATTTTTCCACTTGGTGAATACACACTTTAACCCTTTAAGGGCCAAACTTCTGGAATAAAAGGGAATCATGACATGTCATGTGTCCTTAAGGGGTTAATATATGTAACAGGGACTAACTAAGACATTTCATTACAAGTCATACTCACGGTGAAGATGTTTATTTCAGTGCAGTCTGTGGCAGTTGTAGGAAACAACTTTTGCCGGATGTCAAATGTCTGTCTGTCAGCCGAAAGTATTTATCCTCATTGTAGTCCCTGTGGTATATACGTCATTAACCCTTTGGCTGCCGTTAGACTTTGCTCCATATTCTGGGATGCATTGCTTGGACCGCAGCTGTGTCTCAGTTAAAAGGTCTCTAGGGCGGCACGTTCTGCTTTTAATAGTAATCAGACGGGTTTGCGATGTCTTATACATTATTACACTAAAACACTGATTAACCTCTTAACCCCTTAAGGACGGAGGCAATTTTACAAGTTCTAAACAAAACAAAACCTGTCACTTGCATTAAAAGTCTGTTCAATCATAATTCACCTCCTTCATATTAAATGCACCAACACTTGTTATATATCATTTTGTTCAGGAGAAACATGGCTTTAATGTCACATCAAATATTAATATATTAAACATATTTTAATATGAATAAAATATTTTAAAAAAAGAGAAATAATGGACTGTTTGCGGTTGTTTGCGGTGCGTTAAACGGGGAGTTTGGTCTGTCACTGTGAAGCGGGCGTAACCCTTACACTACCTGATCGATACAACATCATACCTGATGTTTTAAAGCACGTTATTCCAAACAATTAAGGAATGTTAGGTGATTTATGCCCTTTATGGATTAAAACCAGACTCTGCATCAACTATGTAATTTTCCATGGGAGTTTTGCCATGGATCACCCTCCGGCATGCCACAGTCCAGGTGTTAGTCCCCTTGAAACAACTTTTCCATCACTATTGTGGCCAGAAAGAGTCCCTGTGGGTTTTAAAATTCGCCTGCCTATTGAAGTCTATGGCATTTCGCCCGGTTCGCCCGTTCACGAACATTTGCGGAAATTCGTGTTCGCCGTTCGCGAACGGAAAATTTTATGTTCGCGACATCTCTAATCCTCATCCCAAGATGATACCATATCTCAGAATGCATTCATCTCCAAGGATTCCTCATAGTATTCATTCTGAGACTTGTCCAGAGGATCCAAGCTTTAACTTCTGCTAAGACGTCTTGAGATACGTCATGTTTGATATTGCATAATACACGGCACAGGGGAGGATGGGCCTTAAGCCACTTTCAAACAGTCTGCGCAGAGACTTTACTTTTACAAGGATCTCTTATCATATGCCTCACAAAAAATCCTTAAGGGCGACTTCCCTTGTATGACCAGGATGATTTTCTTCACATAGAGCTATCATCATAGGTAATTCCAATTATTAATAGGCATTCTTTTGTTTTTTACAGTTGCACATTTTTTTGTTATGAAATAGGATAACATGCTAGGAACACTTATTGTAATTCAAAAAACACTTATATGTAAAGTTAACGAGAATCATTGCTAAGAATATCATGTCGTTCTATACTGGAATGCAGAACGTCTAATAGGTGGGTCAGCGCAGTACGTAACCAAAGATCAAGAGGTGGCTTGCATTGTGTAGGTAAAACTCTAATGGCAGGCTATGTAATATGCATGTATGTGCGTTGTGTACAACCACTACATCGCGCTCAATAAATGAAATAGTCTCAGGATTAGCAAAGTGCATTGCGATAGTTATAGTGCCACATCAATAGCTACCAGTTATGAGAGCTCCATCTACAGAAAACAATATCACAATTTTGGAAATACTATGCACTTTTGATATACTAACATCAAGGCTGGTTGCAAACGTGACTTAGATATTTCTTGTTAGGCTTAGACTATTGATTAGTTTAGGCACTGTATCCGATAGAAATTCCCCGAGGGAGCCTCCCCAGGTAAATCAGGCTAAAGTCTTTCTATGAGATCAAAATAAAGGAAACATGCTAGTAAAGTAAAATTAAACAGTTGTTACTCAGTTCCCGTGCTCAGTACTGAGGTTAGCCAATGCCTCTCTGAGGTGCCCCACTTTCCTGCCAAGTAAGTCTCTGTTGCTGGCCTTGTTGCCCCGCCGAGTAGGGTCCCACATGCATGGTTTGGAGGGAATTGTAGGTATGATAAAACAGGCTTAACTGTGGATCAATAACAGGGAGCGGCTAGGTAAGTTCGGCAATTGCGGGTCTGTGTCCTCCGGTGTTAGGGGACTTGCAGCGTGGATAACAGAGCTGCGGAGGGTTGTTCTGCCACTTTCAGCCGATGCCCTTGCTGTGTGCTAGCCCAGGGCGTGGATGCGAGTTGAGGCTTAGGGAGTCCATATAGCCCTGTGAGTTCTGTTGGTTGTCGGTGTGTCGGGGACTTGGGGTGATGCGGTGATCCCACAGGTGTGGTTGATGCCGATTGGCTGCACCCTGCTTTGCCATGTGGGGTTCTGCTTCATTCGTTCTCCGGCGTGAGCGCAGCGATGTGTGTTCTGACTGGGGCCCACGGCTTAGTTCACGGGCTGGAGCGAGTCCCTTAGGCCTTCTTTGTGCCGGTGGGTGACGCTGTGATGCGTGGCCCTTTTGCCCGAGTGATCTGGGTACACGGGGCAAGCCTCTGCCGGAACGCTGTGTGCTGCAGCATCGACGTGTTGGGCAGACATGTTTGCGTTGGTGCCCTGCTCGGATGGTCTTTGGTGTTGGGTGATGCCTCAACCGTCGAGCTGTTTGAGGTGGGTCACTGGGTTGCGGTCGCTTTGAGGGAGCAGGAGGCCAGGCTGGTGTGGTTTGATTCAGCTTACGCTCCAGCTTCCTCCAGAATGCTTCGAAATGGAGGTTAAGTCGTGTAAGAATATCATATTTGTCGAGTGAGCCATCGGCACATGTCGGATCCGCCATTTTAGGTCGGCCTCCGGTTGCGGGCGACTTTCCATTTTTCAGCTTATCTGGGATAGCAACCCCAGTGTGGACCGGGATCACCCCCGCCGGTCCAGGGGGGGGGGGGAGGGGGGTAGCAGGGTTGATTTGTGCGGTTGTCATCTCCAGGGCGCCTCCGGCTCAGGGGAGCGGCCGCCTCCCCCGCCCGGCGTACACTAGGCCGCGATGCCGTTCGTGGCTCCATCTGGCTCCAGGTAGGTAGCAGAGTGGCCCGCTGTGTGCCCTTTATCGTGGGCGACCAGTGGGTGTTTGATACTGCCTGTTGTGTAGCTTGTTTGAGTCGTTTTCTGCTCGTTTTGTGGAGATTGTGCTGGAGCTCATGGAAAACACGACTCTCCGCCATGATGGTTAGGCCCCGCCCCCTTCTTTTGTTTTTTAACGACAGAAAAATTAGCATGGTTTACGCATGTCTCTTAGAGTGTGACCTTTTTTCGTGGAGCAGAGAGATCTAAATCCATAACTGCATAATATTCCTTTTTTTATCATTAACAAAGCAAATCTCTACTAAACAGGTAGAGATTGATAGATATAGAAAAACATGTACTAAAAAAACTTACCAAAATCAAAAAGGAGAAGTCAAAATAAGATTAACACTACACACAAATCTAATATAGGAAACAAAATTTGTGCTTTTGGTGCTTAAAAGGGGAGCCCAAATGACACTGCAACCACTACAACTTGACTAACATATCAGAATATGCACACGCCTACAGGCTAGCGGTTCCAATAGTGATGGCAAAAGATGAAGGAGGGACTTCGGATAGGTTTAAAAAGAATTTATTGAAAATTTAATATAAAATAACTCAAAAGTGCTGAGTTATTTTATTTTATATTACATTTTCAATAAATTATTTTTAAACCTATCCGAAGTCCCTCCATCACCTTCTGCCATCACTATTGGAACCGCTAGCCTGTAATGGCACCCCCGAGCCTACTATGTAGAGCCTGGTACGGCTCTGGAAAATGTGAGTGGCAGTGCTACGTTTATCCACAATTTTATACTATTGTACAGTTCACACTATGTTGTGTTTTATTCCTATTTTTTAGGTACCATTCTATTGTATTTCAGCATATGTTGGTAATATAGAAATTTTATTAATTTTTCATTTGCACTGGGTTTGTGTATATACTGTGTATATTATCTGGTTTATTTTATTGGGTGTTATTGGGAAACACCACTACATCAGTTACACTACCCACTAACTATTCAAGCTACATAAAAATTATTTTGACTTAAACTGTGAAGCGCATACACACTATTCGTTTATACTTGACATGCGCACAGTCGATTATTCGGCAGGTGCGCTGTTTACCCCAACCCCCCAATAACTTACAGATACCGTATTTCTGTTGGAATAAAAAAGTCCACAGCTTTATTTATTATTATAAACAAGGTAACAAATTGGGGTCATTGCCACAAAAGTAAATATACCTCCACCCCCCACCGTACATAAATTACCCCCGGCAATGACCCCGCCAATAACAATAAATAACATTATAAATAACAAATAACACATAACACATGGCCTACCAAAGAGGCCCCATATCCATAACTTTTTAAACTGTAGGGGTGTACCGAGACCCCCCTACACCACCTGGTTCGGAGCCACCGATGAGCTCGAACCCACAAACCATTTCACACTCCAGTTTAATCCAGCCTAACCAATTTATACTCCTCCTACCTTCCAATTACCCAAGCCCTATCCCGCCGCTGTGACCAAACGGGAACTCCAAAACAACAGGGAGGGTGGGAGGGACAATTACCAGGTAAGTGTCAGTTTAGTTAAAATGTCCCTTAGTCATAAAATGGCCGCTTAATATACTCCTATAGTCCAACCCCCATTTACCAATAACCACACCCCTTTAACTGGTTACTCCCCTGCCTACTCCTGGCTCTGTCAAGGCCCACTCCCCTGACTGCGCTGTTCCATGGGCTACAATAGACAGGTTATACATGTTTAATGAGTGTTTAGACTTTAGAATATTGGATCTTAGAAACCGACGAGATGTGTAGAGGTAATTTTGTACAATATGCTATGTATCTTATTATGACATACTGAAACACAGTTTTTCTTTCTCATAAATGAGAATGTGTTACATGGACGTAAGATGTGCTTTTACAAAACTTTTACAATAATTTACTCCAACAAATGGATGCTCTCAACGATGTAAGGATCCTAATGATCCACATGACATCGGTCCATGTGATATGGTGTATTAAATCATTCTGTGCGATCCTTCCAGCCCTCCTGAGCGATACGTCTTGATGCCGGACAGGAAAAGGGATCCTTGGTGACCTCCACTTCTTTCTTGATGTGCTGACATGCACTGATCAGACACCAAAATAAAACTGTGAAAAAAGAGTGTACTAAACTGGGGCTTCTCCCAAATTAAAAATAACAATATAAAACTAAATTATTAACTTCTCTATCCATACAAAAAACAATCAGAAAAACAAAATATAAGTCAATACTAATATGTGTTGCCAGTACTACAATTTCCAGTCTGTGTGAAACAGTTCTCCAAATTCCTACTAAATGCTACAACAAATCATGTAAAATCTATCATCCCAGTGATTTAACATGTCATGTGTAATCCAGTTTCAATCACATGTAAACACTCTCAGTATAACAATTGGGTGTATGATAGCAGATAAACATGCAAATCATATTAAAATGTGCAAGAAAAATCTGTTGTGCAAAATTACAAATGTGGGTTTAATACCATAGGATACAATAGTTTTGGAAGTAGTCCTTGATGAACCTCAGGAAAAGATAAAAATAAATACAATAGGACAGATGGTTCAAAACCACAACATATATAAAGGTTAAAACATGTAGGTCGACTAGTGAAGATATCTGAGTTTTTTCAGTCTTGTGATTAGCGGCATTTAGTGAATAAGCCCCATAGACTTACAAGCTATGTTCTATTCACTGTATAGAGGGTATTGGCTGTTTACAAGTTTCAACTTTATACCTTCTTAACACACCCCCCCCCCCCCAAATTACTGCTGGCCTGACTAGTAACCGCAGTCAAGTCCCAACTAATCACTCTCCTTTTTTTAAGTCACTTTGTGAAGTCACTTTGAACAACTTGTGACCGTGTCAGTTCATGGTGGCTCCCCAGTCCTGGAAAGAGATTTCAGATTAAACCAGAGATTGATACAATAATAGAAGTCCATGGGGGTGTGGCTACGACCTTGACCAAGATGGCCGCTTAATCTGTGTGCTCCGCTCCACTATACCCCTAAAAAGCGATTGTTTATAGCCACAGACAACAGATGGGTCGCAACCGCCGCACGGAGCCCTCCAAGACACAGCGGGGCTCCCAACAGAGCCAACCTCAGGGCCCAATGGATACTTTTCTCCAGCCTAATCACAGACCCGGCAGGGAACATGCGGGCCCGGGATCGGCGTCACCATCTCCTGCCTCATCAACGGGCACAGAGCACTCCGCACTTGAACATATAGGAGAAGAGCTTCGATCTATTGCGGCCTCCATGGCCACTAAAATGGACTTGCTTACCCTCACTACCACAATACAGGATGCTCTACGGGCGGAGATGGTGGGCATTAGAACGGAAGTAGCCACCCAAGCAGGCCGCATAGAGGCCCTGGAACACTCCGTGGAGGCCCAATCCACCAGGATTTCAGCAACTGATCTGGCGATCTCACGACAAGGAGACATGCTCCTCGACATGAGAAGACACCTGGAGGACAACAGAGGCTGCAGGTGCAACATCCAGGTCCAGGGGGTCCCGGAGACAGGCGGGGATGAAAACGCAGCGGAGGTTCTGACAGGCCTCTTTACAATGATGTTGCAAAATGATGCACCCCAACACTTCGAATTCGAACGGGCCCACAGAGCTACACGCCCGCGCTCAACTGAGGACGGACCGAGGGACCTCATATGCTGCCTCCACTCCTTCCCTGTCAAAGAGTCTATCATGAGGAAGGCCCGTGAACGCCTAGAGTGGACATACCAGAACTCCCAGGTCTCCATTTATAACGACCTATCCCCCCTTACACTTGACGCCAGGAGAGCACTGAAGCCGGTTACAGCTACCCTACGCGAACGCCACATCAACTACAAGTGGGGCTTTCCCTTTCGCACTGCTGGCCCGCCATCAAGATGGTTGGATATCTGCGAGGTGGCCGGCGGAGATCCCGCGTTTTCTGGAGACCCTGGGGTTGCCACCCATTCCAGTCACTAATTGGGTCCTTGGGCCCACGGGGCCTGGCCCGCGGCCACAGAGAGCACAGCGGAGACACAGAGACGGATCCCCCCCCGGGGCAACCTCCTAGGCGGCGCATGGATCCGGGGGGCCAGGCTGAGTGAGTAACCTCCCCAGAAGTGGGAACCCCGTCCCTGTGTTCCTGGTTCCCGCTACCCCATTGAGACAGCACCACACCGTTTACCCTGGGGCCCGAGACTGCTTCCCCCGCGGGTGACTCTCCCTCCCTCCCCCCCTCCGGGCTTATACTAACTGTGCTACCGCCCTCACGGCAGACGCCAGGGATGATCCCGGCTAGACCCCATTGGAACAAGGGATACAACCTACACACCAAGGGCCTAATACGTAGGCTCAGCCTCTGGGCCTCACCCCCCCTCCCCCGCTCTGGACATGGCCTGCACAAAGATCTGCATGGATGGGAGGAGGTGGGAGAGGGGACACAAATCCCAACAGGCCGCTTGCTATAGTCGTCTGCTTTATGTTTGGGTGGGGGATACTGGGGGGCCGAGGAACATCGGGCAGGCTATAGAAGCAACGTTAGAGCCCTGGACATAACTAGGCCACTGAAAACCTGGCTGGACACCTCCCCCTGAAGCACATACAGAGCGAAGACCTACTGGAACACCGCCCAATAACGGAGTTGTTTGTCTTCCCACTTCAAAACAACTATATATCTTCCGGACAGGGATTTAGTATTGGAACTCTTTGATAACACGTTAAATTGGGTCATGTACGGGACACTGAGCACACCCGGTGCCTGTAATCCTACCATGTGTTGAACGGGGGGGGGGGGGGAGGGGGGATGCCGCATGGGGATCAGGGAAGGAGCATAAGTGATAGGGTCACCTTAGACCATGGTACACATTACTCCCCCCCCCCCCTGTTATGAATACACAAGAGATGGGTGAGCTGCATCTGTGGAGGGGGGTGGGGGGTGATGTCGACCCAGACCGACACACGTGTTCTGCCGGACCCACTGTCCATACACGACCGGGGGAGGGGGGTGGGAGGTTATGGGGGTGACGAAGGGCCTCTCCTCACAAAATATGTTGGTACTCTGACCGTGGGGCGGACATGACGGGCAACACCACTACACGGGGGGACGGGGCATGAACCACGCAGGGGGGGACGCCCCCTGGGAAATACAGGACAGACGGGAGAACGGAGACGGTTGGCCGTTATATTGTTATTGTCATACTGTTTAGTTGCGACTCATCTTGTTGCTCTGTTAACCTTACATGTTAATACTTGCACCAAATCGCCTTATGCAAAGAGTGTGATCAGCAAAAGAGGGGTACCATGTGAACGGCTATACCTCCTTCACACACACCAGATACCACTTGGTCGAGTACTGACCCATGCACCTCAACCCACACTCGTGCTCACACCCTACGGTGGACCACAGCGGGACACCGTCTATAGGTCTGGTTACCGGGACTTGCCCCCTGGGCTACCCACTGTAGCACGAGTCACCCCACTTCTTGGGGTAGCCCACGAGGGGTATTTCTTACCCCGGCATAAACGCCCATTGGACAGGGCGTCTACTTTTCTTTTCCTCCTCTTTCTTCTACCTCCTAACCCACCCCTATCTCTGCGCTCACCCGCTACCTCCCGGTCATCGCCTTCTCTCAGTCCCTCCCTTCTCCTCACCTCTACCCCGCTGCCGGCTAAGGAAGACTCCTTCCCTCCCCGCCCCTATTTGCCCGCCACGCGGAGTGCCGGATACCGAGTTGGGGTGGTGGGAGGGTCTGGGATCCACTATACACATACCACATACACCGGAACATCATGGCCTATCGGCCGGCTCCCATATCTGTCCTCACCCTTAATTGCAGGGGACTGAACATACCGGAATGGAGAGCTCACCTACTGCGGGAACTTAAGAAAATACACACCTCGGTGGTGATGCTCCAGGAAACGCACTTTAGATCTGGAACGGCACCTAAGCTTCAGAATAAGTCGCATCCGACAAACCATTTCTGCAACCATCCCAAGGCAAGGAAAGCTGGAGTGGCGATCCTATTATCCACGGAATTGAAATTCCAAGAGCTAGATAGCGTCAAGGACATGCAAGGCAGATACCTCTTTCTAAAGGGGGCAATTGCAGGCAAGATATACACATTCGCCAACATTTACGTCACCAATAAACGACAAGCCATATTCCTGAGAGGCACCCTGGCCAAACTGAGCGACTTCGCAGAGGGCATTCTGGTCCTCAGGGGGGGGATGGGGGGGACTTCAATGTCCCACTGGATCCCATCTTGGATTCCTCCACGGGACACAGTAGCATCACCCAACTACATATACGTGCTATCCGGAGAGATTTGGGCGACATGGACCTAGCAGACTGCTGGAGAACACTC
Organism: Pelobates fuscus; assembly: GCF_036172605.1. Classification (NCBI taxonomy): domain Eukaryota; kingdom Metazoa; phylum Chordata; class Amphibia; order Anura; family Pelobatidae; genus Pelobates; species Pelobates fuscus. The sequence continues at coordinate 472,821,319 of NC_086317.1, forward strand.
AACCCCTCTGTGAAGGACTTTACATATTACTCTACACTTCACGACAGATACTCCTGCATCGACTACCTCTTTATTAGACAAACGGGGCTATCATGACTGATATCCGTCAAGATAGAACCCGCAACCTGGTCGGATCATGGCCCAGTTATAGTAGAGCTCGAATCTCCACTCTTTCGACCCTTCACGTGGACATGGAGACTCAACAAGGCTCTCCTCCTGGATCCTGGCACGCGGGAACGAGTCTCCCAAGCACTGACCCACTATTTCCAGGATAACGCAACCCCAGACATCTCCCCGATATCGCTCTGGGAGGCCCATAAAAGCGTTCTTCGGGGCATGCTCATACGCATAGCCTCACACAAGAAGAAGGCAGCGATGAGTGAGATGGCTAACCTCTACAGACGAATCGCAGACTGGAAAACCAGCATAAAAGGTCCCAACTCATGGAGACATACAGGGACTTGATGCAGGCCAGGCGACAACAAAAGGAGCTCCTAATGAAACGCCACCTCCGCTCCCTACAACACTCTAAGGGCTTCTTCAATACTCATGCTAACAGAGGGGGCAGATTCCTTGCCCGCTTACTAAGGGGCCAGACGCCCCGCACCCAGGTACGCAGGTTACGCCTCTCCTCGGGCAGTGTCTCTAACCTCCCGACGGATATTGCGGGGGAATTCAAAACGTTCTACTGATCCCTATACAACCTCGACGCGATGGAAGCCCGATCACCGGCAGCAGCGACAGTGGCACACACGCAAGAATACCTCCGCGATGCGATCGGGCCAACAATACCACCAGATACGGCGATCGAACTGGAAGCTCAGGTCACTAGCAGCGGCCCTGAAAGCAGCCAAGAAGGGTAAGGCACCTGGTCCGGACGGATTCTCCACAGGTTATTATAAAACCTTCTCGTCGACAGTCCTGCCATGGCTAACGAAGGCCCTCAACCCTGTCGCAGACGGGGGTCACTTCGGAGCCGAATCCCTAGCGGCCACCATACCTGTCCTCCCCAAACCCGGGAAAGATCCAGCACTCTGTGGCAGTTATCGTCCGATCTCGTTGCTAAACGTGGACACAAAACTTTTTACAAAGGTGCTCGCTACCAGACTCCAATCCGTCCTTCCCTCCCTTATACACAAGGACCAGACGGTATTTATACCCGGACGGGAGGTGAGAGACAGTACTTTACGACTTTTCGCACTGCAACACCAAGCGAGAAAAACACGCAACCCCTCCTTCTGCTTTCCACAGATGCTGAGAAGGCTTTCGACCACGTGAAATGGCCTTATATGTTTGCCACTCTGAGTCAGATGGGGCTGGGACACAGGCTCCTCACAATCATTCGGGCTCTGTACGACAAGCCAAGGGCCACGGTACAAGTTAATGGAGCCCTCACTGATGATTTCAGGATCTCCAATGGAACGAGGCAGGGATGCCCTCTATCCCCACTACTTTTTGCCATATCGTTGGAACCCTTGCTTCAGACGATACGCCAACACCCAGACATCAGAGGCTTCGCATACGCGGACGATCTCCTTTTCTACATAATGAGCCCTCGAATGGCGATGCCCTGCTTGCTGTCGGAGTTCGAGAGATTTGGCACAATCTCAGGTTTCAAACTTAATTTATCCAAATGCGAAGTGCTAAACGTCTCTATGCCCGAAGATGAATACACGGCTTTGGACTCACTGTTCCCGTTCCGGTGGTGCTTTCAAAAATTATTCTGAACCAGATCAACAACTAGTATACCCACTCACATTTATCAGAGCCTCGAATGGCTGTGTGTGATAAGCAATGGAGCCAATCAAGGGTGATTCCCTCCCTTCTCCCAACAATAAACTGCAAGCACTCTCCCTCAATATATTTACATTGAAGAAAAAGAGAAATATAGTGCAACACTCTAAAATAATTCCATATGTAAATAGATGATAAGGTTTTCACTCACGTGTACCAGAGTCTTAGGGTTGGCTCACTTATCAGCATGTTGGTGTCTCTTATAGAAGCGACACCTCACTCCCATGTGTAGCTCTTGCTTTATCTTTTAAAAGAGATGTGACTCATAATTTGGCATATTATCAGATATGTCTTTATTTTGTATTGAAACCTTTAAAAACTTTGAAAACCTGTAAAAATAAAGACTTTGGTAAATAAAATGTTTTTCACCTACTTGTAGACTTCCTCAATCAGTAATTTGTGTCTCTAAAATTCTTGGTTTTTAGATCCCCTTAGTGACATCTTGTTTACCCAGGGTGTTTGTTTCATGCCTCATTTTCGTGATTCCTTAAGCAGGGTCAATGTTCCAATCCTCATTTCCAGTTTATCCAAGCACTATTTATGTTCAGAAGGGCCATCCAGCTTCCCAATGAGGTCTGGCTCTGCTACATAACCAAACTGGCTTGTGTTCCATCTGCCAAAGCAGCCATGTTGCCATATTGATAGAAAAAAAAAATACAATATTACCCTTGTGGCATGCAATACCAGTAGTGAAATTGGGGAATAAACAATAATAAATTACCCCTTAAACGGTAGTGTGAAGACTCCTCTGTGTCTTCGCAAATATAGATATGAATAAAAAATACACAACCTAAAATGGATAAGAACAAAGAGGGACCACAAATAGTGTAGATAAAATAAAACACCATAGAAAAATAAAAACTAAGATACACTTGTACAAATGTATAGATAAATTAGGCGGAATATATAATTCATTAAGAATATATAAATGAAGCCTTATTTTCTTATCTTCTCCTACTCTTTATGCTTTTAAGGTAAGAGAGATATACAAAACATAGTGTACAACTGTATAAACACAAAGGAAATACTTTATTAGATTGCACTCACAGGAAATCAGTAGTTAAAAAGCCCATCAAAATTGCAATGTATCTTCAGTATCCAGGAAGAGGCTGGTATACACACAGGATAAGAAGCATGCGAGTATGAAACAAAATATATAATAAAATCTGCAACATAAAAGCAATCCTGCCGCCCTATGCGTTTCGTCCTAAGACTTCGTCAGGGGAATCCGGCTAGTGTCCTACAGTCTTGTCTTCAATACCATTTAAATGTCTTGCTTGTTTCTACCTCAAAGCTTGTTAGCCAATCCGGGACGGGTCCTTCATTAAGTCCACCTGTAAAAAATAAACATAATCTCCCACGAACCGCACCTCCTTCCGGGCTTCTGCGTGTCAAGCCTCATTTTAGACAATATCGGATGTGACGTCACCTTCATCTCATGGCGATGGAATGCATATGCGTTCCATTACATCCATTACGGACGGAATCTTCATTTATTGACTGTACATTCCAGACGTAAAGAATACTTAAATAATAGTCCTCACCAAGTCCTTATAGATACAGGGCGGAGTATGTGGAAGAAAGGATTACAAAAATCCATAATTAAAACACAAGTTTCAATACAATCAAGTAATCACACAATTAAAACCTTTACAGATTCTATATCAAATAAATCATGAAAATATTAAGAGTGCAAATATAATAACACATACTAAAAATGAATAAAATTAAGTTTATACAATTAACCACAAAATTGTAATAGGCAGAGGGGAGGAGTCATTTAATAAAAAGCACACCATATCGAAGTCGACATTCTTTCCTTCAGGCTGCATAGTTTTAAGGGTGTAGATCAAATAACCCTCTCTTTGCCTCAATTAAAGCACTAAGTCCCCTCCTCTTTCATCAAGACAAACTTTTTCGATCCCTATGCAAGAAAAACTGCCAGAAATAAAGCGCCGGCAGTTGTTACAGTGCACTGTAACTGAATGGGTTATTCATTTCTTTTTAACAATGTTCTAAAAATCGTCTTTTAAGTGGTCTAATCGTCCTGCCAACATATTGTACCCCACACCCACATGTTAAAAGATATACCACATGTGTGGTGTTGCAGGTAATATGTTCTTTAATGAGAAATCTTTTTTCCCGTATTATTACTTTTAAAACTATCAATTTTATATATAGAGTGCTTGCAACTCTTACATGACCCACAGGAATAAAATCCTCCATTGTTTCTTTCTTATTTATCTTTGTTCCTAAAAGTAGTTGGTGCTAACAAACTTTGAAAACTTCTACCTTTCTTAAAGGTAATTTGTGGAATGGAAGGGAGTTCGGTTTTCTAAAAATGTCTTCTAGTACGAGTGGCCAGTGCTTATTAAGTATCTTTTTTTTTATTTTTGAGGCATAGACATTGTATTGTGTATTAAAAGAAAATGCTAATTTATTGGTAGGGGAGGGGGGGGGGGGGGAGGGGGATGGGTTTCTTATTTAATAAAAGGTCACCTCTATTTTTGGATTAAAAATGGGAGTAAATGAACTAATGAAAATTGATTATCATTAATATAAACCATAAATTCTGTTAAAGTGTCTTCAGTGCCATTCCATATAATTAAAACATTGTCTACAGGTGATACACGAAAAATTTGAATATCGTGCAAAAGTTCATTCATTTCAGTAATGCAACGTAAAAGGGGAAATTAATATATGAGATAGACGCATTACATGCAAAGCAGGATAGTTCAAGCCGTGATTTGTCATAAGTGCAATGATTATGGCTTACAGCTCATGAAAACCCCAAATCCACAATCTCAGTAAATTAGAATATTGTGAAAAGGTGCAATATTCTAGGCTCACAGTGTCCCACTCTAATCAGCTAAGTAAGCCATAACACCTGCAAAGGGTTTCTGAGCCTTTTAATGGTCTCCCAGTCTTGTTCAGTAGGAATCACAATCATGGGGAAGACTGCTGACCTGACAGTTGTGCAGAAAACCATCATTGACACCCTCCATAAGGAGGGAAAGCCTCAAAAGGTAATTGTGAAGGAAGTTGGATGTTCCCAAAGTGCTGTATCAAAGCACATTAATAGAAAGTTATGTGGAAGGGAAAAGTGTGGAAGAAAAAGGTGCACAAGCAGCAGGCATAACCACAGCCTGGGTAGCATCGTCAGGAAAAGGCAATTCAAAAGTGTTGGGGACTTTCACAAGGAGTGGACTGAGGCTGGAATCATTGCATCAAGAGCCACCACACACAGACGGATCCTAGACATGGGCTTCAGATGTCGTATTCCTCTTGTCAAGCCGCTCTTGAACAACAAACAACGTCAGAAGCGTCTTACATAGGCTAAAGAAAAACAGACCTGGTCTGTTGCTCAGGGGTCCAAAGTCCTCTTTTCTTATGAGAGCACCTTTTGAATCTCATTGGGAAACCAAGGACCCAGAGTCTGGAGAAAGAATGGAGAGGCACACACTGCAAGATGCTTGAGGTCCAGTGTGAAGTTTCCACAGTCTGTGTTGATTTGGGGAGCCATGTCATCTGCTGGTGTTGGTCCACTGTGCTTCATTAAGTCTAGGGTCAACACAGCCATCTACCAGGAGATTTTGGAGCACTTCATGTTTCCTTCCGCAGACAAGCTTTATGGGGATGTTGACTTAATTTTTTATTTTTTTTGTAGTGCATGTGTGAACATAACATCCTGCATCGTCACATCGATCTTGAGCAACGTTGTGGGTCAAGTATTGTGGGTCATTCGCGTTCTAGTGTGTATAGTATGCGCGGGAAGGTGGGATTGGTGGGGTTCGGTGGGTCCCCGTCGGGTCGTCGCTAAAAGGCTAAGTAGCCCCTACCCCGTGGGAGCTTGGTCCCTAAGTTGTAGCTCATGGTCCTCTGTCGGGGGGGGGGGGGGGTTGTGTGTGCTGATAATGCTGGGGGGGGGGGAGGGAGGGCAGGGAAGGTCCATGTACCCTATAGTCGGTGCTCCTTACCGTGATCCAGTCCCTGCATGGTGGTGGCTATGCGGTGAGCAGTCTGGTGGCCCTATGGTGGGTGCGCGGCGTGCACCCAGATGTGCAGCGCTTGGTGTGAAATAAAGATTAATTAAGAAAAAGGAACGATAAACCATAACAATCAAAAACACAACAAAAGCAGCAAGGACAGTCTTAGTGTTAGCCACAGTAGGGAGTCCGGTACTATGTCCAGCGAGCCTTCAGCCCGCACCAGGCAGTAGGGGGCGCCCTGCTGGAGGCCTAGCGCTGTGGATCTCTTGCGGACAGTCCTGTGTTGGTCGCTGCGCCTGTGTGCCCTGTGGGCTTTCTGGGTACGAATGGTGCCTTGCCAGCTGGGTTCCAGGTGTGGGGCTGGGCCGCTACTTGCAGTCTCTCAGTCTGGAGTGTGTCCTTTGGGAAGCCCAGCTTCACCAGGGTCGCCTCTGCCTCTCCAATATCATGGACCGGGTAGGAAGCACTGTCCTTTGTGACCATCAGCGTGTGGGACGTTTTCCAACGGTAGTTGATATCTTGATTTCGTAAGAACGTAGTGAAGGGTTGCAGTGTTTTCCTCCAAGCTAGGGTACTCCCTGAGAGGTCCGCATAAAAGTTGAGCTGAGAGGTCTCGAATTGGTACGGAGTTTGACCCCTGAGGGAGCCCAACACTGCGGCCTTGTTCTGGCCGGTCTGGAAACGGACGATCAGGTCCCTTGGGGCCGTGGCCGGTGCCCGGGGTGGTTTTGGAATCCGGAATGCGCCATCAATTGTCATCGATTTGGCTTGTCTGGGGGTCAGGAGCGCACTCAGGAGCCATCTGAGGAAGTGTGGTAGCTCAGCGTCCGGCACACTCTCCAACACCCCTCTGATTTTAATGTTGTTGCGGCGTCTGGAGTCCTCCATAGCTGCACATCTTTGCTCCAGTGTATTGTGTTGTCTTTGGAGCGTGTGTAGCTCCTGTTGCATTTGGGTGAGTTGCGTAGTGGCGGCGCGGGCGTTCTCTTCGAGCTTGCCCATGAGGCCTGTGAGGCCTAGCAGGTCTTTTCTGAGCCCGGCCACATCCGCCTGAATTGTGAGGCGCCATGTGTCTGCCGCCATAGGTCTCCTATGGTTGCCCCGGCTCTCGGCTTGTCAGCTTTTTGTTTTTTGCTTTTACGGCCCATTGCTGTTAGTGCCGTTTGTGGGTCCAGTGGTGCCCGCAAAATTTGGGGAATTTGCTCAATTTTTAGCGTTTTTGGGTGTCTATGGTCGGAGCTCGAGGGATATGCGACCGTTCAGTACAAGCGCTAGCTCCGCCCCCCCTTTGACTTAATTTTCAAGCAGGACTTGGCAACTGCCCCCACTGCCAAAAGCACCAAAGCCTGGTTCAATGACCGTGGGATTACTGTGCTTGATTGGCCAGCAAACTCACCTGACCTGAACCACATGGAGAATCTATGGGGCATTGCCAAGAAAAAAATGAGAGACATGAGACCGAACAATGCAGAAGAGCTGAAGGCCGCTATTGAAGCATCCTGGTCTTCCATAACACCTCTGCAGTGCCACAGGCTGATAGCTTCTATGCCACGCCGCATTGAGGCAGTAATTGCTTGCGAAATGGGCCCAAACCAAGTACGGAGTCTATATGCATGCTTATACTTTTCAGAGGTTGTTCTATGTACACTCCTTGTTTTATTGATTGCATGTAATATTCTAATTTACTGAGATTGTGGATTTGGGGTTTTCATGAGCTGTAAGCCATAATCATCGCACTTTTGACAAATCATGGCTTGAACTATTATATGAATTATACACTATTTTCCACCACAGGAATCCCCAGGAATCTCACTTTGTCTTCCAGGGCCAAGTGGGCATCTGCCAGTGTATTGTGTGTCTCTATCATCCCCTCTGCCCTCTCCTCCAGATGTGCCCTCCGGTCGCCTGTGGCCTGTATGTCAACACCCGGATGTCAGACACGATTTTTAGAAAGTCGGAGTGTAAGGCTGCTTTCAAGTCTCGCCGCATATTACTCACTGAGGCATCCGTAGCAGGGTTCAGGCATGGAGGAGGGGAGCTGCTTTGGCGGTCTCCACCGTCAGACTCAGAGGTTGGAGAGGGCAGCTCGCCGGTGCTATCTTGTTCCCCCTCGGCCAGCGCTTGCGGCAGGGTTTAGTGTCATTGCAGCGTTTTTTGTTTCCGTTTCTTGCTGGATTTTGTCGCCGTCATGTTCAGTCATGTACCTGTTAGCTGAGAGGTCTATTTTTGGAATTATTAGGCTTTGTTGCATGCTGTGATGTCCACGCCTTAGAGCTTTCACTTTTTAGTATTTTGTTGATCATCCATGACTCACCTTATGTTGTGTTAGCAGGTTGTTTTATACGGCAAAAATAAATATGAGGAAATCAATAATGTTAATTAAAAATACACAATATCAAACTAGCTAAGTGCATATATTATATTAAATAAAATTTACTACAATATGGAGGATTCACAAAGTCATTAAAATTATTTAAAAAAAACTTTAATATTGTTCATAATATCATCTGAGCATAACATTTCTGTTCACATACAACAAAACAGCACAAAATCATACGTAGAAAATACATCTTTATTGCAATGGTTTTTATTACAACTTATTGAGTTGAAGATGAATAGGGGGGATTTTGGCGTTGCTTGGCTCAAAATTGTTGAGTGTTTATGATATGATTTATAATAAATACCCAAATTAAATGCACAGGGAATACTGAAATGCGCCCATCATGCTATTTAGCTGATAATTGTGTTTTGCAGTTACTTTTTTGATGTCATTAGTTACAAGTCCTGTGTTGGATTTCCTTGATTAGATATTTCTAAAATTGGAGGAAAATGGAATTCTCTGGACAGTAACGGCAAATGCCGTGTGCTAACAATTTGCTCCATCAATATTTCATATGTGGACTTGGCAAAGCTACGGATTATATTCTCATCCTACCTGTGCACATAACTCATATAACTATTTAAAAATATAAACATTAGTAGAACTAATTTGCATTAAAATATATCATGTTGGTTTGGCATCAGGACTCTTTACTTTAGAAATATGCTTTATGCTGGCTAGATTCTGATTTCTCTGATTAGATTTATGATATTTGGAAGCTATGTCAGCAATCCACATAGTGATGCATCAAAAATTTCAAATGATCTGATTGAATGTATTTTAATGATAGTGTCATAAAATAACAAAAAAAGGGTCATTTATTTTAAGTTTGCCAAATGGGGTTTACAAAGTAAAGCATACATTTTTCTGATGCATTTGCTAAATACTTCATCCTTTATACCATAAATTAATGGGCTTAGGAACCTGGGAAGGCACATGAAAATTAAGAAATTCATTAGTCTTATTATGGCAACATGAGTGTTAACTTTTGACTCTATAACTGAGTGAGTTAAGGAGACCATACATAATAGTAGCTGGAATGCATGAAGCATGACAGTTTTTCCAGCTTTGGAGGCAGAAGAACTTCCTGATCCAATTTTCCGAGCGACCAACATGACCTTGACGTAAGTATAGAGAATGGTCAGTCCCACCATCGACAAGGTAAATATAAAGCTCAGCGTTTGTACTGTGGTCTGTAGCGAGTTCACCTTGACCAAATCCTGCCTGCAGATCACGCACAGTGAGAAGAACATGCTTTCCACTGAGGAGCTCAGGACAAATATATCAGCTACATTAGGCATTATCCCCATCAACCATATGATTGCAATCACAGTGTATGATCTCTGTGCTGTGCAAAATGTTATATGTCTTAATGGAAAACAAATCGCTATGTAGCGTTCCAGAGCCATGGCTGCCAAATTGTACGGAGTGATGCGAAATGTTGATGCCGAAAACGCAAGGAGGAAATAACAGATGGACAGAGGCATGGTAATTTTGAAAAATGCACACAGACAAAGTAGAAGTCCAGCAATCATGTACAATAAGTCATTAATGAGCATATGGGCAAATAGCACGTAGCGAGATATTTCACGAACATGAGGCGTGGTGAAGTAGACATTCAGTATCTCTGTGAAGAAGTAAAGGAAGAAGATAAAGCAAAGTAGTGTCAATATGAAAAGTCCAAACCAAACATAGAACAAATCGTCTACAAGATTAGAGCTAATAGGGGATAGCTGAGTCATATTGGAGAACAGCATTGTAGAATTCACCATTCTGGAAACAAGAGCACAGATTGCTTCTGGTCTTCTCAAACTAGGATGCAAGAGCAAGAAAGGTATGAAATTAGAGCAAGATGATTCAAGATACAAAAATAAAGTCATATTAATATTATTAGTACAAACCAAGCTCTACTGAACAGGTTTAGGAAGATTCAAGATACAAAAATAAAGTAATATTATTAATTAATATTATAAGTACAAACCAAGTTCTACTGAACAGGTTTAGAAATTTGACAGAAATTCTTTACAGAGCCTACATCGTCTCCAACAGTATGTACAGAGCATATCTTATACGTGAACGTGAATTCTAAGCAAAAGTACCCAAACTGGAAGCATTAGTTGTTTTCCAATTCAGCCATTTTGGAGTATATATTTGAAACTCACTTTGAATCCTCACTTTTGTAAATAACCATGTTAATGTTATTTACAGAGTAATTATAACCGTGTAGGGGTCTAGTCATTATACCTACCCCTTCCTCCTATTCTCCCATACTAGGACAGTAGGTAGTAGCTATATGGTAGGTTGGGGTCTGAAGCTGCCTAACCCACATATGAAAGGACTAAATGCTCAGCCTCCTGGTCCAGTTTATACAAGGGTCAGGTGGTCTCCAAACATTCTATCCCCAAAAGATGGAGACCAGCAAAGCTTCTGTCCATTTGTTCTGTATGAATTTGTACCTACGTAATCAATAGGTAAAACTCACCCTTATTTATACTCTTGTTATGATTGTCAGCCTGTAGAGGAGTTAATTTCTCTACCAGAAGCCACTAGTCACTGATATAACGCTTCATCCCTTGCATTCAAACAGTACAGGAAGTTTCATTGGGCCATATACTTCCTACAACCAGGTAAAGTGAGGAGTGAATGTACTCTACCATGTTGCTTTTGGCATTACATTAGCAGTCCAGAGATTAATAAAGTTTGCTACAGCAGTTTTAAATATCTTTTATTTTAGAAATATATGATTTAACTGTATTCACTTCATGTGTGCATAATGCTCAAATGCCAACACTCTTTTTACATTGTACCTTTGGGGCTCTTAAAAATACTGATCAGTAAGAGAACTGGCCATTTTTATTAACCCCTTAAGACCGCAGCCAAATGTACAAGTTGTGATCCAAAAAAAAATGTAAACAAACCACAGAATTTTACTATATGTCTGTTCAACAATAATTTACCTCTTTCATACTAAGTGCACCCACACTTATTATATATCATTTTGTTCAGGGGAAACAGGGCTTTCATTTAATATCAAACATTCATGTATGGAACTCCATTTTATATGAATAAAATCTAAAAAACTTGAAAAAATTATGAAATCTTGTTATTTTTCAATTTCAGCATGGCAATTTAACTGTTAATGTCAGAATACTATTCGGTTTTCCTGCAATAAAACATACATATTTGTATTCAGAAATGTCTCACGAGTAAAACAGTACCCCCCATGTATAGGTTTTATGGGGTTTTGGAAAGTTACAGGGTCAAATATACGACTTGTCCATTATTTTATTTTCTGCATAGAAATTTGACAGATTGGTTTGAGTGACCTAGGTTGCCTTTTAGACCGTATGGCAGCCCAGAAATGAAAATTACCCCCATCATGGTATACCATTTGAAAAAGTAGACATCCCAGGGTATTCAAAATGGGGTATGGCCAGTCTTTTGTAGTAGCCACTTGGGCACAAACCCTAGCCAAAGTTAGCGTTTTTTTTGTGTTTTCTTTTTTTTACATAAAATCTGTACTTTCACTGATAATATTATTGTTAGTATATAGTTTACTGCCCTGAAACACTCCTAGTTCTGCTCAGTGAGGTCTCACGAGCGCCATGGTACCCCCCATGTATAGGTTTTATGGGGTTTTGGAAAGTTTCAGAGTCATATATACGGCTTATCCATTTATGCTTTTTCACCTTGAAATTTGTCAGATTAGTTTGCAGTGTCCAGGCTGCCTTTGAGACCGTATGGCAGCCAAGAAATGAAAATTACCCCCATCATGGCATACCATTTGAAAAAGTAGACATCCCAGGGTATTCAAAATGGGGTATGCCCAGTCTTTTCTAGTAGCCACTTGGGCACAAACCCTAGCCAAATTTAGTGTTTTTTTTTTTTTTTTTGCATTTTTCACATAAAATCTGTACTTTCACTGATAATATTATTGTTAGTATATAGTTTACTGCCCTGAAACACTCCTAGTTCTGCTCAGTGAGGTCTCACGAGCGCCATGGTGCCCCCCATGTATAGGTTTTATGGGGTTTTGGAAAATTTCAGGGTCATATATACGGCTTATCCATTTATGCTTTTTCACCTTGAAATTTGTCAGATTAGTTTGCAGTGTCCAGGCTGCCTTTGAGACCGTATGGCATCCAAGAAATGAAAATTACCCCCATCATGGCATACCATTTGAAAAAGTAGACATCCCAGGGTATTCAAAATGGGGTATGCCCAGTCTTTTCTAGTAGCCACTTGGGCACAAACCCTAGCCAAATTTAGTGTTTGGTTTTTTTTTTTGCATTTTTCACATAAAATCTGTACTTTCACTGATAATATTATTGTTAGTATATAGTTTACTGCCCTGAAACACTCCTAGTTCTGCTCAGTGAGGTCTCACGAGCGCCATGGTACCCCCCATGTATAGGTTTTATGGGGTTTTGGAAAGTTTCAGGGTCATATATACGGCTTATCCATTTATGCTTTTTCACCTTGAAATTTGTCAGATTAGTTTGCAGTGTCCAGGCTGCCTTTGAGACCGTATGGCAGCCAAGAAATGAAAATTACCCCCATCATGGCATACCATTTGAAAAAGTAGACATCCCAGGGTATTCAAAATGGGGTATGCCCAGTCTTTTCTAGTAGCCACTTGGGCACAAACCCTAGCCAAATTTAGTGTTTGTTTTTTTTTTTTGCATTTTTCACATAAAATCTGTACTTTCACTGATAATATTATTGTTAGTATATAGTTTACTGCCCTGAAACACTCCTAGTTCTGCTCAGTGAGGTCTCACTAGCGCCATGGTACCCCCCATGTATAGGTTTTATGGTGTTTTGGAAAGTTACACGGTCATATATACGGCTTATCCATTTAGGCTTTATTACATTGAAATTTGGCAAAGTGATTTTCTGGGCCTCTATCGCATTTGAGAGAGCATGGCAGCCTGGGTAATAACATTTCCACTATTATGGCATACCATTTTCAAAAGTAGGCAACCCAGAGTATAACAAATGGCATAATTTGAGATGTTTGGTCTAGCCATTTTAACAGAAATGCTGGGCCCATGTAGCGATTTCTACTTTGATTTTTGTCTTTTTAATCAGATAAATAGCATTTTCACTGGAAATGTCACAATACAGATATTAGTTAGTGCACTAGAGACTTGGTATTTTGATTTAACACTGTCTTCTGAATATAACGGTACCCCCACGTACTATTATTTCCGATTTTACTGATAAGTCACAGGGCGAAATATATTAGATGCCCTTTCAGCTTGTAAGTTTGCCAATATTATTTTCTGGGCCTATGTAGCTTTTCAGAGAGTATGGCAGCCTGGGTAATAACATTCCCACCGTTATGGCAAACCATTTTCAAAAGTAGGCACCCCAGAGTATAACAAATGGCATAATTTGAGATGTTAGGTCTAGCCATTTTAACAGAAATGCTGGGCCCATGTAGCGATTTCTACTTTGATTTTTGTCTTTTTAATCAGATAAATAGCATTTTCACTGGAAATGTCATAATCCTGATATTAGTTAGTGCACTAGAGACTTAGTATTTTGATTTAACACTGTCTTTTGAATATAACAGTACCTACATGTACCATGTTTCCAGGTTTTTATTATATCACATGAATAGAACAGTACCCCACATACACTTTGATCTGAAGGCAGAGAGAGGCAGAGAGGGGCAGATAGATATCACATAGAGAGTCACTGTGTGAAAAGTTTGAGAAGTAAAAAAAACGAAAAAAAAAAACTATTTTTTGTAACCCTTTCAGTGCTAATCACAGCATTAACCCTGTGATCAGTTTTTTATTGGGAAGTCACATTTCAAGTACTACAAATGTAGTATTTTGAGTTGTTTGGTGTAGCCACTTTAGAATGGCTAGCGTAAACAGGGACAGGCCAAGGTCAGGGGAATCCAGAATTCAGAGTAGTCGGTAAAACAAGCCAATGGGTCGGTACAGGCAGCTAACAAAGCGTAGTCAGGACAAGCCGAGGTCAGAAATCCAGGTAAATCAAGCAAACAAACTGCCAAAGTCCCATACAGAGTGATTCAGAAATTCAGCTCTGTATGGTAGACTTTGAAACAGTCTGTTATGCAGAGGGCGGGTAGAGATGGGCAGGTTGGACAATAAAAACTGGAGTCCTTTCGGACTCCTTTCTTGTAGCAAACACAGCACTTTTTTTGGGGAGCTTTTTTACTAGGGGTGGATGGGATTCGGGAAGGGAAGATTTTGCCACAAAGTCTTTGGAGATCTCCTGATTCCAAAGTGGGATTGGGGGGCTGGGTAAATAACATACGGCACAAAATGCTTAATGTGAATTCGAGGAAAGGGCAGGGCCTACCTATGACCTCTTTTGTATAGAGGACATAGGCATTGAAAATTGCAATCTGGCTCACGTAGATTGCAATTTTCTTGTACCAGGTCCTAGTTTTTCGGTTCACCAGATAGGGCTGTATGCATTGGTCAGCCAAGCCACTCCCACCAAAAACTTGCTGTAGTCTACAATGCACTTCGGCTTTTCCAGATGCTCAGTGCTACCTCTCACAGACACTGGCACTGTACTTTCGTCATGCATCGTAGACAGCATGTATACATCTTTCCTATCTCTGAAGCGAAGGGCAAGCAACTCATCCTGGCGGAGAGCTGAAGAGGAACCTCTACTGCTTCTGCCACTTGCCAGGGCTTGGGGGAAACCCCTGCGATTCTTCCTCACTGTGCCACAGGCTAGGGTTTCAAAACAATATAAATTTTTAAATAATTCTATACTGGTATAATAATTGTCAACCCATAGCCTATATCCCTTATTCAACAAGGGAAGGATTAGATCCCAAACAATCTTGCCACTTGTACCCACAGAATCAGGGCATCCTGGTGGGTCAAGATGGCTATCCTTCCCCTGGTAAATGCGAAACGCCCATGTGTAACCAGTACAGGATTCACATAATTTATAAAATTTAACGCCATATCGGGACCGCTTCGATGGAATATATTGCTTAAATAGCAGTCGACCTTTAAATTTCATAAGGGACTCGTCAATTGAAATATCTTTATCGGGGACATAATTTTCAGAAAATTTGTCTGACAGGAGTTGAATAAAGGGCCGAATTTTATATAGCCTGTCAAACAGTGGGTCGTTTCTAGGGGGACACAGCGAGTTATCATTAAAATGAAGGAATCGCAGCAGTTGCAGGTAGCGATCCCTCAACATAACCTCAGGGAAAAGAGGTGTAGCCAGGATACGTTGCTTGCTCCAGTAGGACCTGATACTGGGCTTTTTTACAATACCCATCATTAGGGTTAAAGCCCAAAACCGCTTCATCTCTGCAACATTCGTGGGTCTCCACATATTCCTGCGACCATGATGGGACCCCGGATGTGCAGAGAGATATTGCATAGCAAACAAATTCGTTTGCTGAGCCATGAGCTCAAATATATCGTCTGACATAAAGAGCTCAAAAAAACGAATTGGCTCGCAGTCGTCCACTGTTACAGTGATGCCAGGTGTAACAGTGAACGGCGGTATTTCTGGGGCCATCATATTTGGAGGCACCCAGTCTCTGCCTGGCATTGGGCTTGCTGAGCGTCCTCTTGTGAGTGGTGGTGGGGCACCATCACTTGAGGTCTCACTCAGAGGCTCAATGTCAGAGGCAGTGATAGTGTCACTGTCTTGCAGAGTGTCACTATCACTGCCTGCCAGAATGGCATACACCTCCTCGGCTGAGTAGCGACGTGCCATTCTAGGGGGACAAATTAATTAATTTATATACTAAAGTGGGTAATTAATTATCTACCTGCCTAACACCTACTACCCGCCCTCAAAAAATAATATAAATGTACTGATCACAGTATAGGCAGCTGCAATCAGTACACTGAAAGGGTTATTTTCAGATCTATAAAAATAACCCTAAAAAAAGTCAGTCTGATCAGAGAGCCCTCTGATCACAGTGATCACTGATACAGTACTGTACAGCAGATAAACTGTACAGTTTAGTGATCACGGCAGCGGGGAAAGGGTTAAGGGAGATTTGGTTTGCTGCGACTGACACAAAGGGTAAAAAAAAATTAGAAATAATTTTTTTGACCCAAAAAAGTTTTTAAAACTGAAAGGGTTATTTTTAGATCTGTAAAAATAACCCTAAAAAAGGTCAGTCTGATCAGAGAGCCCTCTGATCACAGTGATCACTGATACAGTACTGTACAGCAGATATACTGTACAGTATAGTGATCACGGCAGCGGGGAAAGGGTAATGGAGATTTGGGTTGCTGCGACTGACACAAAGGGTAAAAAAAAATTAGAAATAATTTTTTTTTGATCCAAAAAAAAAATAATAAATAAATACCCTAATCAGGTTGATCACAGTAATATGCTGTGATCAGCACTGAAAGGGTTAAATAAAATATAAATTTTAAAACTTTAAAAAAAAATTTAAACTTTCTTTTTCCACAGGAGCTGCAAAAACCACGATCTCTCTGCCTCTCTCTCTCAGATCGAAGTGAGGTGAGGAGAGGGGCAGAGACAATGTGTCAGCCAGTGATCTGAGATCATTGGCTGACACATACTAACAGTGATCACAGTGACTGGCTGTCACTGTGATCACCTCCTACAGATCGCGGTAATTGGCCACAGGGGGAGTGCCTGGGAGGTACAGGCATGCCCCCACCGCGATCTGTAGGGGGCTAATGGCTGCAGATACATGTGTCAGCCAATAGGCTGACACATAGTAACACTGATCGCACTGACAGGCTATGGCAGCCTGTCAGTGTGATCTGATTGCAGCCTGACAGTGCAGATCGCGGTCACTGACCCCAGGGGGGCTGCCTGGGGGGCCAGGCATGTCCCCCGACCGCGATCTGCTGCAGGAGAATGCGGCCGGCTCCATGTGTCAGCCGATTTCAAATCGGCTGACACATGGTAAATACCGATCGCAGTGACAGCCTGTCACTGCGATCAGAAGCTGCAGACCGCGGTCCCCAGGCACAGGGGGGCTGCCTGGGGGGCCAGGCATGTCCCCCGACCGCGATCTGCAGCGGCCATGTGCCGCCGGCCACGTGGGGGGTAAGACCGCACAGGACGTACTATGCCGTCCTGCGGCGTTTAGAGCCGCCCAAATAAGGACGGCATAGTACGTCCTGCGGTCTTAAGGGGTTAATCCATTTTTGTTCACATCTCTTTGGAAAATTTATTTTGGCTTTTATACTAATATTTCAGATAAAGGACACTATAAACTGTCCAAAGCTGAATGAATTAGTTAAAATTATGTTAATTTGCACCATGTTAATTTTTTACATTTGTTTGCAAAGCAATAAATACTTTATAAAAAACAAACATGGGTTTACTTCAAGAAATAACAATACACCATGCTGGGAAGACCAAAATATGTACACAATATAGATTACAGAGCAGCACTGTTCCTTAATCTGAATTTTGTATATACAGTCATAGGAAAAAGAAAGTATTGATGTAGATGCCATGTGTAAAAAACTAAGTACAATTTGTGTTTCAATAGCTTAAAGAACCACCTCTAGCAGCAATAACTTAAAGTAATTGTTTTCTTTATGACTTTTTTAATCTCTCACATCATTGAGGAGGAATTCTGGCCCACTCTTCTTTACAACATTGCTTCAAGGTCCGTCGCTCGTGAGGTCCTGACACAGCATTTGAATCGGGTTGAGGTCTGAGCTTTGACTGGGCCATTGCAACACCTTCTTTTCTTTTTCAGTCATTCTATTGTAGAGTTGCTGTTGCATGACCCAATTCTGGCAAAGCTTTATCTGTCGGACAGATGGCCTCACATTTGACTCTACAATACTATTGCATTCAGAGGAGTTCATGGTCTACTCAATGACTGCAGGGTACCCAAGTGTGGCAAACAAGCCCAAATTATCACTCCCCACCACCGTGCTTGACAGTTTGCATGATGTGTTTGTGATGAAACTCTGTGTTTGGTTTTTGCGAAAGTGGCGCTGTGCATTTTGGCCAAACATCTCCACTTTGGTCTTGTCTGTCCAAAGTTCATTGCTCCTGAAGTCTTGTGGTTTTTTTCAAATGCAACTTTGCAAATCTAAGCCGTGTTGCCATTTTCATTTTAGGGAGAAGAGGCTTTGTTTGGCAACCCTTCAAACAAACCATACTTGTTAAGTCTTTTTTTTTTATTGTACTGTCATGCACTTTAACATTTAACATGCTACCTGAGGCCTGTGGAGTCTGAGATGCAACTCTTGGGGTTTTTGCAATTTTTCTGAGCATTGCATGCTCTGACCTTGGGGTAAATTTGCAGGGACATCCACTCCTGGGAAGATTGACAACTGTCTTGAATGTTTTCCTCATGTGAATAATCTTTCACAGTGTACAATGATGGACTTTAAATTGTTTGGAAATAACCTTATAATTCTTCCCAGTTTGATAGGCAGCAACAATTGAACAAAGATTATTGCTGATGTCTAATATGTACCGTATATACTCGAGTATAAGCCGACCCGAATATAAGCCGAGGCCCCTAATTTTACCCCAAAAAACTGGGAAAACTTATTGACTCGAGTATAAGACTAGGGTGGAAAATGCAGCAGCTACTGGTAAATTTCTAAATAAAATTAGATCCTAAAAAAGTTATATTAACTGAATATTTATTTACAGTGTGTGTATATAATGAATGCAGTGTGTGTGTGTGTATGAATGCAGTGTGTATATGAATGTTGTGTGTGTATGCAGTGTGTGTATGAATGCAGTGTGTATATAATGAATGGAGTGTAGTGTGTGTATATGAGTGCAGTGTGTGTATGAGTGCAGTGTGTGTATAATGAATGCAGTGCAGTGTGTATGAGTGCAGTGTGTATGCAGTGTGTATATAATGAATGCAGTGCAGTGTGAATGCAGTGTGTATGTATGAGTGCAGTGTGTGTGTATGAATGCAGTGTGTATATAATGAATGCAGTGCATTGTGAATGCAGTGTGTATGTATGAGTGCAGTGTGTGTGTATGAATGCAGTGTGTGTGTATGAGTGCAGTGTGTATATAATGAATGCAGTGTAGTGTGTGTATATGAGTGCAGTGTGTGAGTGCAGTGTGTATATAATGAATGCAGTGCAGTGTGTGTATGAGTGCAGTGTGTATGTATGAGTGCAGTGTGTGTATGAGTGCAGTGTGTATGTATGAATGCAGTGTGTATGCAGTGTATGTATGAATGCAGTGTGTGTATGAATGTAGTGTGTATATAATGAATGGAGTGCAGTGTGTGTATATGAGTGCAGTGTGTGAGTGCAGTGTGTATATAATGAATGCAGTGCAGTGTGTGTATGAGTGCAGTGTGAATGCAGTGTGTATGTATGAGTGCAGTGTGAATGCAGTGTGTATGTATGAGTGCAGTGTGTATGTATGAGTGCAGTGTGTATGTATGAGTGCAGTGTGTATGTATGAATGCAGTGTGTATGCAGTGTGTGTATGAGTGAGTGTGTGTATGAATGCAGTGTGTGTGAGTGCAGTGTGTGTGTGAGTGCAGTGTGTGTGTGTGTGTGTGTGTGAGTGCAGAGCATTGGTGGGGTGGGCATTTTATTAATTATTATTATTATTTAATTATTATTGTAATATATATATTTTTTTATGTTATTATTTTTTTTATTATTATTTTTTTTTAATTTTATTATTATTTTTTTTATTTATTTTTTCGTCCCCCCTCCCTGCTTGTTAGCTGGCCAGGGAGGGGGGCTCTCACTCCCTGGTGGTCCAGTGGATGGGCTGTAGGAGGGGGGCTGTCAGGAAGCTGTTACTTACCTTCACAGCAGCTCCTGTCAGCTCCCTTCTCTCTCCTCCGTCCATGCAGCTCCCAGGTCAGCTCCCTCTGCAAGTCTCGCGGCCGCGCGGAGCGTTGCCACGGTAACCCGTGGCAATGCTCTGACCCCGCGGCTCTCGCGAGAGTTGCAGAGGAAGCTGACCTGGGAGCTGCACGGACGGAGGAGAGAGAAGGGAACTGACAGGAGCTGCGGTGAAGGTAAGTTACAGCTTCCTGACAGCCCCCGGTCCTTGTCTGTATTATGGCAATGAAAATTGCCATAATACAGACAACTGACTCGAGTATAAGACGAGTGAGTGTTTTTCAGCACAAAAAATGTGCTGAAAAACTCGTCTTATACTCGAGTATATACGGTACTAAAGAATCATCACATGATAATAATGGATTCTTTAGCTCCACTATTACATCAATGATTACACATTAAAGGAACAGTATCACAAGCACCCTTATTACTCATTTTATATCCACTTAGCAATTCCCTATCTCTTTGTTTAACCAAATTCAGAGATCCCTCAACATCTTGTTTTTTAGGCTAATTTTTTGCCGTACAGTCAATTTTCATTTTTTCCAGGATGTTCCAAAAAATAATTCTCAGATGTACAATTCTGTTTAAGTCTTTGAAACCGGCCTTTAAGAATATTTCTTTTAGTTCTGGCAACTCGAGTAATAGATATAATCATTGTCTTTCACTGGTTTGAAATGTGTTTTAGTAGCTATAGTTTGATCATGCATAAAAACATTAAAACCTAACCACAATTCCTCTGTCATTATTTTTCAAAGGATAAAAAACAAATTAGTTATTAGACATGTGCACCAATGAAATTTTCGTTTTCTACAAAAGATTTCGTTTTAAATAAAAATGTTATTTGTCAATCCCGAATTTCGTCTTCAAACCATTCGTTTTCGAACGAAAATCGTTAAAAATGTGTTCGTTTGGGGGCGGAGCCAGCAGGGGATCAGGTCGGTCGCAAAACTCTGAGCTCCGCGTCTCAGGCCGTGAAACAGACGCTTAAACATCGGTTAAAAGCCCCAAAACCAAGCGACTCACTCACCAGGGGTGTGCTGAAACACCATGGGCAAAAAAACAAAAAAAACTAGGGCAGATAAGGCCCCCACGAGCCGCGACATCGGAGAACTGTTCCGCAGCACGACTAAGGCCGCATGGGACAAGATGGCGACGGCGGACGACTTGTACTCATACTCTTCAGACGACTTTACTGCCAACCAGGATATGGGAACAACTCCCAATACAGCATCAGCACCAGCTACCGCAAAAGCCACAGCCAAACCGGGAGAACCGGTGACAGCGGACCTGCTGCAACAAATGCTGAGTGAACTACGCAAAAACATTGCGGCGAACATGGCAAACTATAAAACCGCCATAGACACAGCAACCGACAAAATCGGCAGGCTAGAGGACAAGTCCGACACCCAAAACGCACGGCTAACAGCAGTGGAACGACAAGTGGCTGACCTCCAGCACCAGCAAAAATCCTCCATAGACCGCATGGACGCTATGGAAGACCAGCGCAGGAGGTACAACCTAAAGGTCAGGGGGATTCCCGACTCCGTGGGGGCAACAGAGGCACCACACTACATTAGACGCCTCTTGCACACTATCCTGCCGCCTAAGCAAGCAAAGGCGATTCAGCTGGATGGAATGTTTCAGCTGCCAAAGCCCACCAGAGCCCCTGCGACAGCAACTATGGATCTAATAATACGATTTCAATCACTCCAACACAAAGCACTGACCATGGCAGGGCTCCGGGGAAAGTCCCCCTTACACTTCGAAGGATCAACCCTGTCCATCTACCCAGACCTAACCAGGTCCACCATGACGTGGAGAAAGGAGATGCAACCAAGCCTACAGCTCCTGAGAAACAGGGACATCCCCTACAAGTGGGGTACCCCAAGAGCAGTCATCGTGTCCCACGGAGGGACCACACACAGAGCACACAGCGTCCAGGAACTCGGCTCATTGCTTGGTCTCCTGGGGATCCAGTCGCCGCCACACCAGAGGGGTCTGAACCTATCGCATTTAAACCCTGCCGATATACCGGAATTCACGCCAGGCTGGGCCCAGAAACCGCAGGGACGCACAGCACCACCGTGAGAGACTTAACATGAGGTTCCCATCCCTCCCCATGCTTGGGGCCTGACTTTTCCTAGACATACCCTATAATTTTAAAACCGACCTACTCCCACACTCTGGCCAAAAGCATAGCTCCTTAGCAGACACAACTCATGCACCCAATCTCAATATACACCACACATAGCCCGATCACGTACGGCTTAACTAAAGTGAGCAGACGAACCTAAGAGCATACTGTTCAATAGTAGAAACCCCCACCATCCCCCACAATCAAACCGAGACGCACCGCTGTAGACTTGCAATGCAGGGGATGCCTACCTCAGTGGAATGTCTACCCGCACACACAACCACTAGTCAGCCACACACCACAATACCACTGAGGCAAATCGTGTCATGTTTATGTTTGTATTTACCCTTATACAAAATGTTCACACTGCACGTTACTGTTTTATTGATGACTTGTAATACTTGCAAAGCTGATGTTATGCACCTTGTGTTTTTTGAATGACATATACGTCACAAGTGCAGTGTGACGCAAAAAATAAAGAATAAAAAAAAAAAAAAAAAAAATGTGTTCGTTTTCATCCATTAGGACGAAAACAGCACTGCGCATGGGCAAAAAAAAAAAAAGCAAGGAGGGAGCCAGCATCTCTACCAGCTCCCTCCTTGTAAAAAAAATTATTACTACCCCCCTGCATTAAAATCCATGGGGGTCACTATGACCCCAATATTAATAAATGGGAGGTTAAATCCTCCTGAATGCCCCTACTCGCGGCAATGCCGCGAGTAGGGGCATGTCAACTAAACAGCGAGCAGCCAGTGGCTGCTCACTGTCATTACACACTAATTATAAATCAATATGGGGGTCACTCTGACCCCCATATGCCGCGAGTAGGGGTATATTGCCTAAACAAATTTAAAATTACAAGTGACTGGACAGCTATTGCTGCCCAGCACTAGTGCAATAAATGGGAGGAGGGGGGCTGGCACAGGTAAAATCCTGCTACCCCTACCTGTGCCAGCCCCCCCTCCCTGCAGTAGGGGCATGTCACCTAAACAGCGAGCAGCCAGTGGCTATTGCTGCCCAGTCGCTAGTTAAATAAGGGGGGACCTGACACAGGTCCCCCCTTCCCCCATGGTGGGGAACACACAAGTTAAAATAGGGGGGACATAGTGGCCCCCCTGGTCCCCACCCATTGCCCGTGGGTGGGGACCTTAAAATAATAACGAGGGGGGACCTAATGTCTCCCCCCAGTCCCCACCCAGTGCCCGCGTGTGGGGACCCTAATATAATAATTGTGGGGGGACCTAATGTCCCCCCCGGTCCCCACCCATGAGCGGTGGGTGGGGACCCTAATTTAATGATTGTGGGGGGGACCTAATGTCCCCCCCGGTCCCCACCCATGAGCGGCGGGTGGGGACCCTAATTTAATAATGGTAGGGGGGACCTAATGTCCCCCCCGGTCCCCAGCCATGAACGGCGGGTGGGGAAACTAATTTAATAATGATGGGGGGACCTAATGTCCCCCCACGGTCCCCACCCATTGCCCGCGGTTTGGAGACCTTAAAATAATTTAACTAGCGACTTGGCAGCAATAGCCGCCCAGTCACTAGTGTTTTAAAATTTTAATTTAGGCGATATGCCCCTACTCGCGGCATGCAGCGTGTAGGGACATTGGGGAGGGTTTAACCTCCTTTTTTATCAATATGGGGGTCCTATTGACCCCCATATTGATTTATATTTAGTTTTTTGACAGCGAGCAGACACTGGCTGCTCGCTGTCATTTAAACTTACATGGAAGTGAGAGAGCTGGTAAGAGTACTGTGGGAAAAGTAGCTATTTAGATTTAAATAGCTACTTTTTCCTATTGCAACATTGTTATAGTTTTATTATAACATTTTTGTTACATGTACTCTCTCTTACCATAGCTCTCACTCACTTCTATGTAAAATACTGTTTAGGTGACATGCCTCTACTGCAGGGAGGGGGGGGGGTCTGGCACAGGTAGGGTCAGCAGGATTTTACCTGTGCCAGCCCCCCCATTTATTGCACTAGTGACTGGGCAGCAATAGCTGTCCAGTCACTTGTAATTTTACATTTGTTTAGGCGATATGCCCCTACTTGCGGCAATGCCGCGAGTAGGGGCAATAGGGAGGATTTAATCAGAGCGACCCCCATATTGATTTATATTTAGTGTGTAATAACAGTGAGCATTTATTCAGGAGGAGCACAGTATTCAGGATTTAACCTCCCATTTATTAATATGGGGGTCACAGTGACCCCCATGGATTTTAATGCAGGGGGGGGTAGTAATATGTTTATTACAAGGAGGGAGCTGGTAGAGATGCCGGCACCCTCCTTGCTTTTTTTCGCGCGCGCTAATGGAAACAAAAATGGAAACGAAAAGGTAATCATTCGGCATTTCCACTTTCCTTTCGTTTCCATTATCGTATGTTGCTCTTTTGTTTACGTTTCTGCAGACGAATACAAAAACCACAGGAATTTCGGCCGAAAACGCTTTCATTCGAAAACGAATGCTCATGTCTATTAGTTATTGTTCCTTCCTTCTGCAAATTAAAAAAGGTCAACTATGTACCTGCGATATAGCACAAGGTTAGACTCCCATTCATGTTGGCCAGATATGTATGTCTCCTCCCAACAGGCCATAAAAAGATTGGCATAACTGGGAGCAAACCTTGTGCATATCGCAGTATCAGATACTTGTTGAAAAAATAGGCTAAAAACAGTTTGCTGACATTCTTGCCCCATCACAGCTGCAATTGCTGCTGAAGATAATACTCCTGTCAGGGACTCTTTAATGCTGAATGAAATGATGGCACAGGGGGACCTCAGGATACTATAACCAGTTTAATGAGATGAAGCAGACACAGTCCCTACAGTGTACCTGTAATTTATAGAATCTTCTATCTGTTCTATCCTGCCTAGCTATATAATTCTGGGACAAGTAACTTAATTACTGCTTAAAAGGTTGAGATTAGAGACACTACATTCATCAAGGTTCCCACCTTGTACATGTATGACAATGTGATGCTGGTAATAGTGGTTTGTCTCTTTCTAGAAAGTTATACTTCATTATCAAGTTATAAGCAAGTGTCTCAATAATGAAAAATACCATACCCAGTAGAGCAGAGGTAGCCGCAGGGGGCATTAAGGGAGTTGCGTCAGAAAGACTGGGAAAGCGAAGACGACTCCGCACCCAGGATAGAGATAACATTCATGGCATGGGATACGCCATATAGGAGACTATTTATGTCTGACCAAAAACTCCCAAGGGTCACAGTCAGCTCTGCTGCCCCTGAGGAAAAATCATTGAAACGGCTCTCAGGCCCATCACCCTCAGCCATCATAGGGAGAGGGTTGTTATGTAAAACGAAAAATGTATTGTCCATTAGATAAAACAGACTTGAGATAATATATAAAGGGAATACATAATTATTTAAAATAAATAAAAGAAATAGTCAGAAAGATCAGGTCCCTCTGGGAAGAAAAACAACTAGTAAAGTAAAGGCTCATGTGATCTGGACACATTCATGCAATTCCCATCATTAAATATGGCAAAATACAAAGGCATAAACAGGGAGGTAGCATGAGAAAATCTGTAAATACACATTAAGAAAAAACTAAAAGCATAAACCTAGCAGGACAGGGTTGAGTAACCCATAGGAGAAAAGAAACAGTTAATTAGGCATAATATATAACATTAAACAGAGTACCTGAATGGTGGAGCGCCCAGGAAAAGAAGAAACCTCAGAGGCCGACAGGGCAAGGGGAGGACGGCCGGGCAGGAGGAGAGGGAACCCAGGAAGCCTGCAGGAAGATGGCCGCTGCATGAGGTAGAAGCACCTCGGGAATAGCAGAAAGTGCAGGGGAGGGTCGCGTGTATGGTACACATGCGGTCCGACCCTTCTGCACCCAGGGAGCCACCGTCGCGAGGAGCGGAGGCACGCAAACTCCTCTCTGACCGCAGCACCCATGGCCACCCACCAGGAGGCCACCCAACGAGAAGAGGAGAGGGTAGGAGAGGGCGAGGACGGCAGGGAAAAAACGACCGGCCGGCAGGGGAGAAAAACCAAGCAGGGCACACCACGCAGGCACAGGAAGGGGCAAAGGTAAACAGAAGCCCCAGAAAAAACATATAATACATAATACTCAATCAAAGAAATTCAATAAATAACACATTAGACAGAGAGTGAACAAAGAGTACTTATCTGGTCTGAGAGCAGCAAAGAAAGAGGGGGATTGTGGGAGACACAGGCCTTTTATAGTCACTTCCTCTGTTTTGTGATTGGTTGCCTGTGTGCCTATGCAGTTTTTTCTTTCATTTTGATATATTTATATTTCTCTATCTTTTCTGCTGAGAGTAATAAAATTCATAATTTGTATAAATATATATTACTGAGCTTGAAACATTCTCAGACTCTCGAATTGACTGTTTTTTTAATGTATTTTCCAATTTCGTTGTTAATTCATCCCCATTATCTATTTAGTAAATAAACCATTTTGGAAGTGAATAACTACCTCTCTGTCACTCTCAGCCAAAGGCTGGTTAATGATCATGTGCATTGCAGTTCAGCAGCCGTGTATTTGAAATTATAATATTTTTTTGGGCACAGAATCAAACATATTTTTGCGTGAAAACATGCTGTCATACACCAAGTTATCTTTCAAGTCAAAAGGCAGAAATCTCTTTAGCTACGGGGTACTTTTTTTTTATTTATTACAAATCATTTCTGGCAGCAGAGTGAGAGTTGTTTCCTGTACTATAAGTTTGAGCTATAAAAATTATTTTGTAAAAATAAAGAATCATGCAAATATATATAAAAGTGTTTTAAACACTTTCTGTTAAAGGATACCTGAGATACATCATTTTTATGTATATTTAACTAATTTGTGGAATATTTCTCCATCCTATAACAAAATTATAGACATGTTGTGACATGTTTAGTTAAACTGAGCATAAAAGGAAAAATAATACTGTAAAATACAGCAGGTTTGTAAAATAAGAGAAATATAAACAGTCAATTAAGTCAATGGTGGGCACCTGTAATTAATATGTTGTATTTTTGGGAATGGCATAATATCAGTGGAATATCCTGGCATCATTTTATGTCAAATAAATAGCTAGATACAGGAGCCATATACATTTTACAGCAAGCTGATTATAAGACTTGATATGTACACGGAGACATCCCTAATTTCTCTTCTACCTGGTTGCTGTTCTACAGCACCGCACACCCTAAGCCGTGCTGACTCCTGTACAGTGTCAGAGGCATGGTGGTGCATTGAGAACAATTTGGTAAAACATCTGAAACACCTCCATTGGAAAAAAAAAGTATTAATGAAAATTTAGATTTTTTTTTACGTTTCCCTTTCAAAAGTGCTGTTTTGTGAATAGATTATTTAATTGTAAAACAAAACTAAAACTGCCCTGATTTTTCCACTTAGTGAATAAGCATGTATCTAACAGGGACAAGGACATTTCATTAAAGGTACACTTACGGTGAAGCTGATTATTTCAGTGCAGTCTGTGGCAGTTTTAGGATACAACTTTTGCCAGATGTTAACTGTCAGCCGAAAGTATTTATCCTCATTGTAGTCCCTGTGGTAAATACATCATTAACCCATTGGCTGCCGTTAGACTTTGCTCCATATTCTGGGATACATTGCTTGGACCGCAGCTGTGTCTCAGTTAAAAGGTCTCTAGGGCGTCACGTTCTGCTTTTAATAGTAATCGGACGGGTTTGTGATGTCTTATACATTATTACACTAAAACATCAATCAATGGAATCCTGATGTGCATTACAAATAATCTACAAATAATTTAATATATACAATACATTTGCCACATGACTGGCATAACTTGTATATTTAAAATTAAAGTCATAATATACTTTATGTGCAAAAATTAGACAGAAGGAAAGAAAATGGGAAAAAGGAGAACCGCCCACTAAAGATGGGTGGAGTCCATTCCCACTTCTAACTACTCCCTTAGGTAGAGGGTCACAAAATTATGGTAATAAATCTTTATTTCTAGTAATGGGTAAACAAGTTTACCTGACAAAAATACATATTGAACTTTAATTTTTGAATTTTTAAAAAAAGGATAGTAAATATACCCTAGCAAAAGTGTTAAAGTGATTGGTGAACAAATTCACCCGAAAAAAATATAAAAATAATAAATAATATTAAACACACCCTAACGAAAGTGTTTTTAAAGTGGAAGATGCAAAACCATCTATTAAAAGCCTGGAAATGTTCCCATGTAGGTACCCATATATGTTATAGGGGACAGGGGTGGGTAAGAGTACAGAGACCTAAAAAAAGGATCAGAATAACCAGCATACACCTCCCCTATATCGGGTAGAGCTAATAGTCAGATTCTAGCAATACAGAGCAGTAAAAGTAATGGAGAGTGGATATTTGCTGCAAAAGCGGCGGTCAAGGTATAAGGAGCTGGTAATTAACGTGGTTACTTAGCATAAATATACAGGGAAGTATAAACAAATCCTTCTCACGGTCTGTTTAGCTGTTAATATATCTCGGATCTGTTCAACTATTCCTCCGTGTGATAGGTGACACCATGGGGGAGTGAACAGTCCTACCAGCATACACTTAGTGAGAAATACCTCTGTATAAATGTCCTTAACCAAATATCCAGCTCACATCCATAACAGCTGCTGCTTCAAGGCAGCCTCTTTCTATCCCTCAAGACTTGAGTAGTGGGACCAGCGGCTAGCGGCAGACAGAGAGTAGCAGAGAGGTAAGTACAGTTGTTACTAGTGTGGACGTGTAGGAGAATTCGAATCCCAGCGGATACAAAGTGAACTGCCTATGAACACGCCCTGAACTAACTGACTACCTTGTAGCAAACTCAACTGCTGCTTCGAGGCAGCCTAATAGTATCCCTCAAAATTATGTGCTAGAGTCGGCATAGACATAGTGGGAGCCCAGGTAAGTATAAACTTCAGAGTGAATGCATCGGCAAAGAGCAAGCCCGCAAGCTCGACGCGCGTTTCGGCGTTACTGGACGCCTTTCTCAAGAGCTACTCAGTGTGAGTTCCCGGACCTGTTTATAAGGGGGGTTCTAGCCCCTCCTCCCCTTGGTAATCATCCAATCCGTACTTACTTGAGTTTAAGTGGATTACGCCACCCACTCCCTCTCCAGGCCAATCCTGGAGGGGCCAGTGGGCGTGTTGGGAAAAAGGGCATCACTGCTAAACTGGTGCAGGGCCCTTATATCCCTAAAGGGGAGCGAGTACCAATGGTTTATACTGTGAAAACACAAAATGTTGCACAGTGTCCATAGTGCATAACTCTTGTCTATGACTCAGTAATTGGGTACAGAATAAGTCAAGATCAACTGGGATCATTGAGACAGAAGTACAAAGTCTGTCTGTTCATCGTCAGGCAGGGGGTGTGATCGCTCCACTATAGGGGGCTGAGTAACTCTCCGGCAGTATGGCCTGGATACAAAGTATCTCCCAGTGCAGCGGACCTCTTCCTTTTGTGTCGAGGTAGTTATCCCCGCTGTAGCGACAGTAGTCTAGATTATAGTAGTGTAGGTGCTGAACCAGTGTACATAGGTCCCCACTGGGGCACCTCATTCTAGAAGTGTACCTTATTGAGTCAATTAGACATAAGTTAGTCACCTGTTGACAGGTAGCGACATGGTGATCTTGTAAAAATTGTTGGTATTCGGAGGTTAGTATTACCATGAGCTGTGTACATATAGTAGTCACTATTAATCCACACACTGTATATTGGTTGCCAGTAGATTAACATTTAGAAAAATATATAGTATCAAGAAAGAAAGAGAGAAAAGGAAAATATACTATAAGCACTTTTGACTGGTGCCTGATGTATCAAATAAATGGAGAGAAAGAAAACCCCTCGTTTAGACCTTTAGGGTTTAGGGTGTTCAGTTTATAGATCCACCTACACTCTCTTTGACGTAGGATCTTGTCATAGTCACCTCGTCTCTGTTCGCGTTTTACGAGTTCAAGGCCACAAAAACGTATATCTTTAGAGGACCCATCGTGGCATTCCTTGAGATGTCTAGAGATTGGGGTATCTAGACGGTTTTTTGGGGACCTGACGTGTTCCTTAATACGTTCTTTAAAAGCCCGGAATGTTTTACCCACATACATCATCTTGCAACTACAAGTGAGCAGGTATACTACCCCCATTGAGTTGCAGTTGAAAAAATGGGAAATTTGGAAGGTTTGTTTGCCTTCACTGTCACTTACGCTTTTGGAATCTCTAAGGATAAATCTGCAAGCCACACATCTGCCACAGGCATATGAGCCTGTTGGGATCTTGCGTCCCAGCCATGTGGGGTTTGTGTTTTGTCTAGTTGAAAAATGGCTGGGGACAAGAATATCCCTGAGGTTCTTACCTCTCCGGGCTGTTATGGAGGCTTGAGGGCTCAATACATCCTTAAGATGGGTATCTTTAAGGAGAATGGGCCAAAACTTCTGAATGGAATGTTTGACCTCGTTCCAGCCGGTATCGAAAGTCCCTATCATCCTGATTGTTTTCTTATTAGTGTTGTCAGGATAGGGTGATTCTGTCAATAGGTCCTCCCTGTCAGTTAACAGTGCCCTTTTATAGGCCCTCTTGAGGCACCTATTCGGGTACCCCTTCTCCTTGAACTGTTGTCTCAGAGCTATGGCTTTCAATTGGAAGTCCGATGTATCTGTGCAATTGCGCCGCAGCCTGAGATATTGTCCTGTGGGAATACCTTGCTTTAAGGGGCTAGGATGGAAACTGTCCCATTTTAATAGGGAGTTGGATGCAGATGGTTTCTTGAATAGGGTGGTTTTTAAGGAGCCGTCATTACAGACCGAAATAGTTAGGTCTAGAAAATTTAAAGTTGAGCCCCCAAATTCTGCAGTAAATCTAAGGTTATCTTCGTTGATGTTTAGGAGGGACACGAAATTGTCGAATTCCTCACAAGTGCCCTGCCACACTATAATGACATCGTCAATATACCTGTGCCAAGAAATAATCTTGGATATAAAGGGAGAAAGACTGTCAGATGTCCTCATCTGTTCTTCCCACCAGCCCAGGTGGAGGTTGGCATACGATGGAGCACAAGCCGTGCCCATCGCCGTACCTCTCACCTGGTGGTAGTACTTATTGTGGAACAAGAAGTAGTTATGGGACAGAATGAAGTTGAGGAGTTTTAGGGTAAAGGTAGTGTGTGCTTGATATTCAGGGCCTCTTCTGTCTAAAAAGTGTTTGACATGTTGGATCCCTCTTTGGTGAGGGATGGAGGAATAAAGTGCCTCAACATCGAGGCTACAAAGGTTTGCAGTTGGTTCTATCTTTTGGTTAAGAAGTAAAGATAAAGCCTGTTTTGTATCCCTGATGTATGAGGGTAAACGTTCGACAAAAGGTCTGAGCATCTGGTCAATATAAAGGCTGCCGTTCTGGGTGAGATTGTTAATCCCAGAAACTATTGGGCGGCCTGGTGGATCCTCCAGACATTTGTGGATTTTCGGCAGGCAGTAGAAGGTTGCTATCCTTGGTTGACGGTTGAGGATAAAGTGATATTCCCCATCCGATAGCAACCCTCCACTGCGGCCATCGTCCAAAATTGCTTTGTAACTCTGGAGAAAAGTATTAGTAGGGTCAGAAGGGATAATTGTGTAGGTATCTTCATTATTCAGAACCTTCTTCACCATTTTCTCATAGTTAGATGTGTCCATGACTACAACATTGCCCCCCTTGTCTGCCTGTTTAATGATCACATCATTGTTGTCTTTAAGTGATTTAAGGGCCGTCTGTTCTTTTTTGGACAGATTGTCATGAGGAAAGGAGTGGAGGTTATTATATTGTATACCCTCAATCTCGCTCTTGACGGCCTCAAGAAATAAATCAATATTTCTGAAAGATGAAAAGTTGGGAGTAAAGTGACTTTTAGGTTTTAATTCAGTGTGTTTAAATGATGGTTGTATATCATTCTCGTCAAGGAGGGAGACTAGAGTGTTTAGACATTCAATGTCCCTACCAGAGAGACCTAAAGATTTAGCTTTCTTCTCTTTGTTTAATTCATGAAATTTGTGAAGTGCCAGCTTCCGTACGAATAGGTGTAGGTCTTTAATCCATATGAATCTATCAAAAGCTGGAGTAGGGACAAATGAAAGGCCTTTTTCCAAGATATTGAGCTGAAATTTATCTAGTTGACACGATGATAGGTTGATTACTTGCAATTTTGGAGTATAGGTGGTTATAGGTACAGGGTCAGGTTTTAATACCGTCTTCTTCTTCCCCCTCTCCTCCCCTCTCTGTCTCTCCCTCTGTCCCTGTTTCTGGTTTGGAACCGTGTTTGATAGTTGGGAAATTCTTCCTGTTGGCTTATTTCTAAAAAATCCACCCCTTTGTTTTTTAGAATGCTACGGGGGTTAGCAGTGTTAGAGGGGGTTTGAGTCGGGGGTTGTGAGTTTGACGGTGTATTGTTGGAATCAGGGTCAGAAGAGTCGTAATCGGAAGTTAGGTAGTTTTCAGAGTTCCGTCTCAAGCGGCGGGTGGGGAAATTGTAAATATTACCGGTTTGATAATCCCTAGAATCTCTGAGAAATTTCTGGTGCTTCCTAAATTTAATTGACTCCTGATACCTTTCCAAGTTTAGCTTAAGTTTACTTTAAAGGGGTGGGAAAGTGGGTTCCCCTTTAAACTGGTTAAGTTTTTCTATTTCCTCTCCAAGTTTTAAGTTGGTGTTGTCTAGTTTAGCTTTCTCAAATGTACATATAATTTCCATAAACCTTCTCGAACAGGTTCCAGCTGAGAGTTCCCACTCTTTCATGAAATCAGAGTTATCGGTGTAAGCTGTGGGAATGTTCCTTACTCTGAGACCCCTCGGGATCATATCTTTCTTGATATAGTTTTCTAAGGAGGATATTTCCCAACATGTCCTAATTTGTTGTTTGTAAGTTTTTGTTACTGTATTAAAGGACTGATTAATGTCGGGAGAAGCATAGTTGTTTTCAAGATTATCGTTGGAAAATACATTTTCGGCGTCTTTACACCATGTATTGAAATCCTGCTTATTAGATAAAAAAACAGCCATAGTGTTCGAAGTGACGCGTAACCTAGGTATTGAAACCTTAAAGTTTATAACAAAAGAAGAGGAAGAGACTAAGAATGTAAGATGAATCACATCTAAGTCTCAGCGAGGTTACGGGGAGTAGTAGGGGCTTAACCCCGGTTAGACAAAAATTAGACAGAAGGAAAGAAAATGGGAAAAAGGAGAACCGCCCACTAAAGATGGGTGGAGTCCATTCCCACTTCTAACTACTCCCTTAGGTAGAGGGTCACAAAATTATGGTAATAAATCTTTATTTCTAGTAATGGGTAAACAAGTTTACCTGACAAAAATACATATTGAACTTGAATTTTTGAATTTTTTAAAAAAGGATAGTAAATATACCCTAGCAAAAGTGTTAAAGTGATTGGTGAACAAATTCACCCGAAAAAAATATAAAAATAATAAATAATATTAAACACACCCTAACGAAAGTGTTTTTAAAGTGGAAGATGCAAAACCATCTATTAAAAGCCTGGAAATGTTCCCATGTAGGTACCCATATATGTTATAGGGGACAGGGGTGGGTAAGAGTCCAGAGACCTAAAAAAAGGATCAGAATAACCAGCATACACCTCCCCTATATCGGGTAGAGCTAATAGTCAGATTCTAGCAATACAGAGCAGTAAAAGTAATGGAGAGTGGATATTTGCTGCGAAAGCGGCGGTCAAGGTATAAGGAGCTGGTAATTAACGTGGTTACTTAGCATAAATATACAGGGAAGTATAAACAAATCCTTCTCACGGTCTGTTTAGCTGTTAATATATCTCGGATCTGTTCAACTATTCCTCCGTGTGATAGGTGACACCATGGGGGAGTTTCTGGGATTAACAATCTCACCCAGAACGGCAGCCTTTATATTGACCAGATCCTCAGACCTTTTGTCGAACGTTTACCCTCATACATCAGGGATACAAAACAGGCTTTATCTTTACTTCTTAACCAAAAGATAGAACCAACTGCAAACCTTTGTAGCCTCGATGTTGAGGCACTTTATTCCTCCATCCCTCACCAAAGAGGGATCCAACATGTCAAACACTTTTTAGACAGAAGAGGCCCTGAATATCAAGCACACACTACCTTTACCCTAAAACTCCTCAACTTCATTCTGTCCCATAACTACTTCTTGTTCCACAATAAGTACTACCACCAGGTGAGAGGTACGGCGATGGGCACGGCTTGTGCTCCATCGTATGCCAACCTCCACCTGGGCTGGTGGGAAGAACAGATGAGGACATCTGACAGTCTTTCTCCCTTTATATCCAAGATTATTTCTTGGCACAGGTATATTGACGATGTCATTATAGTGTGGCAGGGCACTTGTGAGGAATTCGACAATTTCGTGTCCCTCCTAAACATCAACGAAGATAACCTTAGATTTACTGCAGAATTTGGGGGCTCAACTTTAAATTTTCTAGACCTAACTATTTCGGTCTGTAATGACGGCTCCTTAAAAACCACCCTATTCAAGAAACCATCTGCATCCAACTCCCTATTAAAATGGGACAGTTTCCATCCTAGCCCCTTAAAGCAAGGTATTCCCACAGGACAATATCTCAGGCTGCGGCGCAATTGCACAGATACATCGGACTTCCAATTGAAAGCCAAAGCTCTGAGACAACAGTTCAAGGAGAAGGGGTACCCGAATAGGTGCCTCAAGAGGGCCTATAAAAGGGCACTGTTAACTGACAGGGAGGACCTATTGACAGAATCACCCTATCCTGACAACACTAATAAGAAAACAATCAGGATGATAGGGACTTTCGATACCGGCTGGAACGAGGTCAAACATTCCATTCAGAAGTTTTGGCCCATTCTCCTTAAAGATACCCATCTTAAGGATGTATTGAGCCCTCAAGCCTCCATAACAGCCCGGAGAGGTAAGAACCTCAGGGATATTCTTGTCCCCAGCCATTTTTCAACTAGACAAAACACAAACCCCACATGGCTGGGACGCAAGATCCCAACAGGCTCATATGCCTGTGGCAGATGTGTGGCTTGCAGATTTATCCTTAGAGATTCCAAAAGCGTAAGTGACAGTGAAGGCAAACAAACCTTCCAAATTTCCAATTTTTTCAACTGCAACTCAATGGGGGTAGTATACCTGCTCACTTGTAGTTGCAAGATGATGTATGTGGGTAAAACATTCCGGGCTTTTAAAGAACGTATTAAGGAACACGTCAGGTCCCCAAAAAACCGTCTAGATACCCCAATCTCTAGACATCTCAAGGAATGCCACGATGGGTCCTCTAAAGATATACGTTTTTGTGGCCTTGAACTCGTAAAACGCGAACAGAGACGAGGTGACTATGACAAGATCCTACGTCAAAGAGAGTGTAGGTGGATCTATAAACTGAACACCCTAAACCCTAAAGGTCTAAACGAGGGGTTTTCTTTCTCTCCATTTATTTGATACATCAGGCACCAGTCAAAAGTGCTTATAGTATATTTTCCTTTTCTCTCTTTCTTTCTTGATACTATATATTTTTCTAAATGTTAATCTACTGGCAACCAATATACAGTGTGTGGATTAATAGTGACTACTATATGTACACAGCTCATGGTAATACTAACCTCCGAATACCAACAATTTTTACAAGATCACCATGTCGCTACCTGTCAACAGGTGACTAACTTATGTCTAATTGACTCAATAAGGTACACTTCTAGAATGAGGTGCCCCAGTGGGGACCTATGTACACTGGTTCAGCACCTACACTACTATAATCTAGACTACTGTCGCTACAGCGGGGATAACTACCTCGACACAAAAGGAAGAGGTCCGCTGCACTGGGAGATACTT
The DNA here is from genome assembly GCF_036172605.1 of Pelobates fuscus. Taxonomy (NCBI): domain Eukaryota; kingdom Metazoa; phylum Chordata; class Amphibia; order Anura; family Pelobatidae; genus Pelobates; species Pelobates fuscus. The sequence goes on from NC_086317.1 coordinate 472,857,270, forward strand.
TGTATCCAGGCCATACTGCCGGAGAGTTACTCAGCCCCCTATAGTGGAGCGATCACACCCCCTGCCTGACGATGAACAGACAGACTTTGTACTTCTGTCTCAATGATCCCAGTTGATCTTGACTTATTCTGTACCCAATTACTGAGTCATAGACAAGAGTTATGCACTATGGACACTGTGCAACATTTTGTGTTTTCACAGTATAAACCATTGGTACTCGCTCCCCTTTAGGGATATAAGGGCCCTGCACCAGTTTAGCAGTGATGCCCTTTTTCCCAACACGCCCACTGGCCCCTCCAGGATTGGCCTGGAGAGGGAGTGGGTAGCGTAATCCACTTAAACTCAAGTAAGTACGGATTGGATGATTACCAAGGGGAGGAGGGGCTAGAACCCCCCTTATAAACAGGTCCGGGAACTCACACTGAGTAGCTCTTGAGAAAGGCGTCCAGTAACGCCGAAACGCGCGTCGAGCTTGCGGGCTTGCTCTTTGCCGATGCATTCACTCTGAAGTTTATACTTACCTGGGCTCCCACTATGTCTATGCCGACTCTAGCACATAATTTTGAGGGATACTATTAGGCTGCCTCGAAGCAGCAGTTGAGTTTGCTACAAGGTAGTCAGTTAGTTCAGGGCGTGTTCATAGGCAGTTCACTTTGTATCCGCTGGGATTCGAATTCTCCTACACGTCCACACTAGTAACAACTGTACTTACCTCTCTGCTACTCTCTGTCTGCCGCTAGCCGCTGGTCCCACTACTCAAGTCTTGAGGGATAGAAAGAGGCTGCCTTGAAGCAGCAGCTGTTATGGATGTGAGCTGGATATTTGGTTAAGGACATTTATACAGAGGTATTTCTCACTAAGTGTATGCTGGTAGGACTGTTCACTCCCCCATGGTGTCACCTATCACACGGAGGAATAGTTGAACAGATCCGAGATATATTAACAGCTAAACAGACCGTGAGAAGGATTTGTTTATACTTCCCTGTATATTTATGCTAAGTAACCACGTTAATTACCAGCTCCTTATACCTTGACCGCCGCTTTCGCAGCAAATATCCACTCTCCATTACTTTTACTGCTCTGTATTGCTAGAATCTGACTATTAGCTCTACCCGATATAGGGGAGGTGTATGCTGGTTATTCTGATCCTTTTTTTAGGTCTCTGGACTCTTACCCACCCCTGTCCCCTATAACATATATGGGTACCTACATGGGAACATTTCCAGGCTTTTAATAGATGGTTTTGCATCTTCCACTTTAAAAACACTTTCGTTAGGGTGTGTTTAATATTATTTATTATTTTTATATTTTTTTCGGGTGAATTTGTTCACCAATCACTTTAACACTTTTGCTAGGGTATATTTACTATCCTTTTTTAAAAAATTCAAAAATTCAAGTTCAATATGTATTTTTGTCAGGTAAACTTGTTTACCCATTACTAGAAATAAAGATTTATTACCATAATTTTGTGACCCTCTACCTAAGGGAGTAGTTAGAAGTGGGAATGGACTCCACCCATCTTTAGTGGGCGGTTCTCCTTTTTCCCATTTTCTTTCCTTCTGTCTAATTTTTGTCTAACCGGGGTTAAGCCCCTACTACTCCCCGTAACCTCGCTGAGACTTAGATGTGATTCATCTTACATTCTTAGTCTCTTCCTCTTCTTTTGTTATAAACTTTAAGGTTTCAATACCTAGGTTACGCGTCACTTCGAACACTATGGCTGTTTTTTTATCTAATAAGCAGGATTTCAATACATGGTGTAAAGACGCCGAAAATGTATTTTCCAACGATAATCTTGAAAACAACTATGCTTCTCCCGACATTAATCAGTCCTTTAATACAGTAACAAAAACTTACAAACAACAAATTAGGACATGTTGGGAAATATCCTCCTTAGAAAACTATATCAAGAAAGATATGATCCCGAGGGGTCTCAGAGTAAGGAACATTCCCACAGCTTACACCGATAACTCTGATTTCATGAAAGAGTGGGAACTCTCAGCTGGAACCTGTTCGAGAAGGTTTATGGAAATTATATGTACATTTGAGAAAGCTAAACTAGACAACACCAACTTAAAACTTGGAGAGGAAATAGAAAAACTTAACCAGTTTAAAGGGGAACCCACTTTCCCACCCCTTTAAAGTAAACTTAAGCTAAACTTGGAAAGGTATCAGGAGTCAATTAAATTTAGGAAGCACCAGAAATTTCTCAGAGATTCTAGGGATTATCAAACCGGTAATATTTACAATTTCCCCACCCGCCGCTTGAGACGGAACTCTGAAAACTACCTAACTTCCGATTACGACTCTTCTGACCCTGATTCCAACAATACACCGTCAAACTCACAACCCCCGACTCAAACCCCCTCTAACACTGCTAACCCCCGTAGCATTCTAAAAAACAAAGGGGTGGATTTTTTAGAAATAAGCCAACAGGAAGAATTTCCCAACTATCAAACACGGTTCCAAACCAGAAACAGGGACAGAGGGAGAGACAGAGAGGGGAGGAGAGGGGGAAGAAGAAGACGGTATTAAAACCTGACCCTGTACCTATAACCACCTATACTCCAAAATTGCAAGTAATCAACCTATCATCGTGTCAACTAGATAAATTTCAGCTCAATATCTTGGAAAAAGGCCTTTCATTTGTCCCTACTCCAGCTTTTGATAGATTCATATGGATTAAAGACCTACACCTATTCGTACGGAAGCTGGCACTTCACAAATTTCATGAATTAAACAAAGAGAAGAAAGCTAAATCTTTAGGTCTCTCTGGTAGGGACATTGAATGTCTAAACACTCTAGTCTCCCTCCTTGACGAGAATGATATACAACCATCATTTAAACACACTGAATTAAAACCTAAAAGTCACTTTACTCCCAACTTTTCATCTTTCAGAAATATTGATTTATTTCTTGAGGCCGTCAAGAGCGAGATTGAGGGTATACAATATAATAACCTCCACTCCTTTCCTCATGACAATCTGTCCAAAAAAGAACAGACGGCCCTTAAATCACTTAAAGACAACAATGATGTGATCATTAAACAGGCAGACAAGGGGGGCAATGTTGTAGTCATGGACACATCTAACTATGAGAAAATGGTGAAGAAGGTTCTGAATAATGAAGATACCTACACAATTATCCCTTCTGACCCTACTAATACTTTTCTCCAGAGTTACAAAGCAATTTTGGACGATGGCCGCAGTGGAGGGTTGCTATCGGATGGGGAATATCACTTTATCCTCAACCGTCAACCAAGGATAGCAACCTTCTGCTGCCTGCCGAAAATCCACAAATGTCTGGAGGATCCACCAAGCCGCCCAATAGTTTCTGGGATTAACAATCTCACCCAGAACGGCAGCCTTTATATTGACCAGATGCTCAGACCTTTTGTCGAACGTTTACCCTCATACATCAGGGATACAAAACAGGCTTTATCTTTACTTCTTAACCAAAAGATGGAACCAACTGCAAACCTTTGTAGCCTCGATGTTGAGGCACTTTATTCCTCCATCCCTCACCAAAGAGGGATCCAACATGTCAAACACTTTTTAGACAGAAGAGGCCCTGAATATCAAGCACACACTACCTTTACCCTAAAACTCCTCAACTTCATTCTGTCCCATAACTACTTCTTGTTCCACAATAAGTACTACCACCAGGTGAGAGGTACGGCGATGGGCACGGCTTGTGCTCCATCGTATGCCAACCTCCACCTGGGCTGGTGGGAAGAACAGATGAGGACATCTGACAGTCTTTCTCCCTTTATATCCAAGATTATTTCTTGGCACAGGTATATTGACGATGTCATTATAGTGTGGCAGGGCACTTGTGAGGAATTCGACAATTTCGTGTCCCTCCTAAACATCAACGAAGATAACCTTAGATTTACTGCAGAATTTGGGGGCTCAACTTTAAATTTTCTAGACCTAACTATTTCGGTCTGTAATGACGGCTCCTTAAAAACCACCCTATTCAAGAAACCATCTGCATCCAACTCCCTATTAAAATGGGACAGTTTCCATCCTAGCCCCTTAAAGCAAGGTATTCCCACAGGACAATATCTCAGGCTGCGGCGCAATTGCACAGATACATCGGACTTCCAATTGAAAGCCAAAGCTCTGAGACAACAGTTCAAGGAGAAGGGGTACCCGAATAGGTGCCTCAAGAGGGCCTATAAAAGGGCACTGTTAACTGACAGGGAGGACCTATTGACAGAATCACCCTATCCTGACAACACTAATAAGAAAACAATCAGGATGATAGGGACTTTCGATACCGGCTGGAACGAGGTCAAACATTCCATTCAGAAGTTTTGGCCCATTCTCCTTAAAGATACCCATCTTAAGGATGTATTGAGCCCTCAAGCCTCCATAACAGCCCGGAGAGGTAAGAACCTCAGGGATATTCTTGTCCCCAGCCATTTTTCAACTAGACAAAACACAAACCCCACATGGCTGGGACGTAAGATCCCAACAGGCTCATATGCCTGTGGCAGATGTGTGGCTTGCAGATTTATCCTTAGAGATTCCAAAAGCGTAAGTGACAGTGAAGGCAAACAAACCTTCCAAATTTCCCATTTTTTCAACTGCAACTCAATGGGGGTAGTATACCTGCTCACTTGTAGTTGCAAGATGATGTATGTGGGTAAAACATTCCGGGCTTTTAAAGAACGTATTAAGGAACACGTCAGGTCCCCAAAAAACCGTCTAGATACCCCAATCTCTAGACATCTCAAGGAATGCCACGATGGGTCCTCTAAAGATATACGTTTTTGTGGCCTTGAACTCGTAAAACGCGAACAGAGACGAGGTGACTATGACAAGATCCTACGTCAAAGAGAGTGTAGGTGGATCTATAAACTGAACACCCTAAACCCTAAAGGTCTAAACAAGGGGTTTTCTTTCTCTCCATTTATTTGATACATCAGGCACCAGTCAAAAGTGCTTATAGTATATTTTCCTTTTCTCTCTTTCTTTCTTGATACTATATATTTTTCTAAATGTTAATCTACTGGCAACCAATATACAGTGTGTGGATTAATAGTGACTACTATATGTACACAGCTCATGGTAATACTAACCTCCGAATACCAACAATTTTTACAAGATCACCATGTCGCTACCTGTCAACAGGTGACTAACTTATGTCTAATTGACTCAATAAGGTACACTTCTAGAATGAGGTGCCCCAGTGGGGACCTATGTACACTGGTTCAGCACCTACACTACTATAATCTAGACTACTGTCGCTACAGCGGGGATAACTACCTCGACACAAAAGGAAGAGGTCCGCTGCACTGGGAGATACTTTGTATCCAGGCCATACTGCCGGAGAGTTACTCAGCCCCCTATAGTGGAGCGATCACACCCCCTGCCTGACGATGAACAGACAGACTTTGTACTTCTGTCTCAATGATCCCAGTTGATCTTGACTTATTCTGTACCCAATTACTGAGTCATAGACAAGAGTTATGCACTATGGACACTGTGCAACATTTTGTGTTTTCACAGTATAAACCATTGGTACTTGCTCCCCTTTAGGGATATAAGGGCCCTGCACCAGTTTAGCAGTGATGCCCTTTTTCCCAACACGCCCACTGGCCCCTCCAGGATTGGCCTGGAGAGGGAGTGGGTAGCGTAATCCACTTAAACTCAAGTAAGTACGGATTGGATGATTACCAAGGGGAGGAGGGGCTAGAACCCCCCTTATAAACAGGTCCGGGAACTCACACTGAGTAGCTCTTGAGAAAGGCGTCCAGTAACGCCGAAACGCGCGTCGAGCTTGCGGGCTTGCTTTTTGCCGATGCATTCACTCTGAAGTTTATACTTACCTGGGCTCCCACTATGTCTATGCCGACTCTAGCACATAATTTTGAGGGATACTATTAGGCTGCCTCGAAGCAGCAGTTGAGTTTGCTACAAGGTAGTCAGTTAGTTCAGGGCGTGTTCATAGGCAGTTCACTTTGTATCCGCTGGGATTCGAATTCTCCTACACGTCCACACTAGTAACAACTGTACTTACCTCTCTGCTACTCTCTGTCTGCCGCTAGCCGCTGGTCCCACTACTCAAGTCTTGAGGGATAGAAAGAGGCTGCCTTGAAGCAGCAGCTGTTATGGATGTGAGCTGGATATTTGGTTAAGGACATTTATACAGAGGTATTTCTCACTAAGTGTATGCTGGTAGGACTGTTCACTCCCCCATGGTGTCACCTATCACACGGAGGAATAGTTGAACAGATCCGAGATATATTAACAGCTAAACAGACCGTGAGAAGGATTTGTTTATACTTCCCTGTATATTTATGCTAAGTAACCACGTTAATTACCAGCTCCTTATACCTTGACCGCCGCTTTCGCAGCAAATATCCACTCTCCATTACTTTTACTGCTCTGTATTGCTAGAATCTGACTATTAGCTCTACCCGATATAGGGGAGGTGTATGCTGGTTATTCTGATCCTTTTTTTAGGTCTCTGTACTCTTACCCACCCCTGTCCCCTATAACATATATGGGTACCTACATGGGAACATTTCCAGGCTTTTAATAGATGGTTTTGCATCTTCCACTTTAAAAACACTTTCGTTAGGGTGTGTTTAATATTATTTATTATTTTTATATTTTTTTCGGGTGAATTTGTTCACCAATCACTTTAACACTTTTGCTAGGGTATATTTACTATCCTTTTTTAAAAAATTCAAAAATTAAAGTTCAATATGTATTTTTGTCAGGTAAACTTGTTTACCCATTACTAGAAATAAAGATTTATTACCATAATTTTGTGACCCTCTACCTAAGGGAGTAGTTAGAAGTGGGAATGGACTCCACCCATCTTTAGTGGGCGGTTCTCCTTTTTCCCATTTTCTTTCCTTCTGTCTAATTTTTGTCTAACCGGGGTTAAGCCCTTACTACTCCCCGTAACCTCGCTGAGACTTAGATGTGATTCATCTTACATTCTTAGTCTCTTCCTCTTCTTTTACTTTATGTGCACACCACCACCTGTCCTGAAATAAAATCTAAAATGCAGATTAAGGGAAAAAAACAAACAAAACACACGCACGAACGCATGCATGCACGAACGCATGCATGCACGCACACACGCACACACACACACACACACACAAAATTAATAAAACCAAATACAGTTTTAAATCTTACAAGGCTATGTAAAGTCACATATCCCAGCAAATAAATATGGTAATTCAGTTACATCATATGGCCATATCATGTAAATCCCACACAATAACCCAATATTGGTGAATCCGACACTAATTCTGATATAGGACATGAACATGATAACTGCAATACCTACTGCCTAAACTGCTTCAAGACACTCTCCTTAAATGTATGCTTTCCTTTGGCCACCTCGAAAAGGGGCACGCAGGGTGGAGGTGTGCGGTGCAAAAACCCAAAATGAATCTATCAGAATCACCTGAGCCACCAACTCTTCCTTAAGGTCTTCCCAGAGGCATTTTATTTTTGCTTTAAAGCATAACATTATTAAGGAAGTTTGAAACTCCAAATCATTCTTGGCAAAAGAGCAATGGCAGAAGGAAGTGTCTCCAAGTTGATAGTGAAGTCAGGTTGATTGTTACCACCATGGTTATTGATTTTTAGGGGTTTCTTTATTTATTTATTTATAACTTTAGTAGGGAGATTTGGTTCAGGTAGACACTAGTGGTCAGACCACGTTGTCGAGGTAACTCTTAGGGTGAATTGAGAGTTCTTTTTATTCTTTGAGGCTTTTCATCTGCGTTTAGACCAGATTATCTGGTCCCTGGTTCTCTGTGGACTCTGTGCCTTTTCTCTCTCTCTCTGACCTTTCTGTCAGTCGAACACTAGGGGAACTGAAACTTAGATGCAATTTAGTACTCCAGATAATGCAACCCCTGGGCAACGTTTAGTAGATCTCCCTTTTTTCCAGTTATATTTTTTGTTTGCATATCCCTTTTTATCCTTAGATTGATTAAAGGTAGGGCCCCCTTACTCATTTCTTATACCAGTGGAGTTCTCCTGATGTTAGTTTCCCCTTGTGGGATTCTACACATCACTTTCTCCTATTTCCTGCATATTTTGGAGGGTTACCCCTTATTGGAGCTCCCAATTAGATGGTTACAGTGATGCAGCTCATTAGCCCTTGACTTGTATCCGGACCCCTGACCCGCACTCTGTTTACTTTATTTCTCCATTTTGTAACACATTAACACATCCCTCTTATTTTTATCTTTATGATGCCAACGTGGTCTGTTGGATGATGTGGACTGCATCTACTGTTCATTCAGGAGGTTCAAAAAAAGACAATCGGTGGAAAGAAAGACAATTGATGGTTAGTGGACAGCCACAGTAATGTTGATTATATTCACTTGTAAGAAGTGACCAACAGAGAGAATAAAAAGACAACCAGATTTATATAAAAAAAAAAAAAAACTATGTACAAGAATGAATATTCCAGACAGTAATCGCTATGTGTTTTATTATTGCTGTGTCGGAGTGGGAGAGTGTGTAATCCAAGTGTGAGACTAGTGATAAATACTAGTCTAGTCTACTGTTAATGCTACTTACAAAAATGTTGATTCACTGATTTATATTCAATTATACAATTATTTTGCTTATTTTTATTTTGAGAAAGATTACTTTATTTGCAGTGTGCTTCAGTGCTGCTGCTTGTGCTTTGCAAATTGCAATAACCTGCAAGGCAGTTTAACTAATATTTAAAGCAGAATCAAGATAGTTGTAGAATAGACATATTTTACTGTAATATTTAAAACGTATTACATTTTGCTCATAGAATAAAACAATCACAATAATATAAACTATATACACAATAATAAACAATTAGTAGCTGTGGTTATAAAAGTTCCAAATATGTCTGTATGGAGATCCAGGCACATTGAGGTGAACATTTAACTCTCACTAAAGAATCCACATATAATTGCTGCATAAATCACTGATAAGACCACACCTTGAATATGTTGTGCAATTTTGGGCGCCTGTTCTAAAGAAGGATATCATGGCACTAGAAAAAGTGCAGAGACGAGCTACAAAATTGATAAAAGGAATGGAGCATTTTAGTTACGTAGAAAGGTAAAAAAAAAATTGTAAATATAAATGTAAAACGGCACCTCAGAGCGAATATGATAACATTATACAAATATATTCGGGGCCAGTACAAACCATTATCTGGAAATCTATTCATAAATAGGGCTATATATAGGACACAAGTTCATACATTTAGACTGGAGGAAATGACATTTCGTCTAAGGCAAAGAAAAGTTGTTTTTTTTACAGTCAGAACTATAAGGATATGGAATTCCTTGCCTGAAGAAGGGGTTTTATCAGAGTCCATACAGAAGTTTAAAAAGCAATTGGTTAAATATTAGCAAAAACATAATATACAGGGATATAATTTCTAATTAGTTGGGTAATAGCTGCTTGCTCCAAGGAGATATCTGACTGCCATTCTGGGGTCAAAAAGGAATTTTTCCCTTGACATAGGCACTGTCGTTATTCGGCAGGTGTTAGTTTAAAATTACCTTAATAAGACTCGGACACCAGTTATTCTGTTGGAGTATAACGTCCACAGCTTTATTAAATCTCAAACAAATTAACAAATTTAGGGTCATTGTCATTTCTGACATTTTGTTACTATCCCTCCATACAATACCCCTGACAATGACCCTAGCACTTAAACAATAAATAACATTTCAATAACATTTAACTTATAACACACGGCCTACCAAAGAGGCCCCAACCAAACGTAACTGTAGGGGTGTACCCAGACACCCCTACCCCCTAGGTTCGTAGCCACCGAAGAGCTTGAACCTACCAACACTCTTATCCACCTGGCCTACTCCGGCCTAGGCCTTGGCCTATCCACTTCCAATTCCAGCCAACTTCCGACTTTACCATGCCCTGTTCCCGCCGCTGTGACCAAACGGGAACACAACCAAACCTAAAGGGAGGGTGGGTGGGACAAAGAACAGGTGAGTGAATTTCTGTTAAAATGGCTCCTCTCTAAGATGGCCGCTATTTAACTCGCTCTTAGACCACCCCCACGCTGCATTACCCTAAGCCCACCCCCAATTCTTAACCCTGCCCGCTCTCTGGCCCTGTCAAGGCCCACTCCCCTTCTGCGTTGTTCCGTGGGCTTCATGACATAGGCACTGTCGTTATTCGGCAGGTGTTAGTTTAAAATTACCTTAATAAGACTCGGACACCAGTTATTCTGTTGGAGTATAACGTCCACAGCTTTATTAAATCTCAAACAAATTAACAAATTTAGGGTCATTGTCATTTCTGACATTTTGTTACTATCCCCCCATACAATACCCCTGACAATGACCCTAGCACTTAAACAATAAATAACATTTAACTTATAACACACGGCCTACCAAAGAGGCCCCAACCAAACGTAACTGTAGGGGTGTACCCAGACACCCCTACCCCCTAGGTTCGTAGCCACCGAAGAGCTTGAACCTACCAACACTCTTATCCACCTGGCCTACTCCGGCCTAGGCCTTGGCCTATCCACTTCCAATTCCAGCCAACTTCCGACTTTACCATGCCCTGTTCCGCCATAGCACATGCCTTGACCCCTTAAGGACATGCGCGACCCCCACTACACAAAAACAGGGCCCTATCAATACCCTCCTGAAAACCCAGGTTCAGCAAGTCAGTCCCTACATCTGACAAATGAACCCCGTCTCTCCTGAAATAACCGGGCAACATGCCCTCCAACTCCCTGTGTCGGATAACTACTCCCCCCAAACGTCTAATAAATGCTGACATTGCCCTATTCACCTTGCCCCTGCAACGGGCTACCGCATCCAAGTCCCTAGCGTGCCTCCACGCAAATCGGGGGACCATCTCCGACCACACCACTACAACGCCAGGGACCAGCCCTACCAGCCGGTCCATGTCCCTCTTCATCCATCTCACTAACTCCCTCTGAGGGACAAGACCCAAATCATTACCCCCGCCATGCAACACTACCACATCAGGCTTCGCCCCCCCATACACTTTCCTGAACAAAACACTGCTCAAACCTTGCCAGCTAAATCCCCTAAAACCAAACCATGAGATCGCCACCCGCTCCCGAGGAAAGCCCAGCTGTGTTCCGCTCCTTCTAGCTGCAGCTCTCTTCAGTGCCCAATACACGAACGAATGGCCGATCACCCACACCGTCCAACCTGAAATGAAATAAAAATTAGTACATCGTCATCCAAACCACCGTCCCGTCACCAACACCACCACTCAAAATACTTAACTTTCAAAATGCGTTTTTTTTTTTTTTTTTTTAACTTACACCAGCCTGTCTGGCCTCACATACGATCGGAAACGCAAGGATTCCCACCTACCAATCCTTTTTATCCTCTCGTCACCCAGACCTAACCTCGCCGCCTCTGTCGCGGCCCCTATACGGAATGAATGAGTACCAAACTGCATGGGCTCCAGGCCCATCTTCCCCAGTCCCATCCGGAAGACCCTGGTAAACTGGAAACGGGACAACGCCGACCCGTCAGCGTGTACGAAAAAACAGCCCTTACCCTCTGGCCGGAGCGCTAAATAACTAGCACCCCGCAACACCGGGCACACCTTGGACCCCGGAAGCCCGTACAATACCACCGTGCAGCCTTTTCCAAAAACATCCGTTTTTGACCTGCACAATCTGATACTCACCCTGTCAGCGCTGACTACCACGTCTTCCTGCTGCAGACCCCCAACCCCCGCCTTGTTCACACTCACCAGCTCGCCGACTCGAAACGCCCCAAAAAAGGCCCACACAAATGCACCAGCAAATAATTCAACCTCGAAAGGCGAGCGGCATATCGAGGGTAGCAGCTCCACCAACTGTTGAAGCATCCCGAAAGACACTGGCCGCCTCGAGTCAGCCGTTTTCTTCCCTCTCCTGAAGCCCTTGATAGCCTGCCGAACCAAGAAATGTTTAGTAACATCTTCCCACCCGTTGAACTTAAATAAAAAAGCCAGAGCCGACATATGTCTGTCGACCATGGCCGGCGAGGCCTGCTTAACAAACAATTGGCAAAGAATCCACAACAAGACATCCAGCCTCCGCTCCGCGGAAAGCTCCCCCCCTACCTGAAGCACCGTCTCCTCCCATACTTTCCAGACCTTAACGTACGCTGACCAGGTGTTTGGCGCCAGCGACTTCCTTATGCACTCCCCAAGCAGGCCATCCCGAGTTGCCACATTTCGACTGGGCACACCTGCCCCACCTTCGCTGCACCAGGAGCCGCTTCCCAAAAACGTTCCCACTGTAAACGAGACAGAGCATCAGCCACCACATTCTTACACCCCGGAATGTGCCTAGCCTTAAACACAATGTTAGATGACATACAGAGCAAAACCAACCGCCGCAACAATCGCACCACCGGAGGCGAGCTAGCAGACAGGCTATTAATCGCCTGCACTACTGCCATGTTGTCTGAATGAAATGTGACCCTCTTGTTGGCAAGCTCCTTGCCCCAGAGTGACACCGCGACCACCACGGGAAACAGTTCCAGAAACGCCAGGTTTCTGATAAGCGGGGATGACAACCACGTGTCCGGCCACCCCTCCGCGCACCATTCTCCCGCCAAATAAGCACCAAAACCAATACTGCCCGACGCGTCCGTAAACAACCCTATAGCCTCAGACGACACAGACAGCTCCCTAAAAAACACCGTTCCATTAAAATTGGTCAGAAAATGATCCCACACCTCTAGATCTTCTCTCATGTCGGCGGACACTCTAATATAGTGAGACGGCCGCCGCGCCCCGCTGGTTGCCTGAGCCAACCTCCTACAGAATATCCTCCCCATAGGAATGACCCTGCATGCAAAGTTAAGGCTCCCTAGAAGAGATTGCAAGCCCCTTAACGTAACCTTCCTTGCCCTTTTTGCCGCGCCTACCACCTGACTTAAAACCTGCAGCTTATCTACTGGCAACCTGCACTCACCGGCACACGAGTCAATCTCCAGACCCAAGAAACAAATGCACGTAGTGGGGCCCACAGTCTTATCCTCAGCTAAAGGCACCCCGAATGCATGCGACACCCACTGCGGAGTCCCCAGCAGCTGACCGCACCTACCCGAATCACGAGGGCCGACACATAGGAAATCATCGAGATAGTGCACCACCGATCCCCCGCCGACTCTTTGCGCACCACCCATTCCAAGAACGTGCTAAACTTCTCGAAATAGGCGCATGACACGGAGCAACCCATAGGCAGGCACAAATCTACAAAGAACCCGTCCTCGAAATGACAACCCAAGAGGTGATGACAATCCGGATGGATGGGGAGCAGCCGAAACGCTGCCTCCACATCCACCTTCGCCATTAACGCCCCCCGACACGCTCTCCGTACCAGCTCGACGGCTTTGTCGAATGATGTATAGGAGACCGAGCACAAGTCCGCGTCAATGTCATCATTCACCGAACCCCCTTTCGGGTGCGACAAATGATGAATCATACGGAATTTACCCGGTTCCTTCTTGGGAACCACACCCAAAGGGGATATCCGCAGATCCGCCAATGGCGGGGCCGCGAACGGACCCGCCATCCTACCCAAGGCAACTTCTTTCAACAACTTCTCCCCAACCACCCCCGGATGTTCCATTACAGACTTAAGATTTGCGCTAACCCCACTCGGACCTTTTACCTTGAAGGGGATCCGGAAGCCTTCCGTGAAACCCTTCCATAAAAACTCTGCATCTCGCTGACTATCGTATTGCCTTAGCCAAGGCAACATCACGTCGACCTTCACCGGGGACCGCCCCAGCGGTAGTCGCTGTAGCAGCAGTTCCTGTCGTACCTCCCCCTGTGCTACTCTTCCCTTTTTTAAAGCATCTACTGACCCCGTGGCTCCCGCCGCAACCGGAACACTCGTGTCTAAACCTACACGAAGCCCCCCATTTACACTGGCCTTCGTTAAACGCCCAGCAAAAACCTTTTTTCGGACCCGCCGACGCAGCGCTCCCAGTGGCCGCGCCGGCTGTCCCTGGAAAGGGAGCAGATTTCTGCGCCATCATCAGCCGCATCCAAAGCGGTAGGTCCATCTGGTCCCACCGCATGGATGCATTCGCTGCTAGCCGCTGACGATACTGTTGGTCGTACTTCCACCACGCCAGCCCCCCATAAGTCCAGTACGCATCACCTATTCCGTCGAGATAGCAAAATAGCTGGGAACAGCAATCCGGACGCTTTTCGCCTATAACGCTGGCCAAAATACAAAATGCCCGCAGCCAATTCCCAAAAGTCTTCGGGATCTTCCTATACTTACGCCTCTTTTCCTCCTCCTCCTTCTTGGCGTCCTTTTTGTCCTCCTCCTTGAGGTCTAGGAACTCCTCTAGGGGGAGAAGGGAAAAGATTTCCACGAACTCACCTTTCCATATCTTTTCCTTCACCTCCCCTTTTAAATGACAGCCAAGGGGACCCGCGAAGGACACGTGCACGTTTTGCCGTGCGGCCTCCGAGATGTCCCCAAAACCTGCCTCCTGCTCAGACGCTCCTTCAGTCGATTCCACCAGCGGAAGCGCGGCATTCGCGTCCCCACTGGCAACCCCCCCCGATAACGAACCCCTACTAGTAACTACCTTACCTTGGTCCCCGTCTGTGGCCCATACTCTACCAAACTGCTGTGACTCCCTACCTTCCTCCCAGGACTCCAATAAAGATTTCAAACAGCCTATGAGTGTTCCTGGATGTAATGCAGAGCTCGACTCACCACTGTTGCCCCCGGCCGCCTCAGGCCCAGGGGATGCCGTCCTTCCACCGGCCCCGACAGGCCCCGGAGCTTCCGTAAATCGCCGACTCCTGCTCTCCTGGTCTCTCCTCGGAACCGCTGGCGTGTGACTCCGCGACCTGTAAGGAGACGATAACCTGGGCAGTCTGTTCGATCGGTCCCCTGCCCGCCCGTGCTCCCTACGCTCTTCCCTTCCGTCCCAGTCCCGGCTCTTCCTTGCCGCCCTGCGGTCCCTGCTGACAGACCTCAGCCTCCGATCCCGGCCACTCCTATCCGAAGAACCGGATGCACTCAGCCGACTATTCCCCCTCCAATTCCTAGAAACGGACCTCCGCTGCCTAACTCCGCAACTGTGCCTGGAGTCGCTACGACTGTCCCGCGACGGGCTCCTGTCCACACTCATCCGACCTCTGTCCGTGCACCTACTTCTGCTGTGCCTGGCGCTAGCGCTGCGCCGCTCTTCGCTCCTTCCCCTCCAAACACTAGGCCTCCTATTCAGATCCCCCTGGGAGCTGCCTGCCGGGCCCTCCCGCACGTCTCTGCCTCGCCTGCCTCCACTAGCTGTCATGGGCCCCGGCCCATCCCAACCCGGCTGGCCGCTACTCGTCGTCTCCTGTCCTCCGCTGACCACTACCGCCTGACTACCAGAAGCATCCCTGGCTGATGCCGCTCTCTTCGAATTGTGGCTGAGCTCGCAGCGCCCCATCTCTCCTCCCTCCGTCCTGCTCCCTGACCTGGCTCTCGATAAGGCCGCCCTCTGTCCACTGCTGACCTGATCCCCTTGCTCCTGAGACGGGACCGCTAGTGAAGAGCCTGCAGCAACACTCTCGCCCCGACTCCCAAAACCCCCCCTGGTGTTCGACTCACCGCTTCCCGACAATCTGGCCTCCCTGGCCTCCTGGCCGCTTCCCGACCCACTCTTCTCGACAGCTGTCCTGGAAACCGGCTCCGTTCCCGCCTTCCTGCCAACCGCAGATCCGCGGGGCGCCATCTTCCCCCGCGCTCCCTTCGCCGTGGCCTTCCTCGCCTGGCTAGCCGTCCCAGTGACCGGCGCCGCCTGCTTCGACAAACCGCTGCCGGAACCAATCGCCATTTCCCTATCCTCTACCGACGGGCTCCTCCGACGACGAGGTGCGGGTGCCACACCCAGGCTGAGACGCTGTGGCGGCCTCGTCCTCCGTGTAGGCCTCCGCTCCGGCACCCGAGAAGTTGCAGCAGCGCCGAGCTGCTGATGTAGCCACTCCATGCCCCGGTCCCTGACAGCCGCTCGGACTCCCTCCAAGATTTCTTCTAACGACGCCATACCTGCAGAAACGAGAAAACAGAGGAAACCCACAGACCTGACAAAGAACAGGTGAGTGAATTTCTGTTAAAATGGCTCCTCTCTAAGATGGCCGCTATTTAACTCGCTCTTAGACCACCCCCACGCTGCATTACCCTAAGCCCACCCCCAATTCTTAACCCTGCCCACTCTCTGGCCCTGTCAAGGCCCACTCCCCTTCTGCGTTGTTCCGTGGGCTTCAAGTCTGTTGCAAAATTGGAAGCGCTTCAGACTGGGTTTTTTGCCTTCTTTTGGATCAACAGCAACAACATATGTGAGAAAGGCTGAACTTGATGGATGCCAGTCTTTCTTCAGCTATTTAACTATGCAACTATGTAAAAAATGTGCTGTTTATTTAAAGTACTAGTAAGATAAAATAGAATTTGGTGTATAGGATATGTTCTTAAAGATACATTATTAAAATACATTATTTAAATACACCTACATTAATTCTGCATTTATACTTCCATACAATAAACAGACAAAAAAATACTCAAAAAGCCAGTAGATGCTTTCTCGATACTGAAATAATCCAAACTATCACTATTGAGACGTTAGTAAGTTAGTACATTCAGTGATAGACAGGTTATACATGTTTAATGAGGAGACGTGTAGAGCTGATTAATATGGTCATTCTATACAGTATGCTATGTTTTTTTTTTTTTTTTATCACATGCTGGAATTTTAAATCCAAAGACCAGAATGTGTTAAGTGGCAGTGGGGTGTGCTTTTGCAAAACTCTCAATAATTTTCTCCAACAAATGGTTGCTCTCCTAAGGATCCTAATGGTCCACATAATATCCGTCCTTGTGATATGGTGTGTTAAATCATTCTGTGCGATCCTTCCTGTCCTCCTGAGCGGTACGTCTTAATGCAGGACAGGAAAAAGGATCCTTGGTGACCTCCACTTCTGTCTTGATGTGCTGACATGCACTGATCAGACACCAAAATAAAACTGTGAAAAAAGAGTGTACTAAACTGGGGCTTCTCCCAAATTCTATAAAATAATATAAAACTAAATTATAAGCTGCTCACTACGCTGACAATATATCCTTCTCTATCCATACAACAACCAATCAGAAAAACAATAAAACAGTAAATCAGGGGTAGGCAACCTTTTAGCAGCACTGTGCGGAAATAAAATTGTGATGTCCCATAGCGTGCCGGTCCTATTTTTTTAAATCGAGGTGTGTATGTTGCCATATTCTGCTTGTGTTATTTATTCTGCAGTTGCTTTGCATCTTTGTATTTGTGTGTATATGAGCTATTATATTGTATATGTTCATGAGTAGTTTGTGGTATCGTGTATAATGGAATTGTGTGTGTGGATGGATATGTCACATTCTGTGTTTGGCAGTGTATGTATGTGTGTATGGGCTGTTTGGAGTATTGCAAGTGAGAGGCTGCATGTGGGTTTGTGTGCATGTATGTGGATTGTCAGTGGTGTTGAGTTTGTGCGGATTGTGTGTTGTGTTTGTGTGTGGGCTGTTCGTATTATTTGTATGAGGGGTGGGTAATTCTGCATTTCTGTGTATATCTAGCAGTGTGCGTGGCTTCACTGGGGTTCAGTGGGGAATGGGCTGGTCAGGTACAGCTCAAGGACAGGAACTGTAACAGCAGCTGCTCTACTCTAATGTGGATTCACATTTACAAGTGCTGGGAGGAAGTGATCTGAGATCACTTCCTCTACATGCTGCAATGCATTAATTGAGGATAGTCATTCACCTCCTTTTCGTATTAGCAGATATCTGAGGTTTCACTGGGACTTCTGATAGGCCTGAGCCTGTTTGGTTCTAGACATAGGTGCCATAGGTTGCCTACCCTGCAGTAAATACTAAAATGTGTTCCCAGTTTTCCAGTCTGTGGAAAAAGTTCTCCAAATTCCCAATTTCCAACTAAAGTGCAAAAATGCAAGAGCAAATTATGCAAAATGTTAAACCCCAGAGATTTAAAGTGTCATATGTAATCCAATTTCAATCACATGTAAGCATCTCATTATAACAATTTGGTGTATGAAATTATTCAAATTTTCCATACAAAATCTGTTGTGCAAAAATTGCAAACATTTACAAAGGGCAAATGTGAGTAGAATACATTAGAAAAAATAAATAAAAACTTGCTTACAAACTTTTAAAATAAAGATTTTAGTAAACAAAACACTTTTCATCTACTTGCAAGCAATCTACTTCCACAGTCAGTAATCCTTTTTTAAAGGCCCTATAAATCCCCATTGTGTTTTTCCATGTTGTGTGTTCCACTCCTTGTTTTTTTAATTCCGTAAGTAGGCTCAATGTTCCAAGCCTCACTATCAGTTTATCCAGGTACTATTCATGTTCAGAAGTGCTAACCAGCTTTCTAATGAGATGTGTCTTCTGCTACACAACCATATTGACTTCCATCCACCAAAAAAGCCATGTCGGCCATATTGCTCTGCATTCCATCTCTTACAGCAGACATGTTGATTTGTGTTCCATTGGTCACAGTGGCCATCTAGGGTTTCGTTCCACCTTGGTACTTTGATATAATCCCTTATCATACGTCATATTTAAATTTAACAATATATTTATCTGTTTATAAACCTGTAGGTTTCTCTTCTTCGATACAATGCTGTGTTCAGTAATGTTAACATTCTTCATACACACAAAACTTTATTCAGCACATCCCGATAAAACACTTATCAATTCATAGACCTTAATGTCATTAATATATATTAACAAAAAAAATATATACATTTTAATTGATCTCACCCTAAACTATAGATAAAATAAAATAAAAAATAGGATAGAAAATTACAAAAATGTATGCTTCATAAAAATGTGAGTTAAAAATTACAATTCAAGCCTTTGGGTATCAGATTATCAAATTAAAAAATCCATGTAATTTCTTTTCTTAACTTGCAACAAAAATCCTTTCCTCTTCAATTCCTTGTGACCTTTTTGATATTCCTTATTTGAAATTAAATGTATTTCCACTTATTTCTTTGGACAGCACCTAACAGATCAATGTACATATTAGCGTACGAATACATACACTTGTTTTTAGAAGCAATGTACTTTAAAATCTAACTGGCGTAAAATGCTAGCACAAATAGTCCGTATAGTTGCTGTAGTAGAACAGTCAAGTATCACACACAAATTGTGTTTTCAAAGCACAATAAACTGAAACAGTGTGTATACGGTATAATGTTTTTGAGTGACCCATGCTGGAGTACAATAGTCCAGTATAACACCTAAATTATGCTTTCATAGTATAATAAATGAAAAACTAAAATAGCTCTTGGAGTTTGACTTAAAAAAGTTACATATTCTTGTTATCTACCACCTTTATGAAATAGCGTGGCTAAGATGTTCACAAACACAGCAACTAACAAACTACCAATATATATAATATCTAAAGTATACAATGGTTCTCTATGTGCTGTAACAAAACTACCTATTTAACTTCTGACCCAATATTAAATAGACAATTAAATCTAGATAAACGTTGGCATCAAATTGCAGACAACTTTGAAAACAAGACTTGGTGGGTGGGGGACTATCCTATTCCTTAAATATGAAGTAAATGTTTTTTTGGATTGAATAAGTACACATATATATTGATTTATGACACATGGATCTTTGTCATTCGGACCACCTTTGATAATTTTTCACTGCTTTGTCTGATGTGTTTTCTCTCTGCTTCTGGTAGCACCCATTCCTTAGAGACATACAGTATTTGACTCCTCTAATGGCGCTTGCCTAATTCTAAGCCCTGGTTATGAGCGAAGAATTGTCTGTTTGTCTGGACAATATTTCCCAGTTCTGTTATAAACTTTCCCTTATGACTTTCTTTCCCCAACAACACGGAGTTAATGTATGAGTCTTGTGACCACTGCTGAAGATGTCAGATGCAGTAAGTTCTGTTGTTGGCATTTATCTTTATCTGGAGGCCCTAATGACCAGCAGCGTTGCTTTGATAAGTGCAAAACATTACATCTTCTATATCAAGTCACTGTAGGGTAGAATGAAACTGAGAAAAGATATTCCACACTCTTGAAACATTTCTGGCATCACAGTTGGGCGAGACATATTGGATTTTTATTTTTTCAATTTGACAATTTTTATTATTTTCTTAAGCATTTTCGTAAGTATTCCAGGGGTACAGAAGAGAAAGGGGAGGGAATGTAAAATTCTGATTGGTTACATTCGTATCACAAATATATATACAATTCGTACATCGCATTACACGTATACATTGTTCATATCATGGAAGACAGGGGAAGGGGGTGCAAACTAAAAAGACGGGGGATGGGAGTTCCCTTGCGTAACCTTCTTGTCTGTTCGTGAGTGTCACCCATCTCCATGGGGTATCTTTAATTAAGGTACTCGGCTGTGGTTTGTGAGGCTCCCGTAGGTACTTTACCCTCTGTGACTTCGATTGGTTAGCATGCAGGTACACACCTGGATGTACTTCTTACGGATGTATTTTGTACCTCAGTGGTGAATGGGAGGGGGGGGGGGGTTGAGGGGGATGTATGGGGAAGGGGTCGGGGTGTAACTTATATACAAGTGGGTTATATATCATAACTTCACAGCATTATCAGCCCGATTAGGTAAATACTTCAGGTTACCGTCTAGAATGCCAGTCAGACGTGATACGGTGACGGTGCTGGGGGGAGGGAGGGGGAAGGATCATTTTTGACCTCAACACCTAGGCCCTTTGGTCACTCTAAAGCATGTTTCAGCACTTTATAGCACTTTATAGCACCCAGCTCACGGTGCTCCCATCCTCTCTGGGGTCTACTCTTCCCCGTCTACCGTAAATTTAATCTTTTCCCAGTAGCTATCCCATATGCAGCGCACTTCTACTGTCGCCCCCTTTATCCCAATTTGTCGATAAGCCATTGATTCATATTCCCAGTTTGTTTGGATTTGCTTAAGTAGTGCAGTTTTCGTGGGGGCCGTTTGTGTTTTCCATGTTCTAGCTATGAGGATGCAGGCAGCCACTATTGTATGAAATAGTAGTTTTGTATGTACCCTGGTGAGACCTTCTGGCCATATGTACAGGAGGCATATTGCTGGTGTTAGTCCCATAGGTGTAGGCAACAGGTGCGTGATTATTTCGCTCACCATGGCCCAATAGGGCTGGACACGTTGGCAGGACCACCACATATGGAGTAGCGAGCGCTTGTCTGCCTCGCATCTCCAACAGCTGGAGGAGGTGCCAGGATATATGTGTGCAAGTCTCGTTGGGACCAAGTACCATCGGTACTGTAATTTCCGTACCTGTTCAAAGTGTGCGATACAGGATGTGTTACCCTTGTGGATCGTGAAAGCCTTAGACCATTCGTCTTCGGTAAAGGTGCATCCTAGGTCTGCATGCCAAGCGTTTTTAAAGTTGTCTACATTAAGTTTTTTGCTTTCCAACAGTGCTGCATACACCATGGAAAAGATTTTTTTGTGTGGTGTCCCCTTGAAACACCAGGCGTCAAATCTGGATATTGTTGGCGCCTTGAGGCTGGCTGTGGTCGTCTGCAAAAGGGATTTGAGCTGTAAGTACGGGAAAATTGCTCTATTCTGTAGATTGAATTGCTCCTGTAAGTCTGGGAATTGTTTTAGGGAAGTTCCGTTGTAGAGGTGGTATACATGTGTGCATCCAGCTGTCGCCCATATGTTATGATCAAATGTCTGGTTTCTCAAGTGGATGCTATACATTGTTGTGGCTAGTGATGTTGTCAGTGGGCCACTAAGGTGTACTTGATGATGTGTATCCCACGTATTTAATAGCAGCTTGGTCTGCTCTAATATGTACGGTGTATCAGGCCTCAGCCTTTTTGGTACCCAGAATAGGTGGTGTAGCCCCGCTCTGCATGCCCAATAGGATTCTATGGCTACCCATTGAGGTGGTGAAGCTGTCCTATGTGTGGTTGCGACTGTGGAGAGGAGTGCAGCCTTGTAGTATAAATTTATGTCAGGGAAATTCATTCCCCCTTGTTGTATTGGTTTCTTGAGTACATGAAGTGCCACTCTGGGTTTTTTATTTGCCCAGACGAACTGTGTAACGCTTTTCTGTAGAGCTAGTGTATATTGTTTGGGGATGGGAATCTGTAGCGTTCGGAACAGGTATTGCAGTTTGGGGAGTAATGACATTTTGAATGCCGCTATGCGCCCGTGCCAGGAGTGGAAGTCGCTGCCCCATTGGTGAAGTGTTTGTATCAGTTCATTTGACAACTTTTCGTAATTATACTTAAACATTAGGTGTGTCGACCTAGCCACCTTAATACCTAGAAAAGTTATGTAATCATCCCTCCAGTCAAAGTTAAAGGAGTTTTTCAGGGTTCGTAAGAGTTGACCCGGGAGATCAATGCCCAACGCCTGCGTTTTCGTTAGGTTGAGCTTGTAGTAAGATACTCTATTATAGTCTTGTATACACGTTAACAAGTTAGGTAAAGAAATTTGTGGTTGCGTCAATGTTAAAAGTATGTCGTCTGCAAAAAGGTTTAGGGTATATTCCCTGTCCCCTACTCGCACTCCATGAATGGATGGGTGTGCCCTTATAGCCGACGCCAGGGGCTCCAGTGCCATCACATACAACAGCGGCGAGAGGGGGCACCCCTGCCGTGTCCCATTAGTTATGTTGATTTTGTCAGATACAAATCCTGAATTTTGAACCTGGGCCGCTGGTGCCGAATATAAGGCCCCGACCGCCGAGATGAAGCCCCCCGGGAGTCCGAACCTACGCAGGGTCGCCTCCAGGAACCCCCATCCCAGCCGGTCAAAGGCCTTTTCTGCGTCTAAGGATAGCAACACTCCCCCTCCGGAATTTGTCACCCTGAGGCTATACATGAGGCTAAGGACTTTTCTTGTATTGTCTGCTCCCTGTCGGCCCTTCACAAACCCCACCTGGTTGTCATGTATAATATGGGGGAGTATAGGTCCCAGTCTCAGTGCAAATAATTTGGCGAAGAGTTTGACGTCCGTATTGAGGAGCGAGATTGGTCTGAAGTTTTGCGGACATGTCGGTTGTTTGCCTGGTTTGGGGAGGGTGATAATATGGGCAACCTGCATCTCCCCAGGCAGTGACCCGGTGTGTATTGCTTCGTTGAATACCGCAGCTAGGTGTGGCGCTAGTACCTCCCCAAACTTATGATAGTAGGAGTTTGCGAAGCCGTCTGGGCCCGGGGCCTTAGCACTCGGTAGGGTCCTAATTGTGTCTCTAACCTCCTCTGTGGTAATTGGCCTCGCCAATGTGTCTTGTTGTTGAGCTGTCAGGGTGGGGAGCTTTACACTATCCAAATAAGCCGAAATCTCTGTATCTAATGGAGTGTGTGTGGTCGGATCGTGTTTAAGATTATATAGGTCTGAGTAGTATTGTGCAAACTCATTGCCAATGTCTATGGGGGTCAGAACTTTCCTTCCTGATCTGGTGTTCAAGTACGCTATTTTCTGTGCTAGCTGTTGTTTTTTTTAACCTCGATGCCAATAGCCTCCCTGCTCTATTCCCTTGGGAGTAGTGTGTTGCCCTCAGTCTCCTCAAGTTGTATCCCACTTTGTCAAGCGCATGTTGGCGTAGGTCGTGTCGTATTCGAGATATTTGATCTTTCAGCTGTGTGGTTGGGTGAAGCTGGTTTTGGGCCACCAGGGAGTACTGCTCTTTTTGCCAATCTAGCACTTTAGTATGCGTTTTGCGTTTTATATGCGATGCTTGTTTTATGAGTATTCCCCTTTCTACCGCTTTATGAGCCTGCCATATAGTGTGATGTGACAGTGAAGGGCTTGCATTTTCCCTAAAATAGGTTTTAAGGGAGTTGTTCAGTGTGGTTGAAAAGGTGGTATCTGTGAGGAGGGTCTCGTTTAGGCGCCAGGGGCTTTTGTGCTTAAAGTCATAATTGTCTTTTAGAATTAATTCCACGGGGGCATGGTCCGACCACACTATCTGTCCCACCTTGCTGTCTATTATCTGCCCCAAGTCCGCCCCCCCCACCAGAAACCCATCAATTCTGGAGTATGTATTATGGACTGACGAATGAAAGGTGTATTCTCTGTCTTCTGCATGCTTTACTCGCCATGCATCGTAATAGTGATGTAAGGACAGTAATTTCACCAGGGCTGCACATTGTCTTTTGAGAGGCCTATATCTAGGGCTGTGCTGGGAAAGTGTAGTGTCGAGAGTTGGGTTTAGGACGTGGTTTAGGTCCCCACAGATAATCATCGTTCCTTGCTGTATGTTCGATACCCTGCAAATTATTTTATGGAGAAAGTTCCTCTGATTGGTGTTGGGGGCGTAAACATTGGCTATCGTGTATAGAACATGGTTTATGCGCCCTACTATAATGACATATCTGCCTTCTTTATCTATGTCTTCTAAAATCAGATCAAAGGCTACTTTCCTGCTTATGTAGGTGGATACCCCTCTAGATTTGGTAGCTGCCGTGGAGTGGAACTGGTGTGGATATAAAGAGGTCAGAGGACGTGGGTGTGTCGTTCCCCTAAAGTGCGTCTCTTGCAAACACACGATGTCTGCGTCTTGGGCCCTGATGTCCCTCCCCAGGAGATGTCTTTGCACTGGGAGGTTGAGTCCCCTCACGTTATGGCTATAAAACCTTAGGGTGTCATATAAGGGAAGTGTCTGTACATTGCAAATGGATGTTGTTCTAAGCGGGGGCTCTGCCTTCCCCAGCCATGTCGAGCCAGGCAGATCCCCTTCTGCATTCTCCTTTGCGCTCCTTTCGTGCGACCCATTCCGGAGTCCAGCTCCAGGTTTGGGAATGCTGCAGACCTGTTACCATATAAGTCGTGTAGAGTGGTTTGGCCACCCACTAGGCCCTTGTGTGGGGTGAGGAAGGGTAGGTAAGGTGTCATAACAGTGAAAAAACAAATGACATAACAATTTACATCGCAACTTTGCAACACAATTATAAGTGAGAACATTATTGCAAAAACTTTGGCTAGGCTCCCATAGGGGGAACCCTGGGGGTCGGAGCTAAAAGCTTTGATCCTGGTTGATGGTACTACCGCGAGGCTGGCCCTCGCTGACTCATTAACATTTTCATAGACCCTATACATATTTATCTATTCAATACATTTACCCGCCAGTTAACTATTCTCTGCAACCATGGGGAGTGTACCGTGAGGCCATCTGGGTGTTTCAGGGCTTTGTGCCTGGGGGTTTATCGTCCCAGCGTTAAATAAAGTTGGCACTTGTCTACCACTGATAATGGGGTCGATTGGCGTTGAATGGCATCATGCCCCCACCCGGGCCATGTCTGGGCCTGTGCCAAGTGATTCCCATGTACCGCCCCACACCCCAACCTATATTTCCATATCGGCTATGCCTCACGGCCTGCTAAGGCTAATCCAAGGCCTCCATTAAGGTAGTTAACACTTAACACATTCACTGCTTATAATACAACTATGAACAAAAGCACTGTCATCTGATACTTGCGGACTTAGGAAAGTTCTTGGCATTATGGTGGCAATTATTTCCTTGCTTTCTTCCATGTTGAAGGCAAGCGTCTGTCCGGTGCCGGTTCTGATTGAGATGCAGGCAGGTTGATACCCCAGTCCTTTAGGGTCTGCAGGCCGTTTTCCGGGGATATGATAGCCGTGAGAGTCCCGTTGCGGTGAATCAGCAGTTTGGTCGGGTATCCCCACCTGTATGCGATGTTGTTTGATCTGAGAAGTTCCGTAACTGTGCTGAAGGATTTCCTCTTCTTGAGTGTCATGGCGGAGATGTCTGCAAAGATTTTAATTTTCTGATATTCTAAAGGCAAATCCGTTCGTGTGCGGCTAGTTTTGAGGACCGCTTCCTTGGCGTGGAAATAATGCATTTTAAGCACCACATCTCTTGGGGTGTCTGCAGGTAAGTATTGTGGTTTTGCTACTCTATGAATTCGGTCCATCAGCAGGACGTCTTGTGGTAGGTCCGGTACCAGGAGGCGGAACAGCCCAGTTGCAAAGGCCTGTAGATCATGCGGGCCTACCTGTTCAGGTACATTCCTCAGCCTTAAGTTGCTGCATCTTGCGCGATCTTCTATATCGGCAAGTTTTGCCTCATATTCATTTATCTTATCCCATGCTTCCTCCACCCTTACTGTTAGGCGACTGTGTGCCTCTGTTTGTGCTTCCACGATATTTTCCAGTTCCGAGGTACGGGACCCCAGTTTTTGAATGTCGGTGCGGAGGTCTGTAAATGTTCTCTGCAGTGTACCTTGCAGCTTAGCCGCCATGTCGTCGAACATAGCTTGCAGTCTTTTCGTGGTGAGTACGAGGCCCGCGGTCTCCACGTGCATGCCCTGCTCGCCATCCGTCTCGGCGCCATCTTGCGATTCCTCGGGTATCAGGGCCCCTTTCGGTTGCCCCTGTTTGTTGCTGAAAAAATACAGTTTATCCTGCTTGTCGGATGCTCGTTTGCTTTTGTGATGAGACATGGTGTAGGGAGTCCACAACTCCGTGATTTTTCGTTGATTTGGGTCTTGTAAAGTTGTGTGAGGGCCTAAAAAGCCGCGGAGCTAGCAGACCATGCGACTGCTCGCGTTCAGATCCAGGCCACGCCCCCCGACATATTGGATTTTTAGATTGCAGATGTTGAAGCCGAAGAGGTTGAACGTAGACACTGACCTTGTCTGTTTTCTGTAAAGGGGTTCCATTAAAGAACATTCCTACATATGTTTTTTTATTATACGTTTTTATTATATATTTTTTTTTAAATTCTTTTTTCATTATTCTTAATTCTTCATGACTTATTTATTATTATTTATAACTATGAATGGTCATTGGGAGATTCAAGTCGGAATGTCCTATATGTGGAATGCCCTTGTATATCATCCTTTTTGATGTATATTCTAGTATCGGGTATATGTGATAATAAGGAAGCGAAGATGTGATTTGTAAGCACTTTATTGTTGTTTTTATTTTTTTATGCACTAGCAATTTGATACACTTTATGATATATATGCACTTTAAGAATTTAAAACTTTGCCATTTTATATGACTAATATAGCACAGTAACATCTATAGATGGAATGATTCAGACCCTAATGATTGTTTTCTG
The DNA here is from genome assembly GCF_036172605.1 of Pelobates fuscus. Classification (NCBI taxonomy): domain Eukaryota; kingdom Metazoa; phylum Chordata; class Amphibia; order Anura; family Pelobatidae; genus Pelobates; species Pelobates fuscus. Next base: position 472,884,367 of record NC_086317.1, read on the forward strand.
TAGTACAAGTAAGCTGAACTCAGCGTTGCTTTAGGTTTCAGTGTACACGATCAGGGAGATCTACGAACTGATGTCAGTGGAGTGCATGATTGTACCCTTTGGTATGCAGGAAAGACGTGATGTCATTGGACCTTATCGAAGTTGTGGCCTGGAACGCTCATGGCAATGGTGTTGGCTGTGGAGGAAAGAGGTAACGAACGAAGGCAGAATGATTGGAGTTCCAGGAACCTATCAGCAAACAAGCTTTAAAGACGCCTACTGTACCATCAATGCATTGCAAGCATTGTTTTTTAGAAAATGGTAACTGTGGAGAGAGGGAATCATTTGTTTAAACTGTATTTTAATTGTTGGCATAGATTATTGTTTTAGTTTTTGGTTCCGTGAGGAAGTTCTAGCTGAACGAAACATGTATGACCTGGGCCTTTTGGCATTTTATTTTATTTCCATATTTTTAATTGCATATATTTGAGAATAAATTATTTTTATAAATCTGGATTTCTGACTTTTCCTGGCTCCTGGATTGTGACATGAGTGAGAATAAGGAGGTCTACTCAGCCCCACGTTAACATTCGGGAAGGCACCTTTATAGGAGATTTATAATTTTATAGAAGCATATAAACATAGAATGTGACGGCAGATAAGAACCATTCGGCCCATCTGGTTTGCCCAATATTTCAAAATACTTTCATTAGTTCCTGGCCTTATCTTATAGTTAGGATAGCCTTATGCATATCCCATGCATGCTTAAACTCCTTTACTGTGTTTACCTCTAACACCAGCTGGTAGTGATGTACCGAACTGTCCGCCGGCACATTCCAGCCAATCAGCAGCACTCCCTCCCTTCCACACCCTCCAACCTCCCTCCCAGCATCCATTTTCGATTCATTCTGAAGCTGCATGCTTAGTGAGAGGAGGGAAAGTTTAGCTGCTGCTGATTAGATAGGGAAATTGATAGCTAGGCTAGGGTATTCAGTGTCCACTACAATCCTGAAGGACTCATCTGATCTCTGCTGTAAGGACAGCACCCCAAAAAGCCCTTTTTAGGGCTATAACATCAGGCTGCTTTTTTTTTTCCTGTGTAATGTAATTGCAGGTGCCTGCCTGCCAGCTTCTGTGTGAGGTTCACATTGGATACTGTGCCTACTTGCCCAGTGCCACCACTCATATCTGTTTTAACAATAGGTTAAGCTTTACATTTAAAATAAATATTTTTTTTCACTGTAATAGAAGAGCAGTTGCCTGCCTGCCAGCTTCTGTGTCAGGTTGGATGCCTTGCCCATTTGCACAGTCAGTGCCACCACTCATATCTGTTTTAACAACAGGTTAAGCTTTACATTTAAAAGAAATAATTTTTTTTCACTGTAATAGAAGAGCAGTTGCCTGCCTGCCTGCCAGCTTCTGTGTCAGGTTGGATGCCTTGCCAATTTGCACAGTCAGTGCCACCACTCATATCTGTTTTAACAATAGGTTAAGCTTTACATTTAAAATAAATATTTTTTTTCACTGTAATAGAAGAGCAGTTGCCTGCCTGCCAGCTTCTGTGTCAGGTTGGATGCCTTGCCCATTTGCACAGTCAGTGCCACCACTCATATCTGTTTTAACAACAGGTTAAGCTTTACATTTAAAAGAAATAATTTTTTTTCACTGTAATAGAAGAGCAGTTGCCTGCCTGCCTGCCAGCTTCTGTGTCAGGTTGGATGCCTTGCCAATTTGCACAGTCAGTGCCACCACTCATATCTGTTTTAACAATAGGTTAAGCTTTACATTTAAAATAAATATTTTTTTTCATTGTAATAGAAGAGCAGTTGCCTGCCTGCCAGCTTCTGTGTCAGGTTGGATGCCTTGCCCATTTGCACAGTCAGTGCCACCACTCATATCTGTTTTAACAATAGGTTAAGCTTTACATTTAAAATACATTTTTTTTCACTGTAATAGAAGAGCAGTTAGTTGTCTGCAAGCGTCTGGGTGTCAGGCCTACTTCAGCGTGTGCTCTGCAGACCTGTGCCAGCGTGCTTTGACAGTTGCCAATCATATCTGGTGTCTCTTTAGCGTGCTTTTACAAAGAAAAAAGGTTTCTAGTGTAAGCTAATAGCAGCCAGTTAGTGTCCTTCAAGCGGCTCTGTCAGTCCTTCCTTCAGCGTGTGCTCTGCAGAACTGTTCCAGTGCACATTGCCAATCATATCTGGTGTCTCTATAGCGTGCTTTTACAAAGAAAAAAGGTTTCTAGTGTAAGCTAATAGCAGCCAGTCAGTGTCCTTCAAGCGGCTCTGTCAGTCCTTCCTTCAGCGTGTGCTCTGCAGACCTGTGCCAGCGTGCTTTGACAGTTGCCAATCATATCTGGTGTCTCTATAGCGTGCTTTTACAAAGAAAAAAGGTTTCTAGTGAAAGCTAATAGCAGCCAGTCAGTGTCCTTCAAGCGGCTCTGTCAGTCCTTCCTTCAGCGTGTGCTCTCCAGAACTGTTCCAGTGCACATTGCCAATCATATCTGGTGTCTCTATAGCGTGCTTTTAAAACCAAAATTTATTTTTCACTGTTATAGATTGAATAGCAGTTACTTGTCTTCAAGCGGGTTTGTCAGGCCTACAGTGTGTGCTCTGCAGAACTGTTCAAGTGCACATTGCCAATCATATCTGGTGTCTCTATAGCGTGCTTTTACAAAGAAAAAAGGTTTCTAGTGTAAGCTAATAGCAGCCAGTCAGTGTCCTTCAAGCGGCTCTGTCAGTCCTTCCTTCAGCGTGTGCTCTGCAGAACTGTTCCAGTGCACATTGCCAATCATATCTGGTGTCTCTATAGCGTGCTTTTAAAACCAAAATTTATTTTTCACTGTTATAGATTGAATAGCAGTTACTTGTCTTCAAGCGGGTGTGTCAGGCCTACAGTGTGTGCTCTGCAGAACTGTTCAAGTGCACATTTCCAATCATATCTGGTGTCTCTATAGCGTGCTTTTACAAAGAAAAAAGGTTTCTAGTGTAAGCTAATAGCAGCCAGTCAGTGTCCTTCAAGCGGCTCTGTCAGTCCTTCCTTCAGCGTGTGCTCTGCAGACCTGTGCCAGCGTGCTTTGACAGTTGCCAATCATATCTGGTGTCTCTATAGCGTGCTTTTACAAAGAAAAAAGGTTTCTAGTGTAAGCTAATAGCAGCCAGTCAGTGTCCTTCAAGCGGCTCTGTCAGTCCTTCCTTCAGCGTGTGCTCTCCAGAACTGTTCCAGTGCACATTGCCAATCATATCTGGTGTCTCTATAGCGTGCTTTTATAAACAAAATTTTTTTTTCACTGTTATAGATTGAATAGCAGTTACTTGTCTTCAAGCGGGTGTGTCAGGCCTACAGTGTGTGCTCTGCAGAACTGTTCAAGTGCACATTGCCAATCATATCTGGTGTCTCTATAGCGTGCTTTTACAAAGAAAAAAGGTTTCTAGTGTAAGCTAATAGCAGCCAGTCAGTGTCCTTCAAGCGGCTCTGTCAGTCCTTCCTTCAGCGTGTGCTCTGCAGAACTGTTCCAGTGCACATTGCCAATCATATCTGGTGTCTCTATAGCGTGCTTTTAAAACCAAAATTTATTTTTCACTGTTATAGAATGAATAGCAGTTACTTGTCTTCAAGCGGGTGTGTCAGGCCTACAGTGTGTGCTCTGCAGAACTGTTCAAGTGCACATTGCCAATCATATCTGGTGTCTCTATAGCGTGCTTTTACAAAGAAAAAAGGTTTCTAGTGTAAGCTAATAGCAGCCAGTCAGTGTCCTTCAAGCGGCTCTGTCAGTCCTTCCTTCAGCGTGTGCTCTGCAGACCTGTGCCAGCGTGCTTTGACAGTTGCCAATCATATCTGGTGTCTCTATAGCGTGCTTTTACAAAGAAAAAAGGTTTCTATTGTAAGCTAATAGCAGCCAGTCAGTGTCCTTCAAGCGGCTCTGTCAGTCCTTCCTTCAGCGTGTGCTCTCCAGAACTGTTCCAGTGCACATTACCAATCATATCTGGTGTCTCTATAGCGTGCTTTTATAAACTATTTTTTTTTTCACTGTTATAGATTGAATAGCAGTTACTTGTCTTCAAGCGGGTTTGTCAGGCCTACAGTGTGTGCTCTGCAGAACTGTTCAAGTGCACATTGCCAATCATATCTGGTGTCTCTATAGCGTGCTTTTACAAAGAAAAAAGGTTTCTAGTGTAAGCTAATAGCAGCCAGTCAGTGTCCTTCAAGCGGCTCTGTCAGTCCTTCCTTCAGCGTGTGCTCTGCAGAACTGTTCCAGTGCACATTGCCAATCATATCTGGTGTCTCTATAGCGTGCTTTTAAAACCAAAATTTATTTTTCACTGTTATAGATTGAATAGCAGTTACTTGTCTTCAAGCGGGTGTCTCAGGCCTACAGTGTGTGCTCTGCAGAACTGTTACAGTTCACATTGCCAATCATATCTGGTCTCACAGTAGTTTGCACGCATAGTACCACTAATCCCCAAAAAAATGACAGGCAGAGGCAGGCCACCCCGCAGGGGCCGTCGTGGTCGTGGTGCTATGATTCCCTTTTGCCCTAGAATAATGCCCAGTTTTCAGAAGCCACGTACCCTGAACTTGAAAAGTTCTGAGGACATAGTTGACTGGCTAACACAGGACACCCAATCTTGTACAGCCTCCGCTCGGAACCTTGATGCACCATCCTCCTCCAGCTTAGCTTCAGGCACCTCTCAAGATACCACTCACCCCCTGCCGCCACCACCAAAACTAGCACCACAGCCGCTTTACTTGGTATGTCAGAGGAGTTAATCACACACCCGTTTGAAGAAATGAGTGATGCGCAACCATTATTGCTAGAGGATGTAGATAACAGGGATATGTCTCAGGCAGGCAGCATTAAACACATGGAGGTACGGTGTGATGATGATGATGTTGTACCCGCTGCTGCTTCCTTTTCTGAGTTGTCAGATACAAGCGAAGCGGTTGATGATGACGATGCGTCCATGGATGTCACGTGGGTGCCCGCTCGGCAAGCAGAAGAACAGGGCGAAAGTTCAGATGGGGAGACAGAGAGGAGGAGGAGACGAGTTGGAAGCAGGGGGGGGGTCGTCGCAAGGAGCTAGTGGCACAGTCAGACAGCATGCATCGGCACCCGGGGTCAGCCCGACAGCACGCCAATCAACGCATGCTGTGTCCACCACCAGAATGCCGTCATTGCAGAGCTCAGCAGTGTGGCATTTTTTTTGTGTGTCTGCCTCTGACAACAGCGATGCCATTTGCAACCTGTGCCAAAGGAAACTGAGTCGTGGGAGGTCCAACACCCACCTAGGTACAACTGCTTTGCGTAGGCACATGATCTCACATCACAAACGCCTATGGGATCAACACATGAGTACAAGCAGCACGCCTACTCTAAGCCGCCATCCTCCTCCTGGTCCAGCATCTTCAGCCACGTCAACCACTGCTGTCCTTCTTGCCCCCTCTCAACCATCCGCCACTCCGTCTCCCGCCTTGAGCAGTTCCCGCTCATCTGCCCACAGTCATGTGTCTGTCAAGGACATGTTTGAGCGTAAGAAGCCAATGTCACCAAGTCACCCCCTTGCCCAGCGTCTGACAGCTGGCTTGTCCGAACTATTAGCCCGCCAGCTTTTACCATACAATCTGGTTGAGTCTGAGGCGTTCAAAAAATTTGTAGCTATTGGGACACCGCAGTGGAAGGTACCCGGCCGGAATTTCTTTTCACAAAAGGCAATTCCCAACTTGTACTCGATTGTGCAAAAGGAAGTCATGGCATGTATGGGACACAGTGTTGGGGCAAGGGTCCATCTGACCACTGATACCTGGTCTGCAAAGCATGGTCAGGGCAGGTATATCACCTACACTGCGCATTGGGTAAACCTGCTGACGGCTGACAAGCAAGGAATGCGTGGCATTGCAGAGGAGTTGGTGACACCGCCACGAATTGCAGGCAGTCCTGCTGCCACCTCCTCTACTCCTCCTACTCCATCCTCTTCCATAACCTCCTCGGCTGAGTCCTCTTGTGCTGCTGCGTCTTGCTCCACATCAACGGCACCCCCCCAGCTCCCCAGGTACTATTCCACATCCCGGATACGGCAGTGTCACGCCGTCTTGGGTTTGACTTGCTTGAAAGCAGAGAGTCACACCGGACAAGCACTCCTGTCTGCCCTGAACGCACAGGTGGAAAAGTGGCTGACTCCGCAGCAACTGGATATCGGCAAAGTGGTGTGTGACAACGGAAAAAATTTGATAGCGGCATTGAAGTTGGGCAAGTTGACACATGTGCCGTGCATGGCACATGTGTGTAATCTGATCGTACAACGCTTTGTGCATAAGTACACAGGCTTACAGGATGTCCTGAAGCAGGCCAGGAAGGTGTGTGGCCATTTCAGGCGTTCCTACACGGCCATGGCTCACTTTGCCGATATCCAGCGGCGAAACAACATGCCAGTGAGGCGCTTGATTTGCGACAGCCCTACACGTTGGAATTCAACACTCCTAATGTTCGACCGCCTGCTCCAACAAGAAAAAGCTGTTAATGAATATTTGTATGACCGGGGTGCTAGGACAGCCTCTGGGGAGCTGGGAATTTTTTTGCCACGTTACTGGCCGCTCATGCGCAATGCCTGTAGACTCATGCGTCCTTTTGAGGAGGTGACAAACCTAGTCAGTCGCAACGAAGGCACCATCAGCGACATCATACCATTTGTTTTCTTCCTGGAGCGTGCCCTGCGAAGAGCGCTGGATCAGGCTGTAGATGAGCGTGAAGAGGAAGAGGAAGAGTTGTGGTCACCATCACCACCAGAAACAGCCTTATCAGCATCGCTTGCTGGACCTGCGGCAACGCTGGAAGAGGATTGTGAGGAAGAGGAGTCAGAGGAGGATTGTAGCTTTGAGGAGGAGGAGGAAGAGCAAGACCAAACACAACAGGCATCCCAGGGTGCTCGTTGTCACCTATCTGGTACCCGTGGTGTTGTACGTGGCTGGGGGGAAGAACATACCTTCAATGACATCAGTGAGGAGGAGGAAAGGGAAATGAGTAGCTCGGCATCCAACCTTGTGCAAATGGGGTCTTTCATGCTGTCCTGCCTGTTGATGGACCCTCGTATAAAAAGGCTGAAGGAGAACGACCTGTACTGGGTGTCCACGCTACTAGACCCCCGGTATAAGCAGAAAGTGGCGGAAATGTTACCGAATTACAACAAGTCGGAAAGGATGCAGCATTTGCAAAATAAATTAAAAAGTATGCTTTCACAGCGTATAAGGGTGATGTCACAGCACAACGGGAATCTAACAGGGGGAGAGGTGGAAGTCATCCTCCTCCTCCCACGACCACGCCGGCAAGGACAGGACGCTTTAAAGACGTGTTGTTGATGGAGGACATGCGGACCTTTTTAAGTCCTATGCATCGCCACAGCCCTTCGGGATCCACCCTCAGAGAGCGACTCGACCGACAGGTAGCAGACTACCTCGCCTTAACTGCAGATATCGACACTCTGAGGAGCGATGAACCCCTTGACTACTGGGTGTGCAGGCTTGACCTGTGGCCTGAGCTATCCCAATTTGCGATAGAACTTCTGGCCTGCCCCGCTTCAAGTGTCCTGTCAGAAAGGACCTTCAGTGCAGCAGGAGGTATTGTCACTGAGAAGAGAAGTCGCCTAGGTCAAAAAAGTCTAGATTACCTCACCTTTATTAAGATGAATGAGGGATGGATCCCGAAGGGACTGACACTGGGCAATACATTCGATTAAAAAAGGCCTGATGAGATGAGCTGCCTTGGGCTAAAAATGGTCCACACGCTGCTGTATTTTAGCTCTGAATGACGTTTGACTTGCGTGACTTATCCGCCACCAACTAGGGTTCAAGCCGCCATGTTTTAGGGCACTTTCTGCCTGTGAAACAAACATCAATTTTTCTGGCCTCTGCTACAGCAGCGGCTGCAACAATACCAAATTTTTCAGGCATGTGTACATGCCTAATTTTTAGGCCCACTGGTGCAGCACTGTGGCTTCAAAAACCAAACCAAAAAAAATCCTCCAAGATGGCACCAATATACCAGTGGTCTAAGCATCTTCCCACCTTGGCCTAAAAAGGGGAGGTGATTCAACAATTAAAAATCTCTGCCATTTACACGTCCACTGATAGGAGACGCGGAAGGTATTAAACTGATATGAACAATACTTAACTCACCACTCCTATCTGGTGGCACATTAGCTTGCCCGCGCAGTGCCCCAAATTTCAAGTAAGAGGACCGACCAAGCATCTTCTTCCATCTCCCTGTTACATAAATCAATGCCATATCCATAGAAATTGTAGAGAATATCCAGGATAGTTTTACAGGGCCAAATCATGTCGCCTGTTGAAAGAGGTGACCTTGCTCGGGTCCCAGGTGTGCGGTTCCTAAAATGGCTGCCATATACATGTCCTCTGATAGGAGACGCGGAAGGTATTAAACTGATATGAACAATACTAAACTCACCACTCCTATCTGGTGGCACATTAGCTTGCCCGCGCAGTGCCCCAAATTTCAAGTAAGAGGACCGACCAAGCATCTTCTTCCATCTCCCTGTTACATAAATCAATGCCATATCCATAGAAATTGTAGAGAATATCCAGGATAGTTTTACAGGGCCAAATCATGTCGCCTGTTGAAAGAGGTGACCTTGCTCGGGTCCCAGGTGTGCGGTTCCTAAAATGGCTGCCATATACACGTCCACTGATAGGAGACGCGGAAGGTATTAAACTGATATGAACATTTACTAAACTCACCACTCCGAGTGCTGTTATTTATTAAATTTTTTTGTGGTGAGGCTTTACAGGACAGAGTGCTTCTCCACGGGACATGTTAGCTCACGGGCAGCTGGCTCATCAAGGAACCAGAGCAGCTTGAACGAGGTGACCTTGCTCGGGTCCCAGGTGTGCGGTTCCTAAAATGGCTGCCATATACACGTCCACTGATAGGAGACGCGGAAGGTATTAAACTGATATGAACAATACTCCACTCCTATCAGTAGGTCCGTCCCATTGTGATTTATGCCCCCAACCCACCGCGCAGGGATGGGGGCCAGGGGGGAGGAAAGTAGGCCCCCCCCTTGTGATTTATGGCCCCCACCCACCGCGCAGGGGTGGGGGCCGAGGGGGGGAGGACAGTAGGTCACCCCATTGTGATTTGTGGCCCCCACCCACCGCGCAGGGGTTGGGGAGGACAGTAGCTCCCCCCAGTGTGTATCATGGGCTTTGAGGACAGGTGTCAATCCATACCTGCCAAGTGACCCTATGTAGGGGTAACAGTCCCTATTCTGCTCTGTGTCAGTGTGTATCATGGTCTCTGTGGACGGGGAACAGTCTCTATTCTGCTCTGTGTCAGTGTGTATCATGGTCTCTGTGGACGGGGAACAGTCTCTATTCTGCTCTGTGTCAGTGTGTATCATGGACTCTGTGGACGGGGAACAGTCTCTATTCTGCTCTGTGTCAGTGTGTATCATGGTCTCTGTGGACGGGGAACAGTCTCTATTCTGCTCTGTGTCAGTGTGTATCATGGTCTCTGTGGATGGGGAACAGTCTCTATTCTGCTCTGTGTCAGTGTGTATCATGGACTCTGTGGACGGGGAACAGTCTCTATTCTGCTCTGTGTCAGTGTGTATCATGGTCTCTGTGGACGGGGAACAGTCTCTATTCTGCTCTTTGTCAGTGTGTATCATGGTCTCTGAGGACGGGGAACAGTCTCTATTCTGCTCTGTGTCAGTGTGTATCATGGACTCTGTGGACGGGGAACAGTCTCTATTCTGCTCTGTGTCAGTGTGTATCAGGGATTTGACTATCTTTATTCAGATTGAAAAATTACAATTCCAGGAAAAATTTAACAAACATTTACAAGAACATGTTATGCACATCATAGAAACAACGTAAACCTTTTTAAAGCCACAAACTTAAGACAAAAAATACGTACACACAATGTGTAAGGGTTTGAAAGAATATTCTGAATCCTTACACGTTTACTTTATCGTTTGTTTGATTTTTGTGAACCATATATAAACTACAAGCAGCGTGAAAACTATAAAAACTCAACTGGCCATGCTGATCAAATTAAATAGTATGCTTTACACAGCGTATAAGGGTGATGTCACAGCACAACGGGAATGTAACAGGGGAAGAGGTGAAAGTCATCTTCCCCTCCCACGACCCCGCCATATCTGCCAAGTGACCCTATGTAGGGGTAACAGTCTCTATTCTGCTCTGTGTCAGTGTGTATCATGGTCTCTGAGGACGGGGAACAGTCTCTATTCTGCTCTGTGTCAGTGTGTATCAGGGCAGGGCTTTGAGGACAGGTGTCAATGTTAGGTGATTTCTGCCCTTTATGGATTAAAAGCAGACTCTGCATCAACTGTGCAATTTTCCATGGGAGTTTTGCCATGGATCCCCCTCCGGCATGCCACAGTCCAAGTGTTAGTCCCCTTGAAACAACTTTTCCATCACTTTTGTGGCCAGAAAGAGTCCCTGTTGGTTTTAAAATTCGCCTGCCCATTGAAGTCAATGGCGGTTCGCGCGGTTCGCCGGTTCGCGAACATTTGCGGAAGTTCGCGTTCGCCGTTCGCGAACCGAAAATTTCGGGTTCGCGACAACACTACCAGCTGGAAGCCTATTCCATGCATCCAAATGAAAATACAGAGTCACAGCGTGTTACCCAAATGTATACCAAAAACACTCAAAACACCCGTGTGGTAACCTCTCTATCCACACTAAAAATCACAGCTAATCATATACATACAGTGGGTGGAATGTTGCGGTTCAGGATTAGATACAATAGTATTAAGGTCGATGAAGTAACTGTGGAGATATGAATGTACAGATACCTAGTGCAATATTGTACTGTAAAATAAAACTTCAACATACAGTGTATAGCTTAGTACTCACAAGGAGGGAGCCAATTGGAAATGGCTCAGTCCTGACGCCTGTGGGATAGTTAGAAGGGATCCCACTCCCTTCCAAAGTGCAGGTGATGTTCTGTGTCTTTCAAAAAGGAATGCCCACGCCAATATGAAATTGGGGACTAAGTCCTTTTATTAGTAAAATAAAAGTGGATGTACAGCACAGTAAAATGCAATGAAATAAAAATAAAATCAAAACAAACTTGATAAAATCACTAAAATTGTGCTACAGTAAATAAGTCCACTGTGGGGTAAAAAGAATTACTTGCAAAACGCGTTTCGCCCAAGTCCTGGGCTTCCTCAGTTGCTACAAGTGTCTTTCAAATACTTTGTTTATATACCCACTTCGGAGGGTGTTCGTTTCCGGGTTCGCGCCGTTATCTCCACCTCCGGTCGCATATCAATGACGTACTTCCGGTCCGCGGTCCTGTTGTTGGAACGCATATGCGTTCCAAATCGTCAATAACTTTATTGTTCTTTAGCAAAGTCCCATACACATATCAAATCCGATATCCACTTAGTACAGTGGATAAAAGAGCAAAAAGTGGCAAAAGATCTTCATATTCAAACCATCCAAATGGCTAGAAGTATATAAATAAAGTTGGTATTGGGAAAATATGATAATAGGGGAAACAGTAAACCTGTTGAGAAGGTGATTTATAAGTGTCATCTTTCATAAGTGGAACATGCAGCATTTAAAAGTGCATAAAATTAAATACTGTGGTGAGAAACTTGTGGTTAGAGCATCAATGGGAGTGTATAATTTCTAAACGGAATTTAAGGCATAAATAATTATAAAACGGAATAAAAAGAAATAAAAATAAAAATCGATATTTAAAGGTTATAAACGGAATTAAAGACATAGTCTAAAATAAAACTTTTCCATGCATATTATAAAAAATGGCATATTTCAAAGTCTGCATTGAGGCCGTTAGGTATAAGGGTGTTGAAATTAAAAATTAATCTCATCTCTTCTTTGCCTAGTTTGTTAATATAATTGCCTCCCCTCCAATCCTTTTTAACTAATTTTATTGCACAAAAGAATAGTCCTGCAGGGTCCTGGTTATGTCGAGTTTTAAAGTGTTGAGAGACAGAGTGCGTTTCCAGACCTTTTTTTATGTTGCGGACATGTTCTGCAATCCGTACATTTAGGGGTCGTATGGTTCTTCCTATATACAGGAGATTGCATGGGCATTTAAGTACGTAAACAATTCCCTTCGAATGGCATGTGAGGTGGTCTTTAATTTTGTACGGTCGACCTATTATTGCACTTATGTCAATGAGGTGTCTTTTTCTGTTTTTAGTGGCTCTACATGGTAGGCACTCTCCACACCCATAAAATCCTATCAGGTCATTAATAAAGTGCTTAGGTGCTGTGGTTTCTAAATTGCTTCTAACCAGCACATTTCTTAAGTTGCTGGTGCCTCTAAAAATCATTTTTGGTTTGGGAGGTAAAATATCTTTAAGTATGGGGTCGTCCTTCAGGATGTGCCAATGTTTATTGATGGCTTTCTGTACTTTTCTAGCATTTCCATTATATTTACTAATGAAAGGGACTCCTTCGTAATTGCGTGTCATTATTTTGGGTTTGTATTTTAAAAGTTGGTTTCTTTCCAGGAGTCTAACTTCTTCCATGTCCTTCCTTAGGGCGTCCTCATTATACCCTTTCTCTATGAACTGTTGTTTTATGTACTCGGCCTGTTTGGTATACTCCGTTTCCTCTCTACAGTTCCTCCGGATTCTTCTGAACTGCCCTTTGGGGGCATTAGTTAGCCAGGGCTTATGGTGGCAACTATCTCTGTTGATGTAACTATTAGAGTCCACCGGTTTGAAGTAGTTCCTAGTAAAAATACGTGATTCTTTAATGTAAATATTCAAATCTAGAAAATTTATGTTGTTGTTACTCACATCACTAGATAGTTTAACGCCCCAATCATTGGTATTAAGGAATTCTAAAAACTTAGTTAATTCACAACTACTGCCTGTCCAGATAAAAAATATGTCATCTATATACCTGCGGTAGGACACCAAGTTCGCCCTCCGTTCATGGCCACTAGAAATAAAAGATTCTTCCCAGTATGCCATGAACAAGTTTGCGTAGCTGGGGGCGAACTTGGTGCCCATCGCTGTACCGCAGATCTGTAAGTAAAAACAATCCTGAAACCAGAAAAAAATGTTGGTTAAAATAAGTAAAATCCCTTCTAAAATGAACTCTATTTGTTCCTTTTTAAAAGATGACTTCTCTAAAAAGTATTTAGCTGCTTCTAATCCTTTATTATGGGGGATGGCACTATACAATGAGCTGACATCGCACGTGACTAGGAGATTCCCTTCTTGCCACTCCGTCTGTTCTAATATCTGCAGCATGTTAATGGTGTCCTTCAGGTAATATGGCGTTTTCACTACTAAGGGTTGCAACATGATATCGATATACTCAGATACCCGTGTGGATACCGAGTCAATACCCGATATGATCGGCCTGCCTGGTGGGTTGTGCTGGTCTTTATGCACCTTCGGTAGGTGATAAAACACTGGAACTTTGGGATAGTTTATGGACAAATAATCAGCTTCTTTTTCATTAATAATCTCCAGTTCTTTTCCTTTGAGGATATATTTCTCAAACTTTTTTTGTATTTCACTCATTGGGTTTGATGGTAGCTGTCGATACGTCAGTGGGTCCAACAGGATTCTGTCCGCTTCTTTGATGTAATGCTCTTTGTTAAAGATGACAATCCCTCCCCCCTTGTCCGCCGGTTTTATTACGATGTCCTTATTTTTGCTCATCTCTTTAATAGTTTTTTGTTCTTTCCGGGATATGTTTTGCTGATAAGGGGTAATTTTCTTAATCTTATTGATATCTTTCATGACCATGATCTCAAAGGCCTTCATTTGATCCGAGATCATATGTCTCGGAAAAAATGTGGACTTGCTTTTGAGGTCAGAGTGTATGAAGGTGTCATCTTGTATAGTAGTTGGCACTTCCCTTTTATCGTAGAAGAACTTCTTCAAGGATAACTTCCTAATAAAATGGTTAAGATCAATAAAAAAATCAAAAGGATTAAAATCTGCCGTGGGTGCAAACTTCAAGCCTTTTTTTAAAACCAGTGTTTGTTCCACTGTAAGATCCTTCTGTGTCAGATTAAAAATGCCCTTTATATCCGTTTCCTGTTTCTTTTCTCCCTGTAATGTTGTTCTTGCTCTTCTTCTTCTTCTTCTATGCTTCTTTGTCTCTTCCCAGGGGATTCTTGAGGGAGAGTCTTCTGGGACCACTGCAGTCTGTTGTTGGTTGGGTCCTTCCGAAAAAACAAGGAGGACGAAGATGCTGTTCTCATTATTGTTGTGTCTTGCCTTGATTGTGTGTGTGGTTCAACAGTGCTTGTTATTCCTGAATCCCTGTTTCTCCTATTTTCTATTGGTTTCTTTACTGCTCCATTTTCAGTGGATTTCCTTGGTGTTCCATTTTTGACCACTGAACTATAACTTCTTCTGTCTTCATTCGAAGTATACATTCTTGGTCCTTGGATATTTTGTTCCCGGTATGTGTAGCGACGTTGTCCTTGTGTATCAGGTTCCCACCGAGTGCTTTGATATTTTGGTTGGGATCTCTCTCTATGGTTTCCTGGTCTCTTTGATGGGGATCTTCCTCTGTAGTTTCCTAATCTTTTGTGATTGTCATGACCCGAATATCGTCTCTTTCTGTCATTCCTATTCCTATAAGGACTCACTTCCCTTGGTTTTCCATTTCCATTCTGTTTTCTTACATTTCCTGTTTTGTAATCGTTAATCCCTGAGATATTTTCTTTTTTTGGTTTCTATCACCATATTCTCCACTTTGTCCACTTTCGTTCTGATATCCTTAATTATATTATTAAAGACTTCAGGGCTGGTGTTCTCAATGAGGCTCTCTTTCCACTTGATAATATCCTCATTGAGTTTGGGCAGGTTTTCCTCCCTTCTGGCTACAATGTAGCCCATAAGGCTGAAGGAGAAACCGTCCAACATTTGGTTCCAACCTGTCATAAAGTGAGGGTCGTCTCTATCTGAGGTAGGTTCTTTCGTGAATCTGAGCCCTCTCGGGGTTATTCTTTCATTAACGTATTTGTTTAATGTTGCAATCTCCCATTTTGTTTTCATCTCCTTTATTAATGTTTTTTCTAAATTATATTTACTTTTATCAACATTATTGTAATCTTGTGCAGGGGTAACAACAACATAAATTTTCTAGATTTGAATATTTACATTAAAGAATCACGTATTTTTACTAGGAACTACTTCAAACCGGTGGACTCTAATAGTTACATCAACAGAGATAGTTGCCACCATAAGCCCTGGCTAACTAATGCCCCCAAAGGGCAGTTCAAAAGAATCCGGAGGAACTGTAGAGAGGAAACGGAGTATACCAAACAGGCCGAGTACATAAAACAACAGTTCATAGAGAAAGGGTATAATGAGGACGCCCTAAGGAAGGACATGGAAGAAGTTAGACTCCTGGAAAGAAACCAACTTTTAAAATACAAACCCAAAATAATGACACGCAATTACGAAGGAGTCCCTTTCATTAGTAAATATAATGGAAATGCTAGAAAAGTATAGAAAGCCATCAATAAACATTGGCACATCCTGAAGGACGACCCCATACTTAAAGATATTTTACCTCCCAAACCAAAAATGATTTTTAGAGGCACCAGCAACTTAAGAAATGTGCTGGTTAGAAGCAATTTAGAAACCACAGCACCTAAGCACTTTATTAATGACCTGATAGGATTTTATGGGTGTGGAGAGTGCCTACCATGTAGAGCCACTAAAAACAGAAAAAGACACCTCATTGACATAAGTGCAATAATAGGTCGACCGTACAAAATTAAAGACCACCTCACATGCCATTCGAAGGGAATTGTTTACGTACTTAAATGCCCATGCAATCTCCTGTATATAGGAAGAACCATACGACCCCTAAATGTACGGATTGCAGAACATGTCCGCAACATAAAAAAAGGTCTGGAAACGCACTCTGTCTCTCAACACTTTAAAACTCGACATAATCAGGACCCTGCAGGACTATTCTTTTGTGCAATAAAATTAGTTAAAAAGGATTGGAGGGGAGGCAATTATATTAACAAACTAGGCAAAGAAGAGATGAGATTCATTTTTAATTTCAACACCCTTATACCTAACGGCCTCAATGCAGACTTTGAAATATGCCATTTTTTATAATATGCATGGAAAAGTTTTATTTTAGACTATGTCTTTAATTCCGTTTATAACCTTTTAATATCGATTTTTATTTTTATTTCTTTTTATTCTGTTTTATAATTATTTATGCCTTAAATTCCGTTTAGAAATTATACACTCCCATTGATGCTCTAACCACAAGTTTCTCACCACAGTATTTAATTTTATGCACTTTTAAATGCTGCATGTTCCACTTATGAAAGATGACACTTATAAATCACCTTCTCAACAGGTTTACTGTTTCCCCTATTATCATATTTTCCCAATACCAACTTTATTTATATACTTCTAGCCATTTGGATGGTTTGAATATGAAGATCTTTTACCACTTTTTGCTCTTTTATCCACTGTACTAAGTGGATATCGGATTTGATATGTGTATGGGACTTTGCTAAAGAACAATAAAGTTATTGACGATTTGGAACGCATATGCGTTCCAACAACAGGACCGCGGACCGGAAGTACGTCATTGATATGCGACCGGAAGTGGAGATACCGGCGCGAACCCGGAAACGAACACCCTCCGAAGTGGGTATATAAACAAAGTATTTGAAAGACACTTGTAGCAACTGAGGAAGCCCAGGACTTGGGCGAAACGCGTTTTGCAAGTAATTCTTTTTACCCCACAGTGGACTTATTTACTGTAGCACAATTTTAGTGATTTTATCAAGTTTGTTTTGATTTTATTTTTATTTCATTGCATTTTACTGTGCTGTACATCCACTTTTATTTTACTAATAAAGGACTTAGTCCCCAATTTCATATTGGCGTGGGCATTCCTTTTTGAAAGACACAGAACATCACCTGCACTTTGGAAGGGAGTGGGATCCCTTCTAACTATCCCACAGGCGTCAGGACTGAGCCATTTCCAATTGGCTCCCTCCTTGTGAGTACTAAGCTATACACTGTATGTTGAAGTTTTATTTTACAGTACAATATTGCACTAGGTATCTGTACATTCATATCTCCACAGTTACTTCATCGACCTTAATACTATTGTATCTAATCCTGAACCGCAACATTCCACCCACTGTATGTATATTCCATGCATCCACTTACATCTCAGTAAAGTAATACTTCCTGATATTATTTTTAAACCTTTGCCCCTCTAATTTAACACTATGTCCTTTTGTTGTGGTAGTTTTTCTTCTTTTAAATAAAGTCTCCTCCTTTACTGTGTTGATTCCCTTTATGTATTTAAATGTTTCTATCATATCCCCCCTGTCTTGTCTTTGCTATACATGTTAAGATCCTTTAACCTTTCCTGGTAAGTTTTATCCTGCAATCCATGAACCAGTTTAGTAGCCCTTCTCTGAACTCTCTCTGAAGTATCAATATTCTTCTGAAGATACGGTCTCCAGTACTGCGTACAACACTCCAAGTGAGGACTCACCAGTTTTCTGTACAATGGCATGAGCACTTCCCTCTTTCTACTGCTAATACCTCTCCCTATACAACCAAGCATTCTGCTAGCATTTCCTGCTGCTCTATTACATTGTCTGCCTACCTTTAAGTCATCACAAATAATCACACCTAAATCCTTTCCTCAGATGTTGAGGTTAGGACTCTATCAAATTATAACCATAAAGTGAGTCTATATTGCACTATGTGTCTCTAATAGTCTAGTTACAAAGTGGATAGCTGTTCCACTGTTTTTTTACATATACACATTTTTTTGTTTTTATGGTAACCATCTGGGAAGACTATCTGGGGAAGCTGTTTGTTTCCAAGTTAAGTTCATGTTTATATTTTTTCACCTAGCACTTTTGCGTGTTTTGTGGTTTGTTGGTAGATATTCTTAACTTTAATAATAACAGGACGCAAATATTTTGTATTCAACTCTCTTTACTAAACTCCAGCAGCACAGATCTTCACAATATAAAAAAAAACAATAGAAAAACAGAGTGTAAGAGGGTATAAAAGGCCCTCACCATCTAACTCCTCCTCTTTGTTTGATGCAAATTAACAGAAAAATAGCCCAGAAAATATAAGCAATAACAGTATTAGAAAACAGAAATGAAACAATCCTAATCTGGAACATTTGACAATTCTCGAGACCGACACACTTGGCCAGCAATTGAAGGTGAATCAAACTGAAAAGAAACAAAAAGATGTGAAAGACATCTCATGACCATTTGTCAACATACAAGTATTAACTCAATCATTTAAACTAAGTATTAACTGACAATCTTAGATATAAAAACATAACCATACTTCCAACTACTTAAGAATCATAACAACTCCCCATACAACCACTTAAGGGACCACAAAATAGAACATTCATTGGGAAGGGAAAAGAGAAAAAGGGTGTGAAAATATTTACTTTGTGTCATTATTAAAATTAAGATTATAGGTACACTGCGTTAACATAATCTACAATTTTATAACATGGCAGGAGGCTTTGTATTTTGCATTTTTTATATAGTCTCCCTAGTCCAGTCCGGAGAACAAAGAATGTCGGAAAGAGAAGCGTCTGCCGAGAAGGCTTGCGATGCACCACTCTACTGAGCGTGTGAGCGACGAAAAAGTAATCTTCAACCTAAGGATAACAGTCAATGAATCCATTGCACAAGAGTTGTGGTTGTGACTGGATTGTGTGGTTTAGCAAAAGAAATGAGGAGCTGGCCTGATTGCAATGCACAGAGAGGAATGGTACACACATAGTTCATCAGTGTGTCCACTACTCAGATGCTTGGAACCACTCAGAAAAAAGGATATTAGATGGAGGTAGTGTTTGTTTTAGTCTGACGTGAGATTGAAAAGGACACACCTTCTAGAGAGAAGTAAAAACCGTCCACACCGAACACCTGAACACACGCGACTCATCAGAAGGAAATAAGGCACAAAAGGAGAGTAAGTTTCACTGAGAGCTGGAGAAGAGATAAATCCATATTGTCTGGCCAATGCTGAAGAAAGTGAATAACTAAATCTATGTTCCCCATGTGAGAATATTTCGGAGTCGGGGATCTCAATAACTTGATTCCTCTCAAAAGGTGACAGACTAGAGGGTTTTGACCTATCAGTACGCCCCGCAGCAGAACGTAAGCTGCCAAGATAGCCAAGCATTAAAAAAGCGATATGAACATTAAAAAAGCGATATGATCGAACCAACGAAAAAAGGTGGAATAAAAAATTTGGAATGATGGGGATATATGCAGTAAAGGGATCGTGGTCCCTCTACAGACATCAGACACTCCAAGAGTTCCATTTGGAAATGTAGCTCTGCCTAGTGCCAGGGAGCCCATGAGTCCCATAATATTTCCTTAGTCGATTGCGATAATCCATTGACTGACCAAGATTCCCTGAAAGCATCCAGGCTTCCAGGTCCAACTGATCTTGGAGTACTAGTGGATGCAGTTCCCCTTGGGTGTTTGTTAGAAGAAGAGGGAAAGACGATAGGAGGAGAGGGTGGTCGCGGGACAGTTTCGGCAGATTTGGGAACCACGTTTAACTCTGTCTCAGGGGAGTGATGAGAAGTATACCTTCTGGATGCGGATGTGATGAAGAACTCTCAGCTGTAGTTGTGTTCCTCTCAAGTTTTGTTTCCTCAAAGGCTGCTGTCCAATTCCATGATGATATCCATCACGGGTCCGAATATCACCCTGCTATTCCAAGCTTGTATGTAATCCGGCCACTAATAGAGTTCTGTTTGGATTGTGGTCATACGAGTGACTGTCAGGGTACCTGTAGTCTCTACCCCTGAGACGGGTAGAGACTTAGACGTTTTCCCATCCAGACAGCATGATTCTCCCGTTCCTCGCGGTCCCCTCGCGCATGTAAACGCCTGCCGCGAGAGAACTATGCCTTTTTGTAACGTGACGCTCAATAGTCGACGTCATGATGCTATTCTAGCCCGACCTGTCAGTCAAATCCCGGACACGAATCAGGTCTCGGCGGAGGCGTGATTAGTCTCTAGAACCAGGGTATTTAAGGGAGCTCTCAGCATTTGCTCATTGCCCTGTCGTGGTTCTAGCCAGCCTAGTCACACAGTGCTCTTGTATTCTCTTGTCTTTTGGTTCTGACCCGGCTTTGTTATTACTTACCTGTCTTCTCTGTTATCCTTGACCCGGCTTGTCTCTCGCTTACCTGTCTTCTCGTTCCCTCGACCTCGGCTTGTCCCTGACCATTCTATACGTAGTATTACGTTAAGTCCGGCCATTCTAAGGTCCGGTATACGTATCTGCTACTCTTTGTACTCTGCGTGTTGGATCCCTGTCCCGATCCTGACATTACGACAGGGCCAATGGATCCTGCAGGTACAAACTGTCAGCTTGGTTCTCCTGATCCTAGGTTTGACGCCATGGATCATAGAATGGATCAGATGGCACTAGCACTACAGGCGTTACTATCACGTCCTAATAATCCACCTGAGGAGATGCGTAATACTTCTATTCCTCCTGTGAGTTCAGGGCTAGAGGTAGCCACTGTAGGTGCTTCTTCCCGAGTTACCCCACCTGTACGTTATGCTGGTTCTCCTGAAAGGTGTCGTGGCTTTTTGAACCAGATCAGTATCCATTTCGAGCTACAACCCCGTTCCTACCCTACTGATAGGGCAAAGGTGGGATTTATTATCACCTTACTCATTGAGAAGGCTCTGAGATGGGCTAATCCGTTGTGGGAGAATGATAATCCATTAGTCTATAACTATAATGCCTTTGTAGCTGCTTTTAGAAGAACTTTTGACCCCCCTGGCAGAAAGGTCAATGCAGCTAGATTACTGTTGCGCCTTAGACAAGAGAACCGAACTCTTGTGGATTACGCACTAGAGTTCAGGTCTTTGGCGGCAGAGGTTAAGTGGAATGAACAGGCTTATATAGACGTATTTTTAAACGGATTATCCGATGTAATACTTGACGAGGTAGCGACGAGAGAGCTTCCCGAGAATTTGGAGGACTTAATTTCCTTTATCTCTCGCATTGACGAACGTCTAAGAGAGAGGCAGAACACTCGAGATAGAACCGGTAGACCTTCCTTTAGACTAGCTCCTTCATTTCAAAGTCCTGAAACCAAAACTCCACAGTTTCCAGAACCTATGCAGATAGGCCTTACTCGCCTCTCAGAAGAGGAGAGACAGTACAGGAGAAGGGAGGGACTGTGTATGTATTGTGGAGTCAGAGGTCACTTACGTTTGAATTGTCCCAATCGCCCGGGAAACGCTCGCACCTAAGTTTCTCTAGAGGACAGGCCTTGGGTGTTTCTATTTTGTCCTCTACTCATAACTACAAAGAACACAGGCTTCTATTACCCGTCTCTTTAACTTGGGAGAAGAGAACTTTAGAGACTGTGGCATTGATAGACTCCGGAGCTGCTGAGAGCTTTATCGACCAAGTTTTTCTCACCAAACACGCTATCCCATCCCAGTTAAGGAGGACACCTTTGGCTGTTGAGGCCATAGATGGTAGACCTTTAGTTGAGCCTGTGATTTTCCGGGAGACCACACCTCTTAACTTAACTACTGGTATTCTACACAAGGAGGAGATATCTCTACTACTCATTTCATCTCCTTCTGTTCCCATAGTCCTGGGATACTCCTGGCTGAAGAGACATAACCCCATTTTAGATTGGAAATCAGGGGAAATAGTCTCGTGGGGCCAGGGTTGTCAAGAGAGATCTTTAAAGAGAGTGTCACCCCTTTGTATTGTTAACACACTTAATAACTCTACCGACTCTACTAAAGTACAGATACCGTCCTTGTATCTAGATCTAAAGGCGGTATTTGACAAAGGAAAGGCTGATACCTTACCACCACACAGGCCTTTTGATTGCAAAATTAATTTACTTCCTGGTACTATGCCTCCCAGGGGCCATGTATACCCTTTGTCTACGAATGAGAACTTAGTCTTAGAGGAGTATATTCGTGAAAACCTAGACAAAGGGTTCATTAGGAGATCCTCCTCCCCTGCTGGGGCTGGATTTTTTTTTGTTAAAAAGAAGGATGGTTCTTTAAGACCTTGCATTGACTATCGAGGTTTGAACAAGATAACCATTAGAAATGCCTATCCGATCCCCTTGATCACCAAGCTTTTTGATCGATTAAAGGGTTCCAAGATTTTCACTAAGTTAGACCTCAGAGGTGCTTATAACTTGGTGAGAATTCAGCAGGGACACGAGTGGAAGACTGCGTTCAATACTCGTTATGGGCACTATGAGTATACTGTAATGCCTTTTGGTCTCTGTAATGCCCCGGCGGTATTTCAGGACCTTATTAATGAAGTTCTTAGGGAGTTTCAGCAGGACTGTGTTATTGTATACCTCGATGATATACTTATACATTCCAGGGATATTGAGACTCACCACGGACAGGTCAGAAGGGTTTTGCACAAACTTCTTCAACATGGCTTGTACTGTAAATTAGAGAAATGTAGCTTTGACCAATCCCAGACTACCTTTCTTGGTTACGTGATTTCTGGAGAGGGGTTTGAAATGGATCCGGAGAAACTCCAATCCATTTTAGATTGGCCTTTACCTAAGGGTCTCAAGGCCATTCAGAGATTTATTGGTTTCTCTAATTATTACAGACGTTTCATTAAGGGTTACTCCTCTATTATTGCTCCTATCACCAATATGACCAGACAAGGGGCTGACACTAAGAATTGGTCTACTGAAGCACTTCTGGCTTTTAAGACTCTCAAGGAGCTGTTTGCTTCCGCACCAATTTTAGTTCACCCTGATACTACTCTACCTTTCCTACTCGAAGTTGACGCTTCTGAGACGGGTATAGGTGCCATTCTGTCCCAAAGGTTGGGTGTGGATAAACCATTACATCCATGTGGGTATTTTTCCAAAAAATTATCGGGTACTGAGAGCAGATATGACATTGGTGACAGGGAACTCCTAGCGGTTATCATGGCTTTAAAGGAGTGGAGACATCTATTGGAGGGGACTTTGCATCCTGTTACCATTTTGACGGATCATAAAAACTTATCCTATATTGGGGAGGCTAAACGATTATCATCGAGACAGGCCCGTTGGTCTATATTCCTCACTCACTTCAATTACATACTCACATATAGGCCTGGTTCTAAGAATTCTAAAGCTGATGCCTTGTCTCGCCAACATGAACCTTCTGCCATATCTGAGCCGGTTTTATCCTCTATAGTACCTAAGTGTAATATCATCGCTAACACAACTCTCAAAATCCATTCTCCGCTTCTGGATCAGATCAAGAGCTTGCAACATCTGGCACCTAGACTGACTCCTGCGTCTAGACACTTCGTCCCTCCTGAACTCCAACTGGAGCTCTTACAGTGTCTTCACGAGAGTAAGGTGGCTGGTCATCCGGGCGTTCGCAAAACATATTCCTTGATCTCTAAGGATTTCTGGTGGCCTTCTTTACGGAGGGATATTAAGGATTTTATCGGAGCCTGTGAGGTCTGTACTAAGACTAAACTACCTCATTCGCTTCCTTGTGGTCTCTTACATCCCCTGGAAGTTCCAGAAAAACCTTGGTCCTGTTTGGCGATGGATTTTATTGTGGATTTGCCTGTTTCGAAAAAGCACACTGTTATTCTCACAGTGGTGGATAGGTTTACCAAGATGGCTCATTTCGTGCCTTTACCTAAACTTCCGACTTCACCTGAATTAGCGGAGATTTTTGCTAAAGAGATCTTTCGCTTACATGGGATACCTTCCGAGATTACTTCTGATAGAGGTTCCCAGTTTGTTTCACGTTTCTGGAGATCATTCTGTTCTCAACTAGGCATTAAATTGAATTTTTCTTCTGCTTATCACCCTCAGTCTAACGGAGCCGCTGAACGTACCAATCAAAAGATTGAACAATATCTGCGTTGTTTTGTTTCTGAACACCAGGACGATTGGGTCGGTCTGATTCCTTGGGCAGAGTACGCACACAATAATCTTGTTTGCGATTCAACTCGCTCTAGCCCCTTTTTCATGAATTATGGTTTTCATCCTTCCATTCTTCCATCGGTTCCTTCTTCCCAGGGGGTACCGTCGGTTGATACTCATGTTGCCAATCTGAAGAAGTTGTGGGATCAGACTCGACAAATTCTCCTACATAATTCTATACTGTATAAGAAACACGCTGACAAACGCAGAAGGCCGGCTCCTAGTTTTGTCCCTGGTGATAGGGTATGGTTGAGTACTAGAAACATTCGTTTGAAAGTACCGTCTATGAAATTCGCTCCTCGCTACATTGGACCCTATAGGATCCTGAATCGAATTAATCCTGTTGCGTATCGCCTAGCGCTCCCCTCTGCCTTACGTATTCCTAATTCCTTTCATGTTTCCTTGCTAAAACCCTTGATCTGTAACAGATTCTCCTCCAAGGTCTCCTCTCCTCACTCTGTTCAGGTTGAGGGTCAGGAGGAGTACGAAGTCAACTCCATCATCGATTCTCGAATCTCCCGGGGGAAAATTCAATACCTGGTTGACTGGAAGGGATATGGTCCAGAAGAGAGGACCTGGGTACCACAGGAGGATGTCCATGCTCCTCGTCTTCGCAGGGCTTTCAATTCCCGCTTTCCATCTCGTCCCGGTTCCTTCCGCCCGGTGGGCGTTTCTGAGAGGGGGGGTACTGTCAGGGTACCTGTAGTCTCTACCCCTGAGACGGGTAGAGACTTAGACGTTTTCCCATCCAGACGGCATGATTCTCCCGTTCCTCGCGGTCCCCTCGTGCATGTAAACGCCGGCCGCGAGAGAACTATGCCTTTTTGTAACGTGACGCTCAATAGTCGACGTCATGACGCTATTCTAGCCTGACCTGTCAGTCAAATCCCGGACACGAATCAGGTCTCGGCGGAGGCGTGATTAGTCTCTAGAACCAGGGTATTTAAGGGAGCTCTCAGCATTTGCTCATTGCCCTGTCGTGGTTCTAGCCAGCCTAGTCACACAGTGCTCTTGTATTCTCTTGTCTTTTGGTTCTGACCCGGCTTTGTTATTACTTACCTGTCTTCTCTGTTATCCTTGACCCGGCTTGTCTCTCGCTTACCTGTCTTCTCGTTCCCTCGACCTCGGCTTGTCCCTGACCATTCTATACGTAGTATTACGTTAAGTCCGGCCATTCTAAGGTCCGGTATAAGTATCTGCTACTCTTTGTACTCTGCGTGTTGGATCCCTGTCCCGATCCTGACAGTGACCCCCTCCTAAGCAGTGGACATTCAGTCATTGCATAGCTCTGTAATGCAGAGAACCCAGGAATATTACCTGTATGGATGAAGAGAATCCCACAACTTGAGTGAGGAGTTGAAGAGGAATGGAGTCCCAGAGTCCCAAATTAGGCAGACTAGATGGGCTGAATGGTTCTTATCTGCCGTCACATTCTATGTTTCTAAAGTAGGATCCATCTTATCTTCTTCCGAACAGCTGTAATCTTTGCATTGTTTTTTTTTCATTTAAACATTTTTATTGATTTTATCACAAAGTATATAAAACTAATTTTACATAGAAAATTCTTTACAATAATATTACTTTGCATTGTGAAGTCATAGAATGCACAGTACCGAGTCTCGAATGTGAAAAACTGTACCACTTGAGAAGAAGACAGTGGTAATTTCTCTCTGTTCACAATAAACCCCAATGACTCTAGAAAGGGTTAATACATTTTGTCTGAAAGCCAAGTCTGGAAATGGAATCGCAGAAGATCAAAAAGTTGTCTAAGTAGATTAAACAACGGATGCCTTGGGTATGAGATGGGCCTGACTGGTTTCAGGAGTTTGGTGAAGCACCATAGTGTGTAACTGAGCCCAAAGGGCAGACATTTGAACTGGCATGGATGACCCCTCTGAATGAATCGTAGAAAACAATGGCTCTCTGGTGCAACTAAGATGGAGAAATATGCAACCTTCAAATACAGTCATGTGAACCAATCATTGTCAAGGAGCAGATCCCGTAAAGGGTTAGTACAAAACCTGCCTCATAGATATCTGGGTCTTGTTGAGCATGGTGTAGGTGTTTATGTGTTTTTTGAGTTCTGAGATGAACGGTTCACTGAATACAAGGCCATTGGCCAATGGCCCCAATTCTCTTTTCCCCAAATCCAGTAGTTTGGTATTGATTTTCAGTAGAGTGGCCTTGTGTCTTTCCGTGCAAAGTGCCACGTTTGTGTTGCCTAGCATGCATACTGACCATTGGGTCCACTCCCAAATGTCATTCGGATCCAGTGGAGTGCCTTGTGCGAGAGTTAAGTCTGTGTAATAAAGAATTTTCACCAGAGGGCTCAGCATTTCCAGCTTGTCCTAGGTGGCTTTAAGGCCCCATGCGGTGATCACGTCCCATCCGGGACATAAAGACCACTACTGTAGTATTGAACTCGAGTGAGCGCAATCTTGTCTGCGAGCAGTGGGCGAGAACATTCAACAAATGTTAGATGGCCAGGCAGGCACCACTCGGATGACCTTGGGTGTCTAATAGAGCGTGGGTCATATAGTGGTAACTTCTGCACTGTCTTCCTCATTGTCCACACTTGCGGTAGTACATCTTGTGGGAGGCATCCTCCACCACGTATTCTTTACTTTGACATAGCCAGAATCCTCCTGCGGCATATCCTGCCAGTCGTCCTGTTTAGAAGCTGAACCATCTCCTCGCCACTCATCCACCACAGCGGTGAGACACTCATCATTAGTGTTGTCGCGAACCCGAAATTTTCGGTTCGCGAACGGCGAACGCGAACTTCCGCAAATGTTCGCGAACCGGCGAACCGCGCGAACCGCCATTGACTTCAATGGGCAGGCGAATTTTAAAAACAACAGGGACTCTTTCTGGCCACAATAGTGATGGAAAAGTTGTTTCAAGGGGATTAACACCTGGACTGTGGCATGCCAGAGGGGGATCCATGGCAAAACTCCCATGGAAAATTGCACAGTTGATGCAGAGTCTGCTTTTAATCCATAAAGGGCAGAAATCACCTAACATTGACACCTGTCCTCAAAGCCCAGCCCTGATACACACTGACACAGAGCAGAATAGAGACTGTTCCCCCTACATAGGGTCACTTGGCAGATATGGATTGACACCTGTCCTCAAAACCCCTGATACACACTGACACAGAGCAGAATAGGGACTGTTCCCCCTACATAGGGTCACTTGGCAGATATGGATTGACACCTATCCTAATGATCCCTGATACACACTGACACAGAGCAGAATAGAGACTGTTCCCCCTACATAGGGTCACTTGGCAGATATGGATTGACACCTGTCCTCAAAACCCCTGATACACACTGACACAGAGCAGAATAGGGACTGTTCCCCCTACATAGGGTCACTTGGCAGATATGGATTGACACCTATCCTAATGATCCCTGATACACACTGACACAGAGCAGAATAGAGACTGTTCCCCCTACATAGGGTCACTTGGCAGATATGGATTGACACCTGTCCTCAAAACCCCTGATACACACTGACACAGAGCAGAATAGGGACTGTTCCCCCTACATAGGGTCACTTGGCAGATATGGATTGACACCTATCCTAATGATCCCTGATACACACTGACACAGAGCAGAATAGAGACTGTTCTCCCTACATAGGGTCACTTGGCAGATATGGATTGACACCTGTCCTCAAAACCCCTGATACACACTGACACAGAGCAGAATAGGGACTGTTACCCCTACATAGGGTCACTTGGCAGATATGGATTGACACCTGTCCTCAAAACCCCTGATACACACTGACACAGAGCAGAATAGGGACTGTTCCCCCTACATAGGGTCACTTGGCAGATATGGATTGACACCTGTCCTCAAAACCCCTGATACACACTGACACAGAGCAGAATAGGGACTGTTCCCCATACATAGGGTCACTTGGCAGATATGGATTGACACCTGTCCTCAAAACCCCTGATACACACTGACACAGAGCAGAATAGGGACTGTTACCCCTACATAGGGTCACTTGGCAGATATGGATTGGCACCTATCCTAATGATCCCTGATACACACTGACACAGAGCAGAATAGAGACTGTTCCCCCTACATAGGGTCACTTGGCAGATATGGATTGACACCTGTCCTCAAAACCCCTGATACACACTGACACAGAGCAGAATATGGACTGTTCCCCCTACATAGGGTCACTTGGCAGATATGGATTGACACCTGTCCTCAAAACCCCTGATACACACTGACACAGAGCAGAATAGGGACTGTTCCCCCTACATAGGGCCACTTGGCAGATATGGATTGACACCTGTCCTCAAAACCCCTGATACACACTGGGGGGAGCTACTGTCCTCCCCAACCCCTGTGCGGTGGGTGGGGGCCATACATCACAATGGGGTGACCTACTGTCCTCCCCCCTCGGCCCCCACCCCTGCACGGTGGGTGGGGGGCATAAATCACAATGGGGGGCCTACTTTCCTCCCCCCCGGCCCCTATCCCTGCGCTGTGGGTGGGGGGCATAAATCACAATGGGACGGACCTACTGATAGGAGTGGAGTATTGTTCATATCAGTTTAATACCTTCCGCGTCTCCTATCAGTGGACGTGTAAATGGCAGAGATTTCTAATTGTTGAATCACCTCCCCTTTTTAGGCCAAGGTGGGAAGATGCTTAGACCACTGGTATATTGGTGCCATCTTGGAGGATTTTAATTTTTGGTTTTTGAAGCCACAGTGCTGCACCAGTGGGCCTAAAAATTAGGCATGTACACATGCCTGAAAAATTTGGTATTGTTGCAGCCGCTGCTGTAGCAGCGGCCAGAAAAATTGATGTTTGTTTCACAGGCAGAAAGTGCCCTAAAACATGGCGGCTTGAACCCTAGTTGGTGGCGGATAAGTCACGCAAGTCAAACGTCATTCAGAGCTAAAATACAGCAGCGTGTGGACCATTTTTAGCCCAAGGCAGCTCATCTCATCAGGCCTTTTTTAAGCGAATGTATCGCCCAGTGTCAGTCCCTTCGGGATCCATCCCTTATTCATCTTAATAAAGGTGAGGTAATCTAGACTTTTTTGACCTAGGCGACTTCTCTTCTCAGTGACAATACCTCCTGCTGCACTGAAGGTCCTTTCTGACAGGACACTTGAAGCGGGGCAGGCCAGAAGTTCAATCGCAAATTGGGATAGCTCAGGCCACAGGTCAAGCCTGCACACCCAGTAGTCAAGGGGTTCATCGCTCCTCAGAGTGTCGATATCTGCAGTTAAGGCGAGGTAGTCTGCTACCTGTCGGTCGAGTCGCTCTCTGAGGGGTGGATCCCGAAGGGCTGTGGCGATGCATAGGACTTAAAAAGGTCCGCATGTCCTCCATCAACAACACGTCTTTAAAGCGTCCTGTCCTTGCCGGCGTGGTCGTGGGAGGAGGAGGATGACTTCCACCTCTCCCCCTGTTAGATTCCCGTTGTGCTGTGACATCACCCTTAGACGCTGTGTAAAGCATACTTTTTAATTTAGTTTGCAAATGCTGCATCCTTTCCGACTTGTTGTAATTCGGTAACATTTCCGCCACTTTCTGCTTATACCGGTGGTCTAGTAGCGTGGACACCCAGTACAGGTCGTTCTCCTTCAGCCTTTTTATACGAGGGTCCCTCAACAGGCAGGACAGCATGAAAGACCCCATTTGCACAAGGTTGGATGCCGAGCTACTCATTTCCCATTCCTCCTCCTCACTGATGTCATTGAAGGTATGTTCTTCCCCCCCAGCCACGTACAACACCACGGGTACCAGATAGGTGACAACGAGCACCCTGGGATGCCTGTTGTGTTTGGTCTTGCTCCTCCTCCTCCTCCTCAAAGCTACAATCCTCCTCTGACTCCTCTTCCTCACAATCCTCTTCCAGCGTTGCCGCAGGTCCAGCAAGCGATGCTGATAAGGCTGTTTCTGGTGGTGATGGTGACCACAACTCTTCCTCTTCCTCTTCACGCTCATCTACAGCCTGATCCAGCACTCTTCGCAGGGCACGCTCCAGGAAGAAAACAAATGGTATGATGTCGCTGATGGTGCCTTCGTTGCGACTGACTAGGTTTGTCACCTCCTCAAAAGGACGCATGAGCCTACAGGCATTGCGCATGAGCGTCCAGTAACGTGGCAAAAAAATTCCCAGCTCCCCAGAGGCTGTCCTAGCACCCCGGTCATACAAATATTCATTAACAGCTTTTTCTTGTTGGAGCAGGCGGTCGAACATTAGGAGTGTTGAATTCCAACGTGTAGGGCTGTCGCAAATCAAGCGCCTCACTGGCATGTTGTTTCGCCGCTGGATATCGGCAAAGTGAGCCATGGCCGTGTAGGAACGCCTGAAATGGCCACACACCTTCCTGGCCTGCTTCAGGACATCCTGTAAGCCTGTGTACTTATGCACAAAGCGTTGTACGATCAGATTACACACATGTGCCATGCACGGCACATGTGTCAACTTGCCCAACTTCAATGCCGCTATCAAATTTTTTCCGTTGTCACACACCACTTTGCCGATATCCAGTTGCTGCGGAGTCAGCCACTTTTCAACCTGTGCGTTCAGGGCGGACAGGAGTGCTTGTCCGGTGTGACTCTCTGCTTTCAAGCAAGTTAAACCCAAGACGGCGTGACACTGCCGTATCCGGGATGTGGAATAGTACCTGGGGAGCTGGGGGGGTGCCGTTGATGTGGAGCAAGAAGCAGCGGCACAAGAGGACATAGCCGAGGAGGTTATGGAAGAGGATGGAGTAGGAGGAGTAGAGGAGGTGGCAGCAGGACTGCCTGCAATTCGTGGCGGTGTCACCAACTCCTCTGCAATGCCACGCATTCCTTGATTGTCAGCCGTCAGCAGGTTTACCCAATGTGCAGTGTAGGTGATATACCTGCCCTGACCATGCTTTGCAGACCAGGTATCAGTGGTCAGATGGACCCTTGCCCCAACACTGTGTGCCAGACATGCCATGACTTCCTTTTGCACAATCGAGTACAAGTTGGGGATTGCCTTTTGTGAAAAGAAATTCCGGCCGGGTACCTTCCACTGCGGTGTCCCAATAGCTACAAATTTTTTGAACGCCTCAGACTCAACCAGATTGTATGGTAAAAGCTGGCGGGCTAATAGTTCGGACAGACGCTGGGCAAGGGGGTGACTTGGTGACATTGGCTTCTTACGCTCAAACATGTCCTTGACAGACACATGACTGTGGGCAGATGAGCGGGAACTGCTCAAGGCGGGAGACGGAGTGGCGGATGGTTGAGAGGGGACAAGAAGGACAGCAGTGGTTGATGTGGCTGAAGATGCTGGACCAGGAGGAGGATGGCGGCTTAGAGTAGGCGTGCTGCTTGTACTCATGTGTTGATCCCATAGGCGTTTGTGATGTGAGATCATGTGCCTACGCAAAGCAGTTGTACCTAGGTGGGTGTTGGACCTCCCACGACTCAGTTTCCTTTGGCACAGGTTGCAAATGGCATCGCTGTTGTCAGAGGCAGACACACACAAAAAATGCCACACTGCTGAGCTCTGCAATGACGGCATTCTGGTGGTGGACACAGCATGCGTTGATTGGCGTGCTGTCGGGCTGACCCCGGGTGCCGATGCATGCTGTCTGACTGTGCCACTAGCTCCTTGCGACGACCCCCCCCTGCTTCCAACTCGTCTCCTCCTCCTCTCTGTCTCCCCATCTGAATTTTCGCCCTGTTCTTCTTCTTGCCGAGCGGGCACCCACGTGACATCCATGGACGCATCGTCATCATCAACCGCTTCGCTTGTATCTGACAACTCAGAAAAGGAAGCAGCAGCGGGTACAACATCATCATCATCACACCGTACCTCCATGTGTTTAATGCTGCCTGCCTGAGACATATCCCTGTTATCTACATCCTCTAGCAATAATGGTTGTGCATCACTCATTTCTTCAAACGGGTGTGTGAATAACTCCTCTGACATACCAAGTAAAGCGGCTGTGGTGATAGTTTTGGTGGTGGCGGCAGGTGGGTGAGTGCTATCTTGAGAGGTGCCTGAAGCTAAGCTGGAGGAGGATGGTGCGTCAAGGTTCCGAGCGGAGGCTGTACAAGATTGGGTGTCCTGTGTTAGCCAGTCAACTAAGTCCTCAGAACTTTTCAAGTTCAGGGTACGTGGCTTCTGAAAACTGGTCATTATTCTAGGGCAAAAGGGAATCACAGCACCACGACCACGACGGCCCCTGCGGGGTGGCCTGCCTCTGCCTGTCATTTTTTGGGGGATTAGTGGTACTATGCGTGCAAGCTACTGTGAGACCAGATATGATTGGCAATGTGAACTGTAACAGTTCTGCAGAGCACACACTGTAGGCCTGAGACACCCGCTTGAAGACAAGTAACTGCTATTCAATCTATAACAGTGAAAAACTAATTTTGGTTTTAAAAGCACGCTATAGAGACACCAAATATGATTGGCAATGTGAACTGTAACAGTTCTGCAGAGCACACACTGTAGGCCTGAGACACCCGCTTGAAGACAAGTAACTGCTATTCAATCTATGATACGACAAAAATAGGTGGAGCAGTATATAGCAAATATAAATACTTCCCTCTCTTCAATATTACAGCCAAAACAATGAAACTGAAACAGAAACAGAGGGAGATACAATAGTGTAAATCTGATAAAATGGAGATAGGTCACTGTATCTTTAAATAGCACACTCACAAAAGTAGAGCCATAAGATAACCTGGCTCTGGTCTGGATAACAATAGGATCCTTAAGGGAGATCCAAATCCCACTCCAGCAGATGAGAAGGATAAAACAGGAACAATAGATGCTTCTAAAAAAATTAATTTATTCCAGAAATAAAAGAACAGCATAAAACAAAGTCCATATAGTCACCAAAGTCACCAAGACGCGTTTCGCCTAATAGGCTTCCTCAGTTGGTGAATACTTGATATGTGCAGTCTCTTTCCTCTTTAATACGTTTGATTTTGGCGCCTTTTTCATCCGTGGAACCACAAATTCGTCAGTGGAACGCATCACTTCCGGCTCGGTGTTCGCTTCCTGTATTGTCCGATCACGTGATCGGGCTGTTTGATGCTTCCTGTATTGTCCGGTCACGTGATTAAGCTCTTAGATGCTTGTGGAACGCACATGCGTTCCACTCCTCCCCACATCCGCCTCATACTCCAGGAAACAAGCGGACATGACGGCCGTGGAACGCACCTGCGTTCCACCCACGAAAATTTGAAGGGGAACTTCCCTTAAAACAAAATGACATGAATTATAGAAACTGACTGCAAAAAACATAATAGAAATATATTAAACTCTCATATTAGATAAAAATCATACAAAGAGATCAATAAGAACAGTATCACAATATGAATAAGTAACAAGAAAAGTGTATAGTAATAAAACTTAGAGTAAAAAAGGGTAATATATAAATAAAGTGCCAATGTGCAATATTAATATATTAAGAGACTTTTAGATAATAGAAAATTAATATGTACCACAAGCATATATGAAAAAAGACGCTATATACAAAGAATTACACACATATGTTTAACACATTACAAATGATGTCACAAAAAATGGCATAATTCAAAGTCTTGATTTAGACCGTTTGGAATAAGTGTATTAAAATTGTATATGCATCGCATTTCTTCTTCACCAATTCTTTTGCTGAAATCTCCTCCCCTCCAATTTTTTGAGACTAATTTAATAGCGCAAAACATTAAACCTTTTGGGTTACTATTGTGACATCTTTTATAGTGTTGTGAGACGCTATGTGTCTCTAAACCTTTTTTAATATTACGTATGTGTTCGGCAATTCTAATATGTAGGCACCTAATTGTTCGCCCCACATACATAAGATTGCAAGGACACTTAAGGATATAAATCACATTCTTCGAGAAACAGGTTAACTGATCTTTTATGATGAATTCTTTTTGATCTTTATATATAAAAGAAGTTATGTGTCTTTTTGTATTATTCGTTTCCCTACAGGCAAGGCAGGAACCACACCCATAAAACCCTTTATTTTTATTTAAAAAGTGTGTTGGGGGTTGTGCTCTAAAACTACTTTTCACTAGGAACTGTTTTAGATTCCTACATCCACGATAAACCATTTTTGGTCGATTGGGTAGAATTTGGCATAATACTGGATCTTCTTTTAAAATAGGCCAATACTTAGTGACAATTTTATTTATTTTGTGATTATTGCCACTATAATTGCATATAAAAGGCATGTTAAGTGCATGTTTATCAACAGTCTTCTTATATGGCTTTTTATAGCGTATAAGGTCTTTTCTATCAATTTTTTTAACTTCCTCAATGCAGTTCTGTAAAGTTCTGGTCTCATAGCCTTTATCTAGAAATTGTTCTTTAATTTTTGCTACTTGAGAGATGTAATCGGTCTCTTGTGTACAGTTTCTACGTACTCGTAGAAACTGACTTTTTGGGACATTCTTAAGCCATGGTGGATAATGGCAGCTATTCATTTCAATATAGCTATTCGCATCAACATCTTTGAAGTGATTCTTGGTGTTGATAGTAGAATTTGAAACAAAAACCTCCAAGTCCAGAAAATTAATATGATTAGTGCTATATGTGGAAGTTAAAACGATCCCCCAATTGTTGACATTCAATTCATTTAAAAATAAATTAAGACTTTCCTCTCCTCCTTTCCAAATTAAAAATATATCATCGATATATTCAATCTATAACAGTGAAAAACAAATTTTGGTTTTAAAAGCACGCTATAGAGACACCAAATATGATTGGCAACTGTCAAAGCACGCTGGAACAGGTCTACAGAGCACATGCTGAAGTAGGCCTGACACCCAGACGCTTGCAGACAACTAACTGATCTTCTATTACAGTGAAAAAAAATGATTTCTTTAAAATCTAAAGCTTAAGCTATTGTTAAAACAGATATGAGTGGTGGCACTGGGCAAGTAGGCACAGTATCCAATGTGAACCTCACACAGAAGCTGGCAGGCAGGCACCTGCAATTACATTACACAGGAAAAAAAAAAAAGCAGCCTGATGTTATAGCCCTAAAAAGGGCTTTTTGGGGTGCTGTCCTTACAGCAGAGATCAGATGAGTCCTTCAGGATTGTAGTGGACACTGAATACCCTAGCCTAGCTATCAATTTCCCTATCTAATCAGCAGCAGCTTAACTTTCCCTCCTCTCACTAAGCATGCATCTTCCGAATGAATCGAAAATGGATGCTGGGAGGGAGGTTGGAGGGTGTGGAAGGGAGGGAGTGCTGCTGATTGGCTGGAATGTGTCTGCTGACCGAGAGGCACAGGGTCAAAGTTTGCCCAATGATGACGAATAGGGGGTGGATCGAACTGCGCATGTGTCCGCCCGCCACGGCGAACGCGAACAAGCTAATTTCGCCGGGAACTGTCCGCCGGCGGACAGTTCGGTACATCACTACTCATCATGTAATTACAGTAGAGTCCTGTCAATGGTAGAGATAGAACAGATGTTCCCTATGTGGAACGCATGGTGTCAAGCTCTGAACACAACCTGGTCTCATCCAGCAATGGGCAGGTACTGTCTTCTACAATGCAATGGTAATGAGGCAAGGTGGGAGAAGTGCAAAATAAAGAGGGGGTATAGTGACTAGTACCAGTGGTAAATTCTTTACACAAAGAGGTTTCCTTTGTAATATGGGATACCCTGACAGTCTCATAAAGCACTTGGGGGGTGGGGGGTATCACCCCAGTAGTATCCCAATAGAATGAGATAAGCACCACTGTGGGGCCACCCTCATATTAGTAGTCCACCAAGTGGTCAGGGCATATGAACTTGAAGGGGGTTCACCAGCTGTAACACCAACTTACACAGTGACAAATTGTTTCAGGAAGTGTGTCAATATCAGGTACTTTTATGGGAAGTCACCCCTGTTACATATGAAAATTGCCATAATGGGCTAACATGCATGGGGAGGTCACTCCTGTGTAAAAGGGGGGTTACCCTAGTGATAGACAGCCTCCTGGGAGTAGGTATTAAAAAAATATGAGGGCACACCAGCATAGGTGCCATGTAGCACATGCAATTAGTGGGCATCAATCCTCCAATGGCTAATCAATAATAAATATATAGATTTATACAGCACTATCATGTATCATATATATATGGGTGACCCCCCATGATATTACCATATAGTGCAATGATAGTTACAATGAGGGAAACATGTGTTTGATCCCCTTCTGATTTTTAACGTTTGCCCACTGACAAAGTAATTATCAGTCTATAATTTTAATGGTAGGTGTATTTTAACAGTGAGAGACAGAATAACAAAAAAAAAAATATCCATAAAAACAAGTCAGAAAGTTATAAATTGATTTGCATGTCAAAGAGTGAAATAAGTATTTGATTCCTTATTAATAGGCAAGATTTCTGGCTCCCGGGTGTCTTTTACACAGGTAACAAGCTGAGATTCTCAGCTTGTTACCTGTATAAAATACACCTGCCCACAGAAGCAATCAATCAGATTCCAAACTCACCACCATGGCCAAGACCAAAGAGCTGTCCAAGGATGTCAGGGACAAGATTGTAAACCTACACAAGGCTGGAATGGGCTACAAGACCATCGTCAAGCAGCTTGGTGAGAAGATGACAACAGTTGGTGCGATTATTTGCAAATGGAAGAAGCACAAACTAACTGTCAGTCTCCCTCGGTCTGGTGCTCCATGCAAGATCTCACCTTGTGGAGTTTCAATGATCATGAGAATGGTGAGGAATCAGCCCAGAACTACACAGGAGGATCTTGTTAATGATCTCAAGGTAGCTGGAACCATAGTCACCAAGAAAACAATTGATAACATACTACGCCATGAAGGATTGAAATACTGCAGCACCCGCAAGGTCCCCCTGCTGGAGTTTGCCAATGAACATTTGAATGATTCAGAGGAGAACTGGGTGAAAGTGTTGTGGTCAAATGAGACCAAAGTCAAGCTCTTTGGCATCAACTCGACTTGCCGTGTTTGGAGGAGGAGGAATGCTGAGTATGACCCCAAGAACATCATACTAACTGTCAAACATGGAGGTGAAAACATTATGCTTTGGGGCGTTTTTCTGCTAATGGGACTGCACCGCATCGAGGAACGATGGACGGAGCCATGTACCGTCAAATCTTGGGTGAGAATCTCCTTGCCCCAGCCAGGGCATTGAAAATGGGTTGTGGATGGGTATTCCAGCATGACAATGACTCAAAACACACAGCCAAGGCAACAAAGGAGTGGCTCAAGAAGAAGCACATTAAGGTCCTGGAGTTGCCTAGCCAGTTTTCAGACCTTAATCCAATAAAAAATCTGTGGAGGGAGCTGAAGGTTCGAATTGCCAAAAGTCAGCCTCGAAACCTTAATGACTTGGAGAGTAGAGATGTCCCGAATAGTTCACTGGCGAATAGTTCCTGGCGAACATAGCTTGTTCGCGTTCGCTGCAGATGGCGAACATATGCGATGTTCGGTCCGCCCCCTATTCGTCATAATTGAGTAAACTTTGACCCTGTACCTCACAGTCAGCAGACACATTCCAGCCAATCAGCAGCAGACCCTCCCTCCCAGACCCTCCCACCTCCCTCCCAGCATCCATTTTAGATTCATTCGGAAGCTGCATTCTTTTTTTTTTTTAGACAGAAGTGTGTTATATTTGAGCATGCTAGGCTGAACGTGCATATAACATGGCTAGTTACACTGAGGGTATGAGTATATAGCAGTACATTGTTGTGAAAGATGGCTGTCATGTTTAGGGTGTAGCTTGCACGTTATCAACTGTGTATTTATATCAGCAGCTCCACCACTAGTTATAAATCAAGTGTGAGTCGCCCCATGAGATGAAGGCTGAGTCTTCTATGGTGTAGGTAGTCTTGACTCAATGATGATCATGTAAATAAAAAGACAAATAGACTCCAATAGTGCAGGCTGTATAGACGTAGATAAAATAGAGTGGATGTAGGGGGAGGTATTTCACTCACCTATGCAGGAGCATATACTAGCTCGAGTGTAATCAGCGTTCAGTGGCGTTTTACCCCCCACTGGCGGGACATAGATGTAAGTAGTTCCTCGAAGTAAAAGAGAGATAAAATATAGTGCTCACTGTATAAAAAAATATATAAAATAAAGTAGATGTAGGGGAGGTATATTACTCACCTATGCAAGAGCATATACTTGCTCAAGTGTAATCAGCATTCAGTGGCGTTTTACCCCCCACTGGCGGGACATAGATGTAGGTAGTTCCTCGATGTAAAAGAGAGATAAAATATAGTGCTCACTGTATATAGAATAAAAATAAAACTTAAAAGTAAAGGACGTACTCACATTTAAATGAGCAAGATATACTGCTCACTTTGATGGCGTGGGTGGTTTGATCCCCACCTAGGATTCTTTGAATAATTGTCGGCTCCAAAATGACGTATAACCAGGTTGACGTATAACGTATAATTTAAAAAAAAATAAAAAATTTAAATTAAAGGTAAAAAATAGAATAAAAGGTATATGGCAAATGTATGGTGAAAAAGCCAATATTCCTTTATTAGTACAAATAAAATATATATATAAAATATGCCAAAACGCGTTTCGCCACACAGGGCTTTATCAACTGGCAATAATATACAATAACCTGGTACAATGAAGCTTATATAAGCTTAGAGGATACATAATTGTTTGAATTTTGGCGCCAAAATGACGTCATCAGTACAATGAGAGTAATTCAAAAATATTGAAAACATAAACATAACATAAAAGTAACTGAAGCATGGTTTAATGATAAAACAATATTCTAAATACTATAAAAATAATGTAAAAACGAGTCTTATGGTACATAAGGATAAAATAAATAGTCATGTGATCGCGAGCTACCGCGATCACATGGTATGTCGCAATGCTTATTGGGAGGTGTAGTATATTGGTGGCGTTCAGGGAGACCGGAAAGGGAAGGAGAAGTGAAGGACACGTGACCGCGATCGCTTGCGGTCACATGACATAGCATAGGGCTCGGGAGGAATGCAGAGTCTGGACGGAGGCTGGCCTATGAGGGCACACCTCCGTCCAATAGCAGCACTTGGGGAACACGTGATCGCGATCGTACGCGGTCACGTGTTTTTGCGCAGAACATTGTGGGGGATGTAGTGTCTGGTAAGGCAAATCCCTATTGAAGTAAAAAAATATAAAACTAGAAAAACGGAAAAACGAAAACCTATGGGGAAGGGAAAGAATCTAAATCAAGAGATATATTTAAATACATGGGAAAAACAATATAATAAATAACTGGGAAATAAGAGGAATAAATAAAATAAATACTGAAGATATGTAAGGAATAAATAGAAATGTATGGGGAAACTGGTGTAAACAAAAAGCATCCTATCTATATAGAATGCAGGGAAAAATGGAATGGATATAAATAAATATAAATATGGGGAAGGGGCAGAAACAGTACTAAAAAGAGGGCAAGTAAGAAAAAACAATATATAAAAAAATAATGTATAAAAAAAAAGAAATTTTTTTATAAAAATATATATATATGTTTAAAATTAAAGGGTGCAGAAATAATAAAAATATATATTAAAAATAAAGGGAAAGATAATATATGTTATAAAAAGTTAAAAAGATCGAATTCGGCATTAAGTCCTTTTGGAGAGAGGGTTTTTATATAGATAGGATGCTTTTTGTTTACACCAGTAAATAGAGGATAGAGGATAGAGGATAGAGGCTGGATTAGTACTGATTCCCTTTAAACAGTTAGTAGTGCCACAAAGGTACAGACAGGAACTGCTCCAGATAGCACATGATATCCCACTGTCCAGACACTTAGGAGTCAGTCGATCCAAGTACCGAACTTTTTCTGGCCAGGGATCTCTAAGGATATCCACCAATATTGCCATACATGCCAAGGAGTAGGAAAGTAGGAAAGACCACGGTAAGGCAAAACTCCACCATCTCCCCATCATTGAGGAACCATTTAGCAGGGTGGTGGTGGGTCTTGTAGGACCCTTAGATAAGTCTAGTCCCTCCAGCAAGAAGTACATCTTGACCATAGTCGACTATGCCACTAGGTACCCAGAGGCGGTGGCACTGACCAATATACATGCAGAGACGGTTGTGGAGGCCCAGATGCAAATCTACTCTCGAATGGATTTTCTTCGGGAGATCGTTTTGGATGAGGGTACCCAGTTTACCGCAGAGGTCATCCACCAACTCTGGAGGCTCTGTGGCATTAAGCCCATTATGAGCTCTCCTTACCACCCACAGACTAATAGCGTATGTGAGCGGTTTTTAACCTATAAAGAAAGTAGAAATGAAAACCATCCGACTCTTCCAATCATTTTTGGTTTTAATAATAAAAGCAATCATCTAAAGAAGATAGTGGATTGAACAGCAGCTGTCTCTGATTGAGGATAGATACATGGGAATTAAATAACAAACAAAGTCAGCCTATGCTTGACACATAAGTTAACATTTCGAAGTGGTGATATATAGATTTCATCTCTACTTAGGAAGTAACCCAATTAAGCAGATATTTTGAGTTTGCCTTTTTGAATACCTAGTCATATTCACACAAGAAACGAAACAACTAAATTTAAAGAAGGATAAAAACCAAGAACAAAAATCAGAAAAAGACTCTCCAATTTCTTCACAGCAGTGGATCCTAAGATGGACAGAGATACATCTGTAATGGAAGAAATTAATACCCAAGTACAAGATGGAGAAGACCTTGACCAAAATACTGATAACACAAAAGATAACAAAGATCCAAAGAATATCACTCCAGAATACCTTCAAGAATGCTTTGACAGATATTTTATTAAAATGGAAATGGAGTCAAGTACCGAGAATCTAAGATCTGAAATTTTGAATTTGGGCACAAAACTAAAACAAAGAGAAGAAAAAGTAGAAAGGTTTGAAAATCAGACAGCGGGCCAAAAAGACATAAATTCAGCATTAGAAGGAAAAAAATCTAAAATATTGAACATAATGTACAAGACTTGGAGGATAGATCCAGAAGATCTACTCTTAGAATAAGAGGTATACCAGAATCAATATTGAACAGTCAACTGAATCAATGCATGGAAGAATTTCTTTAAGCGTTGAATATTCCTAGCAATAATCCATCTGAGCTTTTTGAGAGAATGAACAGGCTACAGAAGCCTTCAAATACTCCAATACAGCTACCCAGAGATGTTATAGTCTGTTGTAATTCTTACAGAACAAAACAACAAATTACCTCAGCTCTAATAAAAAATGAAACAAAAGTTATAGCATATTAAAAGTTTTCTCAGATATATATTTTCAAACCAGGCAGCAGAGAAGAGAATTTGCTCCAATGGCAAAAATCTTAAGAGACAATAATACAAAATATACTTGGGGGTTCCCAACAAGTCTACAATGCAGAGGGATGAGAAAAGAGAGACTTTCGATTCTCCCACAAAGTTAAAAAAGTGGATTCAAGAGCAGAATCTTAAGGGACATTCCCAATTACGAATTAGCTGTATACTTGTTCCAGCAACAAAGGAATTTATTTCTATTTTCTTTTTTTTTTAAGAATGATACTGAGTTCACAAATTTTATATTTTTATTTTGTGGGAGACGGCATGAGGGGTAGAATATACCCGATGTGGATCTCTCCCTCTCCTTCTCTTCTTGCACCCTCTTTTCTGGCTACATTTTCTTGCTACATTTGGATGACTATATATTAAATGATTGGTTCCCGCTCCAGCCACCGAGTGTCATGATAGCGCACTAAATCGAATAAGGTTAAGATGACCAAGGCTCCATGTAAGGGAAGAAGAGAGTCGGGTTACTTCCGTTATGATTTTGAATGTAAAAGTGTATGTTATACTTGTCTCCAATTCAGTGGAGAATGTTTTTATGTTGTATGTTTAGTTTCCCTGAGAGATAATAGGATTGCAGCAATAGGTAAATAGGGCCGTATAGGATATGGATAGTTTCAGTTAATGCGCGGGGGATTAACTCTCCAACAAAAAGATCAATCATTTTAAATTTCCTGAAGAAGGAAAAAATAAATATATGTGCAATTTAAGAAACCTATTGGAGACTGAATGATAAAATCCTACTAAGATCAAAAGATTTCCCAACCATAATAAGTGCTTCACTAGGAGATAAGAAGAAAAGAGGCGTAGCATTGTTATTTTTAAACACCTTACCATTGAATATAAAATATCAAGAACTTGATAAAGAGGGACGCTATATAATATTAATATGTGAGATAAGTAACACAATATATACTATTGTAAATTTATATGCTCCGAATAAAGCTACTGAAAGATATATAGTCAGACTACTAAAAAGAGTTGAGGCCCTAAAACAATGGACTCTGTTAGTGATGGGAGACTGTAATTGTGTCCCGGACATTGAAAAGGATAAATGTACATTAGAGGGGAGAAACAATATTATATAAAAAAACAAAATCATGCCATCTTGATTACAATCCTTAATGAAACAATATTCCATATGTGATATCTGGAGAATTCTAAGCCACACTATGAAAGATTATATGTCTTTTTCAAAAACACACCTATCCTACTCAAGAATTTATCTAATTATGGGAGATCTACATTTAATATTAAATACCAACAAACTAGTGATCAAAGAGGTTACCTGGTCCGATAATTGTCCAATAATTGTAGTCATTAAAAATACCTTTAAGAAGAAAAGAACAGAATGGAGGTTAAATTTATATATAAGTTTAAGTGAGTTAAGAAAACAAAATAAATTGAGCCCATCATTAGGAATCACTGAAAAGATAAGCACAATCGAAAAAAGAGATCAATAACCATCTCACATTAAAAGCAAGCAGAGCATTAGAGAAATTGAAATGTAAATGGTACTACAAAGGTAACAGGGTAAACAAATTAACCACAAAAAGGCTGAAAAACAAAAAGGCTGATAGGTTAATAACTAAGTTATTAGAAAAGGGAGAAGTAATACAATGCCCAGATAAAATTGGCGAGGCATTTGCTCCAGTGGCAAATACCTATAATCCAGCACCTAAATATCATTTTAATAATTCTTAATTACCTAAAATCTGTGAGATCTAAAACGAGATATTGGATTCTCCAAGTGTAGTAGAGGAAGTGATGAAGGCAATAGATAAATTGAAGCAAAATAAATCGCCAGGACCAGATTTTTTTTTTTTTTACTTTTTCTATAAACTGCTAAAAGATAACATTAGTAGTGAGTTAACTAGACCTTTAAAGAGATCAAACAGAATACAAAGGCACCAAATGAATTGTTGAGGCCGAGCATTATCCCTATTCCCAAACAGAATAATGATCAACAACAACCTTTATCCAATTTCAGACCAATCTCACTACTTAATACTGACATCAAAATATATTAATCAATTCTGGCAGAAAGGATAAAAACTATAATACAGGATGTCATAGATAAAGATCAAGTGGGCTTTATACCAGTCAGGTCCACAATTAATCATATGAGAAGAATCATAGACATCATGGATGGAACAGAAAAAAAGAAGACTCCCATGATTGTCCTATTGTATCATGCCGAAAAGGCATTCAATAGGATTGGATGGGAGTTTATGTTTACTGCTTTAGAGAACTACGATGGTGGGATGGGAATGCTGAATGCAGTAAGGGCAGTGGCGTACACACGATCCATGGGGCTCCGGTGCAAAATTGATCCGGTCCCCCCCGCTTACTCTGCGTGAGCCGGAGCTGCAACACATGGCGGCGGGCACCTGGTCGAAGGGGACGCATGGCTGCAACCCCTGTGACCGCGGTATGTACTCCACTGCATGCAGATACATACACTTAAAGGACCACTATAGGCACTCAGATCACTTCAGCTCAATGAAGTGGTCTGGGTGCCAGGTCCCTCTAGTTTTAACCCTGCAGCTGAAAACATAGCAGTTTCAAAGAAACTGCTATGTTTCACTGAGGGTTAATCCAGCCTCTAGTAGCTGTCTCACTGATAGTCGCTAGAGGCGCTTCCGTGATTCTCACTGTGAAACATAGAAACATAGAATGTGACGGCAGATAAGAACCATTCGGCCCATCTAGTCTGCCCAATTTTCTAAATACTTTCATTAGTCTCTGGCCTTATCTTATAGTTAGGATAGCCTTATGCCTATCCCACGCATGCGTAAACTCCTTTA
Organism: Pelobates fuscus; assembly: GCF_036172605.1. Classification (NCBI taxonomy): domain Eukaryota; kingdom Metazoa; phylum Chordata; class Amphibia; order Anura; family Pelobatidae; genus Pelobates; species Pelobates fuscus. The sequence continues at coordinate 472,928,453 of NC_086317.1, forward strand.
CTGTGTTAACCTCTACCACTTCAGCTGGAAGGCTATTCCATGCATCCATTACCCTCTCAGTAAAGTAATACTTCCTGGTATTATTTTTAAAGGAACACTATAGTCACCTAAATTAATTTAGCTAAATAAAGCAGTTTTAGTGTATAGATCATTCCCCTAGAATTCCACTGCTCAATTCACTGTCATTTAGGAGTTAAATCACTTTGTTTCTCTTTATGCAGCCCTGGCCACACCTCCCCTGGCTATACTTGACAGAGCCTGCATGAAAAAAACAAACTGGTTTCACTTTCAAGCAGATGTAATTTACCTTAAATAATTGTATCGCAATCTCTAAATTGAACTTTAATCACATACAGGAGGCTTTTGCAGGGTCTAGCAAGCTATTAATATAGCAGGGGATAAGAAAATCTTAATTAAACAGAACTTGCAATAAAGAAAGTCTAAATAGGGCTCTCTTTACAGGAAGTGTTTATGGAAGGCTGTGCAAGTCACATTCAGGGAGGTGTGACTAAGGTTCATAAACAAAGGGATTTAACTCCTAAATGGCAGAGGATTGAGCAGTGAGGCTGCAGGGGCACATTTTATACACCAAAACTGCTTCATTAAGCTAAAGTTGTTCAGGTGACTATAGTGTCCCTTTAAACCTTTGTCCCTCTAATTTAAGACTATGTCCTCTTGTTGTGGTAGTTTTTCTTCTTTTAAATATAGTCTCCTCCTTTACTGTGTCAGGATATTTATATCGGCAGACATTTTGTGCTATGATAGAAATTAAAAGTGTATATTCTGAGTCACTCTGAACAGACCAGACTCCATTTTGTTATTTTCAAGTTAACAAAGAGACACAAAATTTCTATCCTTTCTGTAAAACTAACCACTTTGCCAAAGCTAAAGGAATGTATAGTATAAACAAACCAAGTGATAAGAGACTGTCTAACTGCTAATGGAATAGAATAAATTCTAAACCCAGACATTTGTGACAGAGAAGATTAAGTAATTAATTTTACTTTCTAAATTTCACAAGATTCCCATTGTAATTAGAAGTTGAAACTAAGTTTACGAACTGTCATATTAGAAATTACAGTAGGACTTGGAGACACATAGTCTGAAGAAAATTCAAGGAAAGGCTTGGAATTGACAGAAAACTTGAGTTATATCAACCATATAGATAAGCCTAAATGACCTCAAAATAGACACCAGGAAAAGTTAACTCTTTCCTGGATAGGTATGTTTAGTGGGACGAGACTGCCCTCTATAGACCAAATACCTAAATTATTAACTGGAAGGCAACCACACACCTCACTTTTCTATTGGTCTACGAACAGAGAATTTTTCCTTTAAAAGTTAAGACAAAGGGAAGAGAGAGGTAATCAAGAGAGGTATGCAGAGAGGAGGCAGAGAAAGCAAAGGGGCAAGGCAGTCGGAAGCAGGCTAAGTAAGAAGCAAGCAGAGTCAGAGCGAGAAAGAAACATTCCTTGACACTTAGCTACATGAGAACATCTGGTGAGAACATCTCTTTAACTGGTAAATATACTGGCTTCATTTAATTAATTTAAATTAATTAAAATTTTCTAATAGCATGATATATGACTGGATAAATCACGATCAGATTTCGATATTCAGAAATCTTAGTTACTAAAGAATATATATGGTTATAGCATCCCAATCCGCAGATGGGATTAATAATAATTATATATATTAATGTGATTATTATCACATGATAGCATATCGTGATATTTATCCAGGCGTATCGATTTGTTCTAAAATAGGATAAGATATTTTTTTTTAGGCAAGTTAAAATTCTGCTTATAGAACATAGTAGATTTCTCTTATTGGATGGTTCCAGGAAGTGACTAATAAACTGGTTTAAATGTTATTTTATTTAAAATTACATGACAATAGATCTTAATTACTTAGGAGGTCTAGCCAGCATTGAAAGGGTTACTTTAACTGTCAGCTAAAGTTTTTATGGCTTTACGCTGCAGCTCTGTCTCTATGTGAAACTTTCTTAGTCTCTGTGAAGCCCATCATAAATCTTCTTGACAGCTAATGTTGTAGATTCTAAGCTGTGTTAACCGTTGGAAAATATATTACCATTTGTATTGCATATTCATGTTATACTAAAATTTCATTGATTATTGTCACGCATGTTACTTATTATTATTATTTGAATCTTATCTTATCTATTTGAATTGTATCTATTTTTATAACAAATTGGGATTTTATTTATATGGAATACATTTCACTTACACGATAACGATCTTTGGGATCTGAGAATTGAAATAGTGGGCAATTCTCAACTGTTTACTATTACTATCCCATAAATATCCCCACAACTGTGTTGATTCCCTTTATGTATTTAAATGTTTCTATCATATCCCCCCTGTCTCGTCTTTCCTCCATGCTATACATGTTAAGTTCCTTTAACCTTTCCTTGTAAGTTTTATCCTGCAATCCATGAACCAGTCTAGTAGCCCTTCTCTGAACTTCTCTAAGGTATCAATATCCTTCTGAAGATACGGTCTCCAGTACTGCGTACAATACTCCAAGTGAGTTCTCACCAGTGTTCTGTACAATGGCATGAGCACTTCCCTCTTTCTACTGCTAATACCTCTCCTTATACAACCAAGCATTCTGCTAGCATGTCCTGCTGCTCTTTTACATTGTCTGCCTACCTTTAAGTCATCAGAAATAATCACCCCTAAATCCCTTTCCTCAGATGTTGAGGTTAGGACTCTATCAAATATTCTGTACTCTGCCCTTGGGTTTTTACGTCCAAGATGCATTATCTTGCATTTATCCACATTAAATGTCAGTTGCCACAAATCTGACCATTTTTCTAGTTTACCTAAATCATTAGCCATTTGGCTTATCCCTCTTGGAACATCAACCCTGTTATCATCAGCAAAAAGACATACCTTACCATCAAGACCTTCTGCAATATCACTAATAAAAATATTAAAGAGAATAGGTCCAAGTACAGATCCCTGAGGTACCCCACTGGTGACAAGCCCAAGCTTCGAATATACTCCATTGACTACAACCCTCTGTTGCCTGTCACTCAGCACCTGCCTCACCCATTCAACAATATTGGAATCCAAACTTAAAGATTGCAGTTTATTGATAAGCCTTCTATTTGCAACAGTGTCAAAAGCCTTACTGAAATCTAGGTAAGCAATTTCTACTGCACCACCCTGATCTATAATTTTAGTTACCTAATCAAAAAAATCAATAAGATTATTTTGGCATGATCTCCCTGAAGTAAACCCATGTTGTCTCTGATCTTGAAATCCATGTGTTTTTAGATGTTCAACAATCGATCCTTTAACATGGTTTCCATCACTTTCCCCACTACTGAAGTAAGGCTTACTGGCCTATAGTTGCCCGACTCCTCCCTATTACCTTTCTTGTGAATGGGCACAACATTCGCCAACTTCCAATCTTCTGGGACTACTCCTGTTATCAATGATTGGTTAAATAAATCTGTTAATGGTTTTGCTAGTACACCACTAAGCTCTTTTAATAGCTTTGGTTGTATTCCATCAGGTCCCATTGACTTATTTGTCTTTACTTTTGACATTTGAATTAGAACCTCTTCCTCTGTAAACTCACGTGTAATAAATAACTAATTTATCCTTTTTCTTAACTGAGGTCCCTCTCCTTCATTTTCATCTGTAAATACCGAACAAAAATATTAATTGAGGTAGTCAGCTAGACCTTAATCCTCTTCTACATACCTTCCTTCTTTTGTTTTTAATCTAACTAATCCTTGTTTTACTTTTTTTTTCTCATTTATGTATCTAAAAAAAGTTTTGTCCCCCTTTTTTACTGACTGTGCTATTTTCTCTTCTGTGTGTGATTTGGAAGCTCTTATAACTTGCTTAGCCTCTTTCTGCCGAATCTTATAGATCATTCTGTCTTCCTCACTCTGTTTTTTTTTTTAATAATTACTAAATGCTAAATTTTAGTTTTTTACTATTTTGGCCACATCTGTGGAGTACCACAGTGGTTTCTTGAATTTTTTGCTTTTACTGACAAGCCTAATGCAATTTTCTGTTGCCTTCAGTAGTGCAACTTTTAAATAATCCCATTTCTATTGGACGCCATTTAAATTGCTCCAGTCTGATAATGACTCCTTTACACATATTCTAATTTTAGAAAAGTCTGTTTTTCTAAAGTCTAAAACTTTTGTTTTTGTGTGCTGTGACTCAGTCACTGTTCTTATATTAAACCACACTGACTGATGATCACTGGATCCTAAACTTTCACCTACAGTAATATCGGATACCAAATCTCCATTTGTTAACACTAAATCTAGTATGGCCTCTTTACGAGTTAGCTCCTCAACGACTTGTTTTAGAGACAATCCCAGTAGGGAGTTTAGAATATGTGTGCTCCTGGCACAAGCAGCTATTTTTGTTTTCCAATTCACATCAGGAAGATTAAAGTCACCCATGATGATAACTTCCCCCTTCATTGTCATTTTAGCTATTTCCTCAACTAGTAGATTATCTAACTCTTCAATTTGTCCTGGGGGCCTATAAATCACACCTACACGAATTACTGTGTGATTACCAAATTCTAACGTATGTTCACCTCACTAACTTTTATTAGGCTAGATTTTATGCTATCCTTCACATACAGGGCCATCCCTCCCCCTTTCCTGCTTTCCCTGTCTTTTCTATATAAAGAGTACCCTGGTATTGCTATGTCCCAGTCATTTTTCTCATTATACATGTCTCAGTAACAGCGACTAAATCTACACTATCAGTTGCCATTATTGCCACAAGTTCATGGATCTTATTCCCTAAACTGCGAGCATTTGTAGACATGACTCTAAGCTTATCATTTTTTAACACACTTGCTACAGGCACCTTCTGTCCTTGTTTTGGGGGACAATTGGATTGATGTTTTATCACCCTTTTGCGGAGTCAAGACCGGAAGTTTCTGGACTCTATAAGGATCTATACAGATCTTTTTTTGTCGGACATATTGGGGAGGGTTATAGGTATAGGTACATAGCCGGAGGTGCGGCCATACTTTGGTTGGCATGACACTTCCGGCCATGACCATATTTGGAAGGGGGTGGTAGCTTATACAGATGTTCGAAATTATTCACTTTGCTCTATGATTGTTTGTGATATATAAAAGCTTTCGAGCTCAATATCAAGTTATATGCACTTGAGAAAGACCTACTAAAAGGTTGAAACGCGTTGTGCTTTGTTTTGGATTGTATTTGTATATATATACACACTCTTTTATTTTAACACATTGTTTAATAAAACTTTTTATACCTACTTCATTTGGAGTCTGGAGTTTGCTGCAATTTTACCAGTTCCAAGTTCCTGTGGGCATACCTGATGCACTCCTATTCTACATCTCAAGGATGAGACGACGAGCGCTATAAGTTTAGAGCCAACTTTAAAAAGGCTCTATAAAGTGTGAGTTTTAAGATAAACTCTTCTCACGTTATTTGTTATATACAGGTTACACTATGTGTGTTTTATCTATTTGTATATAGGTTTTGTACAATCAACCTGTAGTGTGTTTACCTGAGGGATTTTATGTGTAAGGTAATATCTTTTTTCTGTGTGCACAAATCACCTTTTTCTTTCTATTTTATCACTTGAGAGTGCAAACGGTGACATTACACTTGGGTCATTTTAGCTGCACCAGTCTGTAGTAAAGATTAGCGCCATTGTGTCCTTTTTCTGTTTTTTCTATATTGTTGAAGGAGCATATGAGGTTATGTTATCTAAAATGTCCCTTTAAATGTGTGACTTTACAATATGTTTATCGCTTTACACATGTTTTTCGGCACATACTTGAACACAAAAGAAATAAAAATTTATAGAAAAACAGTAAAACACACAAAAAAAAAAATAATTGAGTTGCTTTAGTCATTTAACATTGAGTGGCGGCTAGTTGACAACAGACTTAATTAACTAAAGTTTGTCAGAGCACTCATGTATAAAGCAGAATTAAACTAGTATAGTCAGATCACACCACACAGGAGACCTTTAATGATGCTATTAATGCTTGGCAATGCATGGCATGCGATTTGGTAGTCAAGGGGTTTAATTATGTGAATCCAATAGGGACAATGAAGACTATAAATATTTACACATTTTCAGACTATTATTATTAAATCCTACTGACCCGACGAGAGCTCCCAAATCCGTCTCTTTCATGGAAATACCAAGCTACGTGATCGTCTAAACGGTAAGCAGAAAATACAATGCGATTTGTACGTGATTCTAGAAATAGCCAATTAAGACATTAAATAAAATATTTATTCATATATTCAATATCTATTTATTTACACATTTTAGGTAAAAAAAAAAAAAATCCTAGTTGTAAAAAAAATCCCATAGGTATTTTTGTTTAAGCTTTGCTTGTCAATTGTCAACTCATATTCCCCAAATTTGTATCCAGCATTTTATATTATTATTATTATTTATGACTGAGGCATCAATAAATTAATAAATGCATTCTTCAGTGTTGTACAATAGATGGACTAACAGTCATGTATTTTCAACAAGACAAGTTCATGAACAGATTGTGTTGAGGGCCCTGCTTAAACAAGCTTAAATTTAAGTTTAAACGGACACTATAGTCACCTGAACAACTTCAGCTTAATGAGGTTGTTCAGGTGAGTGCTACAGCTCCCTGCAGCCTTTTTCTTGTAAGCACGGTATTTTCTGAGAAAATGCAGTGTTTACATTGCGATGACGCTTCTCTCAGAGAAGCATCTTATTGGGCCCTGCGATTTCGTCATTTTGACAAAAAGGGGGCGCGGCATGGCTGGGAGCTCGGCGCTGGAACGGAGGTAAGTTTTTAATATAAAAAAGCCTCGAAAATATATATTTTTTTGCTGAAAGTACATATAAAAGCAAGAAGGAAGGCTGGGGGACCTGTCTTTCTTGCTTTTATATGTAGACTATAGAATCCCTTTAAGACATTATGCAAATCTGTAGCAAGATCTCATTTCAATTATTATTTAAGACGATCACGAGAAGATCTTCACATTATTATCTTGTCTCCACCTTCAATAAGACATGTAGTCAGACCAGAACCACAGGTCCAAGAACTTATTTATTAATATAAAGTAAAACTGCGATTCCTGGAAAAGTCCTTGTGCCAGTATATATGCTACATGGTTACATTATATAACACAATAGATACATTTCATTGGCTATGTTTTTGCAAGTTACGCTACACACGAAAATGACTAAATATGAGTTACACTTTCATTTTCGAACTCTTACACAATTCCCTTGAGGTCTCTTCTTTACCAACACTCTACTCTCAGGTGCTCGTACATTCAATTCACAAGAAAACATTTAGTCTCTTACAATATGTAATCAAATGCTTTTGAACACCATTTCACACTCGCTGTCACAACCCCCTGCAGCTTCATGCCCCTTCTCCCGCCCTTCACTAGGTCTCTGCTTGTAAGCATAAAACAGTTTATCTTCTCCTAACATCATCTTGCACCATTCACACTGTTCTTTCAAAAAGTCCTTATCGTGGTCATCCTTGAATCACAGCTAATTTTTATAGCTTAAAAATCTTTTGAAATGGCAAATAAGCTTCTTGATAAATTAAAGAATAACTGAAACAAGATGGACAATAGGTCTATAAGCTCCATGTGCTCCTGGCTATTCATCAGTGTAGTTTGTGTGTGTGAAAAAGGAACCCACTAACAGGAGGTGGGTCCTGAGGAGGAGAACAACCACAACAGATAAAGTAGGAACCCTACTTTTATTCAATGTTAGATCTAAAGGTAGGGTTCCCTTCTTCCCTCTTTTGTTGTCGTTCTCCTCCTCCTCAGGACCGCCTTCCTGTTAGTGGGTTCCTTTTTCATACATATATCAGTTTGAGGGTTACCCACTCTTTTTAGGAGTTCGACCATAGGCGTTGCACGCAGAGACAGTCCATCAGCCCATTTCCGGGCTCCTGGATTGTACTCTCGTCTTTGGCCATACACTGACCAATTTTTCTGCCATGGTGATTTGCTATAGGGCATGCTATTAGCATACTCCAAGTGCTGTGACTTTACAGGATAATAGCACTGAGTATCCAAAGGTTACACGTTGCATTTAAGACTACACAATCAAATCGAAAAAGTTACTTAAATTAGTTGTTCTTTTTTAAAGAAAATCAATGTCAAATCTTAATATCGATACAAGTAAAAAAAGACTTTTGGCTTTTTGTTACCCAATCAACAATCACTTCAAATTTTTTTTTTACTTATTTAGAATCAACAACTTAAAACTCCCAAATGGCAGAGAGTTGAACAGCGACACCGCAGAGACATTATCTATATACTAAAATTGCATCATTAAGGCAAAGTTGTTTTAGTGACTATAGTATCCCTTTAAAAAAAATCACAGGTGATATAGAACATTTTTAGAGATGGTTGCGGTGGAAAATAGGATGCAGCAATGAATGTATCATTCCTTGTAGATAATTTTGCAAAATTTTGGAGATGGTTCCTGTGTTTTGCTAGAGATGTCATGTGCTAGGGGCATATGAAATTATTTTTGGCTAAGCCAAGTGTTTTTATAAAAACTATTACATTTTGTGAGCTTTGAAGTTGGTGTTCACTGTGAGTGAGGGCATTAGATCTAGAATGATTTGCTAGGGGCATAAATGTTTTTTAGGTCTTGCAGAAGAAGGTATCCCTAAGCAGTTTCGGTGAATTGTTTAATTTGTTCAAAATAGACAAGTCGTGCAAGATAATGCAGAATATATTTGGAAGGGGCACTAGTTTAATAGTTAGCAGGGAAACACTTGTCTTAGTATTTTTGGAAAAACGAAATCTTGGAATAAGTTTCCTAAGCTGATTTAAACATGTATGTATAAGTCAATGAACTGTTTTTATTTTTGTTTTTGTATTTTTCTTTTCTCCTTTTATTAAATAAAATAAATGATGGTTCTCCTAGAGAGATAGTGCTTTGATAGAGGGAATCAAAAGACCTAACCAAAATGGAAAACAGAGATAAAAACAACTCAAGCAATAAACGGGCTTAAAAAAAACAAAAACCTGTAGTTAAAGCCGCTACTAAACACACTTCCAATAAACAATACAAAAAATGGTCTTTATTTTAAGTGATCATCCAAAATACAAATAAGTAGGGTGCAGTGACTTACCCCTATGTCTTGAAGGCAGGTTTATATTTGTAAAACAAAAAATATAAATATATAATTGTGCAATATGGTAAATTAATATATATGTAAAACAAAAAATATAAAAACATTATAGTGCAATATTGTACAATCAACAAGTGAAGATGTGAACACCATAATTGAGGTATAGCATTCGTTGGAGCCTAGACTTGACTGGCTCCGATCATAGGGGCATTGATGTGCTTCAGGCTGCACGACAACTTTCTTCCCAATATGTAGGTAAATACCCTCCAAATAAACAAAATGCACAATGCAGGATCCAGTGTAGTGTTTCTCACACCAAAAACCAGAACCTTAGATATATCCTGGCTCTGAGTTATAATAGCATGGCGTCAAAATATAGGATTACACTCTTTTGCTGAGCAGGAAGAATAAAGATATTACTGTAAGCAATATATTGAATAGTTTAAAATCACAATAAAAGTATGGAAAAATAACAAATATAGGTAAGTCAAAGCATGTATAAACCCCCCATTCCAAGACATCTTTTCACCCAATGCTTTTCACTGAATCCAGTGCTTCTTTGTACAAGGTAAATATTTTTTTCCATTTCTTACAGTTTTCATTTTTCATATTTCAAAGCAATTTGCCAAAAAAATGGCACCCAGCTCAGGCAACCAGGGAAAGTGGCTCCTTCTCACCAAAAAACACTCAGGTTTCCATAGAAAGTGCTGCTCATAAAAAGTGGCCCTTTATTTGCTGATAACTAGCTAGGAACCCCTCAAAGAATGTCCCCTGCTCACAAATAGGCAGTCAGGAAGTCCAGGAAGATGGTTCTTGCTTGCCAATAAATGCTTCCAGGTTCTCAAAGAAAGTGACCCCTGCTTGTTGATTGGCTCCTACACACCCCAAGAACTTGGCCTAGGGGCCGAGGCATCTCCAGGAAACTGGCCTCTGTTCACAAAAACATGCACAAGCATTCTGGGAAATTACCCCTGCTAACCAAAGGGACACAGGCACATGGGGAAAGTGTCCCCTGCTATCCAATAGGGTTACACCCAAACAAATTGTCCCTGTTCACCAAAACATGAACAAATGCCACTTTGAAAAGTGGGCCCTGCTAGCCAACAGGTAATTGGCCCAAGTTAGGCAACAGGCACCCCAGGAAAATGCCCTCTCCTTTATAACAGGGGCCCAGTGCCTGATTTGCCTGAATACTAGTTAGACAAAAGGTAAACTAATATTTAGCCAAAGCAGAAGTCATTTGCTTTGTGCCTTAAATTTATATTTCCCTACCAAAAATATATACCTAAAAGCACTGTGGAAATTGAGGATAACCCTACTCACATTTGATGGAGCCTGATATAATGGCTCTAGTCTTACGACCTCCATGCCTTTAATGTGGCACACTATGTCCTCTTGCAGACTTGAAAGCGTAGTCCTCAAGGAAATATAGCAGAAACAAGACCAATCAGGTAAAGTATCCTCACGATGTGAAATGATCCTGCACATAAATATAGAAATATATATAAACTGCTCACCTGGTTAGGAGCCTGTAATATAGCATAATATTATTATTGACTCCTAATATAAAATATTATAGGACCCTAATGCCCTCTCATATAATACATTAGCGGTTCATGACCAGATCAGCACTTTTCTTATATGTATATGCAGGTTTCTTTACATCTTGAGGATAATACACCAAGACATTATGCATTGTGGCACTTTTTTGAACTTTGCATCTGATAACGGTGCCCTTGTTTTTTTCCTTTTTTGTTGTATCACAGAGGAAAAGGAAGCAAAAACTCACCAGCTCTGCATTTTCTGATCTGCAATGCTGCTCTCTTCCAGGCCTTCTCAGAGAGTCTCGGCCAGAAGCTGAAGAAGACCATTGAGCGTTTCTATTTAAAATGTTCTAGTGTGCTGCTTTCACTGCAATGCCAAGGCTTCATGAAGAGATTGGGCAGGAGAGCAAGAGAATCATCTAACCCTCTGCATTAGCAGTTCCACTGCTTCCACCCACCTCCTTACATGCTTGCTAGATTTGTTATTTAATTTCTTGCCAAATTGTCAATATATTAAAGGTTTTGAAATGGGGGCAAGGGACCCCTTTGATAGGTGGAACTCCGGGGCCTGGTAGTTTTGCCACTTCTAACAAGATTATTCACCTAGTTTCAGACAGACTCTAGGGATACAGCAGTTGATAATGTTTCTCTAAGAAAATGTTTAATTAGTTATTGTGATAAGAAATTTGCTACATTTTACCTGAATGCTGGCCAAGCACTTAGCACTGAATGTAATTTAGCTATCTGCTTTAGTGCTAGTTGATATCTTTAGAATTTGTAAATGGTATTGTTTCATTACGTTACCATGACTGTTCTTCTTTCCTTTTCATTTTCAAGTTTTGAAACCCAGAGACGAAAAGGTTGCAGTTCTCTTACAATGCAAAATTCAACATCTCTCTCCAGCGACATGATGCAAACATCCATTTACTACAGTAAAGCTGCAGAAACTGCAAGGATGGTCCTCATGGTCCCAACTGTTCTTTGTTTCTGCTTTTTCCTCTACTTTGCCATTGTGATGTTACATTTCTACTTTACTTCCCCTCGTGTGAAAGAACATGCTCGCTATGTGCTCTTTGCCCACATGCTCATTAATGATACAATGTATCTTAGTGTTGCACTCTTTTTTTTACTGGCTACCATGTTTGTTCTTCCGATCCCTATGGCCATCTGTTATATACTGGTCACATTGGAAGCTTCATCATTTAAGATCACTCCATACAACCTGGCATTCATGGCTCTTGAACGTTATATAGCTATCTGCTTCCCACTGAGGCATGTAACACTTTGCACTCCACAAAGGTCTAATGCTGCTATCGCATTTATGTGGGTAATTGGACTAATGCCCAGTTTTGTGGATTTTGTTTCCCTGTGTATGTCAGTTGATAAGAACTTCTTCTCTCTTCGTGTTGTCTGTAATCGGAATATTGTGATGATAAATGCTTTTCAAGCATCTGTAAAAACCTATACTATTATAATTTCCTTAACTCTTGTAGCTTTGATAATTCTGTTCACCTATGTAAAGGTCATGTTGGTTGCTCGACAGATAAGCTCCAGGGGTTCTGCTTTTAAGGCTGCTAAGACTGTTATGCTTCATGCATTCCAGCTCCTCTTGAGTATAATATCTTTAGCTTCTTCCTTTACAGAGCCATACTTTCGAGATTATATATTTTTATTCGTCATGGCAAACTTTATCATGTTTATGTGTTTACCAAGATTTCTGAGCCCTTTAATCTATGGGATGAGAGATGAGGTCTTCAAACAATGCATTGGGAAAATATTCCCAAAGAACTTCAAACAACAGTGCTGTAAATTAAGGTCAAATAAACTTGCTGTACATGGTTCCTAAATATATATATATATATATATATATATATATATATATATATATATATATATATATATATATATATATATATATATATATATATATATATATATGTATATATATATATATATATGTATGTATATATATATATATATATATATATATATATATATATATGTATGTATATATATTCAAATATCTTAAAATTCCCAGAGGGAACCTTCGACAGGTTAATTCATTACAAAAAAAAATGTGCTTGTTCCAAGGAGCCCCAGTAACAGGGGATGGATAGACATGATGAACAAAACTCTGCTGGAGTCTAATTAAGGGACCTATGATGCATGGTCTTTGTTCTTACCCAAATTTTCCTGTAAATTGCAATTGGTAATATATAATAAACTATAATTGTAATCTCAATGTTTGTTTGTCACATATCAAATTTTCTACCACTCCCATAATAAAGGAGTAGGCAATGTCCCCTCGCCTAGTCCTCAGCTGAGTCATTATTTTCTCCCCAGTCACACTTTTGGGGCATGTAGCCGCAGGACACCTAACCTAGCCATGACTGGTACAAATGAGAAAGGAATAAAACTTGTGGTCTGAAACTGCCAGGTCAGAAACTTGAAACACGATAGGAACAGTTCCAGGTCAATAATCTAGCCAGGTCAGGAACGAACACTGAACTGGTAAAACATTCCCAAGTGTTAACAGAACCACGAAATGGACCATTGAAATGCAGGAATATATAGACCTACACCCTTGCATGAGTTTTGCTAATTGATGCATGCAAGAACACCAAGCAGGACATCAACCAATGAAATACATAAAAAGTGTGAAGGTGGTGACTCATGTCACTTAAAGGGAAACACCACTGCCCAAATACAAAATAAATCAAATTGACGTGGCTGTGTCTAAGTTAAAGTAGGAAGCAAAAGACCACATGGACACATGCATGGCCGGCGCCCCCATAAGAGTGTACAGGCGGCCACCTTAGGGTGCACTGGCCCGGGGGGCTATATTAGAGTTACCCAGCAAGAGGGAAGCACTCCCTCCTGCCAGTCACTCAGTGTAGCGTGGCCGAGCAGAGCGAACCACGGTACAAGAGCTTCTGTTTTCTGTACCCAGTTGGACTGACAGGAAGTGCTCACTGAGAGAGCATTTCCCATCAGTCCGGCCGTGTACAGGAACTGGAAGCTCCTGTACCGTCTGCTCTGCCTGGCCACACCACAAGATAGGTAGGAGACATGCAAGGGAGGGAGAGAAGTGGACCACTAAGGGGGGTGGTGGGGGTTGGGGAGAGAGGAACACTAAAGGATGGGGGGGGGGGGAACTAAGAGACAGGGGAGGGAAGGGAAAAGGAACACTAAAGGGGAACACAAAGGACCACTAAAAGGAACACTAAAGGGGATGGGGGGGCACTAAGACACAAGAAAGGGAGGGGAGAGGACCACTAAGGGAGGGAGGAGAGAAACACTAAGGGGACCACTAAGGGAGGGGGGAGAGAAAGGTAGGGAAAGGGAAGACCATGGGAGGGGGCAGTAAAAGGGAGGGGAGAGGAAACTAAGGGGGGGGGGACACTACAGGGGATGGGTAAAACCACTAAGAGACAGGGGAGGGAGAGGAGATGAACACTAAAGGACAGGGAAGGGAGGGGAGAGGAACACAAAGGGACATGGAAGGGAGAGAAACACTAAGGGACAGGGAAGAGAGGGGAGAGGAACACTAAGGGACAGGCACGAGAGGGGGGGGGACCACTAAGGGACAGGAAGGGGAGAGCCCCAGTAAGGGACAATGAGGGGCATGGGGGGAAAGTGGAACACATGGGGTCCTGAGTGGGGAGATGGGAGAAGACCACTAATGGACAGGGAGGGGAGAGGACCACTAAGGGACAGGGAGGGGAGAGGAACACTAAGGGGCATGGAAAGAAGATGAACACTAAGGGACAAGGAAAGGAGGGGAGATGAACACTAAGGGAGAAGGAAGGGAGAGGAAAGGAACACTAAGGGACAGGCAAGAAAGGCGAGAGGACCATTAAGGGACAGGATGGTGAGGGGAGGACCATTAAGAGACAGGAAGGGGAGAGCCCCAGTAAGGGACATTGAGGGGTGGAGAGATGAACACTAAGAGACATGTAGGGGAGAGTGGCACACATGGGGGCCTGAGTGGGGAGAAAGACACAAAGAGGGACGTGAGGGGATAGAAAGACACATAGATGGGGCTGGAGGTGTAAGAGACACACAGAAAGGCCTGGGGTTGGAAAACAAATGAGCTGGAGTGAAAGAGACAAAGAGGAGCCCTAGAAGAGGAAAAAGAGACACAGAGGGGCTGAGGGAGACGTACTGGCTGGGGGTGAAAGAGAAACACACTCAAAGTTGGGGGAAGGGTGGAGCAATGACGTAGCATGCTGCTATGCTCGCGGGTTTTAGGAGCTAGGTGAGAGAAGATGGAGGGAGAACGCTAAGGGCTATGATGTATCGGCCGATGGTGGAGCATGGAATAAATGTGTGCAGATGAGACTGAGCAGACTTTTTCATTGAGGAGTCCTGTGAGTGGAGCTGTGGATTTAGCATGTGGGAGCTGTGAGATCGGGAAGTGTTGAGAGGAGTGGAGTGGCCGGAGCACTGCAGATCACGCCAGGCTGTCACTGTTACCCATAACGCAGCGCTGTCTCTGAATAGTACACTGATTGGTACGGAATTTGAGTGGAGACTTATGGTTGACGCATCTGACCGGAGCCTGAGAGAGGGATTCCACTGCCTTGTCCTGGGAAAACGTGAGTGAGCTAAAAGCTCTTAAACAACTAAAACAAAAAGGAGAGTAAGGGAGGGAAAAGGAGGGAAAAGGAAAGAAGGAGGGGTAAGGAAGGGAAAAAAGGGAGAAAGTAAAGAGACAGTGAGAAATCAAACAGAATTCAACTGTAAAGATCTCTAAACTTGTTTACTGCAAAGAATTACTACTAATACTAATACTAGCGCCTGTAGAGAAGAACGTTTTCAAGTAATAAAAGGAGAAGAAAATCACTAGAAAATCACAGGTTAGCAGAAGGAGACTAAGAGATTAAGAACAGGCGTACGGCTGCAGAACATCTTAGACATTTGCAAGATACAAAACTAGAGACTGTAAATGCTTTTGTTGCTGTCTGCCTTTTATTTTAGTTTTTCCGTTTCTTCTTGATCTTTTTCGGCTTTTTTCCCCTATATCATAATCTAACGATAAAGAATGGCGGCTAGAAAGACACAGGAAAATAAGGCTACAAAGAAAAAAAAATAAAATAATGAACCACTGAAGAAATGCCTATCTTTCTTTTCACCCCAACCCCAGAAATTAGGAGACCAAAGCAATTTGCTAGATGATACAACAAAAAGTGGGGAACATGAGAGATTAGAAACAGCAACTGAGTCTCAAAAAGTGATGGTAGATCTGCTAAATAACACTCTGGAAACACAATTATTTAAAGATTAAAAATGAAATACAATGCTTTTCAGAAGAGTTTAAAAAAGATCTACTCAATAAAAACAGAAAGGTCACAGAAAACTCTGAAAAAAATAAAACAAACAGAACAAGGTCTGATAGAGAATCAGAACGATTTGGATCTTCTAAAAAAGCGAAATTGTTCAAATTGAACAAAAATATGCAGTCTAGAATACAGGTCAAGTCGTAATAATTTAAAAACACGAAATATACCAGAAGAAATCTCTTCAGACAAACTGAAGAATTTTTAAACTACTTTTGTGCCAGTCTGAACATTAAAAATGAGACACATGGTCCTTTAATGGAACGTTGGCACAGGATACCTAAACGTAAATACCTGTCTATAAATATTCCTAGAGACGTTATGATCTGCTGCTCGTCCTTCCTAATTAAAACGGCCATAACAAACGCAATCAGAGAAGAGAAATCTCCCTATGAAAAAAACATAGTTTACTCAGATCTGTCGATATATACAAGAGCTAAAAGAAAATCTTATGCATCTCATACAGGGTTATTAAGAGCCAACAATATTTAATACAGATGGGGACCTTCGGCAAAATTATGAATCTTTAAGGATTCATGAACATATGAAATTGATGCCCTAGAAAAGTTGAAATTTTGGCTACAAACGAGACACTTGATTCCAGAAGCCGACGGCAAACAATCAAGAGAGGAAGTAAAGGCCTGAAATGGAAACAGAGAATACGGGACATGTAATACTATTTTTTTTTTTTTTTTATAAATAAACTTTAAATAAAAAGAGAGAGACAGAAGAAGCGAAAAAGATACAAGAGGAGGAAGATACAGAAATGGTGAAGAAGAAGCAGGGGGCTGCTGAAAATAGAAGGAGAGAGAAAAGGAGAAGGAAAATGAGAAAGTCCTAAAAATAAAAAAAATTCCCCTTTCTTTTGACATGTATCACTTCTAGAACACTAATATTAAAGAATGGTGACAGTGTAAGGAAAAAAGGAAATGGGAGAATAAAGAAAAGGTAGAAGGGAAAAGAAATGAGAGAAAAAAAGTAAGAGATGTAGGAAAATTAATAAGCTTTAATCTCACTATAAGAGTTTAAATTGTGAACAATAGAAGTAAAATCAAACCACATATAAAGCACAACAAGGAATAATAAGTAGGCGCACTATGAAGTATAGGATTGAGGCACATCACTAAGATAGAATAGATAAGAGAAGAAAGACGACTGGAAAGGGTCAGAGGGAAAGGAACATAAAAAGTAGAAAAAAATAATATAAATTAAGATTAAGAATTGGATTTAGGGGGCGTGGCCTGAGCGCCGATGGAGATGGCTGCCTAACCAAGGAGCTCCGTCCCACATAGCCAACGATAGCGCACAAACCACGCAACATCGGCACATAAACCTACCCGATGGGTCGTGCCAAGAGGTCTGACTCCCACCAAACAACTAAGGGACCACAGGGGGCACCGCAAACAGGACCGCTCGACGGGTACCTCCACACGCCAAGCAGACAGCCGCGTACTGCCGCAGGCAACAAAATGGCCGACGACCAAGCCTCATCACAGCCGCCCGACACACAGGAACCCTCGCTGTCGGACATTCGGGCCGACATCAGAGCCCTAACGGGAGCCATGGTCACGAAAGCGGACCTGCAGGCACTATCCGCCACGCTCCATGAGGCAATCAGATCGGAGGTAGCTACAATCCAGAGGGACATAGTAGCACAGGATTGACGTATACAAAACCTGGAAGCAACTGACCTTACAGCAATAAGCAGACTGGATGCCACTGATGCGGCGGTAACAAGGCAAGGCAACATGCTATTACAATTAAGAAGACAGACCGAGGACCTAGACAATAGGGGTCGCAGGTCGAATATTCAAGTCCACAACCTACCAGAAGCTGCAGGAGAAGATGATGTCTCGGCTACGCTGACCACTCTGTTCAGGGA
The DNA here is from genome assembly GCF_036172605.1 of Pelobates fuscus. Lineage (NCBI taxonomy): Eukaryota > Metazoa > Chordata > Amphibia > Anura > Pelobatidae > Pelobates > Pelobates fuscus. The sequence continues at coordinate 472,946,371 of NC_086317.1, forward strand.
AATATTGGGCCCGGATTCAGCGCAGCGCATAGATTTTGATCGCGCACACAGAGCCCTGAGACCGCGCACCGCAGACAACGCACCCAGAGATGTCATCTGCTGCCTCCATGAATATAGGGTAAAGGGTATAGGTATAGGGTAGAATAGGGTAGAATCAGGTATAGCGGGGGAGATAGGAAGGGAGGGTAGAAAGGCTAGGGGTGCGTTGCAGGCTGGGCATGGGGGGTACGGAGCGAAGGTTGCATAACTAAGCCGAGGGAAGTTGCATGACAAGCTACCTCAGGGATCCCCACATGGCAGACTGACAACCCCATTCGGAGGACATGAAGAGACAAGAAGGAAGATCCAACCCATAGTAGAGAGTGGGGAATGAGACATCCTAGGGACATGAGACCCCCCCACACCGCAACGCAAGCCACCAGGGCTCACTACATGACCCCCACACGATCAACCCGACCATGATCTGAGACACTCCTATACCAAACGTGATACCCACTGGAGCTAAGCCATATATCCAGCGAATACCCTAACCATGACGACCGACAGTAGACACGGACGATCCCCCACGCTGTTGACAGAGGGACGAGAAGACCACCGGACACACCTACCAACCGACCCATCGACAGGGTTACACATTAGCCAACCATACACTAGAGCGAAGTGCACTTCATTTGAGACTAACACTGTGGGGACGATAATTCTCCTGGCACACTCAGTTAAAACCACACACCACACATCAGGAAACTACAGTAACAGCACACTCCATCAGGCCCTAGGCCACTACCTGAACCTATACCCGTGTAGACTAACCTACTGCGGGAGCCAGTGCCGACGCCCAGCCGGGACCGTAAACCGGTGGTACGGCACTGATTGCCCGACCAGTTACACGGAGTCAACCCGCATTGGGGTACCACATAATACCCAACACCATAACACACCACACGCAAATTGCACAAGGGTGCGAGCAGAAGAAACGATTAAACACTGACACACTTAGAGGAAAGGTCAACACACAACACACCTGGGCACCTCACACTAGAGTACTGTACTTACGCCTGCCTCACCACACCTACCCACCTAATGTCCCCCTCCCCCCCCTTTTTTTTTTCCTTTTCCCTTACCCACCTAAACGGTTGCCCGTCGGGGAGCGCCCGGGCCCTCCCAGCCACAGCGAGTGGCGCCTGATCCATCGGAGTGCAGATCAACCCTGAATAGTGGTTCCCGACACGGGTTCCAAGAGCTCACACATGGCGTATACCCCAGCACCCCTGGTGGTCAGGTTGCAGAACTGCAGAGGCCTTAACACCCCGGAAAAGAGATCTCACTTACTACGAAGCCTCAAGAGGCAACGTGTCTCCGTCGCCCTCCTACAGGAAACTCACCTCAGAGTGGAATCAAACATACTACTCAAGGACAAAAGCTACCCCGTAAACCACTATAGCAATCACCCGATGTCTCGCAAGGCGGGAACTGCGATACTCCTGGCTACACACCTGCAATTTACCCTAAGGGAAACAATGATTGACGAAGGAGGCAGGTTCCTCTTCATTAAGGGAGAAATAGCACAAAAAACGTACACGTTCGCCACGATCTATATGCCAAAGACCGGACAAGCTAGCTTCCTCAGACGAACACTCACAAAGCTATCACGGTTCACTGAAGTGATCCTCATATTCGGTGGTGACCTCAACATCCCTCTAGACCCCCTCATCGACACCTCCATGGGACAAAGTAGCATTCCACACTCGGCGATTAGGATGGTACACAAAGCCCTCCGGGACCTACGACTAGTGGACACATGGAGGGCACGACACCCAGATGACCGGGATTATACGTACTACTCCATGATGCACAACAGATATTCCCGAATAGATTACGTATTCATCCAACAGGAAGGCCTCACGTACATGCAGAGAGCAGACATATACACTACACCATGGTCAGACCACAGTGCGGCACAGTTCACGATGACGTCGCCCATGTTTCGATCAACCAGAACTACATGGAGGCTAAATGACTCGCTCCTGATGGACACGCTACTCAGGACCCAACTCGAAGAACACTTGAACCAATACTTCACAGAAAACGCCACCGAGTTGGTTTGTAACATTCTTCCAGGGGACTTCTGAGTCTTTTTTCCACCATCTCGCAATTACTATTTTAACTGCTAAGAAAAGATGTATGAGAATTACTTTTTATTTGTATGTCATACAGGGCCAGTTCAAGTGTAACAGAACTACCTCTGGGGAAATTATCAACTCGAGTTTTAGATTATTGGATATAAACTTTTCTGTTGACAACCAAAGGTTTTTTAATTTGTGACAGTCCCACCAAATATGTCTAAAACTGCCTCTAGTACTTTTACACCTCCAGCATATAGAATTGGTTAAAGGATATATTTTATTTAGTTTCGTTGGTACTTAGTTTCGCTGGTACTATTTAAAACTTTGAAGTGTGTTTCTAACAAGTTTAATGAGTGTATGTTTTTCTTAACATCCATCATTGAAGAACCCCATTGTTTCATGCTAATATCAATATTTAGATCTTTTTTCCATGCCTGTATAGCTGTAGGGTTTATATCCTTAACAATTGATTTGGTTAGTATTAGAGCTTTAGAAAGTGGTTTATTAATTTTTTTTGAGGTGAATAATAAATCAATCGACTTGCTCAAATTTGATTTTAATGTTATAAGATGAGTGTTCATATAGCTTTTAAGTCTTAAAAAATTGAACACCTCTCTTGATGGAAGATTGTATTCACATATTATTTGAGCGAAAGTTTTGATTGTTCCCTCTGTCAATAAGTGATCTAATCTTGTTATCCCTGATTTTATCCAATTGTTCAGATTTAGATCTTCCACATGATTTTCTACAATATTTAGTTCTAAATAACTTGAAACTTTTTTTTCTATGTTCAATGCTTTTTTAATTTTAAACCAATTATGCAGTAACTGGGTCAAGATAGTATTGGGATACTCTTTCTTTTTTAGCGTTTTATCTATGTTCCAAATTAAGCAATCTAAACTAGGGACATCTCCTGCCTTCATTTCCATTTTATACCATCCTTCATCTTTTTTTTCTTCAATTTGCACCCTGTAAATATGTAAAATAATAGCTGCTTTAAAATTATTTATTATAAATGGATAAGCGAGTCCACCCTTATTTAGTTTTTGCACTAATATTGATTGTTTTAATCTTGGCTTCTTACCTTTCCAAATATATTGAGTGAAACTTCTTTGTATTAACTGAAGCCAATGAATTGGGATGTGGAGAGGTAACATTTGGAACATATAATTCCACTTTGGTATAACATATGAGTTAATCACATTTATTCTTCCCCAAAAAGTGATTTCTAAATTTCTACGGTCTTTTAACCATTTATTAAGCTCCAATAATAATGGCAAAAAATGTATTTCCGTAATCCTATTTGTCTCTCTAACTATTTTAATTCCTAAGTATTCCATACTTTCCTTGACCCAAATAAAATCATAACTGTTTTCAATCTCTTGTTGCGTTTTTTTTGTTAAGATTAATATCTAGAATCTTGGATTTGTTTGCGTTCAGCTTATAGTTTGATATTAAGCTATATCGGTCTCTTTCCTGCATAATATGATCTAAAGAACTTTTAGGATTTGTAACAGTAATTAGGATATCGTCAGCATATAGGCTGATTTTTTGATCTTCATCCATTGCTTTATAACCATTAATCTTCTTATTGTTTCTAATATTCTCAGCCAGTGGTTCGATAGTCAACAAATAAAGTAATGGCGAAAGGGGACATCCTTGCCGAGTACCATTTTTAAGTTGGAACCATGGGGCGACAATATTAGGTCCAATGGTGCGTGCAACTGGATTTACGTATAGAGCCATTATTGCTTTCTTAATCCAGCCTTCCAATCCATAATGTGATAAGACGGCATCTAAATATTTCCAGCTGACTCTGTCGAATGCTTTTTCAGCATCTATCGACAGAGTCAGAACTGGAATACCGTTCCTATTTGCATCATCCAAGATGTTTATAATTCTTCTTATACTTGTATAAGAATTTCTGCCTGGAACATATCCTATTTGATCCTTATGGATAATTAATGGAAGAAGTTTTTTTATTCTAGCAGCCAGGACCGAAGCATATAGCTTAGTATCTACATCTATCGAAGATATTGGACGGTAATTTTTGATATCGGTGGGATTTTTGTCATTTTTCAGAATTGGCAAAATATTAGCCTTGAGCATCTCTGCTGGTAAAAATCCTCTGTTTGCTGCTATGTTAAAAGCAGTGGACAAATATGGACATAGTAGATATTTGAAAGTTTTATAAAATGAGTTACTAAACCCATCAGGGCCTGGTGTTTTTGATCTTTCTAACTCATTTATGGCTTTAACTGATCCGTATTAGAAGAAATTGTACGGACAGTGGGACTTTTTTGGATCAGGGTCAGAAGATAATAGAGGACTTTAGAGCCAGAGGGTACGAGGAAAGAGATCTGAATAGGACATTAGAAGAGGTTAAACAGATAGATAGGAAGTCTCTTTTAGACTACAACAGAGTTAAAAACGTTAAAAACAATAAAGAAACAAAGGAAGATGTTCCGTTTATATGTCAATTTGCAGGGAGACACAATGACAGGCTGAGAAACATTATTAAAAATAACTGGCACCTTTTGTTGAAAGACCCGATACTGCATAGTCTTTTACCAGCTCAACCAAAAATCGTGCATAGAGGAGTTCCAAACGTTAAGAACATTCTGACGTTCAAGCATGATAAAGGCACCAATAAAACCTCAGGGTCACTAGAAAAATTTGCAGGACTAAAGAAGGGTTTCTACAACTGTGGGACATGTAATGCATGTAGAGCTACAAGCTCCCATAGAACCTTCAAGGACCACTTCACTTCTCCTACTAGAACCTATAAGATAAAGGACTGTATAACCTGCCACACGAGCAATGTGATTTACATGCTCGTTTGTCCCTGTGGATTAAGATACATAGGACGAACGACACGCCAATTACACACAAGAGTAGGAGAACATATTTACAACATACGGAGGGGTTTTGCATTACACCAGGTGTCCCTACATTTTAAAGAACATCATAATAGTGATCCGTCTGGCCTGTCATTTGCTGGAATCCAAAAAGCACTTTTTAACTGGAGAGGTGAAGATCGCATTAGGAAGTTGGGCCAATTGGAAATGAGATGGATTTTCGAACTCAACACCCTCATTCCATTTGGCCTAAATAATGACTTTGAGTTGTGCCACTTTTTATAACCACTTTTCATAATTTTTAAAGTATTTTTTTATTATTAATTCTTAGAGGATTTAGAATGTAGCCCTTTAAGAAAATGGGGAATGGTCACTGTAAATGTGTGCACGTTAGTGGGGCAAGGAACACCTTATGCACATAAAGTTAAAGTCTGGTGTAATAACATCTGAAATATTAATATGAAATTGTCTAATCCATATTATCTTTTCTCATTTATTTTCTCCTTCTGCACATTAGAGATCAAATTGCAACACTAAGAGTACTGTATTGTTTGTTTTAAATATGTTTTAATTGTATTTCAATATCTGTGTAGTATGCACAATAGACAGTGTATTAAGTGCAGGTAACCATAGGGTTAAATAAGGACAGCACACTTGTTGCACACCTGTTTAATAGAGATCACTACAAGTGGTCCAATAAGATATGAGCGGACTGCTTTAAATACTGGACTATTCAGACAAGACGGCATCACTGCTTTACGTCCTGAGGAAGCTTCGGCGAAACGCGTAGACGACGCAGTGACGCACGCCACGCACGTTCGTTACGTACCAGCGTATTGACGCAAAGGGGGCGGAGCACCCGGGAAGCTCGAAGAACCCCATCTGTTGCCCAGACTTTTTCAGAGGTCCGTCTTCCCCGACAATATCCGTGGAGGACAGAGGAGAGACCGGCAGCTGATTTAACAACATACCTGGGCACAGGCTAATGCACAAGCGTTTGTGAGTAGCAGCTGAGTCTGCAGACACTCACTTTCTTTTATCTCGTAAGAGGCTTATCATTTAAATTGTTTATTATTTTATATACATGTATGTATTGTCTGACTTATGCACTTTATCTGAATTAGATTTTTATCTATTTTCTATAAGTATTGTCTGACTTATGCACTTTATCTGAATTAGATTTTTATCTATTTCTACAGCGTTAGGAGTGTTGGATGTCTAGAGTATTATAAATAAATTTGTGTAACTGATTGAAACTGTGCTTCACTATTATATGCACTTTATATTTTTTTCCATATACTCATCTGAGCTGAGACCACTTAAAGGACCCTAAGGGGATGTGGATTTAACGTTGCGCTCCACCTTCATAAGTATTTTTGTTTGTTTATTGGTGTGGGTTTGGGTACTCACAGGTGTGCAGCTGCATTTATATAATTGTGTATTAGGAGTATACATTTGCACGAGGTATATTTAGGACTGCTACTTGAGAGTAATTTTTCCTTATACCCCGTTTTTGCCTATAGAGCCACTCAATTAGCGCTTTTTATATTTAAACTATTTTAAAAATCCTCTGTTTGCTGCTATGTTAAAAGCAGTGGACAAATATGGACATAGTAGATATTTGAAAGTTTTATAAAATGAGTTACTAAACCCATCAGGGCCTGGTGTTTTTGATCTTTCTAACTCATTTATGGCTTTCAATATCTCCTCCTTAGTTATAGGTTTATTTAAAAAATCATTATCAGTAGGTGTTAATTGAAACTTCTTTATAGTTTTTAAATAATTTTTAATATCATCATCTGTATTAATCTGAGATATATTATACAAGTTGCCGTAATATTCATTGAAACATTTTCCAATTTCTCTAGGAGTTATTGCTATTTTTCCATTATGTATTATTTTTTCTACTTTGTTCTGTCCTTTTTGTTTTCTGAGTTTTTGTGATAGCATCTTATCAGCTCGGTTACCCTTGGAATAATATTTAAATTTTAATCTATCCATATTTTTAGCTGTCATTTCTATTAATTTTTGCTTTATTTGTTCTTTCAGTTCTAATATTTTTCATAGGTTTCAGGAGATGGAGTTTGTTTATTAATATGAGTCATATTTCTTAATTCAGTATGTAGAAAAGACAAAGCGATGTTTTTATCGAGTTGACTTTGTAATTTGATAAAGTGTCCTCTTATGACAGCCTTAAAGGCACACCACAAGATAGATGGATCAATATTTTCTGAAATATTTTATTTGAAATTTTATATTATTTTCTATATAGATTTTATTCGATTCACTACAGAGCAAATTATCTCTTAGACGCCAGGTATAAGCTTCTCTTTTAGGTATGTCAAAAACTATTTCGCAGGACACCCCATTATGATCTGTCTAAACTATTTCATCAATCTTTGTTTTTTTGGTCATATCAATAATGCTTGGATCTACCCAAATCATGTCCAATCTTGAATAAGAAAAGGGAACTTTAGAAAAATGTGTATAGTCTCTCTCGTTGGGATTATAAATTCTCCAGATATCAAATAAGTTGTACTCATCTTTGATTTTTTTCAATGCTTTAGCTTGTTTTATCACCATTTGATTTAGGTTGTTTCCTTTCATTTTTTTTATCTATCTGAGGATCCAATACAGCATTAAAGTCCCCTGCTAATATTAACTTTCCCACTTTAATTTCATCAACTTTTTCCAATATTGTTTTTAAATCGGAAACTGGTGAATGGTTAGGAAGGTATATATTACATAATGTAAAAAGTATAGAATCAATTTTACATATTATTATTAAATATCTACCTTTAATATCCTGTATCTGGTGAATGATTTCGACTTTAATTTTTCCTCCAAATATTACAGCTACCCCACATTTTTTTAAATCTTTATTAGAAGCTTGAATTATGAGTGGAAATCTTTTACCTCCCCAATTCTGTTTGTCTGTTTGCCTCCAATGAGTTTCTTGTAAAAATATTAGATTCAATTGTTTTTCGCTTAAATATTTGTACAGTAAAGCTCTTTTTGCTATAGTATTCATTCCCGGAACATTGAGTGTAAGCATTTTTATCATGTTATTTTTTTAAACTTCTTTGCGTCCTTTTCCACTCTATAATCACCCTTATTTTTCCTCATTGCTGCCAAAACATATACATAACAACACAAAAAACATAAATCTAAAATCATTGGAGAATATCCTCCTTTTTTAGGAAAAAAACTGTAAATTTTCATTTAGTTTTTTCTGTGTCTTAACATTAGACACTAAGTGGGTGTATCCAGAAAGAAGTGGTATTATTTACTATTTTACCCCGATAAGGGAGAAAAAAAAATGTAAAAAACCCCATTACCCCTTCTCCATATTTATTCTTAAAATAGTTAAGTGGTCAATATATGAACAAAATTCTATATTTATGTCCTACAGTGTTTAATTACAAGTGAAATTAATCTTATTGTCTAATTACTAAGGTGTAAATTACAACTCTTCTAATTGTGCATGGATTATATCCATTTGATCATCGTATTAAATTTAATCTCATGTATGTTAATACTAAAACATGTGTTCTGTCCCTTCATCCTGTCTTTCTCCCTTTCTTTCCTTTTTATTTAACACCTTACTTCATATATTTGCGTGCCTACCATCTCTTCGTGGGTTATTTCTCTAAGAAAAATTACTATTATGCATAATTAATATCATATAAGTGAAGACTTATTGGTTATGTAAGTGAAATTGCGTTATGCCATACAAATAAAACTATCAAAGCAAAATGACTGCTAGGCTGTGAAAAAAAAATATATATTTTCTCTTCCTTTTTCTCAATTCCTCTCCCTCTTTCCCTCCATTCTTCCCTTTGCTCTCTATTTTCCACTGCAGCAGTCTTTTTATCTTTTATCTTTGATACTGGCTAGCCAGCTGTTTGCTTCATTTGCATCCAAAAAATGTTCTTTTCCTGTTTCCAAATAAACTTTAAGGATGTTGGAAGACCCCATTGAAATCTGATCTCATCTTTTCTCAAAAAGTCTGTCACAGTAGAAAAAGGTTTTCTCCAAGTCCTGGTATAATAGGATAAGTCTTTCAAAAGAATTATATCTTTGTAGATAGAATTTGTTCGGGGGTTTGCTGCGGCTGGCTTTCATTAAGTTATTTCTCATTGATAGTGAAAAAAAAAAGCTCACTATTACATCTCGTGGGAGGTGTGAAGCAATTGTATTGGGTTTGTATATTCGGTGGAAATTTTCTATTTGATTTTCATCTGGGGATATTTCTGGTAGAACCTCTTTGAATAGATTGTTTAAGTATTCTCTTAATTTTTCATTGGTAATTTCTTCAGAAACTCCTCTTATTCTTATATTTCTTTTTCTTGATCTATCTTCCAAAACTATTTTTTTTCAAGATTGTCAGCTTTATTTGTTAAAAACTGCATCTCTATATTAATAGCTTTTATTTGAGTTCCAAACACTTCACATTTCTTTTCCACTTCTACCACTGATACTGCAACATTTTTAATTTCTTGTTTTATGTCGTTGAAACTTGCAAGCATATCTTGTTTTAGTAAATTCAGTTGAAGCTCCAGCACTTGTTTAAGTTGATCTTGTATGCTGATTGAAGCAACTACATGAGATTGTGATGAAGATTGGGCCATTGGAGCTTCCAAATTAATATTGGAGGTATTAGTCGGGTGTGTCCCGCATTCAATTATCTGTTCCTGCACGTCTTTAGTGGGAATTGTAAAAAAGCCAGACAACCTCTTTTCCGTCTGTTGAACCAATTTAATTTCTTTCTTCTTTTCTGTTGTTTTTCTAGTTGTCATTTTTTTTTCTTTTTTTTTTTTTTTTTTCCTTAACTGCTTCTTAATAGCAAACTTCAAATAGATATCCTTCCTTACATATGGCTTTTATTTTGAGTGTTTAAATTGATTGAGCTAATCAAGTACAAATGCAATAATCTCCTCCACACAACAAAAAAAAATTCCCAAGCAGATATTTGTATGCAGATATATTAAAGGACCACTCTAGGCACCCAGACCACTTCAGCTTAATGAAGTGGTCTGGGTGCCTGGTCCATCTAGGATTAACCCTTTTTTTTATAAACATAGCAGTTTCAGAGAAACTGCTATGTTTATACTGAGGGTTAATCCAGCCTCCAAAATCTCTAGTGGCTGTCTCATTGACAGCCACTAGAGGCGCTTGTGTGCTTCTCACTGTGAAAATAATAGTGAGAGCACGCAAGCGTCCATAGGAAAGCATTGTAAATGCTTTTCTATGCGACCGGCTGAATGCGAGCGCGGCTCCTGCCGCGCATGCGCATTCAGCCGATGACTTCGCGAGGAAGAAGGAGAGGAGGAGGAAAGCTCCCCGCCCGGCACTGGAGAAAGAGGTAAGTTTAACCCCTTCCTCCCCCCAGAGCCCGGCGGGAGTGGGTCCCTGAGGGTGGGGGCACCCTCAGGGCACTCTAGTGCCAGGAAAACGAGTATGATTTCCTGGCACTAGAGTGGTCCTTTAATGTGTTATATTAATGTTGCAGTATTGCAGTATGTACAGTATGTACAGTGGTACTCACAGTTTTATATATGACTGTTTATGTTTATTACTGTTTTTTTTTTAAACCCCCCTTGTTCTTTCTCTTTTCTTTCTCCCAGTCAGTCTGAAAGGGAACTTCTGTTGTTTCCCTATGCAGAGAAAATAGACCTTCAGCATATCTCGCACGCCACTGTGTTTTCCCAAGCTGGCCTCACTGAATCCTCATTACACTTCCACCTCGCCAGATAATTTGCCGCAGCCAGCCAAACATCGATCCTGGAGCGGCATGGTTAGCTCATCTCCGCGGTCACTCTCCTCATCCTCGTTCCGGACCCGCCCACCTCTAGCACGTGCGGCGTCTTACGTCATCACGTCCCTCTCTACTCGAAGTGTGACATTCTTAACGTCACCGTACCCGAGACCAAATGCACGCAATTGAAACGAAGATTCCCGTTCCACTGGTGCCATGAACGAATGAAATACCTGGGACTATGGATCACACATGAAGTAAAGGACATCTACGCGCACAATTACACACTCCTTGTAACTACCATCCTTGGAGACCTCAAGAGATGGAACTACGCACACATATCATGGCTGGGGAGGATAGCGGTTATAAAGATGAATATCCTCCCCAGGATCCTGTACCTGTTCCACACAGCGCAACAAACGATACCACAATCGTTTTTCGTGACACTGAAGACGGCGCTCATACAATACGTGTGGAGGGGGGACAGGGCACGAATTAGTTACAAAAAGCTTTGCCTCCCGAGACGTTGGGGAGGACTGGCGCTACCGGATGTCAAACGATACCACCAAGCCACGGTACTACAGAGGCTGAGGGAACTACATATAGCTTCACCCCACAAAAGGTGGGTGACACTATGGTGAGACGCCATGGACAATCGACTGCACACGCTGATATGGCACAAAGAAACGGAAGCACAAACAACCCTGGGAGAGGACTCCCCAGTTACACAGACGCTAAAGCACTGGAGCATACTGAGAAAGGAACCACAGATCTCGCCTAAGCCGAGCCCGCTAATCCCCATAACCCATAACCCACACCTGGGCGATGGACTTGCGCCGTCCGCCTGGCCGATAGACAGCCAGGATGGATACATACCCATACACATTGTGCTTAATAATACGGGAGTGAAACCGCTACGAGAAATAACAGACGGAAGACCGGCCACGCTCCTACACCAATTCCATTACACCCAGTTGAAACACTACTACCATAACCTGCCACATAGGGATAAAATCCACAGAGACCTTACGTGGTATGAGATGTTGTGCTCGCAAGCACCGGAGGCAGACGGGAGAGTCTCGGCGATATACCAAACCCTAATTACAGGAAATAGAGCAAAAAACAACCTATCAATGGGCCAATGGGAAGAATGGACAACCAAATCCTTCACGGACGACCAATGGGAAAAAATCTTGATACTGCAACACAAGAGCTCATCGAGCTCCCACTTCCAGGAGGTAAACTACAAGTTGCTAGCGCATTGGTATCGCACACCATCCTTACTCAGCCGATACATCCAGACTATCCCGAACACTTGCTGGAGATGCAACGAGGGCTCTGGCTCAATACGGCACATCTGGTGGGACTGCACGAAAATTCAGCCATACTGGAGGAGCATAGAACATGAAATACAAGACATACTAGATGACCAGCACACCTAACAATGGAAGCAGCCCTCTTACATCACACGGAGCAACCCCTTTCTACCTATAAAAAAATTGATCATGAGGCATCTGCTGAATGCAGCAAAATCCCTGATCCCACTGCATTGGAAGAAAGAAGATCCACCCACAACGGAACAATGGAAATGCAAAGAGGAAGAAATACATACTGCAGAAGCCAAGATAGCAGACCTACTGGGAAGAGGAGAATGGCACACGGAAATCTGGAGACCATGGCTATTATATATAGTGTAGGAGACGAGATGCAAGCAGACACACAGTAGTGTTCACACAGAAGAGGGGGGACGGGGGACCCAGGCGCGCCAGGAGGGCAACCCGCACAACTCAGCCTCCCCACCCCAACCGACCCTACATGTCCCCCCTCTTCCCCCTTCAACGACCCAACCAGAGACAACACACAAACACAAACATGATCCAGAGCAAGACACAAGTAGGAACGACACCCTTGATACCGCCGTGGAGCTGGAGACGAGCGAAATCCACGATATCGCTGGGGCTCAGGAGGTGACACGTGGGGTTAAATGATACACAAAAGGGGAATTCACCCAGAATTGTGGAGAGCCGCCCCAGACAAAGGAGGACACAAAGCAATAACACAACAGGGGAAACTTGGGACACCACAACTGACATGGCCCCACGATACGCCAACACCACATGTATAGCTAGAGGTGCAGATACCCACTGACACACACTGATCGACACAGGAAATAAAACCAGGAGTCAACCGCACCAACACTAGATCGAACAAACAAACTCCGACTATCTCCACGAGCAAGGAACCCACATAGGCAAACACACAACAACTAGAAAAGGCCACACACGCGACCACTGCATACTACCCGAACAATGACCACCTAAAAAAAAATTGCAAACAAGATGGAAGCAATAACAAACACATAATATTGGACGGCAGAAACGTGGGGAGGGAGACCGCAGGGCATAGGAGAAGCCTAGCGAATTGCTAGGAACATGGCCCAGCGAACATATATCGAAAAAATAAACGCATAAAAGGAACGCACAAAACTGACATCTAGGTTGTTATGACTAATCCCCACGTTCCCCCGCAAAAATAAAAAAAATTAAATAAAAAATAAATTAAAAAAAAGGAGCCTACCATAGGACAGGATCCAGAGGCACAAAACACACATGGGGAAGACTCCAATAAATACAGGAACCCAGGGGACTTAGGGGACAGAGTCTTCCAGGTTATAACCAGATAATCCTACTTACCCTGACAGAAGGTGCACAACACCCTGAGCACAGGTACACAAATCAGATAAGGGGAATTGCAGCGGAAAGGAAAATGGGAAGAGAGGAAGCTGGCAAATGTACTGAAACACGACCTACTGAAAACGAGGCCTGCGAGCCCGTAGGAATATGATGTCAAGTTAGATGCATTGATATATAACATTACGCATGAGACCTGCGTGTCTCCTCACCAACTTTGCATGCTTATACACATCTGCATTTTCGTCAATAAAAATCATATTTACAAAAAAAAAGAATTGGATTTAAATAAATTAAATATTTAATGAAGCAATAATAATTGCTAAATGTTTTATATACACTGTAATAAGAAATATTTAAGATATTTATGACATCTTAATTTTTATTTTATATTTTAAAAGTAAAATAAGATGTTATTTTTTTTTGTTTTTTTATTATTCTATGCCTTCCCTTTGGGAGGTAACAAGTTTCTGATTGGAGACTTAAAATTATATGCTGGGATTATGGCAAATAGACTTAAATATGTTATAAACAACCTAATCAATATTGACCAGGTGGGATTTATCCCAGGACGATCATCAGCAAGCCATATATGAACATTGTCAAATATTTTTGAGACCGTAAGGCGCAAAAGGACCCCAATGTCATTAGATGCTGAGAAAGCATTTGACAGGGTCAGCTGGGACTTCCTTTCAAATAGGTTCTATCAAGCTATAATGGTCTTATACTCGAACCCTATGGGGAAAGTAATAGGCCAGGGCATCTCTTCTAACTCCTTTAAATTAAATAACAGCACTGGACAAGGCTGTCTGCTTTCTCCCCTTCTTTATGTTTTAACCATTGAGATACTTGCACAAGATAAGATATAACAACAAAATAAAAGGATTCAAGGATACAGTAGAAATAAAAACAAAGCTATATGTTGATTGTTGGGAATAATACACTTTGCCTATATTTACCCACGGCTTAAGATACAGAGGACCGGCTGGCCAGTCTGTTTAAAATTGGTTAACTATTGGTTAGCTATTTCAGCCTTATTTCCTGTTTTTCTCCCTTTGATTATAACTGCATAGTAATGTGTAATTTAGAACTTAGTAGTAAATATCATAGAGAATAAACAAAAAAAGAAAAAAAAATTCCATTCTACCTGTGTATGATTTACTGAGAAGATTATAGGCTTAAAAGGTAACTTTTAATAAATAAATCTAAAATAAAAATATATTAAAGAAAAATCATATGAACAACAGGAGTGGGTGGAGACTATACAGTGAGTAAAACTCTGACTACTTATACAAGCTGTAAAAGTGTATACATAACACTAATGCTGAAGCAATACTGTTTTGCTACAATATAACATCAGTGTATTCCCAAGTAATAGAAGTGATACTGTATTAAATATCACTAATAGCTGTAACAAGAAAAATTTAGTAGTAAATATCTTTAATTCGTAGTCCGCATGCATATTCGTTTGAAGTGTGTAGTTATGGTGAAATTTAGCTTTAAGCAAGCCCCGAACATGAAGATACACCTGCAAGCTTGCTATAGGTTAAGATGTTAAGATAAGATAGATGATTTTGTTAGGATTGGATAATGCTTGTAAGACCACCCCTGTTGCCTCTTGAACATAAACTGTCACACAGCTCATTAAATGCTCAGAAGTCACTTTGAAACTGACATTGTCTTGTCTCATTCATTGGTGCTACTCACCATATGGTTTGGGGACGAGGAGAAATACAGAGAGTTGCAAATTGATAGAAAAGGCCATGGCAAGGGAAAAGGCCTGCCAGAGAAAATTCCTCATATCACTGATGATGTACTCATCTTGCTGGAAGACCCAGTAAACTCAATTAATGAACTAATGGAGGTGATACATAGATATAGTCGTTTCTCGAACTACAAACTAAACAAATTTAACCCCTTAAGGACACATGACATGTGTGACATGTCATGATTCCCTTTTATTCCAGAAGTTTGGTCCTTAAGGGCTTAAAACAATGGCTCTTCCACTTTTTTTTTAACACTGCAGATGAAAAGAGAGATTATGGATAAATTTGATTTCCTTTGGGCAAAAGAATATTTTTCCTATCTGGGATTAAAAATGTCAAAAATCCCCCAAAATGGATGGAGATTAATCTGCTAACCCTAATAAGGGAAATTAATTTTAAATTAATATATGAACAAAGAAAGACATATCATGGTGGGGTAAGATAAACACTATAAAAGCATATATTTTACCCAAAATCACCTATATTTTGAGTCTAATTTCTAGTAATATCCCTCAACGTTGGATCAATCTACTACAATCTTCTTTCACTAAATTTATGTGGACAAAAAAAAAAGACCTAGAATTAGTGCTAAATTATTGTTAAAGAAATTAAAAGATGGAGGTCTAGGAATTCCATCCTTGACAAGATTGGTCCAGGCTACACTTTTAACCCATGCTATACGCACTTTCTAGGATTCATCCAAAGAGGAAAGTTGGTATCAACTTGAAGCAAGGAGAATTGGTCCCTACAGGAACATTTCCTCAATTTTCTGGGTGATAATTTGGCAGGTATTTAACAGGTTCTTGGATAAGGCTACAGGGTGAAATCCACTTATCACTTTATAAAGTTCTCGGCTTCCATGAAGGCTGACTTCATCGTGGTTTTGCTTCGGAAGTCTTTCAGACAAGTCTTCTTTTGGGAGATGTTGGTCTCTTCACCAGAGCTGGAACTGTTTAACAATGCATTTGGTAGTATGGGGGTGTGCACCGAACTGTGCTGGAGGAGTGTAAAGCAAGCTCGCTCATCCGCAATTTGGCCTTTTTATGGAACAGTTTCTGTTGGTTGTGGATTTGGCATTGTGGGGGCAGCAGTTTCGGTACAGGAATGTGATCTTTTTTACAGATAACATGTCGGTAATTAATGCTGTCCATAGTTTGTCTTCTTCCTCCGTTCCAGCAGTTTGATTTCTTTTCCACTTATTGTATGATATTTAATGTTGTTTTTCGGGTGCACCACATGCCAGGGTTTTCAAACATAGTTGTTGATTCATTCTCTTGTTTTCAGTGGGTGCGATTTTGCTTGATGACACTGGAGGAGGAGGGATCGGAGGAAGTGTGGACATTATGCTTGGTGGATTGATAAGGGATGAAGTGATGATCTGTGCTCTATTAAGATTTATTTTCAGTTTGCCCCAAGGGCTTCTCCTTTAGTTGTTGATCATAATATGAAAATCACCAGGACAATAGAGACAGGAAGAAAGTCCCTAAACCAGTCCTTAGAATGTCCGGAATAATAGAAACTACAAGAAATGCCATAAACAAGCCAAGGTAAAAGGAAGCTAGAAATACACAATAGCAAGGAACAAAGCCGAGTCAGGGAAACCAGAAATCAGAATAGTCAAGAGCAAGCCGCGTCAAAACACAAAGAGCAATCAAAAGAATACAGGAACGTGTTTAGGGGACACTAGAAACACAAGGCACACTAGGAACCACAACAGGGCACTGATTTGGATGCAGACTGGGCTTTTATATGATTGGGGGCGTGATTTTCATAACCATACCCCCAAAAGGTATGTTTAAGTTGAGCTCTCTTGTTTAGAGCTCTTCTGATCACAAGAGGTTGGTACGCATCCGCTGCCTCTTTAATGCATCCTTTCCCAGCGTTGGAGCAGCGGTCCGACCGATCCCGATGTTGGCAGATCGGCGGACCGATAAGGTAAGTGACTGACATCTTACACATATAATGATTGTACTCACAGGAACAACTACATTAAGCTGTAGTGGTTCTGGTGACTATAGTGTCCCTTTGTCAGGATCGGGACAGGGATCCAACACGCAGAGTACAAACAGGTACAGGGTACGTATACCGGACCTTAGAATGGCCGGACTAACGTAAGAGTAGTAAAGAATGGTCTAGAGACAAGCCGAGGTCGAGGGAACGAGAGAGCAGGTAAACGAGAGACAAGCCGAGTCAAAGGGTAATAGAGGTAAACGAGGTAGAACAGACAAGCCGGGTCAAAACCAAAGAAACAAACAGCATACAAGAGCACTGAGTGACTAGACAAGCTAGAACCACGACAGGGCAATGAACAAACGTAGAAAGCCCTCTTTTATACCCTGATTCTAAACAGGTAATCACGCCCCCAACGAATCCTCATTCGTGCTTGGGGCTTGATTGACAGGTCGTGTTGGGATGTCGTCATGACGTCGGCTACTGAACGCCGCAACATAAAAGGAAGTGGATCCCTCGCGGCCGGCGTGTAAACGACCGAGGGAACCGCGAGGAACGAGTGATTCAACCCTTTTGCGAGGAAGATCGTCCAAGTGTCTCACCTCCACAGAGGTAGAGACAGCAGGTACCCTGACAGTACCCCCCCCCCCCTCAGAAACGCCCACCGGGCGGAAGGAACCGGGACGAGATGGAAAACGGGAGTGAAAAGCCCTGCGGAGGCGAGGCGCATGCACATCCTCCTGAGGTATCCAAGACCTCTCCTCAGGACCATATCCCTTCCAATCAACCAGATATTGTAACTTCCCCCGGGAGATACGAGAATCGATGATGGAATTGATTTCATACTCCTCTTGTCCCCCAACCTGAACAGAGCGAGGAGCGGATGCAGTGGAGGAAAACTTGTTACATATTAGGGGTTTTAACAAGGAAACATGAAAGGAGTTAGGAATGCGTAAGGCAGATGGAAGAGCCAGACGATACGCAACTGGGTTAATTCGAGTCAGGACCCTGTAAGGTCCAATGTAATGAGGAGCGAATTTCATAGAAGGAACCTTCAAACGAATGTTTTTGGTACTCAACCATACCCTGTCCCCTGGAACAAAGACTGGAGCCGCCCTTCTATGTTTATCAGCGTGTTTCTTGAACAACATGGAATTATGCAGAAGAATTTGTCGAGTCTGATCCCACAACTTCCTCAGATTGGCAACATGAACATCAACCGACGGTACTCCTTGGGAAGGAGAAACCGAGGGAAGAATGGAGGGATGAAAGCCATAATTCATGAAAAAGGGGCTAGAACGAGTAGAATCACAAACGAGATTGTTGTGTGCGAACTCTGCCCAAGGAATCAGACCAACCCAATCGTCCTGGTGTTCGGAGACGAAACAACGCAAATATTGTTCGATCTTTTGATTAGTGCGTTCAGCAGCTCCGTTAGACTGGGGATGATAGGCAGAAGAGAAATTCAATTTGATACCCATTTGAGAGCAGAATGACTTCCAAAAACGGGAAACAAATTGGGAACCTCTATCAGAAACAATTTCGGAAGGTATCCCATGTAAACGAAATATCTCTTTGGCGAATATCTCAGCCAATTCAGGAGAAGATGGAAGTTTAGGTAAGGGCACGAAATGAGCCATCTTAGTAAACCTGTCAACCACCGTGAGAATCACAGTCTGTTTTTTAGAAACAGGTAAATCGACAATGAAGTCCATAGCCAAACAGGTCCATGGTTTCTCGGGAATTTCCAAGGGATGCAAAAGACCACATGGAAGCGTCTGAGGTCGTTTAGTCTTCATACAGACCTCACATGCTTCGACGAAATCCCTAATATCTTTACGTAAGGTGGCCCACCAGAAATCTTTGGCTATTAAGGAGCATGTCTTACGAATGCCAGGATGACCAGCCACCTTACTATTGTGAAAGCATCGTAGCAGTTCTAGTTGGAGTTTAGCAGGAACAAAATGCCTTGACTCAGGACTCTGTCTAGGAGCCAGATGTTGTAGCTTCATAATCTCGGCAAGCAACGGAGAATGAATCCTGAGGCTAGTGTTGGCGATAATATTGCACTTGGGAACTATAGAAGAGAAAACCGTCTCAGATATAGTAGAAGGTTCATGTTGGCGAGACAAAGCATCGGCCTTAGAATTCTTAGAACCAGGTCTATAAGTGAGCACGTAATTGAAATGGGTGAGGAACAAGGACCAACGAGCTTGTCTGGCGGATAAGCGCTTGGCCTCCCCAATATAAGACAAGTTCTTGTGATCCGTCAGAATAGTAACAGGATGCAAGGTCCCCTCCAATAAATGTCTCCACTCCTTTAAGGCCATGATAACAGCTAGTAGTTCCCTGTCACCAATATCATATCTGCTTTCAGTCCCAGATAGTTTCTTGGAAAAAAAAACACATGGATGTAATGGTTTACCCACGCCTAACCTTCGGGACAAGATGGCACCTATACCTGTCTCTGAAGCGTCTACCTCGAGTAGGAAAGGTAAAGTTGTATCGGGGTGAACTAAAATTGGTGCAGAAGCAAAAAGTTCCTTAAGTGTCTTGAAGGCAACGAGAGCTTCAGTAGACCAATTCTTAGTGTCAGCCCCCTGTCTGGTCATATTGGTAAAAGGAGCAATAATGGAAGAGTATCCTTTAATGAAGCGCCTATAATAATTGGAGAATCCAATAAACCTCGGAATGGCCTTGAGACCCCTAGGTAATGGCCAATCTAAAATAGACTGGAGTTTATCCGGATCCATTTTAAAGCCTTCCCCAGAAATCACGTAACCAAGAAAGTTTATCTGAGATTGATCAAAACTACATTTCTCCAATTTGCAGTACAATCCATGTTGTAGGAGTTTGCGCAATACCCTTCTGACTTGTCTGTGGTGGGTCTCAATTTCTCTAGAGTGTATTAGTATATCATCTAAATATACAATAACACAATCCTGTTGAAATTCCCTAAGAACTTCATTGATCAGATCCTGAAATACTGCCGGTGCATTACAGAGCCCAAAAGGCATTACCGTGTACTCATAGTGCCCATATCGAGTGTTGAACGCTGTTTTCCACTTGTCTCCCTGCTGAATTCTCACCAAGTTATACGCCCCTCTGAGATCTAACTTGGTGAAAATCTTGGAACCCTTTAAACGATCAAAGAGCTCAGTAATCAAGGGAATTGGGTATGCATTTCTGATAGTTATTTTATTCAAGCCACGGTAATCAATGCAAGGCCTTAACGTGCCATCCTTTTTATTCACAAAAAAAACCGTCCCCGGCAGGCGAGGATGATCTCCTAATGAATCCCTTGTCTAGATTCTCACGGATATACTCCTCTAAGACTAAGTTCTCCTTAGTGGATAAAGGATATACATTGCCCCTCGGAGGCATAGTACCAGGTAGGAGATTAATCTTGCAATCAAAGGACCTGTGTGGAGGTAAAGTATCCGCATTCTTCTTGTCAAAGACTGCCTTTAAATCTATGTATAGAGACGGTATTTGTGAGTCTGTAGACTGGGTGGAGTTAACCGGTGTATTACCTACGCAAAGTGGTGAGACTTTCTGTAAACACCTGTCCTGGCAACCCTGACCCCATGAAGTTATCTCCCCTAGCTCCCAATCAATAATAGGGTTATGTTTCATTAACCATGGATACCCCAGAACTATAGGAACAGAAGGGGAAGAGATAAGCATAAGGGATATATCCTCCTCGTGTAAGATACCAACAGTCAAAATAACAGGTATAGTCTCATGAGAAATCACAGGTTCAGATAATGGTCTACCATCTATGGCCTCAACGGCCAAGGGAGTATCTCTTAGCTGAGATGGGATAGAGTGTTTAGAGACAAAAACTTGGTCGATAAAGCTCTCAGCAGCTCCGGAGTCTATCAATGCCATAGTCTTTATTATTCCCTTCTCCCATGCTAAAGAAACTGGTAGTAGAAGCCTGTGATCTTTATAATTGTGTATAGAGGACAAAATAGAAACACCCAAGGCCTGTCCTCTAGAGAAACTTAGGTGCGAGCGTTTCCCGGACGATTAGGACAATTTAGGCGAAGGTGCCCTCTTACTCCACAATACATACACAATCCCTCCCTTCTTCTGTACTGTCTCTCCTCTTCTGAGAGGCGAGTATTGCCTATTTGCATAGGTTCAGAAAAAACTGGAATAGTGGTTTGAGGACTTTGAAATAAAGGCGCTAGTTTAAAGGAAGGTCTACGGATATTATCACGAGTGTTCTGTCTCTCTCTTAAACGTTCGTCAATACGAGAAATAAAAGAAATTAAATCCTCCAAATTTTCAGGGAGCTCTCTAGTAGCCACCTCGTCTAGGATTACATCAGATAATCCGTTTACAAATACGTCTATATAGGCCTGTTCATTCCACTTAACTTCTGCCGCCAAAGACCTGAACTCTAGTGCATAATCCACAAGGGTTTGGTTATCTTGTCTAAGGTGCAATAGTAATCTAGCTGCATTGACCTTTCTACCTGGAGGGTCAAAAGTTCTTCTAAAAGCAGCGACAAAGGCATTATAATTATAGACTAACGGATTCTCATTCTCCCACAGAGGATTGGCCCATCTCAGAGCTTTATCAATGAGGAGTGTGATAATGAATCCAACCTTTGCCCTATCTGTAGGGTAAGAGCGAGGTTGTAATTCAAAATGAATACCAATTTGGTTTAAGAAACCACGGCACTTCTCCGGAGAACCACCATAACGTACAGGAGGTGTAATACGGGAAGAAGCACCTACAGTGGCTACTTCTAGACCTGAACAAAAAGAGCAAAGAGCACTGCCTATAGAGTATATATTGGTATATACAGCTATATTGATTTAAAGTAAAAATAAAAATAAAAAATATATTTATTGGTGAACAAGATACAAGGTGATTATTTCATACATCTACTCCTGAGCCGTCTGTACAGATACATACAGGGGCACACAGAGATGCTATGCAGAAATAAAAAGGTTTAAAAGGACAGTCAACAGCACCTAGCTCACAGATATTCTCAGATTAGTTGTTACAATGTCTCCACCTTTACAATTAGTAGTACTTGTGGCAGTTCGTCCAGCTGCATAAGATACTTTCTGTAACTATAAACAAAGTGCATGAGACTTAAGCCGTCTGAGTAATATCTCTTCCGTTAAGGTTAATGATATCTCGATATGGTTTCAAATTGAAGATATATATATATATATATATATATATCAACTGTAATTAGAATTACAACGGGAAATCAGTGCTGTCTGAGTGCTGTCTTGGAGTTATAATAGGCTGCAAGCTATGGTAGTGATACGTTCGATTACTGCAATGGTCCCTACTCCGGTAGTAAATTTAAATTGCCCCAAATATGGTGTGGAGAAAAGACAGAGAAAAAAGGAAATATATATCTCTGTGCCTTCAAGGGCACCTGCCAGATGGGAGAGCTAACTGCAGAAAAAGGAAAGGTACAGAAGGAGAGAGGTATTTAAATTCAATTAATCATAAAGTAGTCAAACTAGTAAATACTAACTGTGCCTTCAAGGGCACCTTCCTTTCAAATCACTAGCTGGCTTGCGTCTAAATAACTAGGATATCAACACTATAAAGTATTATCAGATGTCCAATATGCATGTGTTAAACACATGTATGACGTTATAACCACAATCCGTGTCAGTGGTTATAACCTTAGTGTCCCTCCCGATACACCCACGACCTATAGTAATGTCGTTAGTAATCAGAATTTTCTAAGGTATTAGCTGCTGGTGCAGAGAGTATAATGAGAGTAGTAAAGAATGGTCTAGAGACAAGCCGAGGTCGAGGGAACGAGAGAGCAGGTAAACGAGAGACAAGCCGAGTCAAAGGGTAATAGAGGTAAACGAGGTAGAACAGACAAGCCGGGTCAAAACCAAAGAAACAAACAGCATACAAGAGCACTGAGTGACTAGACAAGCTAGAACCACGACAGGGCAATGAACAAACGTAGAAAGCCCTCTTTTATACCCTGATTCTAAACAGGTAATCACGCCCCCGACGAATCCTCATTCGTGCTTGGGGCTTGATTGACAGGTCGGGTTGGGATGTCGTCATGACGTCGGCTACTGAACGCCGCGTCATAAAAGGAAGTGGATCCCTCGCGGCCGGCGTGTAAACGACCGAGGGAACCGCGAGGAACGAGTGATTCAACCCTTTTGCGAGGAAGATCGTCCAAGTGTCTCACCTCCACAGAGGTAGAGACAGCAGGTACCCTGACACCCTTTGAGGTGAGGAGGTCCTTGGATACTAGGAGCCCCGTGTCCTCCATGGCATGATTGGAGTGCTGTCTGTAGTTTTTTTCTCTCACTACGAGGTCCTTCTGCTCTCAGTTGTGTTCACTTGGGCTTTATTCGGGGCTTTTTGGGTTAGTGAGTTGGTTAGTTTTAACTGGTCTGGGGGTGTGTGTCTTCAGAATTCAGATGTGGAGCTGTGGTGGAACCGGGTGGCCATTCATTTACGCCATTCAAAAACTGACGTACTTGGGAAAGGCTACATGGTCACGTTGTTTTCCTTGCATGATGTGGACATCTCTCCAGTTTAGCGGTTTGTTCGGGTCGTTTTTTTTATTTATTTTTTTTAGATTTTTTATTTGTTTTCAGAGAATGGAGTACATAATTGAAAAAGGGGGAAGCATATTCGACATGTAGGCAAATCAATCATACATACAACAATAATAACCTGGTATTGGACAAGGGGGGGGGGGGTACAGAGGGTAAGTTTTGCCAAGCGATCTCAGTGTGTTGCACCTATGTAGGTCACAGTTTGGTTAAGTATTATCGGCTCATGGCCGGGTTGCCCTATTTGATACATAGCATCAACACATAGATCACATGGGTGTGTAGGGGGTCCAGATGTCTAAGGAATGTGGTTACATGCAGCGGATGCATGCAGTTCCACCCAGGGTCTCCAAGTGTGTCTAAAAGTGTGCATTTCTTTGCTATTGGTCAAGGTCATACTCTCATAAATATAGTATTGGTGTATTTTGTCCCAGAGTTGTGATTTAGATGGGCATGTTTGGGATTTCCAGTTAAGTGCCAGTAGGTTTCTGGCAGCTAGAAGTGTGATCGCGCACACTTGTCTTCTCGCTTTTGTGAGCTCTGCGGCGAGTAAGAGTAGAAGGTATGTTTTTGGGTTCTTAGGTATGGTCGGAATGTTCAATTCCTTTAGTGTATATTGGACTTCCTTCCATAGATCTTGTATGTTTGGACACGTCCACCAGAGGTGTAGGAGTGTACCTTCTGCCGTCGAACATCTCCAGCATAGTGATGGTACCAAGGGGTAGATCTGATGGAGTTTATGTGGTGTTAAGTACCACCTGTAAATCAGTTTCCTGTGGGCCTCTATATGTGTGTAACATCTCATAAGTTTGGATAGGTTGTTTAGAGCCCCTAGCCAGTCTGAGTCAGACAGATCTAGGGAGCAGTCGGTCTCCCATTTCTGTTTGCAGAGCGGTGTGTGAACTGGTAACAGTTGTTCCCATAGTGCGTAGCAAAGGGATATGGCTTTAGGCTTCCCAGGGGTGTACCAGCACCTTTCTAGGATGGTCTGTGCAGGTGCCAGTTTGTCGTCAGGGTCAGTCGCATGCAGTTGCACGTGTGCTAGTATAATGCCTTTTAGTCTTAGGTATGTGAAAAGAGTATTGGGCGGCAGATGCCATTGGGTCTGAAGTTCTGTAAATGGTATCACACCTCTATCGTCTCGTAAATGCAGAATATGGGTGATTCCCGCTGAGACCCACGGCCTCAGTGGGATGTCCGATGTTGTAGCCTCTAGGGCTGTCAGGGGTGCTCTGGCATGGAAGGTGTCTCTGTACTGTAGTGCATTCATAAACATGTCCCATATGTGAAGTGTGAAAGCTGTGGTGGGGAATAGTTTTACGTTATGGGTTCTAAGGTGCCTAGGCGTCCAACAATAGTGTGTCTTTGTAGTTGTGCATTCTCCATGTCCATCCATTGTAATGTCCCTAAGAGTATGCCCGCTGCCAGTGCCGTGGCTTTGTAATATTGGTTTATATTTGGGAGGCCTACTCCACCGTGTTTAATATGCATATGAAGCACTTTGCTAGGTATTCTGGGTCTTTTGTGTGATCTTATACTGGCTTCAATACAAATTGCATCACTTATAAGCATCAGGCAGTGGATCTCTGTGCACCATAACCTGAGCAGAAGCATATGAGGTTATGTTATTTAAAGTGTCTCTTTAAATGTGTGACTTTACAATGGGTTTATTGCTTTACACATGTTTTTCGGCACATGCTTGAACACAAAAGAAATAAAAATTTATAGAAAAACACTAAAATCGTTGAGTGGGTCTAGTCATTTTACATTTAGTTGCGGCTAGTTGACAACAGACTTAATTAACTAAAGTTTGTCAGAGCACTCATGTATAAAGCAGAATTAAACTGCCATAGTCAGATCACGCCGCACATGAGACCTTTAATGATGCCGTAAATGCAATGCTTGGCAATGCATGGCATGCAATCTCATAGTCAAGGGGTTTAATTATGTGGATCCAACAGGGACAATGAAGACTATAAATATTTAGACATTGGCAGACTATTATTAATAAATCATACTGACAGGTCAAGAGCTCCTACAATCCATTTAATTTCATGCAAATCCCAAGCTACGTGATCGACTAAGCGGTAAGCAGAAAATACAATGCAATTTGAACATGATTTTAGAAATAGCCAATTAAGACATTAAATAGAATATGCATTCATATCGTCAAGTTTCATTCATTTACAAATAATAGGCAAAAATATGCCAGTTGGAAAAAAAGGTATTGCACGTCAATAGTCAACTTACAGTCTCCAAATTTGTATCCAGCATTTTATATAATTAGTATTTATAAAGCGTCACCATTATAAGACATCCTGCATATCTGTAGCAAGATGTCATTCAAAGTATTATTTAAGAAGATCATGAGAAGATCTTCATGTTGTTATCTTGTCTACACCTTAAATAAGACATGGTGTCAGACCAGACCCTCAGATCAAAGAACTTGTGTATTGATCTAAAGTAAAACTGTGATCAACAGGGAGATTTCAGCAACATAATCTCTCACCAGAGTGCAGTCATCATGGCAGTATGTTTTTGCAACTTAAGCTAAACACTCAAATTACTAAATATGAGCTACACTTTAATTCACAAGAATACATTTAGTCTCTAACAATATGTAATCAAATGCTTTTGAACACCATTTCACACTCGCTGTCACAACCCCCTGCAGCCTCATGCCCCTTCTCGTGCCCTTCACTAGGTCTCTGCTTGTAAGCATAAAACAGTTTATCTTCTCCTAACATCATCTTGCACCATTCACACCCGTTCTTTCAAAAAGTCCTTATCGTGGTCATCCTTGAATCACAGCTATTTTTTATAGCTTAAAAATCTTTTGAAATGGCAAATAAGCATCTGGCTAAATTAAAGAATAACTGAAACAAGATGGACAATAGGTCTATAAGCTCCATGTGCTCCTGGCTATTCATCAGTGTAGTTTGTGTGTGTGAAAAAGGAACCCACTAACAGGAGGTGGGTCCTGAGGAGGAGAACAACCACAAAAGAGGGAAGTAGGAACCCTACCTTTATTCAATGTTAGATCTAAAGGTAGGGTTCCCTTCTTCCCTCTTTTGTTATCGTTCTCCTCCTCAGGACCGCCTTCCTGTTAGTGGGTTCCTTTTTCATACATGTATCAGTTTGAGGGTTACCCTCTCTTTTTAGGAGTTCGACCGTAGGCGTTGCATAACAGTTCATAAGCCCATTTGCGGGCTCCTGGATTGTACGCTCGTCTTTGGCCGTACACTGACCAATTTTTCTGCCATGGTGCCATGCTATGGGGCATGCTATTTACCATACTCTATCTCCAAGTACTGTGACTTTACAGGATAATAGCACCGAGTCTTACACATTGCATTTAAGACTACACAATCAAATTTAAAAAGTTACTTAAATTAGTTCTTTTTTTTTTTTTTTTTAAAGAAAATCAATTACAAATCTTAATTTCAATACAAGTAAAATGGGACTTTTGGCTTTTTGTTACCCAACAACAATCACTTCAAATTTGTTTTTTACTTATTTAGAATCAACAACTTAAACCTCCCAAATGGCAGAGAGTTGAACAGCGACACCGCAGAGACATTATCTATATACTAAAATTGCATCATTAAGGCAAAGTTGTTTTAGTGACTATATTATCCCTTTAAAAAAAAAATCACAGGTGATATAGAACATTTTTAGAGATGGTTGCGGTGGAAAATAGCGTGCAATTCCTTGTAGATAATTTTGCAAAATTTTGGAGATGGTTCCTGGGTTTTGCTAGAGATGTCATGTGCTAGGGGCATATGAAATTATTTTTGGCTAAGCCAAGTGTTTTTATAAAAACTATTAAATTTTGTGAGCTTTGAAGTTGGTGTTCACAGTGAGTGAGGGCATTAGATCTAGAATGATTTGCTAGGGGCATACAGAATGTTTAGGTCTTGCAGAAGAAGGTATCTCTAAGCAGTTTCGGTCACTTGTTTAATTTGTTCAAAATAGACAAGTCGTGCAAGATAATGCAGAATCCATTATATTTGGAAGGGGCACTAGTTTAATAGTTAGAAGGGAAACACTTGTCTTAGTATTTTTGGAAAAACAAAATCTTGGAATAAGTTTCCTAAACATGTATGTGTAAGTCAATGAACTGTTTTTATTTGTTTGTTTTTGTATTTTTCTTTTCTCCTTTTATTGAATAAAATAAATGATGGTTCTCCTAGAGAGAGAGTGCTGTGATAGATGGAATCAAAAGGCCTAACTAAAATGGAGAACAGAGACAAAAACAACTCAAACAATAAACGGGCTTAAAAAAAACAAAAACCCGTAGTTAAAGCCACTACTAAACACACGTGTGGAAGTATCTCTTTGACCCACATCCAATAAACAATACAAAAAATGGTCTATTTTTTAAGTGATCGTCCAAAATACAAAAAAGTAGGGTGCAGTAACTTACCCCTATGTCCTGAAGGCAGGTTTATATTTGTAAAACAAAAAAGTCTAAATATATAATTGTGCAATATGGTAAATCAATATAGATGTAAAAAAATATATAAAAACATTATAGTGCAATATTGTACTATCAACAAGTGAAAATGTGAACACCATAATTGAGGTATAGCATTCGTTGGAGCTTAGACTTGACTGGCTCCGATCATTGATGTGCTCCAGGATGCACCACACTTTTCTTCCCAATATGTAGGTAAATACCCTCCAAATGAAACAAAGTGCACAATGCAGGATCCAGTGTAGTGTTTCTCACACCAAAAAACAGAACATTAGATATATCCTGCCTCTGAGTTAAAATAGCATGGCGTCAAAATATAGGATTACACTCTTTTGCTGTGAAGGAAGAATACAGATATAACTGTAAGAAATATATTGAATAGTTTAAAATGACAATAAAAGTATGGAAAAATAACAAATATAGGTAAGTCACAGCATGTATAAATCCCCCATTCCAAGACATCTTTTCACCCAATGCTTTTTGAATCCAGTGCTTCTTTGTACAAGGCATTTGTTGTGTATCTGCACTCCATCTCCTTTAGATTGTAAGCTCATTTGTGCACGGCCCTTATTGCCTTTTGTTCCTGTAAGTTACACTTGTGAGTTGTAAGAACTTTTTGTATGTTTTGTGAACACATTGTAATATTAGTAATAATTATAATTTAGACTTGTGCCTGGTGAAAAATGGTGTGGGCTCCTGTCCAAGACACCACACCAAGCTAAATATGCAAAAACGTAAAGGTGATTAAAATATCTTGAAACAATGTGATAGTGGAGCTCTGAAAACATGATAAGCTTATCTCTATATTTATAGGATATATAACTCCAAAGAGGACTTAAAAACAAAAATACAATAGTGTAATACTGTATTCTATTGGGTTGGGAAATTATAAAATTTGACACATAAAGCTTAGGCAAATTGTTATCTGACCTTTAAAATACTACTTGCTTCGACAAACGCCTTTTGCCTAACTAGTATTCAGGTAAATATTTTTTTCCATTTCTTACAGTTTTCATTTTTTATATTTCAAAGCAATTTGCCTAAAAAAAAGGCGCCCAGCTCAGGCAACCTGGGAAAGTGGCTCCTTCTCACCAAAAACCACTCAGGTTTCCATAGAAAGTGCTGCTCATCAAAAGTGGCCCTTTGTTTGCTGATAACTAGCTAGGAACCCCTCAAGGAATGTCCCCTGCTCACAAATAGGCAGCCAGGAAGTCCAGGAAGATGGTTCTTGCTTGCCAATAAATGCTCCAGGTTCTCAAAGAAAGTGACCCCTGCTTGTCGATTGGCTCCTACACACCCCAAGAACTTGGCCCTGCTATTTAATAGGGGCCCAGGCATCTCCAGGAAACTGGCCTCTGTTCACAAAAACATGCACAAGCATTCTGGGAAATGACCCCTGCTAACCAAAGGGACACAGGCACATGGGAAAGTGTCCCCTGCTATCCAATAGGGTTACACCCAAACAAATTGTCCCTGTTCACCAAAACATGAACCAATGCCACTTTGAAAAGTGGGCCCTGCTAGCCAACAGGTAATTGGCCCAAGTTAGGCAACAGACACCCCAGGAAAATGCCCTCTCCTTTATAATAGGGGCCCAGTGCCTGATTTGCCTAAATACTAGTTAGGCAAAAGGTAAACTAACATTTAGCCAAAGCAGAAGTCATTTGCTTTGTGCCTTAAATTTATATTTCCCTACCAAAAATATATACCCAAAAGCACTGTGGAAATTGAGGATAACCCTACTCACATTTGATGGAGCCTGATATAATGGCTCTAGTCTTACGACCTCCGTGCCTTTAATGTGGCACACCATGTCCTCTTGCAGACTTGAAAGCGTAGTCCTCAAGGAAATATAGCAGAAACAAGACCAATCAGGTAAAGTATCCTCAGGATGTGAAATGATCCTGCACATAAATATAGAAATATATATAAACTGCTCACCTGGTTAGGAGCCTGTAATATAGCATAATATTATTATTGACTCCTAATATAAAATATTATTGGATCCTAATGCCCTATCATATAAAACATTAGAGGCTCATGACCAGATCAGGACTTTTCTTATATGTATATGCAGGTTTCTTTACATCTTGAGGATAATACACTAAGACATTTTGCATTGATGCATCGCGGCACTTTTTTGCACTTTGCATCTGATAACGATGCCCTTGTTTGTTTCCTTTTTTGTTGTATCACAGAGGAAAAGGAAGCAAAAACTCACCAGCTCTGCATTTTCTGATCTGCAATGCTGCTCTCTTCCAGGCCTTCTCAGAGAGTCTCGGCCAGGAGCCGAAGAAGACCATTGAGCGTTTCTATTTAAAATGTTCTAGTGTGCTGCTTACGCTGCAATGCCAAGGCTTCATGAAGAGATTGGGCAGGAGAGCAAGAGAATCATCTAACACTCTGCATTAGCAGTACCACTGCTTCCACCCACCTCCTTACATGCTTGCTAGATTTGTTATTTAATTTCTTGCCAAAAGTCAAAATAATAATGGTTTTGAAATGGGGGCAAGGGACCCCTTTGATAGGTGGAACTCCGGGGCCTAGTAGTTTTGCCACTTCTAACAAGATTATTCACCAAGTTTCAGACAGACTCTAGGGATACAGCAGTTGGTAAGGTTTCTTCTCTAAGAAAATGTTTCATTAGTTACTGTGATAAGAAATTTGCTACATTTGACCTGAATGCTGGCCAAGCACTTAGCACTGAATGTCATTTAGCTATCTGCTTTAGTGCTAGTTAATATCTTTAGAATTTGTAAATAGTTTTTTTTCATTATTTTACCATGACTGTTCTTCTTTCCTTTTCATTTTGAAGTTTTGAAACCCAGAGACAGAAAGGTTGCAGTTCTCTTACAATGCAAAATTCAACATCTCTCTCCAGCGACATGATGCAAACATCCACTTACTACAGTAAAGCTGCAGAAACTGGATGGATGGTCCTCATGGTCCCAACTGTTCTTTGTTTCTGCTTTTTCCTCTACTTTGCCACTGTGATGTTACATTTCTACTTTACTTCCCCTCGTGTGAAAGAACATGCTCGCTATGTGCTCTTTGCCCACATGCTCATTAATGATACATTGTATCTTAGTGTCGCACTCTTTTTTTTACTGGCTGCCATGTTTGTTCTTCCTATCCCTATGGCCATCTGTTATATCCTGGTCACATTGGCAGCTTCATCATTTAAGATCACTCCATACAACCTGGCATTCATGGCTCTTGAACGTTATATAGCTATCTGCTTCCCACTGAGGCATGTAACACTTTGCACTCCACAAAGGTCAAATGCTGCTATCGCACTTATGTGGGTAATTGGACTAATGCCCAGTTTTGTGGATTTTGTTTCCCTGTGTATGTCAGTTGACAAGAACTTCTTCTCTCTTCGTGTTGTCTGTAATCGGAATATTGTGATGATAAATGCTTTTCAAGCATCTATAAAAACCTATACTATTATAATTTCCTTAACACTTGTAGGTTTGATAATTCTGTTCACCTATGTAAAGGTCATGTTGGTTGCTCGACAGATAAGCTCCAGGGGTTCTGCTTTTAAGGCTGCTAAGACTGTTATGCTTCATGCATTCCAGCTCCTCTTGAGTATAATATCTTTAGCCTCTTCGTTTACAGAGCCATACTTTCGAGATTATATATTTTTATTCGTCATGGCAAACTTTACCATGTTTATGTGTTTACCAAGATTTCTGAGCCCTTTAATCTATGGCATGAGAGATGAGGTCTTCAAACAATGCATTGGAAAAATATTCTCAAAGAACTTCAACCAACAATGCTGTAAATTAAGGTCAAATAAACTTGCTGTACATGGTTCCTAAATATAGATATTCAAATATCTTAAAATTCCCAGAGGGAACCTTCAACAGGTTAATTCATTACAAGAAAAATGTGCTTGTTCCAAGGAGCCCCAGTAACAGGGGATGGATAGACACGGTGAACAAAACTCTGCTGAAGTCTAATTAAGGGACCTATGATGCATGGTCTTTGTTCTTACCCAAATTTTCCTGTAAATTGCAATTGGTAATATATAATAAACTATAATTGTAATCTCAATGTTTGTTTGTCACATATCAAATTATCTACCACTCCCATAATAAAGGAGTAGGCAATGTCCCCTCCCCTAGTCCTCAGCTGAGTCATTATTTTCTCCCCATTCACACTTTTGGGGCATGTAGCCTCAGGACACCTAACCTAGCCATGACTGGTACAAATGAGAAAGGAATAAAACTTGTGGTCTGAAATAGCCAGGTCAGGCACTTGAAACAGGATAGGAACAGTTCAAGGTCAATAATCTGGTCAGGTCAGGAAAGGACAGTGAACTGGTAAAACATGCCCAAGTGTTACCTGAACCACGAAATGGACAATTGAAATGCAGGAATATATAGACCCACACCCTTGCATGAGTTTTGCTAATTGATGCATGCACAGAACACCCAGCAGGACATCAACTAATGAACTACATAAAAAGTGTGAAGGTGGTGACTCATGTCACTTAAAGGGAAAAACGACTGCCCAAATACAAAATAAATCAAATTGACGTGGCTGTGTCTAAGTTAAAGTAGGAAGCAAAAGACTGTGTTGGAATTGCAGACATTCCAACATGCAAAATCTCATTTCAGGGAGGTGGCTTCACCAGTAACTGTGCCCCCCCATTCACACGCGCCCTCTCCCATGCATACCCCCAACATGGACACATGCATGGCCGGCGCACCCATAAGAGGGTACAGGCGGCCACCCAGGGGGCGCTAGATTAGAGTTACCCAGTAGGAGGGAAGTGCTCCCTCCTGCCAGTCACTCAGTGTAGTGTGGCCGAGCAGAGCGGACCACGGTACAAGAGCTATTGTTTTCTGTACCCGGTCGGACTGACAGGAAGTGCTCACTGAGAGACCACTTCCAATCAGTCCAGCCGTGTACAGGAACTAGAAGCTCCTGTACCATCTGCTCTACCAGGTCACACTACAAGATAGGTAGGAGGCATGCAAGGGAGGGAGAGAAGCGGACCACTAAGGGGGGTGGTGGGGTTGGGAAAAGAGGAATATTAAAGGATGTGGAGGGGGGGAAACTAAGAGACAGGGGAGGGAAGGGAAGGGAAAAGGAACACCAAAGGGGGACCGCTAAAAGGAACACTAAGGGAGATGGGGGGCACTAAGACACAAGGAAGAGAGGGGAGAGGACCACTAAGGGAGGGGGGAGAGAAACACTTAGGGACTGGGGAGGGAAAGGGAACAAGGGGGAGGGGAGTGATACCAGTAAAAGAGAGGGGAGAGGAACACTAAGAGGGGGGACGGACACTAAGGGAGATGGGTGGAAACACTAAGAGACAGGGGAGGGAGGGGAGATGAACTCTAAGGGACAGGGAAGGGAGGGGAGAGGAACACAAAGGGACATGGAGGGGAGAGAAACACTAAGGGACATGGAAGAGAGGGGAGAGGAACACTAAGGAACAGGCAAGAGAGGGGGGAGGACCACTAAGGGACAGGATGGGGAGGGGAGAGGAACACAAAGGGACAGGAAGGGGAGAGCCCCGGTAAGGGACATTGAGGGGAGGAGAGATGAACACTAAGAGACATGGAGGGGAGAGTGGCACACATGAGGGCCTGAGTGGGGAGAGGCGAGAAGACCACTAATGGACAGGGAGGGGAGAGGACCACTAAGGGACAGGGAGGGGAGAGGAACACAAAGGGACAGGCAAGAGAGGCAAGAGAGGATAGGGAGGGGAGAGGAACACAAAGGGACAGGCAAGAGAGGCGAGAGGACCATAAAGGGACAGGATGGTGAGGAGAGAGGAACACTAAAGGACAGGGAGGGGAGAGCTCCAGTAAGGGACATTGAGGGGAGGCGAGATTAACACTAAGAGACATGTAGGGGAGAGTGGCACACATGGGGGCCTGAGTGGGGAGAAAGACACACAGAGGGACATGAGGGGGTAGAAAGACACATAGATGGGGCTGGAGGTGTAAGAGACACACAGAAAGGCTGGGGTTGGTAAACAAATGAGCTGGGGTAAAAGAGATGCAGAGGAGCCCTAGAAGAGGAAAAAGAGACACAGAGAGGCTGAGGGAGACGAACTGGCTGGGGGTGAAAGAGAAACACACTCAAAGTTAGGGGATGGGTGGAGCAATGATGTAGCATGCTGGTACGCTCGCAGGTTTTAGGAGCTAGGTGAGAGAAGATGAAGGGAGAACGCTAAGGGCTATGAAGTATCGGCCGATGGTGGAGCATGGAATAAATGTGTGACGATGAGACTGAGCAGACTTTTTCATTGAGGAGTCCTCAATGAAAGTGGGAGCTGTGAGATCCGGAAGTGTTGAGAGGAGTGGCGTGGCCGGAGCACTGCAGATCATGCCAGGCTGTCACTGTTACTCATAACGCCGGGCTGTCTCTGAAAAGTACACTGACTGGCACGGAAGTGGAGTGGATACTTATGGTTGATGCATCTGACCGGAGCCCGAGAGGAAATTCCCCTACCTTGTCCTGGGGACACATGAGTGAGCTAAAAGTTCTTAAACAACTAAAACAAAAAGGAGAGTAAGGGAGGGAAAAGGAAAGAAGGAGGGGAACGGAAGGGAAATAAGGAAAAAAGTAAAGAGACAGGGAGAAAACAAACAGAATTCAACTGTAAAGATCTCTAAACTTGTATACACAATTTATAAAGAAAAATGAAAAATGAAATACAATGCTTTTCAGAAGAGTTGAAAAGAGATCTACTCAATAAAAACAGCAAGGTCACAGAAAACTCTGATAAAAATAAAACAAACAGAACAATGCCTGATACAGAATCAGAACGATGCTGATCTTCTAAAAGCAAAATTGAACAAAAATATGCAGTCTAGAAGACAGGTCACGTCGTAATAATTAAAAAATACAAAATATACCAGAAGAAATCTCTTCAGACAAACGGAAGACTTTTTAAACAACTTTTTTTGCCAATTTGAACATTAAAAATGAGACACATGGCCCTTTAATGGAACGTTGGCACAGGATACCTAAACCTAAATACCTGTCTATATACCCGTATTTATCAGCATATAACACGCACTTTTTTCCCCTGAAAATAGGGGGAAAATCGTGGGTGCGTGTTATACGCCGATATCCTATAATTACTTACCTGTCTTGAAGCACTGGCCAGTGTTCAGCGTGCACCGCGGTACTGGAACTTCAATTTCAGGTTCCGGTTTCCGGCGGGACTGAAAGGAAGTGTGCACACTATTGTGTGCACACTTCCTTTCAGTCCCGCTGGAAACCGGAACCAGCGCGCACCGCGGTACTGGAACTTCAATTTCAGGTTCCGGTTTCCGGCGGGACTGAAAGGAAGTGTGCACACTATTGTGTGCACACTTCCTTTCAGTCTAGCCGGAAACCGGAACCTGAAATTGAAGTTCCTGTACCGCGGTGCGCGCTGTGAAGCCGGCCCACGCTTCAAGACAGGTAAGTAATGATGGGACAAGGGAAAGTGCATGGGAGGGGAAGGGGGGAGAATACTATGGGAGGGGAAGGGGGGAGAATACTATGGGAGGGGAAGGGGGGACAATACTATGGGAGGGGAAGGGGGGACAATACTATGGGAGGGGAAGGGGGAGAATACTATGGGAGGGGAAGGGGGACAATACTATGGGAGGGGGAGGGGGGACAATACTATGGGAGGGGAAGGGGGGACAATACTATGGGAGCGGAAGGGGGGAGAATACTATGGGAGGGGAAGGGGGGAGAATACTATGGGAGTGGAAGGGGGGAGAATACTATGGGAGGGAAGGGGGGAGAATACTATGGGAGAGGGTGGGGGAGAATGCTATGGGAGGGGGGGGAGAATACTATGGGAGGGGGGAGAATACTATGGAAAGGGGGGGAGAATACTATGGAAAGGGGGGGAGAATACTGTGGAAAGGGGGGGAGAATACTGTGGAAAGGTGGGACACTATGGGATGAGAGGGGGGGACACTATGGGATGAGAGGGGGGACACTATGGGATGAGGGGGGGAACACTATGGGAGGGGGTGGAGAATACTATGGTAGGGGGGAGAATACTATGGAAAGGGGGGAGATTACTATGGAAAGGGGGAAACGACACTATGGGATGAGGGGGGGGGATACTATGGGAGGGGGGGAAATTTCCTGGAATTTCCTTCTAAAAATGAGGTGCGTGTTATACGCCGATAAATACGGTATATTCCTAGACAGGTTATGATCTGCTGCTCGTCCTTCCGAATTAAAACAGCCATAACAAACGCAATCAGAGAAAATAAATCTCACACTCCCTTTGATAAAACCATCAGATCTGTCGATATGTACAAGAGCCAAAAGAAAATCTTATGCATCTCATACAGGGTTATTAAGAGCCAACAATATTTAATACAGATGGGGACCTTCGGCAAAATTATGAATCTTTAAGGATTCAAGAACATATGAAATTGATGCCCTAGAAAAGTTGAAAGTTTGGCTACAAACGAGACACTTGATTCCTGAAGCCGACAGCAAACAATCAAGAGAGGAAGTAAAGGCCTGAAACGGAAACAGAGAATACTGGACATGCAATACTATTTTTTTTTAATGAATAAACTTTTAATAAAAAGAGACAGACAGAAGAAGCGGAAAAGATACAAGAGGAGGAAGATACAGAAATAGTGAAGAAGAAGCAGGGGGCTGCTGAAAATAGAAGGAGAGAGAAAAGGAGAAGGAAAAAGAGACATTTGTTTTCCCCTTTGTTTTGACATGTATCACTTCTAGAACACAAATATTAAAGAATGGTGACAGTGTAAGGAAAAAAGAAATGGGAGAATAAAGAAAAGGTAGAAGGGAAAAGAAATGAGAGAAAAAAAGTAAGAGATGTAGGAAAATTAATAAGTTTTAATCTCACTATAAGAGTTTAAATTGTGAACACTAGAAGTAAAATCAAACCACATATAAAGCACAACAAGGAATAATAAGTAGGCGCACTATGAAGTATAGGATTGAGGCACATCACTAAGATAGAATAGATAAGAGAAGAAAGACGACTGGAAAGGGTCAGAGGGAAAGGAACATCAAAAAGTAGAAAAAAATAATATAAATTAAGATTAAGAATTGGATTTAAATAAATTAAATGTTTAATGAAGCAATAATAATTGCTAACTGTTTTATATACACTGTAATAAGAAATATTTTGGATATTTATGAGATCTTAATTTGTATTTTATTTTTTAAAAGTAAAATAAGATGTTATATTTTTTGTTTTTTTATTATTCTATGCCTTCAATTTGGGAGGTAACAAGTTTCTGATTGGAGACTTAAAATTGTATGCTGGGATTATGGCAAATAGACTTAAATCTGTTATAAACAACGTAATCAATATTGACCAGGTGGGATTTATCCCAGGACGACCATCAGCAAGCCATATATGAACATTGTCAAATATTTTTGAGAAAGTAAGGCGCAAAAGGACCCCAATGTCATTAGATGCTGAAAAAGCATTTGACAGGGTCAGCTGGGACTTCCTTTCAAATAGGTTCTATCAAGCTATAATGGTCTTATACTCGAACCCTATGGGGAAAGTAATAGGCCAGGGCATCTCTAACTCCTTTAAATTAAATAACAGCACTGGACAAGGCTGTCTGCTTTCTCCCCTTCTTTATGTTTTAACCATTGAGATACTTGCACACGATAAGATATAACAACAAAATAAAAGGATTCAAGGATAAAGTAGAAATAAAAACAAAGCTACATGTTGTTTGTTGGGAATAATACACTTTGCCTATATTTACCCAGGACTCAAGATACAGATGACCGGAGAGCCAGTCTGTTTAAAATTGGTTCACATGTCAGCTATTTCAGCCTTTTTTCCTGTTTTTCTCCCTTTGATTATAACTGCATAGTAATGTGTAATTTAGAACTTAGTAGTAAATATCTTTAATTCGTAGTACGCATGCATATTCGTTTGAAGTGTGTAGTTATGGTGAAATAGCACCATATGGGGGCCAGGGGGAGGACAGTAGGCCCCCCCCCCAGTGTGTATCCAGGTCCCTGAGGAGAGGTGTCAATCCATATCTGCCAAGTGACCCTATGTAGGGGGAACAGTCCCTATTCTGCTCTGTGTCAGTGTGTATCAGGGTCCCTGAGGATAGGTGTCAATCCATATTTGCCAAGTGACCCTATGTAGGGGTAACAGTCCCTATTCTGCTCTGTGTCAGTGTGCTTCAGGGATCCTTAGGATAGGTGTCAATCCATATCTGCCAAGTGACCCTATTAAGGAGGAACAGTCCCTATTCTGCTCTGTGTCAGTGTGTATCAGGGATCCTTAGGGTAGGTGTCAATCCATATCTGCCAAGTGACCCTATGTAGGGGAAACAGTCCCTATTCTGCTCTGTGTCAGTGTGTATCAGGGATCCTTAGGATAGGTGT
Source organism: Pelobates fuscus (assembly GCF_036172605.1). Taxonomy (NCBI): domain Eukaryota; kingdom Metazoa; phylum Chordata; class Amphibia; order Anura; family Pelobatidae; genus Pelobates; species Pelobates fuscus. The sequence goes on from NC_086317.1 coordinate 472,984,942, forward strand.
CAATCCATATCTGCCAAGTGACCCTATGTAGGGGAAACAGTCCCTATTCTGCTCTGTGTCAGTGTGTATCAGGGATCCTTAGGATAGGTGTCAATCCATATCTGCCAAGTAACCCTATGTAGGGGGAACAGTCCCTATTCTGCTCTGTGTCAGTGTGTATCAGGGTCTCTGAGGACAGGTGTAAATCCATATCTGCCAAGTGACCCTATGTAGGGGTAACATTCCCTTTTCTGCTCTGTGTCAGTGTGTATCAGGGAATATTCCCCTTTATAACAATGTTTGGCATTTAGTGAATATTCCCCTATATAACAATGTTTTGCATTTAGAATAAAAAAAAAAAAAATGATTGCAGCTTCCAAATGAATCTAAAATGGATGCTGTACAGGAGGTGGGAGGGTCTGGGAGGGAGGGTCTGCTGCTGATTGGCTGGAATGTGTTTGCTGACTGTGAGGTACAGGGTCAAAGTTTACTCAATGATAAAGTATAGGGGGCGGATCGAACTGCGCATATGTTCGCCCGCCGCGGCGAACGCGAACACGCTATGTTCGCAAGGAACTATTCGCCAGCGAACCGTCCGGGACATCACTACTTGAAGCAAGGAGAATTGGTCCCTACAGGAACATTTCCTCAATTTTCTGGGTGTCAACCCAAGAAATTAGAAGGATAAAATTTCTTGGAGAAACCTTTTCTGTAAATCATATACTGAAAAATTGGTTCAACATAAGACGAAAACTAGACATAGAAGAGAATATTTTCCCGTCTCTTAGAATTGAATTATGAAGTGATTTATTACCTGATACTTAATTTCTCTTAAGAAAATGACTTTGGGAACTTTGTAATCCTTAATCGGTCATATGAATTTTGCGATGGAGATTATAATTTGGCAGCTATTTAACAGGTTCTTGGATAAGGCTACAGGGTGAAATCCAATTATCACTTTATTATGGTCTCGGCTTCCATGAAGGCTGACTTCATCGTGGTTTTCCTTCGGAAGTCTTTCAGACAAATCTTCTTTTGGGAGATGTGGTCTCTTCACCAGAGCTGGAGCTGTTTAAGAATGCATTTGGTAGTATGGGGGTGTGCACCAAGCTGTGCTGGAGGAGTGTAAAGCAAGCTCGCTCATCCGCAATTTGGCCTTTTTATGGAGCAGTTTCTGTTGGTTGTGGATTTGGCATTGTGGGGGCAGCAGTTTCGGAACAGGAAGGTGATCTTATTTACAGATAACATGTCGGTAATTAATGCTGTCCATAGTTTGTCTTCTTCCTCCGTTCTTCCTCTGTTCCAGCAGTTTGATTTATTTTCCACTTATTGTATGATATTTAATTATGTTTTTTTCGGGTGCACCACATGCCAGGGTTTTCAAACATAGTTGTTGATTCATTCTCTTGTTTTCAGTGGGTGCGATTTTGCTTGATGATACTGGAGGAGGAGGGATCGGAGGAAGTGTGGACATCATGCTTGGTGGATTTATAAGGGATGAAGTGATGATCTGTGCTCTTTTAAGATTTATTTTCCGTTTGGCCCAAGGGCTTCTCCTTTAGTTGTTGATCACAATATGAAAATCAGCAGGACAATAGAGACAGGAAGAAAGCCCCTAAACCGGTCCTTAGAATGGCCGGAATAATAGAAACTACAAGAAATGCCAGAAACAAGCCAAGGTCAAAAGAAGCTAGAAATACACAATAGCGATGAACAAAGTCAGGGAAACCAGAAATCAGAATAGTCAAGAGCAAGCCGAGTCAAAACACAAAGAGCAATCAAAAGAATACAGGAACATGTTGAGGGGACACTAGGAACACAAGGCACACTAGGAACCACAACAGGGCACTGATTTGGACGCAGACTGGGCTTTTATATGATTGGGGGCATGATTTTCATAGCCATGCCCCCAAAAGGTATGTGTACGTTGAGCTCTCTTGTTTAGAGCTCTTCTGACCACAAGGGATTGGTACGCATGCGCTGCCTCTTTAAAAGGGGCGGGCACATAGCGGCCGGCGGCCTTCATGCTTAATGCATCCTTTCCTGGTGTTGGAGCAGCGGTCCGACCGATCCCGATGTTGGCAGATCAGCGGACCGATAAGGTAAGTGACTGACATCTTACACATATAATGATTATACTCACAGGAACAACTACATTAAGCTGTAGTTGTTCTGGTGACTACAGTGTCCCTTTAAGGGGAGGAGGTTCTTGGATACTAGGAGGCCCGTGTCTTCCATGGCATGATTGGAGTGCTGTCTGGAGTTTGTTTCTCTCACTACGAGGTCCTGCTGCTCTCAGTTGTGTTCACTTGGGCTTTATTCGGGGCCTTTTGGGTTAGTGAGTTGGTTAGTTTAAACCAGTCTGGGGGTGTGTGTCTTCAGTTTTCAGATGTGGAGCTGTGGTGGAACCGGGTGGCCATTCATTTACTCCATTCAAAAACTGACATACTTGGGAAAGGCTACATGGTTTTCCTTGCATGATGTGGACGTCTCTCCAGTTTAGCGCTTATCTGGCTGTTTGTTCAGGCGTCTTTGCTTTGTTCGGGTCGTTGTTTTTTTTTTTTAAACGCGGATGGGTCAAAGTACCAATTCCTATGGGTTTTTTGGTTGGCTTTGGAGTGTTTGGATCCATCTCAATTTGGAACACAACCTTTCAGATAGGGGCGGCGATGGAGGTAAGTCATTTGGGTTTAGGAGTGATTTGGTCAAAAGGATTGGTAAGTGAGAATGTGGGAGACTCAGGTCTTATGCGATCACTTGGTGCAATTCGGGTTTGGGGGAGGGGTTTGTTTATATGTTATTTGGTTCTATGTTTCTTTCTTTTCTTAGGGTGGGTTGCCTGGTTGATTGGCCATTCGTACGTGTACTAGGCACAGTGGAGAGCATCAGATCATTGTCAAGGCATACAGCTGGGCTTTCCATGGACTTTGGTTCAACTGATGTTTTTTTTTTTTTGTATTTTGGTCAGAGATTTGTGCTGATTTGAGATGGTACCCTGTTAGCCTTGGCCACATGCTACCGTGGTAGCTTTGAGTTGAGGGAAAGGTTAACAAGTTGTTGTCAGCCTTTATTAGGTGCTTGGGGGCAGTTGTGGTCAGACATAGGCAGTTGGAAGCCATGCTTCCTGGGTATTACTGTTGGGATGGAATGCATCTCTCTGATGTTGGTATTGATTTTTTAAATGTAGGTTTTCAGGACAGCTTACAACAGGCTTTATTTTTACAGGGTGGGGGCGTTTAGTTTGCTTAAGGAGTCAAACATTGAGCTGTGGCTGGGGATGATAATTTTAGTTCAGTTAGGAACAGTTAGGTATAAAGTGAGCTCTTGTATGGTGTGTTTGCTGTGTGTGTATAATTGTGTATACACTTGTCGGCAAGAGTGTGATCTTATACTGGCTTCAATACAAATTGCATCACTTATAAGCATCAGACAGAGGATCTCTGTGCACCATAACCTGAGCAGCAGCATATGAGGTTGTGTTATTTAAAGTGTCTCTGTAAATGTGTGACTTTACAATAGGTTTATTGCTTTACACATGTTTTTCAGCACATACCTGAAAACAAAAGAAATGTAATTTCATAGAAAAACAGTAAAACACTAAAATCGTTGAGTGGGTCTCGTCATTTTACATTTAGTTGCGGCTAGTTGACAACAGACTTAATTAACTAAAGTTTGTCAGAGCACTCATGTATAAAGCAGAATTAAACTGCCATAGTCAGATCACGCCGCACATGAGACCTTTAATGATGCCGTAAATGCAATGCTTGGCAATGCATGGCATGCAATCTCATAGTCAAGGGGTTTAATTATGTGGATCCAACAGGGACAATGAAGACTATAAATATTTAGACATTGGCAGACTATTATTAATAAATCATACTGACAGGTCAAGAGCTCCTACAATCCGTTTAATTTCATGCAAATCCCAAGCTACGTGATCGACTAAGCGGTAAGCAGAAAATACAATGCAATTTGAACATGATTTTAGAAATAGCCAATTAAGATATTAAATAGAATATGCATTCATATCGTCAAGTTTCATTCATTTACAAATTAGAGGCAAAAATATGCCAGTTGGAAAAAAAGGTATTGCACGTCAATAGTCAACTTACAGTCTCCAAATTTGTATCCAGCATTTTATATAATTAGTATTTATAAAGCGTCACCATTATAAGACATCCTGCATATCTGTAGCGAGATGCCATTCAAAGTATTATTTAAGAAGATCATGAGAAGATCTTCATGTTGTTATCTTGTCTCCACCTTAAATAAGACATGGTGTCAGACCAGACCCTCAGATCAAAGAACTTGTGTATTGATCTAAAGTAAAACTGTGATCAACAGGGAGATTTCAGCAACATAATCACTCACCAGAGTGCAGTCATCATGGCAGTATGTTTTTGCAACTTAAGCTAAACACCCAAATTACTAAATATGAATTTTTTTTTGAATTTTTGATGTAACAACAATTAGCAATGGACAGTTGCGATAATCTGATCTATTGAATCACAAAAACTCCTATCCTGGTTATCTTTAAACATATCCTTCTTCAGACCCTCGCCTCCCTGTTACCTTCAGCCTACAGGTAGAACTATAAAATAAAAGTTGGGCAAAGTTCGTGAAGTAATAAAAATTATTTGTATAAGGCATCTCTGATAAATCTTGCACCCAGGTGGGTGGGTTTCCCTTGAGGTCTCTACTTTACAAACACTCTACTCTTCGGTGCTCGTACATTCAATTCACAATAATACATTTAAACTCTTACAGTATGTATTCAAATACTTACGAACACACTGTTACACTCTCTGTCACAATCCCCTGTAGCCACATACTCCTTCTATCCCCCCTCCACGAGGTCTCTGCTTGCTAACAATAAAACAGTTGATCTTCTGCCAACATCGTCTTGCACCTTGCACACAGTTCTCTCCAAAAGTCCTTATCAGAGTTCAAAAACATTCAGTGGTCATCCTTGAAACAGAAGTAGTTTTTGCAGCTTAGACATCTTTGGAATTCGCAAATAAACAATGTAAGCTCCATGTGCTCCTGACTCCAGTTAAATGTTCACAACATGATGATCACAAGATCATCATATTTTAAGAAAGATTCTCCTCTCACATATACTAATTGAAGGGAAGCTCCAGACTTCTAAAATACACAAATGCTCAAAGTACTACATTTTTGCATTGTGCTAAATGTCTTTTATAAAAAAAATGCAAAATCCCGCTTGTTTATTTTCTGTTTTATAATATAACAAGGCATAGAGGTGACTTTTCTCCCTCTTCAGGAACTTTTATAAAAGAATACAGAAAGAAACATTGAGATTCATCAGTGTAGTTCGTATGCGTGGCTGCAGTTCACTGTGCATGCCGACCGTACACTGACCAGTTTTTACTGCATCTTTAAGGGGTTAAATAAAATAGATTATGGTTCTCCTAGAGAGGGTACTCTGATAGAGGGAATCAAAGGGCTTCATAACAGTCCAGACAACCAGGAGAAGAGGAAAAAAAACGACTTAAACAATAAAAACACTTTTAAAAAATGCAGGTATAGCCGCTACTAAACACACGTGTGGAAGTATCTCTTAAACCCACATTTAATAAACAATACAAAAAATATTAGTTAACACCCAAAATATCAATATGTAGGATGCAGTAACTCACCCCTGTGCCTTGAAGGCATGTCTATATATGTAAAACGAAAATATACAAATATAATAGTGCAATATTGTACAATTAATAAGTGAAAAATGTGAACACCATAATTGAGGTATCACACTCACATTCGTTGGAGCCAAGACTTGACTGGCTCAGATCATACAGGCATCGGTACGTTTCAGGCTGCACAACACTTCTCTTCACAATATGTAGGTAAATACCCTCCAAAGAAAACAAAGAACAGAATGCAGAATCCAGTGTAGTATTTTCCAGACCAAAAATATAAAAAATGTATGAGAGAAGAGATCTGCTCCCCTGGACCGGAAAGATATATCCTGGCTGCGAGTTATAATAGCGTGATCAAAATCTAGGGGGACACTCCCTTGATGTGCAGGAAGATTAGGGATATCACCATAAGCAATATTTATAAAAAAGTTTAAAATCACAACATAGGTAAGTCACAGCGTGTAGAAATCCCCCATTCCGAGACAAGTTTTTGCCTAATGCTTTTCATTGAATCCAGTTCTTCAAAGATAGAGTTTAGTTACACAACAATCTCCTTTACATTGTAAGCTCATTTGCGCACTGCCCTTATTACCTTTTGTTCCTGTAAGTCACACTTGTGAGTTGTAAAAACCAAAGAATACTGTATGTATTGGGGCTGATGTGTACTATGGTCGTTGCTGCAGACAAGGAGTGATGGGAGTTTCAGGCGATTCAGGGTTCGTCCGTGTGTTATTTCAGTTTGAATGAAATTCGTCCATGCAATCGACTCATAAAAAAATCACCTGGACGATCCAAACTGGAATGAAAATGAGTCTACCGGTGTGCTGGAAATTATATAAATAATCATAAATAGCAGCACACTGGCAATGGCATTTCCCAACTCTTTGTTTCTCGGATTAGGTGAGAAGAAGTAACCAGTAGACGGAAAAAAGGAGGACATACAAAAGTAAAAAGCAAAAATTCAATAGTGTGATACTGTACATGTGGTAGCAATGATAATAATGATAATAATAATATAATAATAAAATAATAATAATAATAATCATATAATAATAACATAATAAAAATAATAATAATAATAATAATAATATAATAATAATAATAATAATATACTAAAATAATAAAAATAATAATAATAATAATAATAATAATAATAATTATATAATAATACAATAATAATAATTTCAGTCAAAAAGCTCAGGCAAAGGTTATTTGACCTTCAAAGCACCACTTGCTTAGGCAAAAGCCCTTTGGCTTAACTAGTATTCAGGCAACTATCTTTGCCATTTCTTACAGTTTTCTTTTTTTCTGATTTTAAAACCATTTTCCTAAGAAGCAGGCACCCAGCTAAGGCCACCTGGGAAAGTTGCCCCTTCTCACCAATAGCTACTCAGGCCATCCTAGAAAGTGCCCCCTGCTCAGCAATACAGACCCAGACATTCTTGAAAAGTGGCCCCTTGCTTGCCGATAACTGCCTAGGATTCTAGGAACCCTGCGTGGAAAATGTCCCCTGCTCACAAATAAGCAAACAAGAATCCCAGGAAGGTGGCCCTTACTTGCCAATAAATGTTCTATGTGCTCACAGAAAGTGGCCCTGCTTGTCAGTTGGCTCACAGGCACCCCAGGAAATCGTCCCTGTTAAGTCTTGACCTCTGCTCACCAAAACATGCCCAAGCACACTGAAAACGTGGGATCTGCTAACCAAAGGCACTCTGGCACCTTTGGAAAGTGGCCGCTACTATCCAATAGGTGCCCAAGGAACCCAGCAAACCATCCCTTGCTTGCTAAAAGGGTCACAGGCACCTGGAGAATGTGGCTCCTGCTCAGCAAAACATGCTCAAGCAGCCTAGGAAAGTAGCCTCTGCTAGCCAGTTGGGTTACAGACACGCCAGAAAAGTGGTCCCTGTTCACCAACAAACACCCCTGAGAATGTGTCTCATGCTAGCCAACAGGTGCCTGGGCACTTCTAGCTAGGCAATAGGCACCCGGGGAAAGTGTCCTCTTCTATATAATAGGTGCCTTAATACTGAAATACCGAAAGGTAATACTAACCATTTGGTTAAAGAAACACCCACATTCCCATAGTCAGTAAAAATCTAATTTTATTTCAATACATAATTAATTGTAAAAATACAAATACTTCTATATACACCTTTCAAATCAACATATGATCCTCAATCAATAAACAAGATATAAATGTATCTTACAAATGTATATAATACAGAATGATCAAATAATTAATTGTCAAAATGCATATAAGTCAAGAACAAAGAAATATAATTGCTGTACAAAATATTTACCTAACAAGTGCACAGAGCTGTACACCCTCAAGGGTGACATAGGCTCCACAGACCCCCGGTCCTTAATACCCTTTGCACCCTAGACTTTAGGTACATGCTGTACATTAAATGGTTACCCCTCTTTACTTTATTTTTAATACTAACTATTTGCCTAGGCAGAAGCCATTTGCTTTTTGTCTTAAATTTCTATTTTTATCAGTGAAGAAATCAAGAATAAATCTACTCACATTTAATGGAGCCTGAAATAATGGCTCTGCTATTACAGCCCCTGTGCCTTTAAGGAAATGTAGCAGAAACAAGACGAATCGGGTAATGTATCATCAGACTGTGAAAAGATTTTGCACATAAATATAGAAAAATATATAAACTGCTCACCTGGTGAGGAGACTGTAATATAATATAAAATTATAATTTTATATGCTCCTGATATAAACTATTATAGGCTCCTGACCAGGTTAGCAGTTTATATCATATAATACATTACAGGTTCATGACCATGTTCTTATATTTATATGCAGGTTTTTTCACATCCTGAGGATAATACACCAAGACATTATGCTTTGATAAAGGGGCAACCTGAAACGTTAGTATTTATTGTGTGTCATTCAATAATCCACTTGTAGCACAATTGTGCACTTTGTGTCTGATAAAGATGCCGTCATTTGGGGTTTGTTATATCACAAAGGAAGAGAAAGCAGAGGCAGAGCCAGGAGCAGAAGCCGAGCACTATCCTTTGTTTTAAATGAACTTACTACTTAAAATGTTCTAGTGTGTTGCTTACGCTGCAATGCCAAGACTTCACAGGGAGATGGGGCAGGAGTGTAACAGAATCTAACACTCTGCATTAGTAGTTCCACCATTGCCGACCTCCTCCTTACCCCGAAACGTGCTTGCAAGGAAATGTAATTGTTATTAAATATATTGCCAAATTGTAAATATATTAAAAGTTTTACAGTGCGGGCAAGGGACCCCTTTGATAGGTGGAACTCCAGGGCCTGGTAGTTTCGCCACTTCTAACAAGATTATTCACCTAGTTTCAGACAGACACCAGGGATACAGCAATTGGTAACATTTATCTAAGAAAATGTTTCATTAGTTATTGTGATAAGACATTTGCAGAGTTTTAACTGAATGCTGGCCAAGCACGTAGCACTGAATTTTATTCAGCTGTCTGTTTTAGGGCTAGTTGGTATAATTGTGTTAATGGTTTTGTTTCAGAATGTTACCATGACTGTTCTTCTTTCCTTTTCATGTTCAAGTTTTGAAACCCAGAGACGAAAAGGTTTGCAGTTCTCGTACAATGCAAAATTCAACATCTCTCTCCAGCGACCTGATGCAAACATCCATTTACTACAGTAAAGCTGCGGAAATTGGAAGAGTGGTCCTCGTATTCCCAATTGTTCTTTGTTTCTGCTTTTTCCTCTACTTGATCGTTGTGATGTTACATTTCTACTTTACTTCCCCTCGTGTGAAAGAACATGCTCGCTATGTGCTCTTTGCCCACATGCTCATTAATGATACAATGTATCTTAGTGTCGCACTCTTTTTTTTACTGGCTGCCATGTTTGTTCTTCCGATCCCTATGGCCATCTGTTATATCCTGGTCACATTGGCAGCTTCATCATTTAAGATCACTCCATACAACCTGGCATTCATGGCTCTTGAACGTTATATAGCTATCTGCTTCCCACTGAGGCATGTAACACTTTGCACTCCACAAAGGTCAAATGCTGCTATCGCACTTATGTGGGTAATTGGATTGATCCCAAGTCTTGCAGATTTTGTTGCCCTGTGTAAGTCAGTTGATAAGAACTTTTTCACTCTTTCTGTGATCTGCACAAGGGAAAGTCTGACAATTAATGACCTTCAAAAATCCATAAGGTCATTTTCCCTAATCATCTCTCTAACACTTGTAGCTTTGATCATTTTATTCACCTATGTAAAGGTCATGTTGGTTGCTCGACAGATAAGCTCCGGTGGTTCTGCTCTTAAGGCTGCTAAGACTGTTATGCTTCATGCGTTCCAGCTCCTGTTATGTATAATGTCTTTATCCTCTTCATTTACTGAGCCATACTTCCGAGATTATATTTTTTTATTCATTATGGGAAACTTCATAATTTGTATGTGTTTACCGAGATTTCTGAGCCCTTTAATCTATGGGATGAGAGATGAGATCTTCAAACAATGCATTGGAAAAATGTTCCCAAAGAGTCTCAAGCAACCATGCTGTAAATTAAGGTCAAATAAACTTGATGCACATGACTCCTAGAAGATATTTGTAGAAAGTCAGTAAGAGAAATATGTTATGTAATGCACCTATTTTAAAGTCTACAGTGGTAACCGGCAAATTTTGACTTATAGTAAGAGGTTAAATATTTGTAACACACCATATAGATAAATCAGAATAGAGACCCTCTGAAAAACAAATATTTGAGGCACAGTTTGACAGAGTTAATTACTACATTGAGATTTCAAAGTGTATTTAACCTCTTAAGGACTGAGGCAGTTGTACAAGTTGTGATCAAAACAAAACGTAAACAAAACCTTGAATTTGCCTTGTCTGTTCAGGCGTAATTCACCTCTTTCATATTATGTGCACCAACACTTATCATATATCATTTTGTTCAGGAGTAACAGGAATTTCATGTCACATCAAATATTTGTATATTAAACATAATTTAATATTAATAAAATATTTTAAAAAATTTGAAATTATGAAATTGTGTTATTTTGTTAGTTTTGCATGGCATTTTAACTGTGAATGTCACAATACTGTTAGCTGTTACTGCAATAAAATATTTGTATTCAGTGATGTCTCACAAGTAAAACAGTACCCCCAGTGTACAGGTTTTATGGTGTTTTGGAAAGTTACAGGGTACACATTGAAATTTGCCAGACCAAATGGTAGCCAAATGTACCCCATCTTTGGCAGGTCCACTAACAGCAGACATTATGCTGTTAGAGTAGGACCTGCCAAAGACGGGGTACATTGGCGTTGTGGAAGGCTTATGCAATGTATGATCATATAAGGTAGGTGAAATCAAACCGTGACAATAACTCACTTAGGTGAAATCAAACCGTGACAATAACTCACATCTTAACTAAGCAAATGCTAATATGTCCTGCCTTGGGATATGTATATGGTATTTCAACAATATATTTCAGTGTATATTGTATTAAACTTGATTGACAGCCCAACCAGGTACAAGACGAATACTTAAGCATAAAAAACGGTGGGATACAGAAGGAAACGGAAACTGAAGAAAACATTTATGGTAAGAATTGATCACGGCTAACATTAAGTGGGAAATTTGGGGTATGACCCCAAACAAGTCATTGAAAAGTTCAGGAAAATAGAGTCCCTGTACATTTATGCAATATTGTAGTATCACATATGCAAGGTTCATTCGTTTTTGCTTTTCGTAGCATTTAGCAGAAAAGTAATTGACTATGATAATACATTTCGTCAAGAACAAATTTCAAAAGTGTAGTTTGTTCAATTCAGTCATCCAAAAAATCACCCCACAGGAGCAGATAAGAAACGTCTACCTTTTAGATAACGATATATAGATCAGGCACCAAGGCTCAAAAATAAGGAATGTTCGATCACGCCTCTAAACCGAAACAAAAGTTATAAATTCCCAATATTTCCAAATTCCCAGAGAAAACTTCAACGGGTCCTTTCATTAAACAAAAATGTGTAACAGGATAAGGATAGACATAATTATGGGAGCAATGCCGAAGGACCTTTTCTCTCACCCTCACTCCATGTCCTTACAATAAGTTAATAAGTGGGTGGAAGCTGTGTAGTGTCTAGCCATTTGCTTAAATTCTCTTGTACATTGCAGTGGGTAATATATAATACACTGGATAATCTCAAAGTTCACTTAGCTACATATCTATCACCTTATCTTAAATGGAACTTTATTGCAGCATGCAAGAAAAAAAAAACAATATTTTTGCCCTAATCATCCATCATGATTTTTATTTTTGCATGCTGATATAAGATGTCCTTGAAGATAAGGTGGAGAGTCTCCTCCAATTTGTCTTTGTTATTCGGACAGTCAAAACAGCAGGGAAAAAGGGGACTATGCCTTTGCTACACTATTACCTGTACTGGGCAATATCAGCCATTTTTGTAATGCCAATTTCGAGTTGCCAAAATTAGATTAATATATATCTGGTTTAAAAAAAAAAATAGGAGAAAATTAGTGATTGTTTGTAATTGTTTTTATTTTGCTGTAATGTATTTTGAAAATTGGGGAGTAGGAGTAATATTATGTTCATAAAAGGGAATTTATCCAAAAATTAAAGGAGAACATCGGTAGACAATACACCACCCACTCTACACTACCAAGAAGAAAGTTTTCCCACGCATCCAATCTGTAGCTTCAGTGAACTCTTTTAGTGTGGGAAAAAAACAATGCTCTAACAGTTTCTCCAAAGTGCAAGAGTCAGCCGGGTGGGGGAAAACCACTACAGTGCAAGAGTCACGGGTGGGGAAAACCACTACAGTGCAAGAGTCACGGGTGGGGAAAACCACTACAGTGCAAGAGTCACAAATATCTGCAAAAGGTAGTAGAAATGCCATGATGATTTCCCCTACTGTGAGAATCACAACAAATTCTAGGGGCTATGGTGTTTAGCTTGAAAATCGATTTGGATCCAGCTTTAGATAGAGACCTCTTCCTTTTCTTCCTTTTTTGCTAAATTCATTTAATTCCCATAACCAAAATATAAGCGTGATCGTCATTATGGTAGACTTCAAAATGTCTTGCTGTAGAAGATCGCCTATCCTTATGGATGATAGCGAGGCGATGTTCACTAAACCTACATTTTTGTGATCTCGTGGTTTACCCCACATACTGTAACCCACAGGAGCAAGCTAGCAAAAGAATTAGAAACAAGGCATTTCAATTAATCCTATGGGTTACAGTATGGACATCATCATTTATACTGGTACTGAATTGGGAAGACTTATTAGATATTAAGCCACAAGTGTCTTGTAACCTTGATTGGACAGGAGATCCAGTCCACATAATTGGGCAGACCTCTTGTCATGGGTTAACTAAGCTGGCTATTTGACTCCTCTGAAAACAAAATCCTTTTTCATTCCATTCCCCCTTTTTCTGGTCAACAAGCATGTTTGGGTTTGTCTAAGGTTGGTACCCCTGAGATACTTTGAAAAAAATAAATAAAAAGACAACTACATTTATACTTCCTTAAAAGGAAAAACAGAAAAAATAGACCCCAAAAATTGCTGGGTGTATTTGAGGTGCGAATGTTTTCTTAGCAACTGCAATACTATATACTTTAATGTATAAACTATAAATACAATAATAATTAAATAATAATGATAAGTAGCTAAATGTGGTTATAAAATAAACTGTTATATTTAGATGGTGAATATATACAGATTAAAGTGGATTATACTATTGATTCCCAGTGAGCATGACGTTTATCAATATACCACAATGCAATGTCATTCAACATATATTACAGTATTTTTTTACATCACAATTTGCAGATGACATCAATCAAACCGATACGAACAAGGAAAAAGTCTATATGCCTATGCAGGAATGATACTTAAGTGATTTTTCAGTGAATGAATTGCACTTGAATGGATGGCCCGTACCAAAGCATCAATTACACGGTAACTTTATACATTTATTGTGTAGCTCGGGTTTACAATGACATCAAATGAAAAAGAATATCTGTGGGAAATGCATAAAGAATAAATAATTAGTCCACTTCAGAAAATCCATCCGAAGGGAAAAATAAAATCTACTTAGGGTTTTTGTATATCTTGAGCATTGCCGTTTTTTTAAATCATAATTTAAAACCCAGAGCTCAGAAGGTATTTTTAAGTAGCGTTTAATGTGTGTTTGTGCAAAACTCCCTATAATTTTGCTGTTTTTTTTGGTATTTTTTTGAAAATATATGAATACAATTGTATTGAGCTATAAGGGAATGCAGAACAAGGCATAACACACATTAAATAAATACATCCACTACACAAACACTCTCTGCATTTACTCTACACACTCAATCCACTATACATGCACTTTATCCACTACACAAACACATTCTGCATTTAATTCACACAAACATACAATCTGCATCCATTATATCACTGCATTCACTTTACTCACGCACTTTGCATCCACTACACACATTCTACAGCCACTATACACACACCAAATTCAGTACATACACATTTCTTCCTTGTGGGTGGACTCAGGATGGGCCCTGTGGGTGAATTTGGGGGTGGGTCATGTGGGTGGACCCGGGGTGGGTCATGTGGGCGGACTCGGGGTGGGTCATGTGGGCGGACTCGGGGTGGGTCATGTGGGCGGGCTCAGTGGTGGGCCTCGGGGGACCAGACCTAGGGCTGCGTCAGGGGCCTCAAAATTTCTGGTAACAGCCATGACCAGCAGAGCTAGAGATCGAGAAGGGACACTACGAATCAGTGAAGAAATTTAACAGGGGCTAGAGTTGTTTAGGGCTTTATAGGTAAGTGTTTGTATTTTGAATTAACACCTATAGGATACAGGAAGCCAGTGTAAGGATTGACAGAGGGGAGAGGTGTGAGAGGAGCGACAGGAAAGGAAAATCAGCCTGGTGGTAGCATTCATTACAGATGGCAGCGAGAACCTCCCCGGTGTACCTATATTCTCCATATCCAGCAACATTATCAAAAACATTAGATAGGAATGCAATGCAAATTCAATTGTGCTCTCCAAAGTGTCCCTGTGTCCAAGTCCAGTGTGACCACAAACCTACAATAATTACATAATGTACTTGGTAGGGGTGCATGGCAAACTCAGAGATATTCCATGTGAATCCTCCATTTTACTGTGTTAAGTTGTTAGGTTCATATCCATTATCCCCTTATTTCGGTATAATGTCTGCAGTTTTCTCTTGTCTACCCAAGTCAGAGCTAGATGAACGTTTCCCAGGGCCCTAGGCATGGTGCCAGATTGTGCCTCCTCCTACCGCCCTGGACTATGTTTCTGTGAATGGTGTGTGTAGTAGCTGGGTGTTATGTGTGTGGAGGAGTGTGTCTATGTGTCTAGCATTTTGTGCCTGAGAGTGTATGTGCCACAGCATTATGTGTGAATCTGTGTCTCTGTGTCGGAGTCCATGAGTATGTCTGTGAGCATATGTGTATGTGTGGTAGTTGCTTGCATTGTATTGTGTGTAACTGGGGCTGCTTGTGGTTTGTATGTTGTGCTATGGTCATGCTATGTTCTATGTATGGGAGGTAACTGTGTGTCTGTGATGACTGACTATGGCAAGGTGAAGTGGGGTAATTGTGACAGGATTAGGGGTGTGAGTGTGGCATGGTGTGGGGTAGGTTTGACAGGGTGAAGGGGGTGATAGTGACAGGGTGAGGGTGAATGTGATTGTTTGGGAGGTGAATGTGACAAGGTCAGGGGGGTAGGTGTAGCAAGGTGAGGGGAATAAATGTGACATTGTTTGGGGGTTAATGTGACAGAATGCGATGTTGAGTGTGACAGGGCTTGTGGTAGGTTGAGTAGGGGGTAAGTGTAATAGAGAGGGTTGTTGAGTGAGACAATGTTTGGGGGATAAGTGACTGGGGCAGGGTGAGTGACTGTGGTAGGTTGAATGAGGGAGTGGTCATTATTAGGGCTAAATGTGTGTGTGTTGGAGTGACAATATGTGGGTCAGCTGTGTTAAACACAGTCTCCTCACACTCTAATGTCTTTTTTAAAACATAATATTTGAAGCCCCCTACTTAGCCCCGGGGCAGGAAGGAGAGGCACAAACACATTCCATGGTGATCCATCGGGCTGCTGGTGCAGCTGCATGCCTTCTGGTCTGGTGCTCTGTGATGACATCCCTCACAGAGCACCAGAACTGTGATTGAGTCCGGCTGCACCGGAGACCACCCGGGAAGGATGTTTTAAAGGGCTAGCAGAGAGATCTTTAAATGGACCTGAAGCTCCAGGCTCAGGCGAAAACCCTCTGAGCCTCTGTTGTAGCCAGAGCCCTTGGCAGACGCCAAATAATCCGACTCTGACCCAAGTCTTTGGCCAGAGTGTGCACATTAACCTTTCTTAATCCACCATAATGAAGGTTAAGGAAGCAAGGTAATAGTTCATAAGAGCCATCCTAATAATTTAATAACAGTCAATAATTTAATTGCATTTTTCTTTGTACTTTTAGAGGTTATAGTGGGGAATGTGGGGAATGGAGAAGTGCGGGTGAGAATGTAATTTGGTCGCTTCTGGCTGTACACGAGGAGTAAATTTTGGAGCTAAAACTGGTAGCTAAGAAAAGGTTAAATAAATAGTCCAAGAACCACAACCACAGCCTGGTGCCCCCCTACATTGTAAGTAGTCATCGGAAATGGTAGTAGATTCTTTATAGATATCAATGTCCTTGTTCTTTGATCATTGTTACGCATATTTTAGTTTCCCAGCAACAGTATATTCTAAATTTTATATTTGCTCTTTTACATGGGAAATTCTACAATCACTCATTTACCCTCTCCCACCAGGCCAGAATTTGTTAAGGGGAGGAGTTTATCCAGAAACAGTTTAAATTATACTTTAAATTACTGAACAGAAACATATCGATTTGCAGGTTTAATAAAATGAACATACATTTCCATAGCAGATTGTAGATGATTTATAATTGCTTGCTACATAGCAGCCCCTTTACGTTTAATGTAACGCTGGTTGAGTTGCTGACACACATTTTATTTTGGTCGGATACCTTGCAATTTAGCAGCACACAGATATTAGATAAATCTTGCTCTTTATTGCATTTACAGTTAGTGATAATTTGTATATCATGATGCAGAGATTTATTTACTTAATAACTATACGATAACTGTAAATACACACAATCCCTTCTAATATTCACACACAGCACTCTCACACCCATCACACACAGCACTCTCACACCCATCACACACAGCACTCTCACACACAGCACTCTCACACCCATCACACACAGCACTCTCTCACACAGCACTCTCACACCCATCACACACAACACTCTCACACCCATCACACACCGCACTCTCCCACATAGCACTCTCACACACATCACACACAGCACTCACACACATCACTCTCACACACATCACTCTCACACACATCACACATAGCACTCTCACACATAGCACTCTCACACCCATCACACACAGCACTCTCACACACAGCACTCTCACACACAGCACTCACACACATCACTCTCACACACAGCACTCTCACACCCATCACACACAGCACTCTCACACCCATCACATACAGCATTCTCACACATAGCAACCTCACACAAATCACACACAGCACTCTCACACAGAGCACTCTCACACACATCACACACAGCACCCTCACACCCATTACACACAGCACCCTTACACACAGCACCCTCACACACATCATAAACAGCACCCTCACACACAGCACCCACACACACATCACACACAGCCCCCACAAATCTACACAGCACCCCTCAAACACAGCATCCATCACACACACATACTGCACCCTTCACATACACACTACATCCCTCACAGACACCCACTTCACCCCTCACACATACACACTGCACCAAACACACACACCCACTACAACACCCCTCACACACATAATGCACTCCTAAACACATTACGTTCCAGACACACACTAGATCCCTTACCCAACTCTGGATCATATACACACATTAGATCACTTTATACACTTTGAATCCGTTATATACACACACTCACTAGATCTCCTACACATTCTGGGTCCTTCAAACACACACTAGACTCCTGTATAGACACACACTGCACCATCTACACAGACACACTACATTTCTAAAATACACACTCTGGATCCCTTATAAACAAACACATACTACACCCCTAAACACACACTCTCTACAACCTCTACAAACACTACATCACCTATATACATATACACACACACACACTATAGCCTGTATGCACACACGTACTACATCCCCTATACACACATCCTCTACAGCCCCTAGCCACATATGCATTACATTACACCAAAAACACAACACGACTAAAACTGACCTTATTACACAATACCACACCACAATCAGCTCACTCTACACACACGCAATTCCACAAGCAAACTCCAAACACATGCACAATACTCTTTCTTGGCCTTTTTGTCTCCTGGTATCTATTTATAGAGACACCAGAGACAAGTTTCAAGAATACATAGTGCAAGCATGTTATTAAATTTGCTTGCACTGTGCAGAACAAACACAGGGATTTTTTTCTCATGCTAGAGCTCTTTAGCAGAGTTCTGCGCATGGTCTGCCCTGGAAGAGCATTGAACCAACATGCTCACTTTGAGAGGGGGCGTGTTTGTCATTGGTGATGACGAAACACACCCTCTCTGCCCCGCCCCCTTATTAGTGGGCCGCTGTGATAAAAAATACTCTTTCTTGGCCTTTTTGTCTCCTGGTATCTATTTATAGAGACACCAGAGACAAGTTTCAAGAATACATAGTGCAAGCATGTTATTAAATTTGCTTGCACTGTGCAGAACAAACACAGGGATTTTTTTCTCATGCTAGAGCTCTTTAGCAGAGTTCTGCGCATGGTCTGCCCTGGAAGAGCATTGAACCAACATGCTCACTTTGAGAGGGGGCGTGTTTGTCATTGGTGATGACGAAACACACCCTCTCTGCCCCGCCCCCTTATTAGTGGGCCGCTGTGATAAAAAAATGCCCGGGCCGAATTTTTCTCCCAGTCCGGCCCTGCTTGGCGTTATACTTGATTCTGGCCTCATATTTGAGCCTCACATCTAGTCTGTTCCTGGATCCAAATCCTGTAGATTCCACCTTAAAAACATAGCCAGTATCCTCCCCTTTCTTATGCAAGATGCTACCAAGGAGCTTGTCCATGCCCTAGTAATCTCTTGCATAGATTATTGTAACTCTCTCCTAGTAGGTCTTCCCACAAGTCGTATTGCCCTTCTACAGTCTGTAATGAATGCCGCCGCCAGACTGATTTTCCTTTCTAGTCGGTCCTCTCACACCTCAACTCTCTGTCAGTCCTTACATTGGCTTCCTGTATCCTATAGGAGTCAATTCAAAGTGCTAACCCATAACTATAAAGCATTGACCAATTCTAGTCTCTCCTATATCTCTTCACTGATGCGCAGGTATGTCTCTTCTCGGTCTCTCCGCTCTGCCCATGACCTTCTCCTGTCCGCTGCTCGCACCCGTACGGCCAACACACGCTTGCATGACTTCTCGCGGGCGGCTCCCTTCCTATGGAATAGCCTGCCTACCACCATCAGACTCTCACCTAGTCTTCAATAATTTAAAAAGTGTCTCAAAACCCATCTCTTTAGGAAAGCCTATGGCCTCCGAGAGTAACCTCTACATCACATACCTGTCTCTCGCTCTCTCCTAAAGGGCAGCACTCTACTCTCTCCTCCAGCTCTGCTTCACTCCCACCTTATTTGATTGCTATTTCCTGTCCTGTTTTGTTTTACGCCCCACCTCCTATAGACTGTAAGCTTATTTGAGCAGGGCCCTATTCAACCTATCGTTCCTGTAAGTTTTTGTAATGTTTTTGAAAGAAAGGGGTAACTTTTGGGTTTCTTATCATTATACAGAAAAAGCACATTATTAAATGACTGTAGTGTTTGTGTGTTTAATGAACAGTGAAAATAACTCCAATGATTTTAAGAATAATGGATTTAAAGATCAGAATTCAAATGTAATTTATTTTATTTGCAAGTTATTAAATGATCAGAAATATGTATAATAGGTAGTACTGAGCCAAACGGCAGAGAGTGAATCTATTTCTTCTCCTGACTGATAACCTCCATGGCCTGTCCCATGTCATGTGCAGAGTGCTGCCGATGTACTCTGCCTATGGGCTCAATACCCTGGCAGCACTTTCAACAGTATGATTGTGTCTGTTGATGTGCTCACACTGTGCTATCTGGGGACTGAAAACAAAGCAAGCTTGGCAATACAGGACCCAAACACTGGAATTGTCCCAAGTGAACAAAGTACTGTTATGAGGTATGTGGGCCCCAACACAGTTTATGCTGGTGCTTCACCAAATTTACACCTAAATGCTGTTTATCTGGACAATTTTCTGTCTCCTGGTTCTAATAGCTTTACGGCTAGTGGGTACCCAATCCCTCTGATATGGTCAAAAATAGTTAAACCCCACCTTTTGCCAAAAGAACAAAATCCTAAATCCTTTCAGGCTCATTTACTTCCACCCGTATCATCTTTTACCAACAACCCATCCAGTCTACTATAGAGTCTCACTTTCCCCCTTCTTTGTTACTACACAGAGACTTTATTTATCTGTGGCTCTTTTTAATGGGTTTATGTTATATGTCTTCTTTCCTAAGATCTAATAAAAAAGTATCTTATTGAATGTAATCTTCTAATATCATATTACTCCACATTCTACAAGGAACCTTTTTGTGTCAATTGGACTTCTCCTTCTGGACATTTATGCATTTCTTCTTTAGCCATAATTATAGTTTAATAATTATTAATTAAATAATAATTGAAATACCTTACCAGCAGTTTTCATGTTCATTAAGCCAGCAAGTTGGTAATACAATTATTAACTATCATAACTACAGTTAAAGGTTGACAGAGTTTGAAATGATCAGTATTTACGCATTAAGTTTACCAAAATTCCTTTATTTTTCACAATTTGGCTTGCTCCTCCTACTTATACCATTCCTTTACTTTTATCCTAGGTTGAATTTCAGAAGAAGACTGTAGTATAATTTGCACAATGTTCAATTCTTCAACACCGTACTCCAATACAACACAGATGTCTACTTACGATAGTAACATTGTAGACAATCTATTCAACGTTTGGCTGGGTCTCCTGATATTGACACTACTTTGCTTCTGCTTCTTCCTTTGTTTCTTCACAGTAATACTGATCATCTACTTTACCACGCCTCATGTCCGTGAAAACTCTCGCTTTGCCCATATGCTCATTAATGATACGCAGGGCCGGATTAACATAGGGGCTGATGGAGCTGCAGCTCCAGGCCCAGGCCCATGGAATAGGCCCATTGATTTAAAAAAAAAAAAAAAAAAATTTTTTTTTTTACATTTTTTTTTTCACACACACACTACTCTTAGGGATTCCACCTTTCTTTTATTTTATTGGCACAGCCATTATTTGAGGCTGCCTGGCTGGTGCCAATATCGCCGTGATACTGGCAATACAAATGCTGGTATTTTTCTCAGTATAAACAAGAGATTACTCTGCAATACCAGCACTGGCCAGTAGGGGTCGCTGTATGTGGAGACAGGAAGCGATAGGAAGTTCCAGCATATCCCTCCCTGCCTCTCTCTAATCACTGATCTGCAGGGGTGCAGCTACAGAGAGTCCAGACAGCAACTCCCACCCTGCAGAGACAGCCTACAGCTCAGGGAAGTAAGGGATGGGGGAAAGGCTGCAAGGAGACATACACTGAGGCACTAAGGGACACTGGGAGACATTATGGCAGACACTGAGACACTAAGGGACATTGGGAGACATTATGACACAGACACATGGGGACACAGTGTCCCTAGTCTCCCAGTGACCCCTAGTCTCCCAGTGACCCCAGTCTCCCAGTGACCCCAGTCTCCCAGTGACCCCAGTCTGCCAGTGTCTCACTGTCCCCATGTCTCCTTGTGCCTCCATGTCTCCCAGTGCCTCAAGTGTCTCAATGTCTCCAAGCTAGTGTCCCTGGTGTCTCAGTGCCCCCAGTCTGCCAGTGTCTCACTGTCCCCATGTCTCCTAGTGCCTCCATGTCTCTCAGTGCCTCAAGTGTCACAATGTCCCCATGTCTCCAAGCTAGTGTCCCTAGTGTCTGTGGCCCTGGTGTCTCAGTGTCCCCATGTCTCCCAGTGCCCCATGTCTCAATGTCCCCATGTCCCCCAGCCAGTGTCTCTAGTGTCTGTGTCCCCATGTCTTCAAGTGTCCCCTATTTTACCAGTGTCCCCATGTGTCCCAGCCAGAGTCCCCTAGTCTCCCAGTGTCACTGGTGTCTCCATGTCCCTAGGTCTCCCCGTGTCCCCAGGTCTCCCTAGTGTCCTAGTGACATGGGGACCCTGGGATACATGGGGACACAGGGAGACATGGGGCATTGAGACACTGTGATACATAGAATCACTGGGAGACCTGGGGACACGACACTAGGGGACACTGGCAGACACTGGGAGACATGGGGCACTGAGACACTGATACATAGGAACGCTGAGACCTGGAGTAATCGACACATGGGGGCACTGAGTCATGAGGGCAATAGGAGACATGGGGGGGGGGGCACTGGGAGGAATCCATCTATACAGCAGAATCAAACTAAGTAGTTTTTTGGTGATTTTACAGCATTTTCTCTTATGTCACTCCTTGTGATTTACATCATGTGATGTCACCCATACATATTTTATTAAGCAAATTAGTAAGGCCAGTATGTTTTTCCAAGAAAGGTGGCAACCCTAACTACTTTTCACATACTCTTACTTAAGTATGGAAACTTAAGAGGGATGTATGGGAACAAAACTTGTGTAGACTGGCTGACAATGAATATAGTTAAAGGGACACTATAGTCACCAGAACAACTGCAGCTTATTGAATTTGTTCTGGTGAGTAGAATCATTACCTTCAGGCTTTTTGCTGTAAACGCTGTCTTTTCAGAGAAAATGCAGTGTTTACATTACAGCCTAGTGATAACTTCACTGGCCACTCCTCGGATGGCTGTTGGGGTCCTTCCTGGGTCATGGCTGCCTAAAATGCATCCAAACATTTAGTGTCTCCTCCCTCTGCATGCAGACACTGAACTTTCCTCATAGAGATTCATTAATTCAATTCAACTCTCTAAGGAAATGCTGATTGGCCAGGGCTGTGTTTGAATCATGCTGGCTCTGACCTGCCTCTTTGTCAGTCTCAGCCAATCCTATGGGGAAGCACTGTGATTGGATCAGGCCACCACTTCTAATGATGTCAGCAGACTGCTTTTTTTCTGAGTCTAACAGCATGCAGAGTTACAGCTTCAGGCTTGAATATAGTAAGATTTTGCTATATTTATGGAGACATGAGGGGCTGTCACGTCTAAACATTTGTTATGAAGGAACACAACTGCAGATTTCTTATAGTTTGAATATTTATTATAAAAAGTAAAAGGTATTGACTTTAATTCCAATTTACAGGTACTGTAGCTTTAATTAGTAAACGATAACTGAAGTCCACAATTATAGGCACTGTAGCTTTAAGTAGTAAACGATAACTGAAGTCCACAATTATAGGCACTGTAGCTTTAAGTAGTAAACGATAACTGAAGTCCACAATTATAGGCACTGTAGCTTTAAGTAGTAAACGATAAATGAAGTCCACAATTACAGGCACTGTAGCTTTAAGTAGTAAACGATAACTGAAGTCCACAATTACAGGCACTGTAGCTTTAAGTAGTAAACGGTAGTAATTAGCAGACACTGAATCAGAAAGAGTCTCTTAGTAGTGTTAATGAATTAGGTGATAAGAAGTTACAATAGCTGTTCCATAGGCCTTAACTGAAGCAAGACAGATGCAGCTAACTGATATAAAGTATGAGTTGAAAGTAACGGGTTTGTTTTATCGAAGGACTTTAGAGACAGGAATTAACAGCTTTGAGATGCAACGCTTATCACAGAGGTTTTACTTAGCTTCCGGCACATAGAACACTGGTTCCCGAGATCTCCTCAGAGGCGGTTATCCTGAATGGAGAGAGTTCAGCTTTTAATCGTGGATGAGGAGAGGTGAAGGGAACTTGAAGTCTTCTAGTCCGGTCCGGTAACAGAGGGCTTTCACAACGATGTTGTAGCCGGTTCGTGAGTACGGAACGTAGTTCAATAATCCAGCGTCGATCAGCTGGTGCGGTCGGATTAAATAAGGAGACCGTGTCATAAAGGGGTGTGGCTAGGCTCCGTGGAACCAGGAAGTAAGAGGATACCATAGTTAAGGCATGACAGGGGCCCAGTGGGGCTAGATGTTGGTGTTTACACTATAGGGTCATGAATTCATGTTTGTGTTCCTGACCCTATAGTGATCCTTTAAGGTAATGCTGACTTTGGTCTTGTTATGGTACTTTTTAGCAGTAAACCAAAATGTTTAAATGTCTATCTGTTCCTGTCCAAATTAAGAAAATTGAATTGCGTATATACGCTGAAGTAATTAAGTCTGACACACGGAGTTCAGGTTAAAAGAAAATTTATTGGCAAGTGAAGCAAAGCGGGCGCGCAGGCCCTTTTAAGAGGCATTTTACGTCATCATTAATTATCAATATTTTAGTGAATAAACATCATTAATTGGGTTAATTGTTAAGTGTCTGAATTAGTGTCCACCTATCAATATAATTAATTGGCTCAAAACTAAGTGGTGGTATTCTCTTGGACACGGGTGGGGACAAGGGGGTCTGGAGCGTCATTTTACACGGTCAGTGATCTCAGATCTCGTGGCCAGGTGCAAGGTCTCTTATGAATAGAACATTTCATTACTACTGTGTTCTCATGGCCTTCAAATTATACTATGTTGCGAGTTAGGGGAAAGTCAGCAGTTCCTGAGTTAGTCATGTCTTTATAGAAAATACAGTCTTTGTCCATTGTTAGATGGGCTGGGAAATTCTGTCATGTAATGTAGTTTTAAAATGAAGAAGTTAGGTTATGAGGACAAAATGGAGGAATGAAGAAGTCAGGTTAGGAGGACAAAATGGAGGATTTGTCACAGTATGAAGTTAAAATGGAGTTAGTACAATAATTCAATACAAGTACAATAAAGATTTTTAATAATTCTACATCAGTCTCTCTAACACTATGGAATGTTCCCTTTCTTCTACACTCACTACATACAGCTTTTCTCTGTCCCAGACTAAATACCAGGAACTTCTGCCTGCTAGTAAGAAGGTAAGGAGACAAGTGGACCAGCGAGTGCTAGAGGACAGTCCTTAGAAAGCGTTGAGCGAGCACATCATTAGATGCATTTATGCCAAGCTCAGGGTGCTGCCTGCATAGTATGCCCTTAGTTGGCCAGCTGCAGGATTGGCAGGCAGTCTGACATGCATTCATGCCAGGCTGGCCTTCTAATTCTTTGGGCATACATGTCCTCTTTTTGGGCATGTTCGCCCCTTTTGGCAGGTTACGTGATTTGTGTCAGTGGCACACCCTTTTACTGTGCCCATTGACTTCCTGCTTGACTGGGCACTGCTGTTAGGGGTTATGGATTTACTTGAAAGATGAAAACATCAATTAGTGAGAGATTAGCATAGGGTATGTGTTTTCTTATAGCTGCTTTTTTCTTTCTCTCCACCACCATCTCCATCAGATACATGACTCTTGGGAGGTATAACTGTTTTACTGTTTTTGGTCGATATGATTCTGTAATTAGGCCCGTCATAATTGTCAGCACCAGGCCCACTGGGCTCTTAATCTGGCCCTGATGATACGTTGTACATGATTGCTGGACTTCTTCTTTGTCTGTGTGCATTATTCAAAATTACCATGCCTCTGTCCATCTGTTATTTCTTCCTTGCGTTTTCGGCCTCAACATTTCGCATCACTCCGTACAATTTGGCCGCCATGGCTCTGGAACGCTACATCGCCATTTGCTTTCCATTAAGACATATAGCATTTTGCACGCCACAGAGATCATATACTGTAATTGCATTCATATGGTTGATGAGGATACTGCCTATTGTAGCCGATATGTTTGTCCGGAGCGCCTCGGTGGAAATCATGTTCTTCTCACAGTGCGTGATCTGCAGGCAGGAATTTGCTGTAGTGAAACCAATACAGACAACGATAAGATCACTGACCTTCATAGTCGCCTTGTCAATAGTGGGACTGACCATTCTCTACACTTACGTCAAGGTCACGTTGGTCGCTCGGAAAGTTGGATCAGGAAGCTCTGCTGCTTCCAAAGATGAAGTGTTTAGCAAATGTATTCGAAAGATGTACACTTTAAAACCATAAAACACATTTGCCAATCTTAAAATACGGTGATGTAAATAGAAATAAAAAGGGTTATACATTTGTACCATTCATATGATATGTTATTTAATAAATATGCAATCAGGAGCTGTGATTTTATTTTTTATGCTTGGAATTGTGAATTTATAAAATTTCCTGTTGCATTTATGCTAATTGGAATTAGAAGCCGGTGGCTTTCATTGTGGGTTGGTCAGTTATTGGGGCAATGAATAAAGTATCTCCTACACTTAATGCAGACCTGTATAAAATTACGACAACTAAGGATATTGACAAACAGTGTGTGACATACAGTAAAAAATCATTCAAGAGAAAACAGTGCCAAAATATAGATTTTTTTATATTAATAAAAAATATTAAATTCATTTTTGATAATTTGTATAACAATATTATTTTAAACATTTATTATCCCGTAAATATCCTCACTCTGCATTGAAGATACTTCAACCTCAGAATGACACAAAAGATAACTAGCGATGAATCAGTTAAGCACAAAAGGTTTTGTAAATCTCGGGTAATTCCGACTGATTACCTCTGCTAATTTCCCCTCTCAACCAGAATAGAACCATTAAAGAAGCAAACATCCATGTCCCCAGTAACCAGATGAAACATAGTTCTTGGAGTCAACTAATTTATTTCAGGCCACACATGGCTTTTTTGCACAGACCACTACATGGGGTCTTCCACACAACAATACAGGGTTTCCATTCCCAGGGTCCTTTGTACCTGAGAGATAATTGCGTGAGAAAAAAATATAATACAATTATACAAAAACCCTATGCAGGGGGCGGGGCCGGGCCGCCGGGCCGACTGGACGCCATCCGCATGAGCTCCAGCAGCAAGCCGCCGGGAACGGCATCAACCAGGACCCAAACCCGCTCCAACGAGCACAACCTGCCGCATCTGAAAGGGGGAAAGCTCTGCCGCCCGCCCGATACCCGCATGACTCTGACCGCATGGCAGGCGGGCATGGAGGACCGGGTTCGGCCTACATGCGGCATATGAGCATCGGCCGCCATTATAAGCGGCATGGCACCGTGAAATGGCACAACCTGTCGCAAGACAAACATCCTCGGCATGGGGAGACCCTTGGCCCGGGGCCCGGCCCCGTCTCCCCCCCATGGCTGGCGGGGGATATCCCGGCCACATGGTGGCGACAGGTGCCACAGCGGGAGCCCCCGCATGGACACTATGCCGACTACCTAACCTGGCAATGGCAGAGAGAAGGCCAGCCAGCTGCAATGGACATCACCATTGAAAGTGGAATGCAGAGGCACTAAAGGCGATATCTCACCCTGGGGAAATGACCTGGACGGCCGGTGCAGACCCCGGAGCTGCCGGGCCCCTGATGGACCCCCCGCGATGCCTGCCGGCCCGCAGGAAAAGTGAGTGTCCGGGCCTCTGGGTCTGGGAGGTCCCCAGAGAGCCATGACCCCGATGCCGAGAGCCCTGTGGGGTGGGCTTGCGCGACCCTTCCGGTGGACCGGTGGCCGGGGGCCGCGTGCACCGGTCCCAAGTATGAGGCCGGCACCGGGAGAGACACTGGGACACAATTTTCACTGGGTTTGAGGAGGTGATGGGGAGGTGCAGGGTGCGGGAGACCCGCAGACTCTAGGTGTGGGGGTCTAGCGGACTGTCTCTGTTCCCACAGCAACACGGAGGACTCAGGCGCTGGGCCGGGGCCGTCCCGGGGGAGACTGACGGAGACTCGGCGGCCCGAGAGATGCACCACGACCAGGCCATGGGAGACCCACGTCTGCTTTGTTTTTGCAAACTATGTCGCCTCTCCTTCTTGGGGGAGCCCATATGCACTCTAGTTTTAGACATATACTATATTGTTGCTTACACATTTAGTTATATTGCGTGCCTCCTCCATGACACATTAGATGCTGCCCTACCAGGCATTGTCTGTTTTAAAGTGAATACCTATTTACTTAGTGATACATGCCTCTGAAGTATGATTGCAATGCATATCAGCTGCCTCGATAACGCATATATATGCTGCCCATATTTCGCACTTGATTGAAGTGTTACCAGATTAAAACTGCAGTACAGCCGCTTACCACTGCATACTTGCTAATCAGATAGCTCCATTTTATATTCTTGCACAGCAGCTTAACAACAAATGCACTCCTTGTGCTAAAAGTCTGAAAGCCATTATTTTTAATATTTATCCACCTAATCCATAGCATGCTTATAGTGTAATTAATAGGACATTGACATAATGCTAATAGCTATGATGCACTACGGCATCACAATGCCAGACACATACACCGCTTCAGCCACAAAAGCTTTAAGGTTAGGCTTATGTTAATTCCTGTTATGTAGTTCAATAATACGCTATACCATGAAACTGTAAAGCTACATATTATTTTGGTGCACATAATTGCCTTCACTGACTATGTTATGCTATACAAGCTATGACAAACCGCTTCTACGTAAACGACAAAATGTTTGCACCTTTATTTACTGATGTTTATGCCCCTGCATGGGCAACTACCTGCTTTACCACAAATCAGTTCGATATATGCGTTTATATTGTGAAAACAATAAAGATATATTCAAAACAAAAACCCTATACAAAATAAACAGTCCCTAAAAGTAACTAGCAAAAGTTAAATCCCTGGCTAGCCCTAGTCTGAGTGTATAACATGTCCATAGATCGGTTTGGTGAAATTATATTGCCACCGGGGTAAAGTTTTGACCGTCCGGACATGAGGGGATAGCCCAAAACTGTTCCAGGGAAATAGGTGTCCTGGCTGGTCTCTGTTCAGGGGTTCCTGTGCGAAAACCATGCAAGGGATTCTCATGCTTCGGTGTATGAATGCACCCCCTAGTCGGTAGTTCCCATCTCCCGAACGTCGTTCGTATAGTTGGTCGGGAAGTAGAACGGGCACCAGGGTTCATGCAAGTGCCTAGCCAAAAATAGTTCCAGGCGCTCGACAACCAAGTGCCTTTGCCCATGTTCGGGAGACAAAAAAGTAAAAAAGGCCACTCCTTTGACAACCATGTGCATTCGGTTATATGAAATGGCATGCACCCAGGAGAAGCATTCCTTTGCGGTTTTGAACGTTCTAATGGGGTAGTTGAGAAAGTTCTAATGGGGTACCAGGGAGGTTTTCATTCGGGAGTTGAATGTAGAGTGTTTGTATACCATAACTCCCGAAAATGAAAAAGATAAAACATAGGAACACGAGAATTTGGCAGTAGGTTCCACCACACTTGTGTTACATAAAAATTATATTTTATGCCTGGGACAGTTAATTGTAGTCTAATGTGTTTTTTTTGTATATGTTTTTTTTTATTTTATATAGAGCACCAATATATGAAAGCTATTTCCAGATATAAAAAGATGATAACAGGTACCAACAAGTAATTATGTTGGAATTAGCTGCTGTAAATTAAGCAATATTACTGTAACCATCGCTGCGATCTCACAAATAACTGATTTAATAATCACACACCCAAGATGTTATCTGAGGAGGGCTCACTGTACCAGGCATATGGCTTATAGGTAGTGATGTCCCGAACGGTTCGCTGGCGAATAGTTCCTGGCGAACATAGTGTGTTCGCGTTCGCCACGGACGGCGAACATATGCGATGTTCGGTCCGCCCCCTATTCGTCATCATTAAGTAAACTTTGACCCTGTACCTCACAGTCAGCAGACACATTCCAGCCAATCAGCAGCAGTTTATTATGCATTATCCCCCTATAGCCAGTAACCTGTGTTTATTATACAATATCCCCCCATAGCCCCATAGCCAGTAACCTGTGTTTATTATACATTATCCCCCCATAGCCAGTAACCTTTGTTTATAATATCCCCCTATAGCCAGTAACCTGTGTTTATTATACATTATCCCCCATATCCAGTAACCTGTGTTTATTATACATTATCCTCCCATAGCCAGTAACCTGTGTTTATTATACATTATCCTCCCCATAGCCAGTAACCTGTGTTTATTATACATTATCCTCCCATAGCCAGTAACCTGTGTTTATTATACATTATCCTCCCATAGCCAGTAACCTGTGTTTATTATACATTATTATACATTATCCCTCCCATAGCCAGTAACCTGTGTTTATTATACATTATCCCTCCCATAGCCAGTAACCTGTGCTTATTATACATTATCCCCCCCATAGCCAGTAACCTGTGTTTATTATACATTATCCCCCATAGTCATTTATCGTTTGACCTAGGCAGCATGATGTCTTAGGCCGGCCCAGAGAGTGAGTGAGTGAGTGAATAATATAATATATATGTTCAGAAACATATTAGTAATATATGTAAATCGGGTTCATGCAAAGAGGGTGAAAAGGTATTAAAGAAAAACACACTCAGGGCCGCCACCAGAAATTTTGGGGCACCTAACTCAGCAGAGGGTCTGGGCCCCCAGGGGCCCGCCTCCAAATACCGCCCACTGGGTCCACCTCCAAATACCGCCCACAGGAATACATACACAGACACAAACTGATACAAAAGGACACAGATACATACTAACAGACACACATACTGAAACAGACATACACGCATACAGGCATACATACTGACACACACATACTGAGAAATACACACAGGCATACATAGTAGAAGACAGACACATACTAACATACATACAGACACACATGCATAAATACATAAAGACACATACATACATACAGACACCGACATACATACATACATACACACATTCATACATACAGACACTGACATCCATACACACATACATTCATAATGGCATACAGACATACATTCATACATACAGACTGACATACATGCATATATACAGAACTACTGACAGACATACATGCATACAGACATCAATACACACAGACATGCGTTCATAATGATATGCAGACATACATTCATACTGACATACAGACATACATACATACAGACAGACAAACATAGGCATACATGCAGTCAGACAGACAGACATAGACATACATACATGCATGCATGCATCCAGACAGACATACATAGACATACATACATACATACAGACAGACAGGCATACACATACATACCGACAGACATACATACACAGACATACATGCATGCATACAGACAGACACACATGCATACAGACATAGACATACAGACATACAGACATACAGACATACAGACATACATACATAGACATACATACATAGACATACATGCATACAGACATACATACACAGACATACATACAGACACACAGACATACAGACACAGACAGACAGACACATACATACATACACATACATGTATACAGACATACAGACAGACATACATACACAGACTTACAGACAGACACATACATATACATACATACATGCATGCAGACAGACATAAATACATAGACATACACAGACAGACATACATACATATACATACACAGACAGACATACATACATACATACATACATACACATACATGCATACATACATACAGACATACATAGACATACAGACAGACAGACACATACATACATAGACATACATGCATACAGACAGACATACATACAGACACACACAGACAGACAAATACATAGACATACATGTATACAGACATACAGACAGACAAACATACACAAATTTACAGACAGACACATACATAGACATACATACACATTCATGCATACACACATACATAGACATACACAGACAGACACATACATACATACACATACATGTATACAGACTTACAGACAGACACATACATAGACATACACAGACAGACATAGACATACAGACAGACATACACACACAGTGCTCATTTTCCAGCCACCCTCCTGTCTCTTACCTTTGCAGGAGGGTGGCTGGGGATGATGGGAGTCGGCGCGGCTCCCTCTTCACTTGCGCGCGCGCTCCTCCCGCGCGGAGTGAGCTGGGAGGAAGTGACCACTTCCTCCCAGCAGCACTTGCGGCCGCCTTTTTTTTTTTTTTTTATAAAGGGGCCCGGTCGCGCTATACCACAGCCACAGCGCTGACCGGGCCCCTGAAGGAGGGGGCTCATCGGGTGGCCCTAAGGTTGTCACCCCCTGATGGCGGCCCTGAACACACTTATTGCATCAAATTTACAAAGCCAAACTTTTAAAAGCTTTCCTCATTTCTTTCTCGGGATGAGGAATATATCGGTTGTAGACTGAGGATTTCCATCTGCCCAATCTTTTAATAATATGCACTGGAGTGTCAGTGTTGAAGGAGACCGAAGCTGCCCCTATTCTAAATGAAAGACCCGAGACATGGATACAACCCAATCTTAGGAGTAGTGTTCTGATGTAGAAGATGAATTTAGCCGTAGTCAGAGGGATTCAGTGAGAGTAGTGGTGAAATGTGTGTGGCATGACTGAGTGTGGGTAAGTAAGAGTCAAGTATTTTAACTGGGCACTAGTTCTAGGTGGGATAAAGTGGTATAGCGGATGGATGAGCAGTTTGGTTAGTTTTAGAGGTTTGTAAAGAAAGTATATAGTGATCATGATTTTTAGCGATATCCAATATTTTTAAGGTGGTCCCAGTGCCACCACTCATATCTGGTGTCACAATAGCTTGCATTTAAAAAAAAAAAAAAAAAAAAATTCTTTGACTGTAATATAATAGCAGTCAGTTTCCTTCACACGTGTGCGTTTCAGGGCCTGCCAGGGCACAGTGTCACACCAGTGCAACTCATATCTGGTGTGACAGTAGTGTACATTTTAAAAAAAAAAATACAGGGGGCTTGTTGTCACCTTTCGGGGACCCTTGGTGTTGTACGTGGCTGGGTGGAGGAAGAGACCTTCAATGACATCAGTGAGGACAAGGAACGGGACATGGCTAGCTTGGTATCTGTGGCGAAACCGACCTCGCCACGTGTCCTTGGAGGGGGCTGATTGCCCGCCTCTTGCCTTTGGACTATGGACCAGACTTTATGGGAATGTGATACCCCAGATAGCCATACCATGGAGCCTATTCATATAATGAAAGACTATGGGAAAGACTTTAGCTCCATGGCAATTGTACTGTGTGAGTAGGATCTGCGCGCTATTCTGTAGTTTTGTGCGTGCAGATCCCAGCTATCTGGGGATAGGTGAAATGTCTGTGTGTTATGTGTAAATGTGACTTTATGTATTTTAAAGTGTTTTATGTTGTTTTGCAACCATGTGGTTAATGGAGTCTGCCTTTAGTCCTGGGTAATTGGATTACTTCTCCAATTAACTCCAGGGCAGAAGGGAGGAAACCAGGGTGCATTGTGGGGATGTTTTTCTGCCAGCCAGAAAGGAACAAAAGATACTTTTAGTAACTTTTGAACCCCTGGTCGGATTCATGCCATTTTTTAATATGTTGTTCCCCTGAATGGATTGATTGTGGATATGTATTTTTATGTGAATGTGATGTATGGTTTTAAAGTTATGAAAGTTGTGTAAAAGTATATTTTAAACTGTATGCATAATGGGATTATGTGTCACACTAAGGGGAGGGGATGTGTGGGAGGTAACATCTATGTCATTGGTTCTTTTATGCCTCCCCCTGGGTGTGGCCTGTATGTGTGAGTTGGAAATAAAAGCCAGGCTGGATGAGCCAGTCCAGAGTTCCTGTTTTACCCTCAAAGTGATGTGTCGTCTCATTATTGGGGGAAGGATTTATTGCATGCTGTTCCAGTTGACTGCTAGGAGTACAAGCCTATTCGTATGGTTCCTATTCAATGGTCTACAGCATTCATATGCTTGGGAGAATTTAAAGGTTTCTCGGATTCGGTGATTGTGGTGTCTGCCAGAGTGCTTGGAGTCCTCAGGAAGCACTAGGAGCATCCATTAACGGAGGTACCAAGTCGGGGTGCCAGGTGATCCGTTACATTGGTGGCAAGCGGTGGGATGGCGTCCTAGTGTGAGGTAAAGCAGCTCAGAGACACTGTTTGGATTTACAAATTGAGGGCAACGCTAGCAGTCGTGCAGCGCCCCTGGGAGCAGACAAGTATGGAAGGTTCTGGCTCTGGAGATGATTGGCTGGCCGAGGTGAGGCAGCGAGTGGCCGAGTATGGGGATGATATACCCATGGAGACACGCCGGGTGATCTGGAACCAGGTCATGGCTGAGCGAAACACAAGGCTGGACCGAGAATTCCGGTTGGCAAAAGAGAGGAAGTATGCTCAGCAGCAGGAGCGGTACAGCAGCCGAGTAGAGGCTGCATCCGAGGAGGTTAGCCGTCTTTCCCTGAGGTGGCGGGAGGAACCCGAAGTGGGGGTCCTCATAGACTGGTCCTGTGAGGAACCACAACAGGCAGGTAGAGATGGGACCAAGGTCTCTCCACCGGGCCCACCGGGATGCTGGGCAGCCGGCCCAGATCCCCAGCAGCAGCCAGAGTTGCCAGGTGGGGAAGCAGGTGGCCCTTACTCACAAATTTTGCGGGGCCTCACGGATTGGTCCTGGGAAGACCCACAGATGGCAGGTGGAGATGGGACTGCGGTCTCTCTACCGGCCCTACAGGGATGCTGGGCAGTCGGCCCAGATCCCCAGCGGCAGTGTGCGTTACAGGGAGCTGAAGGTGCCGTTCTTGCTCCCCAGCGGCAGTCTACGGTGCAGGGAGAGGAGCCTGTTATCCCCTCTCCCCAGCGGCTGAAGGTGTGTAAGGGAGAGGAGTTTGTTATTCCCTCTCCCCAGCGGCAGCGCAGCTCACCAAGGGGAGACAGTAAGCCCCTCACCAGCGCAGATGGGACCGTGGTCTCTGCGCCCTGCCTACAGGGAGTACAGAGGGTCAGCCCTGCTCCCCAGCGGCTGAAAGTGTGTAAGGGAGAGGAGTTTGTTACCCCCTCTCCCCAGCGGCAGCTTAATGTACCAGGGGGAGACTGTAAGCCCCACACCTGTGCAGATGGGACTGTGGTCTCTGCACTTCCAGCACAGGGGGTAGGGACGGTCGGTCCTGCCCCCCCACAACAGGGCTGTTTAGCCAAAGGGGAGACAGTCTGTCTCCAGCAGCAGAGCTGTGTAACTAAAGGGGAGACAGTCGGTCTCCAGCAGCAGAGTTGTGTAACTCAAGGGGAGACAGTCTGTCTCCAGCAGCAGAGCTGTGTAACTCAAGGGGAGACAGTCGGTCTCCAGCAGCAGAGCTGTGTAACTCAAGGGGAGACAGTCGGTCTCCAGCAGCAGAGCGGTGTAACTCAAGGGGAGACAGTCGGTCTCCAGCAGCAGAGCGGTGTATTTAAAGGGGAGACAGTCGGTCTCCAGCAACCAGGCTCCAGCCAGACTACTCCCGTGGTAGTGCTGGCAACAGGACAGAGTACCGCTGGTCTCTGCCCCCTCAGCAACCTACCAAGGCAGCCTACCAGTCCCCCACACAGCCGTGGTGAGGCACCTGAACCTGGACAAGATTCTCCCTCACCCAGGTGTAGTAACTGTTTATTGTGGGTGGGCTGCTCTGCTGTTTCTGTCTTGTGGGTGGGCTGCTGGACTAACAAGGGCACTGACCGGCAGGAGGTCAAGTACCCTGTTAGTCTGGGGGGTAAAGGGGAGAAGTGTGGCGAAACCGACCTCGCCACGTGTCCTTGGAGGGGGCTGATTGCCCGCCTCTTGCCTTTGGACTATGGACCAGACTTTATGGGAATGTGATACCCCAGATAGCCATACCATGGAGCCTATTCATATAATGAAAGACTATGGGAAAGACTTTAGCTCCATTGCAATTGTACTGTGTGAGTAGGATCTGCGCGCTATTCTGTAGTTTTGTGCGTGCAGATCCCAGCTATGTGGGGATAGGTGAAATGTCTGTGTGTTATGTGTAAATGTGACTTTATGTATTTTAAAGTGTTTTATGTTGTTTTGCAACCATGTGGTTAATGGAGTCTGCCTTTAGTCCTGGGTAATTGGATTACTTCTCAAATTAACTCCAGGGCAGAAGGGAGGAAACCAGGGTGCATTGTGGGGATGTTTTTCTGCCAGCCAGAAAGGAACAAAAGATACTTTTAGTAACTTTTGAACCCCTGGTCGGATTCATGCCATTTTTTAATATGTTGTTCCCCTGAATGGATTGATTGTGGATATGTATTTTTATGTGAATGTGATGTATGGTTTTAAAGTTATGAAAGTTGTGTAAAAGTATATTTTAAACTGTATGCATAATGGGATTATGTGTCACACTAAGGGGAGGGGATGTGTGGGAGGTAACATCTATGTCATTGGTTCTTTTATGCCTCCCCCTGGGTGTGGCCTGTATGTGTGAGTTGGAAATAAAAGCCAGGCTGGATGAGCCAGTCCAGAGTTCCTGTTTTACCCTCAAAGTGATGTGTCGTCTCATTATTGGTGGAAGGATTTATTGCATGCTGTTCCAGTTGACTGCTAGGAGTACAAGCCTATTCGTATGGTTCCTATTCAATGGTCTACAGCATTCATATGCTTGGGAGAATTTAAAGGTTTCTCGGATTCGGTGATTGTGGTGTCTGCCAGAGTGCTTGGAGTCCTCAGGAAGCACTAGGAGCATCCATTAACGGAGGTACCAAGTCGGGGTGCCAGGTGATCCGGTACATTGGTGGCAAGCGGTGGGATGGCGTCCTAGTGTGAGGTAAAGCAGCTCAGAGACACTGTTTGGATTTACAAATTGAGGGCAACGCTAGCAGTCGTGCAGCGCCCCTGGGAGCAGACAAGTATGGAAGGTTCTGGCTCTGGAGATGATTGGCTGGCCGAGGTGAGGCAGCGAGTGGCCGAGTATGGGGATGATATACCCATGGAGACACGCCGGGTGATCTGGAACCAGGTCATGGCTGAGCGAAACACAAGGCTGGACCGAGAATTCCGGTTGGCAAAAGAGAGGAAGTATGCTCAGCAGCAGGAGCGGTACAGCAGCCGAGTAGAGGCTGCATCCGAGGAGGTTAGCCGTCTTTCCCTGAGGTGGCGGGAGGAACCCGAAGTGGGGGTCCTCATAGACTGGTCCTGTGAGGAACCACAACAGGCAGGTAGAGATGGGACCAAGGTCTCTCCACCGGGCCCACCGGGATGCTGGGCAGCCGGCCCAGATCCCCAGCAGCAGCCAGAGTTGCCAGGTGGGGAAGCAGGTGGCCCTTACTCACAAATTTTGCGGGGCCTCACGGATTGGTCCTGGGAAGACCCACAGATGGCAGGTGGAGATGGGACTGCGGTCTCTCTACCGGCCCTACAGGGATGCTGGGCAGTCGGCCCAGATCCCCAGCGGCAGTGTGCGTTACAGGGAGCTGAAGGTGCCGTTCTTGCTCCCCAGCGGCAGTCTACGGTGCAGGGAGAGGAGCCTGTTATCCCCTCTCCCCAGCGGCTGAAGGTGTGTAAGGGAGAGGAGTTTGTTATTCCCTCTCCCCAGCGGCAGCGCAGCTCACCAAGGGGAGACAGTAAGCCCCTCACCAGCGCAGATGGGACCGTGGTCTCTGCGCCCTGCCTACAGGGAGTACAGAGGGTCAGCCCTGCTCCCCAGCGGCTGAAAGTGTGTAAGGGAGAGGAGTTTGTTACCCCCTCTCCCCAGCGGCAGCTTAATGTACCAGGGGGAGACTGTAAGCCCCACACCTGTGCAGATGGGACTGTGGTCTCTGCACTTCCAGCACAGGGGGTAGGGACGGTCGGTCCTGCCCCCCCACAACAGGGCTGTTTAGCCAAAGGGGAGACAGTCTGTCTCCAGCAGCAGAGCTGTGTAACTAAAGGGGAGACAGTCGGTCTCCAGCAGCAGAGTTGTGTAACTCAAGGGGAGACAGTCTGTCTCCAGCAGCAGAGCTGTGTAACTCAAGGGGAGACAGTCGGTCTCCAGCAGCAGAGCTGTGTAACTCAAGGGGAGACAGTCGGTCTCCAGCAGCAGAGCGGTGTAACTCAAGGGGAGACAGTCGGTCTCCAGCAGCAGAGCGGTGTATTTAAAGGGGAGACAGTCGGTCTCCAGCAACCAGGCTCCAGCCAGACTACTCCCGTGGTAGTGCTGGCAACAGGACAGAGTACCGCTGGTCTCTGCCCCCTCAGCAACCTACCAAGGCAGCCTACCAGTCCCCCACACAGCCGTGGTGAGGCACCTGAACCTGGACAAGATTCTCCCTCACCCAGGTGTAGTAACTGTTTATTGTGGGTGGGCTGCTCTGCTGTTTCTGTCTTGTGGGTGGGCTGCTGGACTAACAAGGGCACTGACCGGCAGGAGGTCAAGTACCCTGTTAGTCTGGGGGGTAAAGGGGAGAAGTGTGGCGAAACCGACCTCGCCACGTGTCCTTGGAGGGGGCTGATTGCCCGCCTCTTGCCTTTGGACTATGGACCAGACTTTATGGGAATGTGATACCCCAGATAGCCATACCATGGAGCCTATTCATATAATGAAAGACTATGGGAAAGACTTTAGCTCCATTGCAATTGTACTGTGTGAGTAGGATCTGCGCGCTATTCTGTAGTTTTGTGCGTGCAGATCCCAGCTATGTGGGGATAGGTGAAATGTCTGTGTGTTATGTGTAAATGTGACTTTATGTATTTTAAAGTGTTTTATGTTGTTTTGCAACCATGTGGTTAATGGAGTCTGCCTTTAGTCCTGGGTAATTGGATTACTTCTCAAATTAACTCCAGGGCAGAAGGGAGGAAACCAGGGTGCATTGTGGGGATGTTTTTCTGCCAGCCAGAAAGGAACAAAAGATACTTTTAGTAACTTTTGAACCCCTGGTCGGATTCATGCCATTTTTTAATATGTTGTTCCCCTGAATGGATTGATTGTGGATATGTATTTTTATGTGAATGTGATGTATGGTTTTAAAGTTATGAAAGTTGTGTAAAAGTATATTTTAAACTGTATGCATAATGGGATTATGTGTCACACTAAGGGGAGGGGATGTGTGGGAGGTAACATCTATGTCATTGGTTCTTTTATGCCTCCCCCTGGGTGTGGCCTGTATGTGTGAGTTGGAAATAAAAGCCAGGCTGGATGAGCCAGTCCAGAGTTCCTGTTTTACCCTCAAAGTGATGTGTCGTCTCATTATTGGTGGAAGGATTTATTGCATGCTGTTCCAGTTGACTGCTAGGAGTACAAGCCTATTCGTATGGTTCCTATTCAATGGTCTACAGCATTCATATGCTTGGGAGAATTTAAAGGTTTCTCGGATTCGGTGATTGTGGTGTCTGCCAGAGTGCTTGGAGTCCTCAGGAAGCACTAGGAGCATCCATTAACGGAGGTACCAAGTCGGGGTGCCAGGTGATCCGGTACATTGGTGGCAAGCGGTGGGATGGCGTCCTAGTGTGAGGTAAAGCAGCTCAGAGACACTGTTTGGATTTACAAATTGAGGGCAACGCTAGCAGTCGTGCAGCGCCCCTGGGAGCAGACAAGTATGGAAGGTTCTGGCTCTGGAGATGATTGGCTGGCCGAGGTGAGGCAGCGAGTGGCCGAGTATGGGGATGATATACCCATGGAGACACGCCGGGTGATCTGGAACCAGGTCATGGCTGAGCGAAACACAAGGCTGGACCGAGAATTCCGGTTGGCAAAAGAGAGGAAGTATGCTCAGCAGCAGGAGCGGTACAGCAGCCGAGTAGAGGCTGCATCCGAGGAGGTTAGCCGTCTTTCCCTGAGGTGGCGGGAGGAACCCGAAGTGGGGGTCCTCATAGACTGGTCCTGTGAGGAACCACAACAGGCAGGTAGAGATGGGACCAAGGTCTCTCCACCGGGCCCACCGGGATGCTGGGCAGCCGGCCCAGATCCCCAGCAGCAGCCAGAGTTGCCAGGTGGGGAAGCAGGTGGCCCTTACTCACAAATTTTGCGGGGCCTCACGGATTGGTCCTGGGAAGACCCACAGATGGCAGGTGGAGATGGGACTGCGGTCTCTCTACCGGCCCTACAGGGATGCTGGGCAGTCGGCCCAGATCCCCAGCGGCAGTGTGCGTTACAGGGAGCTGAAGGTGCCGTTCTTGCTCCCCAGCGGCAGTCTACGGTGCAGGGAGAGGAGCCTGTTATCCCCTCTCCCCAGCGGCTGAAGGTGTGTAAGGGAGAGGAGTTTGTTATTCCCTCTCCCCAGCGGCAGCGCAGCTCACCAAGGGGAGACAGTAAGCCCCTCACCAGCGCAGATGGGACCGTGGTCTCTGCGCCCTGCCTACAGGGAGTACAGAGGGTCAGCCCTGCTCCCCAGCGGCTGAAAGTGTGTAAGGGAGAGGAGTTTGTTACCCCCTCTCCCCAGCGGCAGCTTAATGTACCAGGGGGAGACTGTAAGCCCACCACCTGTGCAGATGGGACTGTGGTCTCTGCACTTCCAGCACAGGGGGTAGGGACGGTCGGTCCTGCCCCCCCACAACAGGGCTGTTTAGCCAAAGGGGAGACAGTCTGTCTCCAGCAGCAGAGCTGTGTAACTAAAGGGGAGACAGTCGGTCTCCAGCAGCAGAGTTGTGTAACTCAAGGGGAGACAGTCTGTCTCCAGCAGCAGAGCTGTGTAACTCAAGGGGAGACAGTCGGTCTCCAGCAGCAGAGCTGTGTAACTCAAGGGGAGACAGTCGGTCTCCAGCAGCAGAGCGGTGTAACTCAAGGGGAGACAGTCGGTCTCCAGCAGCAGAGCGGTGTATTTAAAGGGGAGACAGTCGGTCTCCAGCAACCAGGCTCCAACCAGACTACTCCCGTGGTAGTGCTGGCAACAGGACAGAGTACCGCTGGTCTCTGCCCCCTCAGCAACCTACCAAGGCAGCCTACCAGTCCCCCACACAGCCGTGGTGAGGCACCTGAACCTGGACAAGATTCTCCCTCACCCAGGTGTAGTAACTGTTTATTGTGGGTGGGCTGCTCTGCTGTTTCTGTCTTGTGGGTGGGCTGCTGGACTAACAAGGGCACTGACCGGCAGGAGGTCAAGTACCCTGTTAGTCTGGGGGGTAAAGGGGAGAAGTGTGGCGAAACCGACCTCGCCACGTGTCCTTGGAGGGGGCTGATTGCCCGCCTCTTGCCTTTGGACTATGGACCAGACTTTATGGGAATGTGATACCCCAGATAGCCATACCATGGAGCCTATTCATATAATGAAAGACTATGGGAAAGACTTTAGCTCCATGGCAATTGTACTGTGTGAGTAGGATCTGCGCGCTATTCTGTAGTTTTGTGCGTGCAGATCCCAGCTATCTGGGGATAGGTGAAATGTCTGTGTGTTATGTGTAAATGTGACTTTATGTATTTTAAAGTGTTTTATGTTGTTTTGCAACCATGTGGTTAATGGAGTCTGCCTTTAGTCCTGGGTAATTGGATTACTTCTCCAATTAACTCCAGGGCAGAAGGGAGGAAACCAGGGTGCATTGTGGGGATGTTTTTCTGCCAGCCAGAAAGGAACAAAAGATACTGTAAGGAAACCAAGTTTAACCAAACCGAGTTCGGTAGTTTCCTCCCGGACGGTCAGAGCCTAAGGTCGCG
Source organism: Pelobates fuscus (assembly GCF_036172605.1). Classification (NCBI taxonomy): domain Eukaryota; kingdom Metazoa; phylum Chordata; class Amphibia; order Anura; family Pelobatidae; genus Pelobates; species Pelobates fuscus. Next base: position 473,026,204 of record NC_086317.1, read on the forward strand.
AGAGTCCGGTTCGGTAGTTACAGGAACGAAATCCATACGGAATATAACAGCTGCATAAGATAATTCCCTTGTTACAGCCTACGAATTCCAAATAACAGTCAGAGTCCAGGTTCAGGATACAAGCAGAACTAACGTTTATTCACACACATGGCTTTTTATGCAGGTCCCCATGCAAGGGGACATCCCACAGGGAGGAGTAACATTTATCCAATCCCGAACAGTAAAAATATAAAACACACCCAATACAAACAGGCAGTTCCCTCCCCTAGTCCTGGAGATAATCAGGTCTGATATAGTAACAACCTAATTATCTCCAGGCTGAAAGTTCACTATTTTCCCCAATTTCTGGAACACCCCTTTATACCTGGGGTATCCCCACAAATACTATATCCCCTGATAGCCCCGTTCCGGGTGACCAACATATCCAAATTTCACCCGGATCGGTTCAGGGGTTCGCAAAAAGTATGGAAGTCCTTTGTGACCGGTTCACTGTGGGCGGACTGCCCAAAATAGTTCCAGAGGTTCGTGTGGTTTTGCCGGTCACTTCAGAAAAAGGGAAAAAGTGCATAAAAGTACCGAATGAATTCCCCTGGCTCCTAGCAGCGATTGTTCCCCTCATTCGTGTGCATATTTGTACCGAATAGCGCTCTTCTAGCTAATCGGTATCAATAGTTCCAGCGTTCGTATGATTGAGACCGGTGTTTGGGAAGTCGAGTGTCCGATTTTAGTTCCAGACACTCGACGACCAAGTCCCGCTGCCTTTGTTTGATGAAAAAAAGATGGCCGCGGTTTTCTCTGCCACGTGGCGTTCGACAGTACGAACGCTGACCGCACACATAGAGGGTAAAAGTGATGCCGGCTTTGAAGTTAAGTGAGCCAGGGGTGGTCTCTGTTCGGCAGTCCCATCTGCCGAAGGAAAAATACACAAAGAAGCAAGAACTATGCAACAAAATATCGAATAATATAGTCTTTTCTTCACACTGCTCCCCTATAAGTCCATAGGTCGGCATACCCGCCTAGACCCTGTCGGGTTGGCTTGGGGATGTCCGAGAAAAGTAGCGGCTTAGGGGTCCAGCTCGGTCTGGCGTGACAGGCCATCCGCATTCCCATTTTGTTTTCCGGGCCGGTACTGCATAGTGAAATTATAAGGTTGAAGGGCTAGGCTCCACCGTAATAGCCTGGGATTGTCTCCAGCTACCCGGTTAAGCGAGGGCACTGATTCTTGTAATGCCCTGGTTGCTTGCAATAATGGCACACTGCAGGAGGACGTGGTGTGTTTGCTGGGTTCGGTGAAGGGTTACTCATGGAGGGTCTAGGAGGGGTAGGGGTTGTTGGAGCCTGGTAGTTAGGCTTAAAAGGTGGTCTGCTCACCCCTTGCTCCTTCCTCCTATTATCCTGATACTCATCCGCTAGCCTGGCGGCTTCCTCCACAGTTTTTGGTTTTCTATCTTTAACCCAGTCTTTTATGTCCTCTGCAGAGTGATTAAAAAATTGCTCCAGTAACATAAGTTGCAAAGCATCCTCCAGAGTGGTTGCTTGGCAGCCCTTCATCCAATTGCGGGCCGCCCGTTGTAGCCGAAAAGCCCATTCCGTATGGGAATCTCTCCCAGTCTTCCTCAGCTCTCTAAATTTTTTTCGGTATGCCTCCGGAGTTACAGCATATCTGGCCAACAAAATGTCTTTTACTTTTTCATAATTATGTATGTCCCCCTCAGGTACTGCTCGCAGCGCCTCGGCTGCTCTACCTGACAATTTACTGCTAATGACTGCAGCCCATTTCGTGGAGTCTAATCCCTCCAGCGCACATTGACGTTCAAAGTCTTGCAAGTAACTGTCAATTTCCATCTCATTGTCATTAAACGATTTAAAGGCTGCATAATTTACCTTCTTTGGTATCTCCCCAGTACTTCCTGGGGAGTGCAGTAAATCTCCTTGTGCCGGCCTATCCCGGTCCTCTCGTTCTTTTTGCGCTTGTCTGGCTTGTGCCATGACCTGCAAAAGCGCCTCTGTAGTTGGGTTGGGTCCCAATAGACTGACCATCCATCGGATGTCCTTTTGCATCATGGTTTCTTCCTCTTGATCCATCTCTGTATTACTGGTATTATCGCTCTGTATTAATTCCGCAATTAACGTGGCTTTTGTCTTGTTACTTGCCACTCTGCCTCGAGCTTCCAGTAAATCTTTTAGTGTGGTTCTTTTAAGTAGCTGGTACTGCTGAGCCATTCATTCCCTTGCTTGGTTTGTAACGTCCATTCGGGATTCGAATCCCTCCGCTTGCCACCAGTTGTAAGGAAACCAAGTTTAACCAAACCGAGTTCGGTAGTTTCCTCCTGGACGGTCAGAGCCTAAGGTCGCGAGAGTCCGGTTCGGTAGTTACAGGAACGAAATCCATACGGAATATAACAGCTGCATAAGATAATTCCCTTGTTACAGCCTACGAATTCCAAATAACAGTCAGAGTCCAGGTTCAGGATACAAGCAGAACTAACGTTTATTCACACACATGGCTTTTTATGCAGGTCCCCATGCAAGGGGACATCCCACAGGGAGGAGTAACATTTATCCAATCCCGAACAGTAAAAATATAAAACACACCCAATACAAACAGGCAGTTCCCTCCCCTAGTCCTGGAGATAATCAGGTCTGATATAGTAACAACCTAATTATCTCCAGGCTGAAAGTTCACTATTTTCCCCAATTTCTGGAACACCCCTTTATACCTGGGGTATCCCCACAAATACTATATCCCCTGATAGCCCCGATCCGGGTGACCAACATATCCAAATTTCACCCGGATCGGTTCAGGGGTTCGCAAAAAGTATGGAAGTCCTTTGTGACCGGTTCACTGTGGGCGGACTGCCCAAAATAGTTCCAGAGGTTCGTGTGGTTTTGCCGGTCACTTCAGAAAAAGGGAAAAAGGGCATAAAAGTACCGAATGAATTCCCCTGGCTCCTAGCAGCGATTGTTCCCCTCATTCGTGTGCATATTTGTACCGAATAGCGCTCTTCTAGCTAATCGGTATCAATAGTTCCAGCGTTCGTATGATTGAGACCGGTGTTTGGGAAGTCGAGTGTCCGATTTTAGTTCCAGACACTCGACGACCAAGTCCCGCTGCCTTTGTTTGATGAAAAAAAGATGGCCGCGGTTTTCTCTGCCACGTGGCGTTCGACAGTACGAACGCTGACCGCACACATAGAGGGTAAAAGTGATGCCGGCTTTGAAGTTAAGTGAGCCAGGGGTGGTCTCTGTTCGGCAGTCCCATCTGCCGAAGGAAAAATACACAAAGAAGCAAGAACTATGCAACAAAATATCGAATAATATAGTCATTTCTTCACAGATACTTTTAGTAACTTTTGAACCCCTGGTCGGATTCATGCCATTTTTTAATATGTTGTTCCCCTGAATTGATTGATTGTGGATATGTATTTTTATGTGAATGTGATGTATGGTTTTAAAGTTATGAAAGTTGTGTAAAAGTATATTTTAAACTGTATGCATAATGGGATTATGTGTCACACTAAGGGGAGGGGATGTGTGGGAGGTAACATCTATGTCATTGGTTCTTTTATGCCTCCCCCTGGGTGTGGCCTGTATGTGTGAGTTGGAAATAAAAGCCAGGCTGGATGAGCCAGTCCAGAGTTCCTGTTTTACCCTCAAAGTGATGTGTCGTCTCATTATTGGGGGAAGGATTTATTGCATGCTGTTCCAGTTGACTGCTAGGAGTACAAGCCTATTCGTATGGTTCCTATTCAATGGTCTACAGCATTCATATGCTTGGGAGAATTTAAAGGTTTCTCGGATTCGGTGATTGTGGTGTCTGCCAGAGTGCTTGGAGTCCTCAGGAAGCACTAGGAGCATCCATTAACGGAGGTACCAAGTCGGGGTGCCAGGTGATCCGTTACAGTATCCAACCTTGTGCAAATGGGGAGTTTGCGGTTGTGCAAACTGACTGTTTGCGGTTGTTTGTGGTGCGTTAAACAGGGAGTTTGGTCTGTCACTGTGAAGCGGGCATAACCCTTACACTAACTTATCGATACAACATCATACCTGATGTTTTAAAGCACGTTATTCCAAACAATTTAGTAATGTTAGGTGATTTATGCCCTTTATGGATTAAAACCAGACTCTGCATCAACTGTGTAACTTTCCATGGGAGTTTTGCCATGGATCCCCCTCCGGCATGCCACAGACCAGGTGTTAGTCCCCTTGAAACAACTTTTCCATCATTATTGTGGCCAGAAAGAGTCCCTGTGGGTTTTAAAATTCGCCTGCTTATTGAAGTCTAAGGCGGTTTGCCCGGTTCGCCCGTTCGCGAACATTTGCGGAAGTTCGCGTTCGCGAACGGAAAATTTTATGTTCGCGACATCACTATTTATAGGTTTTGTCTGGGTCAGCACTGCATCTAAGATATTTCAACCTGTAAATGACACAACAGATAACTAGCAATGAGTCAGTGAAATGCAAAATGTTTTGTAAGTCTTGTGTCACAGAAGAATCATATTTTTTGTCTGGGACATTTAATTCTAATGTGTTTTTTTGTACATGTTTTCTTCTTTTATATAGAGCACCAACATATACAGCAGTTCTGTACAATGACTGTAATATGTATTTTAATATTAAATATATATGTATGTGTGCATGCGTATAGATTTACTAAGACAAGAGTTCTGTAACTTCCTGGTTGTTTAAAAACTTAAGAGTCGGACAATTGCCAAGAGCACCTGCCTTGCAAAGGTTTCTCATTGAACTGCATAGGGAAGTCTGTGATTGGACAGCCACAGAAAATCTGGGCAGCTTGCAAAGGCTTCAGATCTGAAGCTTTTGCAAGCTGTTTTTAGAAATAAAAATATGATAACAGGTACCAGCAAGCAACTATGTTGGAATTAGTTGCCAGGCAGACAACACTAGGATTGTCAAGGGTTTAACTGTACATGTACAAAGAAAAGGCAGTGTTTACATTTGCTGCCTAGAAACACTTCTAGTGACAGTCTCTTAGACAGTCTATAGATGTCTTTCTCTTCATGGAGGTGCTGAAAGTTCTCCATAGAGATGCATTGATTCAGTGCATCTCTATGAGGAGACTCTGTCACAGTTCAGCATATTGAAACGCATGTGCAATAGCCGATTGGCTGAGATCGTCAAGTTTGAGGATCTCAGCCAAGGAGGCAGAGCATGGGCGGGGACATTCATACACAAATATCACACTTACATACTACTGTTTTCACAAGCTCAAACTGACAGTCTGCATTTGAAATATTTATAGAATATAAAAATATATATTTACATTCACACACCTATAGATGCATTCCAAAATACACACAAGTACACACACCAGTGTTAATTCTGGCGGCAAATTTCCATTTAGTTTTAGTCATAGTCTTTCCATGTTAGTTTTAGTCGTATTTTAGTCATCTGAATTATTTTAGTTTTAGTCTAGTTTTAGTCGAAAGGAAGAATAAAAAAAAAAACAAGTAAAAGTACGGCACAAAAAATGTTAAATAAAATAAAGAAATAATAACAGTAGCTGCACTTTAAAATGCATTAGTTCACTGTATAACCAAACACAGTAAAGTGCAAAAACAAGTTAAAGATGTTGCTTAAAAATAGTGTCTCTTTAAAGGACCACTATAGGCACTCAGACCACTTCAGCTCAATGAAGTGGTCTGGGTGCCAGGTCCATCTAGGGTTAACCCAGCAGCTGTAAACATAGCAGTTTCAGAGAAATTGCTATGTTTACATTAGGGTTAATCCAGCCTCTAGTGGCTGTCTCATTGACAGCCGCTAGAGGCACTTCCGCACTTCTCACTGTGATTTTCACAATGAGAAGACACCAGCGTCCATAGGAAAGCATTGAGTAATGGTGGCTCTTTTTAGAAGTGGCTCTAGAAGTGGAGCTGGATGTAGCACATATGGAACGGGGGAGTATTAGCCGCGAGGCAAACAAGGCATTTGCCTTGGGCGGCATTTTCCAGGGGGCGGCAAAAAAAGCCGCCCCCAAACGCCCAGGGCAAATGCATTGTTAGCCTTGCGGCTAACTGACATGCGGTCTGGGCGGGCGGTCTGCTGGGCAGTGCTGGCGGGCGGGCAGCCGGCGAGGAAGCACTTCCTCTGAGCTGTCTGCTCAGCTCCCTCGCGCGCCGCAGAGTGAGGCTGGGAGCCGGAATATGACGTCATATTCCGGCTCCGCCTCCCAGCCTCACTGTGTGGCGCGCGAGGGAGCTGAGCAGACAGCTCAGAGGAAGTGCTCCCTCGCCAGCCGCCCGCCAGCGCCGCCCAGCAGCCACTGGACCACCAGGGAGAAATAGGACCCCCCCAGCATTCCCAAAGGCAAGGAGGCTGGGGGGGGGGGGTAAAAAAAAAAAAAGTGTGTTAAATATGTGAGTGAGTGAGTATGTGTGTATGTCTGTTAGTGTGTGTGTGTGTGTGTGTGTGAATGTCTGTGTGTCTGTTAGTGTGTGTGTGTGTCTGTCTGTGTGTCTGTGTATGTCTGTTAGTGTGCGTGTGAATGTCTGTTAGTGTGTCTGTGTATGTCAGTGTGTGTGTCTGTTAGTGTGTGTGTGAATGTCTGTTAGTGTTTGTGTGTGAATGTCTGTTAGTGTGTCTGTGTATGTCTGTTAGTGTGTGTGTGTGAATGTCTGTTAGTGTGTCTGTGAATGTCTGTTAGTGTGTCTGTGTATGTCTGTTAGTGTGTGTGTGTGTATGTCTGTTAGTGTGTGTGTGTGTGTATGTCTGTTAGTGTGTGTCTGTTAGTGTGTGTGTGTATGTATGTCTGTTAGTGTGTGTCTGTTAGTACGTGTGTGTGTGTGTGTCTGTTAGTGTGAGTGTGTGTATCTGCTAGTGAGTGTGTGTCTGTTAGTGAGTGTGTCTGTAAGTGTGTGTGTGTTTCTGTTAGCTAGTGTATGCGTATCTGTAAGTGAATGTGTGTGTATTTAGAAGGCAGGGCGGGGGAAGGGTGGGGGTGGTGCGGGCGGGGGGAAGGGTTGGATGGGGGTGGTGCGGGCGGGAGGGGGGCGCCTGAGTTTTGTCCTGCCTAGGGCAGCACAAAACCAGGATACACCACTGACTACGTTTTCTGGAATTTTGTGCCCGTAGTGCAGGAATCATTATCTTACTCTATCTGGTCTGGTTGTATGAAAGGTTGTGGCTTCGGAGTATTAGTGTGTGGTATTGAAGAAAATCGGAAGAGGCTTGTATCTGCTTTGTCTTACTTATCTCAGCTCAGAGGTTTTGGTTTATAGTCTATGTGGAGTATAGTATAATGTCTTTATTTTTGCTCACTGTGTTGGGGAGGTAAAGACTTTCTGTGATACAACCACAACCATCAAAGGCTTCAGTGGCAGAAATGCCTCTGCCACGTGTTCCTGGAGGGGCCTGCTGGCTAGCCTCCTGCCCAAAGACTATGGACCTTGCATAAAAGCCTGTTAAATGACTTAATCAGTGCCATTTTCCTATGCTGTTCGGGAACCGAAAAAGACGCACGAACCATGGACCACCTGGGAAAAATCCAATATTTTTAAGGTGGTCCCAGTGCCACCACTCATATCTGGTGTCACAATAGCTTGCATTTAAAAAAATAAAAAAAAATTCTTTGACTGTAATATAAAGCAGTCAGTTTCCTTCACACGTGTGCGTTTCAGGGCCTGCCAGGGCACAGTGTCACACCAGTGCAACTCATATCTGGTGTAACAGTAGTGTACATTAAAAAAAAAAACTAGAAATTTGACTGTGAAATAATAGCAGTCAGTTTCCTTCACACATGTGCGTTTCAGGGCCTGCCAGGGCACAGTGTCACACCAGTGCAACTCATATCTGGTGTGACAGTAGTGTACATTTAAAAAAAAAAAAAAAATACAGGGGGCTTGTTGTCACCTTTTGGGGACCCTTGGTGTTGTACGTGGCTGGGTGGAGGAAGATACCTTCAATGACATCAGTGAGGACAAGGAACGGGACATGGCTAGCTTGGTGTCCAACCTTGTGCAAATGGGGAGTTTGCGGTTGTGCAAACTGACTGTTTGCGGTTGTTTGTGGTGCGTTAAACAGGGAGTTTGGTCTGTCACTGTGAAGCGGGCATAACCCTTACACTAACTTATCGATACAACATCATACCTGATGTTTTAAAGCACGTTATTCCAAACAATTTAGGAATGTTAGGTGATTTATGCCCTTTATGGATTAAAACCAGACTCTGCATCAACTGTGTAACTTTCCATGGGAGTTTTGCCATGGATCCCCCTCCGGCATGCCACAGACCAGGTGTTAGTCCCCTTGAAACAACTTTTCCATCACTATTGTGGCCAGAAAGAGTCCCTGTGGGTTTTAAAATTCGCCTGCCTATTGAAGTTTATGGCGGTTCGCCCGGTTCGCCCGTTCGCGAACATTTGCGGAAGTTCGCGTTTGCGAACGGAAAATTTTATGTTCGCGACATCACTATTTATAGGTTTTGTCTGGGTCAGCACTGCATCTAAGATATTTCAACCTGTAAATGACACAACAGATAACTAGCAATGAGTCAGTGAAATGCAAAATGTTTTGTAAGTCTTGTGTCACAGAAGAATCATATTTTTTGTCTGGGACATTTAATTCTAATGTGTTTTTTTGTACATGTTTTCTTCTTTTATATAGAGCACCAACATATACAGCAGTTCTGTACAATGACTGTAATATGTATTTTAATATTAAATATATATGTATGTGTGCATGCGTATAGATTTACTAAGACAAGAGTTCTGTAACTTCCTGGTTGTTTAAAAACTTAAGAGTCGGACAATTGCCCAGAGCACCTGCCTTGCAAAGGTTTCTCATTGAACTGCATTGGGAAGTCTGTGATTGGACAGCCACAGAAAATCTGGGCAGCTTGCAAAGGCTTCAGATCTGAAGCTTTTGCAAGCTGTTTTTAGAAATAAAAATATGATAACAGGTACCAGCAAGCAACTATGTTGGAATTAGTTGCCAGGCAGACAACACTAGGATTGTCAAGGGTTTAACTGTACATGTACAAAGAAAAGGCAGTGTTTACATTTGCTGCCTAGAAACACTTCTAGTGACAGTCTCTTAGACAGTCTATAGATGTGCTTTCTCTTCATGGAGGTGCTGAAAGTTCTCCATAGAGATGCATTGATTCAGTGCATCTCTATGAGGAGACTCTGTCACAGTTCAGCATATTGAAACGCATGTGCAATAGCCGATTGGCTGAGATCGTCAAGTTTGAGGATCTCAGCCAAGGAGGCAGAGCATGGGCGGGGACATTCATACACAAATATCACACTTACATACTACTGTTTTCACAAGCTCAAACTGACAGTCTGCATTTGAAATATTTATAGAATATAAAAATATATATTTACATTCACACACCTATAGATGCATTCCAAAATACACACAAGTACACACACCAGTGTTAATTCTGGCGGCAAATTTCCATTTAGTTTTAGTCATAGTCTTTCCATGTTAGTTTTAGTCGTATTTTAGTCATCTGAATTATTTTAGTTTTAGTCTAGTTTTAGTCGAAAGGAAGAATAAAAAAAAAAACAAGTAAAAGTACGGCACAAAAAATGTTAAATAAAATAAAGAAATAATAACAGTAGCTGCACTTTAAAATGCATTAGTTCACTGTATAACCAAACACAGTAAAGTGCAAAAACAAGTTAAAGATGTTGCTTAAAAATAGTGTCTCTTTAAAGGACCACTATAGGCACTCAGACCACTTCAGCTCAATGAAGTGGTCTGGGTGCCAGGTCCATCTAGGGTTAACCCAGCAGCTGTAAACATAGCAGTTTCAGAGAAATTGCTATGTTTACATTAGGGTTAATCCAGCCTCTAGTGGCTGTCTCATTGACAGCCGCTAGAGGCACTTCCGCACTTCTCACTGTGATTTTCACAATGAGAAGACACCAGCGTCCATAGGAAAGCATTGAGTAATGGTGGCTCTTTTTAGAAGTGGCTCTAGAAGTGGAGCTGGATGTAGCACATATGGAACGGGGGAGTATTAGCCGCGAGGCAAACAAGGCATTTGCCTTGGGCTGCATTTTCCAGGGGGCGGCAAAAAAAGCCGCCCCCAAACGCCCAGGGCAAATGCATTGTTAGCCTTGCGGCTAACTGACATGCGGTCTGGGCGGGCGGTCTGCTGGGCAGTGCTGGCGGGCGGGCAGCCGGCGAGGAAGCACTTCCTCTGAGCTGTCTGCTCAGCTCCCTCGCGCGCCGCAGAGTGAGGCTGGGAGCCGGAATATGACGTCATATTCCGGCTCCGCCTCCCAGCCTCACTGTGTGGCGCGCGAGGGAGCTGAGCAGACAGCTCAGAGGAAGTGCTCCCTCGCCAGCCGCCCGCCAGCGCCGCCCAGCAGCCACTGGACCACCAGGGAGAAATAGGACCCCCCCAGCATTCCCAAAGGCAAGGAGGCTGGGGGGGGGGGGGGTAAAAAAAAAAAAAGTGTGTTAAATATGTGAGTGAGTGAGTATGTGTGTATGTCTGTTAGTGTGTGTGTGTGTGTGTGTGTGAATGTCTGTGTGTCTGTTAGTGTGTGTGTGTGTCTGTCTGTGTGTCTGTGTATGTCTGTTAGTGTGCGTGTGAATGTCTGTTAGTGTGTCTGTGTATGTCAGTGTGTGTGTCTGTTAGTGTGTGTGTGAATGTCTGTTAGTGTTTGTGTGTGAATGTCTGTTAGTGTGTCTGTGTATGTCTGTTAGTGTGTGTGTGTGAATGTCTGTTAGTGTGTCTGTGAATGTCTGTTAGTGTGTCTGTGTATGTCTGTTAGTGTGTGTGTGTGTATGTCTGTTAGTGTGTGTGTGTGTGTGTGTATGTCTGTTAGTGTGTGTCTGTTAGTGTGTGTGTGTATGTATGTCTGTTAGTGTGTGTCTGTTAGTACGTGTGTGTGTGTGTCTGTTAGTGTGAGTGTGTGTATCTGCTAGTGAGTGTGTGTCTGTTAGTGAGTGTGTCTGTAAGTGTGTGTGTGTTTCTGTTAGCTAGTGTATGCGTATCTGTAAGTGAATGTGTGTGTATTTAGAAGGCAGGGCGGGGGAAGGGTGGGGGTGGTGCGGGCGGGGGGAAGGGTTGGATGGGGGTGGTGCGGGCGGGGGGAAGGGTTGGATGGGGGTGGCGCGGGCGGGAGGGGGGCGCCTGAGTTTTGTCCTGCCTAGGGCAGCACAAAACCAGGATACACCACTGACTACGTTTTCTGGAATTTTGTGCCCGTAGTGCAGGAATCATTATCTTACTCTATCTGGTCTGGTTGTATGAAAGGTTGTGGCTTCGGAGTATTAGTGTGTGGTATTGAAGAAAATCGGAAGAGGCTTGTATCTGCTTTGTCTTACTTATCTCAGCTCAGAGGTTTTGGTTTATAGTCTATGTGGAGTATAGTATAATGTCTTTATTTTTGCTCACTGTGTTGGGGAGGTAAAGACTTTCTGTGATACAACCACAACCATCAAAGGCTTCAGTGGCAGAAATGCCTCTGCCACGTGTTCCTGGAGGGGCCTGCTGGCTAGCCTCCTGCCCAAAGACTATGGACCTTGCATAAAAGCCTGTTAAATGACTTAATCAGTGCCATTTTCCTATGCTGTTCGGGAACCGAAAAGACGCACGAACCATGGACCACCTGGGAGCTTGTTAAGCCCTATCATCACCTTTTAACGATTCTAACCACACAAATTTGTTGTCTGGGTGGCCGCAGTTAGTATGAACAACCACGAGGTGTCGGCCATCTTGTTCCCGCGAATGCAAACAGTGCTGTTTGGTCATCAAGTTCATCAAACTCAAATCGGACACGGAAACTCCCAAACACTGCTGGACTTCCATCATCACCTGCATTCGGATTATATACCACCTAGAAGGGAACTGATTGGTGGAATCGTTCATCTGGATGAGGGGAACAAGCTCCACAGTTTAAACTACCGAACTTGACCGACCGTTATCACTGAATTCATGGAACTGTTTTGGGCTAGAACCATGAGCACGGTCAGTGAAATTATGACTTCCATATAAATCCAGAACCCCTGAACCGATCTGGTGATTTTTGGATCTGTTGGTCACCCAGATCGGGGCTATCAGGGGATGTAACGTTTGTAGGGTTTTCATGTGTTTTGGGGGTACTTTTGAGGTGGTCTGAGATATGTGTGTTTTTCTGTACCTGGAAATAATTGAGTTAGCACAGTTCCTGACTCAATTATCTCTCAGGCACAGAGGAGGAGTTTGTAACTGTTATAAATTCCATTACTGTGCTTCCATTCATGTGTGTGGGAATTGCTATACTGCTCTTTGGATTATAATACCTGCTATACTCTCTTAGAGTAGAGGTCTTCCCACTGGGAGTTGGATCTAGGTGTTGGTCCAGGGTGGGAAGGGATGGCGAGACCCCAGTCAAGGGACACACCAACGTGGACCTTGTTGGGGACTGTAATACAAACTTACAAACCAATAATGACAGAGTTACAATGTAAGGCACTCCCACACATGGCATACAATCCCTCCCCTCTGCCTGGGAGATAATTGAGTCAATTACTATTTCAACTCAATTATCTCCAGCCGAAAAAGAACATAATTTACAGACATTCTAAAAATACCCCAAAACCACACATAAAACCCATAAAAAGTATATCCCATGATATACCCAGATCTGCCTCGATCTGGGTGAGCAACATATCCAAAAATCACCCATGTCGGTTCAGGGGTTCAGGATTCGTATGAAAGTCTGATTTCTGACCGACCGCACACGAGGCTGCTGCCCAGAATAGTTCCATAGAATAAGGCTGTGCATCCGGTCTCTTTCGTGGGCTTCAAATATAATGAAATGTCTCAAATAACTGTTTGTGGGAAAGCTAGTCGTGTGCCCCTTGTTCGGGAGTTGGGTTATACCGAACGCCGCCTCTTTCGGATGATTTGGAACGAACCTAGGTGATCCTGGACGTCTCAGCGGTGTTCGGGCCCTTAAGTGTCCGAAAATAGTTTCATACACTTGACGACCAAACACCGCTGGATGCGTTCGACAAAACAAGATGGCCGCTGCCACGTGTTCGTGCATACGAATCGATGGCCACCCAGAGAACCACTCAGAACGTTCAAGAGTTGCGGTTAGAGCAAATGTCAGTAAGGTCAATTGGGTCAATTGGTGGCACATGACTGATTTGGGTGGTCCAAGGGTTTGGTATATTATTCGGTATACGAACCAGCTGGGGCAAATCTGTTCGGTTGGGTTTGTATACCGATCCAGGCAAAAATAAAAGTAATATCCAGGAACAGGGCATTTGTTACAACCATAAATAAACCTACCCCATACCAGGTCTTAGATGAGCTGCCATGTTTTAACATTGGGCATTTGTTTTTTCTTTCAGGACAGATCAGAGAGAATTGTGAGTTAGACAGTGAGGGGCTTATACCTTCCATGCAACTGATCCTTATGGAATGTTTGCAGACATAGTGTATGTATTTTATTACTGTCACTTTAAATATATGAAATTTGCAAACCACTTAGCTTGTGTATTCAATAGATCACATTTATTATATTATTACATAGAATTATCTTTAATGCAAAGCAGGATTTGTTTAATCATAGTCGTAGTGTAATAATCTATAAGACTTTACAAACTCTTCCGATTACTACGACAGGCCAAACATGCCGCCTTTGAGACCTTTTAAAAATGAGCCACAGCTGCGGTCCTGACAATGCAGCCCAAAACACAAAGTTGCATATGTCAGCAGCCAAGGGGTTAATAACGTATATGCTGCAGGGAGTAAATACTTTCAGTTGTCAGACCGACAGTTTGTATCTGGAGTATGCTATGTCCTCAAACTGCGAGGTACTGCGCTAAAATATACCAATCTACTGGCAGAGATTATTGTGATACTCGAACAGCTTCATCGTAAGTATTCAATTAATAAAACTGTACTGTCATTGCCACATATATCTAACAGTTTATTCAACAAAGAGTCATTTGTAGTCAGTTGTCAGAGCTACAAATGTTAGTTGTTGTTTTTTTAACAATTAAAGAATGCATTGCCTAAAAAGTGTGTGCCAAGAATGATCAACTTGCGCAAAAAAAAAGTTTGGGATAGTTTTCCACCGTATCTGTTTTGGCCGACCTTTTGCAAGTTGGTTTTCAAATTGGTTTCTATTTAAAAGCACTGTACACCTGAAGCCACTGTACACGAGCAAGTCTGGCTTCAGGTGTACAGTGCTTTTAAATAGAAACCAGTCAGTGGAAGAATTAGGCAGTTCTCCAGGAACATATCAGGTCATAAGGTCATATAATCAGGTTGCTACGCCCTTTGGAATTCACATGCCATGTCTAAACTCTAAGTATGCACTTGATGTGGCATAATGCAAGCTTAAGAAAACGCAAGAAAAAAGTTACTTGTGCACTTTCCCAAATCCCTAGTCAGATTTAAATAACTGGATTTTTAGTATCACTCCAACGACCAATCAAGTGCAAGCTCACCTGCAAATACAAGCGTACAAAAATAAGTACTGCACTCAAACATCTATTACTCCTGGGCGGCAGCAATGACTATAGTACACATCAGCCCCAATACATACAATTAAAAAATAAAGGAAAAAAAAGCTATTTGTGCACTATCCCATATCCCTACACACAATTAAACAACTGGAGTTATTTTAGGATCACTCGAACGGTGATAAAAGTGTAAGCTCACCTGCCACGTCAAGGCAAGAACTCTTATGTGAGTCTTACACTACACTGCTGCTATCAGCTGAAAGGTAAAATCTCTAAAGGACAGAAAATAATGTTAAAATTGTACTAATATTATATTAGTCAGCATCCCTAAAATGACAAGAAAGTCCTTACAGATTGTCATCACCAGGATATTTAACCATTTATATTTCTGTTAGTGTTACACCTGATACATTTTAAATTCCACATGACAAAGCATGTCTCTATGAATGTAAATGGTGACTGTTTGACAGCATATTTTATTGCAAAATATTGTTTCATTCTGTAAAAAGTAAATATTTGTCAAATCAAATTTTTTTTACAAATTATTTAGTGTCAGCTTGTGTCCTTGGCACAATGTATAAATCAGGAACAATATGAGGTTATTCACTAATTGAACATTTTGGTGAATTTAATAAAAAAATTAATTAAGTTTTAGTGCAAACCATATCGGACTTGTAGAATTTTTAAATTCAGCTATTTTTGCCTTAACTTTGAGATTCACTTTAAATTCTTGCCAAGTCTCACTTTTGTAAATAGCCCTGTGAAAGATGAGATCCGTGATCCAGAGACGTTCCATTGTAAATAAAAGGCATGCAGATAACATCATTAGAATGCTTGGGTAATTTTCAAAGGATCCAGGGTGTGTAGCCTAGATCTCTCTAGCTGCTTAACTGCAATTCACATGATTTGGAACCAGCCTTTGTCTGAGATTTAGTGACCTTTATGTCGGATTCTAAAGTAGCTTGTTTGATAAATAAAAAAATGTTGGTGAATTCAATCAATGGTAAAATTGCAACATTGCAATGTAACCTACACAGTACTGTGGTATGCTGGAGAGTCCCGTTAAAGGGACTGTAGCATTAGGAAGATATATCTGTATTCCTAACACAGTTGTAATATCCATAGTTACCTTCAGCCCCCCCTGCCTACAATAAAAAAAAAAATCCCACTTTCTCTTTATTGCCGTACCTCCTAATCATCTGATGTCAACCCGAAGTTGTGCCTCCAGAATGGCAGTCCAAACCAGCATTCTTGCAGAGAACTGTAGGTGCATGCATGGTGCTCACTGTTATGTGCCTTGAATTCTGCCATAGATAATCATAGGCACAGGGTTCTCTATGGCAGAACACTGCCATCATTTGGAGCCACTAAGGATGGGGTGTGGGGGTGAACAACGCTAGGCGCTATAACAACTTAATTCAGATGAAGTCATAAAAGTGAGTACACTGTTTCTTTAAGTACTCAAATTGAGAAGTCCAGTGTCTAGGAGTTCTGTGTTAAGAAACATGTTTAGGATTCCTCCTCTTCACTATGCCAGAAGCCGCTAACCTCAGAAAGAGTCCCTGTGGGTATTAAAATTCGCCTGCCTATTGAAGTCTATGGCGGTTCGCCCTGTTCGCCCGTTCGCGAACATTTTCGGAAATTCGCGTTTGCCGTTCGCGAACGGAACATTTTATGTTCGCGACATCTCTACTCCTGAGGAATAAGCTACTTTAGTGAGACTAAGCATTTAGAGGATAATTCCCATGTATGAGAAAAAGGATTATTAAAGAGTAAGAGCCAGTCCTACTAAGCTCTCTTATATTGAAGAAGGACATTTTACCATCTTTCCAGTATTAAGGATCTTAGCAATATTGCACTATATGTTTTCTTTCTTATCTTTTACATATACATTGATTAATTATTTTTGAAAGAAAAATAGAAAAGCTGACTGAAAAAAACATTGATATATTTGGTATTATTTTTCATACCCTGATGGTTTTATATAGCGTTCCACTTTTCTAGATTTGAACATTTTTCCGGAAGTGTTTGGTTTTATTACACATATCCTAGATGTGGGAGACACAAGTGTGAAGCTGCTTAAAAGGCATTCCTCTTGGCATTACAACAAGAAAGCACCTGCTTTTACTGTTTATACTCTTTTTATTTTTGCTATGCATTATTAGCTAGGATTATTTATAGGAAATAAAGAATATGCTTCATCTTGTGACTTTGTACGTTCATCTTACTATAACATTCCGATCTTGTGTTATTTCTTCAAAGTGAAACATTTTAAAGCATTGTGTTCCCCTTTTTTCCTTTCTTCCAGGAAATTGTTCCACCCAGCTATAGAGAAGTACAATTTGTTGTATAGCTCCACCTATTTTTGTTTGTTGTGATATTGTTACGAGGGCGTGGGCTAAGTTGATCCCACATAGGTGTTTTGAGATTTTAGAGTGCCATTGCACTATATATTTTATATTTTTTTCCAATAAAGATGGATCTATATTTATATATTATATTTATCTATATATGCATCTCTGCAGTAAGCAGTAAAACTTTTTTCTCATATATTCAAATGCAAGAAATCCAAAGGACATTTGGGCTATTTCCCGAGAACTTTTGTAAATGTGTCAATCACAATAAATTATAACAATTCATTACTTTTCATTGTCTTACACATAGCCTTACATAAATTAATGTCAATGCTAATCTTATACAAGGTTTTTTTTTACTTGCCATTAGTGTGTAAACTGGTCAACATTTATCTTTACAGATCTACAGAATACATATCGTGTTATACAAGTGCGAAACGCGTCATCCCTTATCCCGTAGATTAGAGGACTGATAAATCGTGGAAGACACATGAAGAGAGAGAAGTTGATAATGGGAAACATATATCCCTTGAGATATGTCTCTGTAATGGGGTAGGTAAATGCCAACAAGCACAATAAGAGTTGGATAGCGTGTAGCATAACTGTTTTACTGGCTTTAGAGGCTGAACCTTTAGCAGAGTCAATCTTTTTAGCAACCAGCATAATCCTGACATAGGTAAACACAATGACCAAAGCCACCAGAGAAAAGGTCATTGCATGCATTGCAGACCTTAACATATTTTGACTTTCCGTATTCAAAAAGATGGACCTACTGCAGTAGTCGGATTGAGAAAAATAGTCCATATGAACTGAAGAAGTCAGAATAATAAAATCAGCAATTTGAGGAATTAGCCCCATAATCCATATGATGGCAATCATATTACCAGTTCTCTGTTTGGTGCAAAACTCAGCATGCCGTAGTGGAATACAGATGGCAACATAACGTTCTAGAGACATGACAGCCAGGTTAAATGGAGTCACCTTGAACGATGAGGAGGAAATAATAAGTACAAAGTAGCAAACTGTAACAGGGACAGTAACTAGGAATAAACCTAACAGGAAAAGAGAGATTGCAATAACTAGATAAATTAAATCATTGATAATCATATGGGCAAAGAGTATATAGCGAGCATTGTCTCTGACATGGGGTGTGGTGAAGAAGACATTTAGCATGATTGCAACGATGTAAAGAAAACAGCAGAAACTGATCAGGTTTGGTGTCAGAATCATAATCCTGAGTTCTAGAAGTTTGCTGTTCTGAACAGATACTTGTGTTTTGTTGTTGTAAAAATCTGTGAAATTCAACATTACTGAAACACAGGAATTGATATTGTTTCTGATCTGTAAATAATAAAAAAAATGTTTTAATGTTAGGACAAAACATATGGCAAAAAGATTTGCAAACATGTATACTTTGAACTCATAACCTCAAACGTACATTTCCAGAATATTTTGATAACTAAGATAAGCTGGGATTGAAAGTAGAAACTTTTTCTTTACAAGTCAAAATTAAACTTTGAAATTGTGCACAAAAAGACTTATTCACTTAAGAGTAATTTGTGGAAAATTGAATATATATATAAAAAATATCAAAATATTATAAATATATTTTTATAATATTAAATAATTTTAAAAGCATGCTCAAAAATATTAAATCATTTGGAAACAATTAATTGTCTGATAAGCTTATGTAATATGGTTTCTTAATGATTCAAAACAGAAAACCTTTCTAAATTATTTATCTTCAAAAATAACTATAGACTTCAGTGGTGACTTCTGCAGACAGATCAATTGGAAAGTTTTCCCTAACAATATTGCACGTTCGGAAAGCATATTAAATCGAAGCCTCATATGCATAGTTACATGGCTGAAAAGAGACATGCGTCCGTCAAGTTCAGTCTTTCTCAGACCCATAGGCGTGCGCAGCCTATTGCATTAGGGTGTGCACCCTAAAGCACAAACACACGCCGCATATTTATATATATATATATATATATATACACACACACACACATATATATACACTGCTGTGTGTGTGTGTGTGTGTGTGTGCTGTTAGTGTGCTGTGTGAGGGTGGTGTGTGTAAGGGTGCTGCTGTGTGTGTATGTGTGAGGGTGCTGGTAGTGTGCTATGTGGGTGAGGGTGTTTGTGTGTGTGTGTGTGAGGGTGCTGTTTGTGTGTGAGGGTGTTTGTGTGTGTGTGTGTGTGTTAGGGTCCTGTTAGTGTGCTGTGTGAGGGTGCTGTTTGTGTGATGTGTGTGTGATGGTGCTGTGTGTGTGAGGGTGCTGTTTGTGTGATGTGTGTGGGTGTCATGTATTTTTGAGGGTGCTGTTTGTGTGTGTGTGTTTGCGAGGGTGTTGTTAGTGTGCTGTGTGTGAGGGTGTTGTGTGTTTGTAAAGGTGCTGTGTGTGTTTGTGAGGGTGCGGTTAGTGTACTGTGTGTGTGAGGGTGCTGTATGTGTACTGTATGTGTGTGGGTGCTGTTTGGGTGCTGTTTGGGTGCTGTGTGTGTGCTGTTTGTGTGAGAGTGCTGTATGTCTGTAGGTGCTTTTTGTGTGTGGGTGCTGTATGTGTGTGTGTGTGCTGTATGTTTGGACAGATTGTGGAGATGGGGGCAGATTAGTAAATATCCCCCCCTCCCTTCTTACCTTATGTAGGGAGGGGGGATCCTTGCTGCCATGTGCCATCCCTGGTGGTCCAGTGGAGAGTGAACTCTAGCCTGCGGGGCTAGAGTTAACTCCCGTGAGATCTGAGCGTTGCCGCGGCAACGCTCAGATCTCGCCAGAGGAACCTGGCGGAGCTGCTGTCTAGAGCTCCCCGGGTCCTCTCCTGCCTCCCTT
Organism: Pelobates fuscus; assembly: GCF_036172605.1. Taxonomy (NCBI): domain Eukaryota; kingdom Metazoa; phylum Chordata; class Amphibia; order Anura; family Pelobatidae; genus Pelobates; species Pelobates fuscus. The sequence continues at coordinate 473,045,836 of NC_086317.1, forward strand.
CATGCTGCTGTGGGCCGGTGAGGTAGATCTTTGATCTCCCCGCCGGCCCATGGAGGCTTAGAGCAGAGCCGACACTCAGCGCCGGTTCTGCGTGAGCCGACAGGGGAGAATTAAGTCCTGGGGAATAAAGTGTGGGAACCAAGATTCCCACCCCCCCCAAAAAAAAATATACACTCCAGTGTGTGTATGTATATATATATATATATACACACACTGAAACGCATACTCAAACACACACACATACACTCACAGACACACACACACTCATACATTCATAGACACACACATTCACAGACACACTCATACATTCACAGACACACATATTCACATACACTGACACACATACACATTCACAGACACACATTCACAGATACACATACACACATACACTCACACACACACATTCACAGACACACACATATTCACATACACACACACACACATTCACAGACACACACACACACACATTCACATACACACACACAGACACACACACATACACAGTCAAAGACACACACACACACACACACAAACAGACACACACACACAAACACAGTCACAGACACACACACACAGTCACAGACACACACACATTCACATACACACACACAGACACACACACATACACAGTCAAAGACACACACACACACAAACAGACACACACACACACAAACACAGTCACAGACACACACACACACAAACAGACACACACACACATTCACACACACACAAATTATTATTTTTTTAATTAAAAAAATGTCCACCCAACCTCCCTACCTGGAGTGCTGGCGTGGACTTGTCCCTGGGGTCCAGTGGGTCGGTCGGCTCTCTCAATATCAGCCGCGGCGAGGGAGCTGTGAGCTTTCTGCTCCCTCTCGCCGCGCGGGCTGTCTGCTGTAGCTGGGAATATGATGTCATATTCCGGCTCCCAGCATCAGCAAACAGCGCGCGGCGAGAGGGAGCAGAAAGCTCACAGCTCCCTCGCCGCGGCTGATATTGAGAGAGCCGACCGGGTGGGGGGGGGTCCATAACCTCTTGCCCCCCCCCCCCTCCCCTCCCATCCATGACAGGGGGGACATGGGGGAGGAAGGGGGGCGCTGAGTGCCTGCAGGAACGGCGTTCCTGCAGGACTCAATCCATAGGCGTGCCGCGGGGATTAGGGTGTGCCCAGGCACACCCGGCACACCCCGTGCGCACGCCTATGCTCAGACCTGCTTTTGTGGTTCAGCAAAAAGAAGGCAAAAATAACCCTGTTTGAATTGCTTCCAATTTTGCAACAAATTAGGAAAAAAAATCCTATTTGGCCCCAAAATGGCAGCCATATCTCCCCTTGGATCAAGAAGTTATTACCCCACAAATTAAAAATGATTTCCCTGAATATTATGTTTTTGCAAGTATTCATCTCATTGGGTATTATTTATCCACGTCGGTCTAGCACATTATTAACAGTGTTATGTGTGACATCTATTATGTAGGTCATAATTCATTTATCCTTGGTCACGACCTTATAGACGGCCCTCCACTATGTTTGACACGGGCAAAGTTTTATTCATGACAAGTCCCCATACCGTTACAGATGGACCAGATTGAACACCAGGGTATCACTGGCGTCCATATGAAATTCACAGTCCATTTCACAACTCCTCCAAACGTGGTACGAATAACCTACATTTGTTCATGCCATAATCTGTACATCTCATAGAGCCTATTATTCACCAAGCAGCCCAAGACTTACACTGGCACTCTCAACCTTTACTTTCAATCCACTACGACACAATTTCATCCCCTCATTCAGGCAAATACATACAACATTTCCAGCTATTCAAGGATCAACTGTAACCCTATCAGACTACGATTGGCTATTCCTATTGGCCTCATTGGGCCCATGCAATACCTCCCTACAAGACCCTCTCTTTGTACTTCCAAGAACTTAGAACCTTTCTTTACACATTTAACCATGTTTGGGCCTCCTCGGTCTATCACTGTTTTACCTTAGTCTCATATAATAAATAAATCCTGTCACAAGCACTTACGAGATCTCACCTTTTCACTTCCTGCTAGTAAACTGGAAATGTTACCATCTTTATCATACATACTTCAGGTCCTTCTTATGGAAGAATGCACAGTGGGATCTTAGATGCGATACATATTGATTGGCCCCGGGTTCATGCTCACAGTCGTAAATTCCCTTATTCTCTAGGTTTTTACCACCCTTCCTTATCATCCTGCTGTTGATGTTTTAACCTTTAACAACACAAGTTTTTTGTACCCTTATCTCAATTAGCACTTATACCATCCTGACATATTCCCAACAGCATTCCTATTGTGTCTTTGGGTTCCTCTCTATGATATTCCTTTCCCCAGCTCAACCCCACACTAGGTGGGCATTATATGTACGTCCCAACATGCATTCTAACAATTCATTAAGTTTTTTAATGAATGATATCTGCCAAATGCTACTCAGACAACACACAGCATGTCAAATTATATATAATTATAAATAAAGGTCAGTTGTTCCCCCTCACTAACAATAATGAGGTTAATTAGGAAGTTGACTTGGCTGGTAGCAACACAGTAATCTTACCTTGTCCATATACACATAACAGACTGACACAGTAGCCAAAACCTTCTCTCAATCACAATTTTGGGATACTTCCAAGCACATCCCATGGCTGCCAAATGACCTATTAAAACCCCAATCATCTGTGCGTCAGCTCAACTCCTCTCCCTCCTCAATTCCCCTCCCCCACCTTATTTTTCCTTTTGTTTTTTAAATTTTTTAACCTACCTCATAGCAATGCCCAGTAGGAAGGCTGAACTAGGTATCCCACTTACTATTACTTACTATAGCCCACTATAACAGACAGGCACACATACATACATACAGACACACACACAAGACACACATACATACAGACAGATAGGCACACACATACATACAGACACACAGACAGGCACACATACAGACACACACACACACACACACACACACACACGCACACACACAAGACACATACATACAAACAGACAGGCACACATACATACAGATACACAGACAGACATGCATACAGACACACACACAAAGATACACACATAAGACATACATACAGACAGACACAAGACACACATACATACAAAGACACATACACACACAACACATACATACAAAGACAAGACACACATGCATACACACATATATACAGACACACACACATATATACAGACAGACAGACAGACACACACACACACACACACACACACACACACGACACATACAAAGACACACATACATACAGACACATACATACAGACAGACACACACAAGACATACATACAAAGACACATACACACAACACATACATACAAAGACAAGACACACATACATACACACATATATACAGACAGACAGACACACACACACACACAAGACACATACAAAGACACACACATACATACAAAGACACAAACATAAGACACACATACATACACACACATACAGACACATACATACAGACAGACACACACAAGACATACATACAAAGATACATACACAAACAAACACACACAAAATATTTTAGTCACCCTCCTGTTTCCGACCTTTTAGGTGCAGAAGGGTGACTTTCCCTGGGGTCCAGTGGTGGCTCAGGTGGATAGGAGTCAGAGTTCCCACTCTGACTCCCTCCTCCTTCTTCCTGCGCGGTCTGTGTGTTAGCTGGGAGGAGTGACGTGCAGTCACTTCCTCCCAGCTCTGTGATGTAATCACAGGGTGCCCGGTCGCGCTGTTAAAGTGCCCAGCACTGACCAGGCCCCCTTACAATCCATATCCATCGGGTGGCCCTGACAGCATGGGCCACCCGATGGACCCCTCCATATGCGGCCCCGGCGGTTTACCGCCGGCTCGCACCCGCCCGCCCGCCAACCCAATCTCTCAAAATTAGGAAATCCCTACCGCCCACCTGGAATCCTGAAACGCCCACTAGTGGGCGGTAGGGACCAGGTTGACGACCCATGGTTTATATACTAGCATTCTGTCTGTCTGTCTGTTCACAGTTCAGTATCACACCTTTTTATAAGACTTCAAAGTGAATTTCAAATTCAAGGTCGAAATAGCCAACGTGGAGCATTCTCTACGTAAGCTGTGCGTTCAGTTTGATTACACTTTAGTGTTAGGAATACAGCGATGTAAAGGGTTAAATAACTCTTTATTCGCATACCCGATTCCAGCGCAGAGGTACATCATCCGACAGGAGCACCTAATGCATGTGTGCGACGAGGACGTGTCGCTTTAGGCCTTCCCCATACGAAAACATTGCCTTATAGCTCTGACATTTTCAAAGGAGTTATTTCTATAAAAAAAAAAAAAATAGTACTGATTTTCTAATTTAGTACTTAACAATAAATAGTACGTTTCGCAGCTGTATGATTTGCGATCAGGAATAGATTAAATTATCCCCTTAGTTACAAATAATAAATCCCCAAATCGGCATGCTATTATACGGTGGAGGAGCCGGATACCATTCAGGCATGATCTGATAGTGACACTCTTGCAGACTGTGACACCATCACAACCTCTGAAATTGAGCCCCTAAGTGAGTGAACTACTCTTTATGTCGACATATTTGACCCGATTGAGCAAACCAACTTGTTTGCCAGCCAGTACCCTACTGCGAATGCGGGGTCACATTACAGTAGAAAAAAAAATGTTGTAGAAATGAAAAAATTTGGGGCTTTAACCCTAGTAATGAGTATTGTGAAAAAGCCAAGTATTAGCCCCACCCTGGCTACTACTCTTTTCCCAGGAGTTATACAAAATATCTCTACTAGCAAATGCTGTGATTCCTCAATTTTACCAAAAATGCAGTGTGTCCCCCTAAAAACAACCCATTGTTCGACAGGTCCTACAAAATTCAGTCCAATTCCAGTCTGACAAATTTCCCCAAATTTGTATCCCAGACCAAAACATTTGTATTGATGAATTCATTGAAATTGAAAGGTAGACTGCCTTTCAAACTATATAGCCCACTGAAGTGGTTACGATATGGCATCACATTTTATAAATTATGTGAATCGACTACTGGCTATACAGTACCTCACAACAGTGAGTACACCACTCAATTTTTTGTAATTATTTTATTATATCTTTTCATGTGACGACAATGAAGAAATTACACTCTGCCACAATGTAAAGTAGTAAGTGTACAGCCTGTATAACAGTGTAAATTTGCTGTCCATTCAAAATAACGGAACACACAGCCATTAATGTCTAAACTGTTGGCAACAAAAGTGAGTACACCCCTAAGTGGAAACATCTAAATTGGCCCAAAGTGTCAATATTTTGTGTGTCCACCATTATTTTCCAGCACTGCCTTAACCCTAGGGCATGGAGTTCACCAGAGCTTCAACGGTTGCCACTGGAGTCCTCTTCCACTCCTCAATGATGACATCACAGAGCTGGTGGATGTCGTTTGAGGATGCCCCACAGATGCTCAATAGGGTTGCTCACCTTTACCTTCAGCTTCTTTAGGAAGGCAGTGGTCGTCTTGGAGATGTGTCTGGGGTCGTTATCATGTTGGATTACTGCCCTGCGGTCCAGTCTCCAAAGGGAGGGGATTATTCTCTGCTTCAGTATGTCACAGTGCATGTTGGCATTCATGGTTCCCTCAATGAACTGTAGCTCCCCAGTGCCGGCAGCACTCCTGCAGGCCCAGACCATGACTCTCCCACTACCATGCTTGACTGTAGGCAAGGCACACTTGTCTTTGTACTCCTCGCCTGGTTGCCGACACACACGCTTGACACCATCTGAACCAAATAAGTTTATCTTGGTCTCATCGGACCATAGGACCTGGTTCCAGCAATCCATGTCCTTGGTCTGCTTGTCTTAAGCAAACTGTTTACGGGCTTTCTTGTGCATCATCTTTAAAAGAGGCTTCCTTCTGGGACGACAGCCATGCAGACCAATTTGATGCAGCGTATGGTCTGAGCACTGAAAGGCTGACCCCCCACCCCTTTAACCTCTGCAGCAATGCTGCAACACTCATACGTCTATTTCCCAAAGACAACCTCTGGATATGATGCTGAGCATGTTTACTCAACTTCTTTCGTCGACCATGGCAAGGCCTGTTCTGAGTGGGACCTGTCCTGTGAAACCGCTGTATGGTCTTGCTGACCGTACTGCAGTTCAGTTTCAGGGTCTTGGCAATCTTATAGCCTAGGCCATCTTTATGTAGAGCAACAATTATTTTTTTCAGATCCTCAGAGAGTTCTTTGCCATGAGGTACCATGTTGAAATTCCAGTGACCAGTATGACAGAATGTGAGCGTGATAACACCAAATTTAACACACCTGCTTCACATTCCCACCTGAGACCTTGTAACGCTAACAAGTCACATGACACCAGGGAGGAAAAATAGCTAGTTGGGCCCAATTTGGACATTTCCACTTAGGGGTGTACTCACTTTTGTTGCCAACGGTTTAGACATTAATGATGGTGTTGAGTTATTTTGAAGGGATAGCAAATTTTCACTGTTATACAGGCTGTACACTTACTACTTTACATTGTAGCAGAGTGTCATTTCTTCAGTGTTGTCACATGAAAAGAAATAAAATATTTACAAAAAATGTTAGTGGTGTACTCACTTTTGTGAGATACTGTACATGTGTTTTTCAGAAATTATCAAGGGAGGAATAGCCATCTTGACCCACCAGGTTGACCCTGATTCTGTGGGCACAAATGGAAAAACTGTGTGAGATCTGATCCTCTATTGTTAAATAAAGGTTATTATTGTTATTATTATTATTATTATTATTATTATTATTATTATTATTATTATTATGCATATAGTGCTAACTTATTCCTTAGCCCTTTACATTAAAAGGGAAATCTAACAAATGAGACTAATAACAAAATGTTTCAGAAAAAAATAGGTCGATGAGGACCCTGCTCAAATGAGCTTACAGTCTAGAGGAGGTGGCATAGAACACAGTAGGAAGGGTATTGAGGGAGACAGCAAGTAAACATGGTGGGAAAGTAGCAGAACTGGGGGTGAGGCTGAAGTGTGGCCCTTTAGGAGAGAGCAAGAGGCAAGTTTGTGAGATAGAAGTTACTCTGGGAGGCCAGAAGCATTTCTGAAACAATGGGTTTTGAGGGACTTCTTAAAGGATTGAAGACCAGGGAAGAGTCTGATGGAGGTAGGCAGGCTGTTCCAAAGGAAGGGAGCCACCTGTGGGAAGTCCTGCAAGTTTCAATTACCAGTAAGGGTGCAAGCAGCGGACAGGAGAAGGTTACCAGCAGAGCGAGAGACCGAAAAAAGGGCATGCCTACGAATCAGTGAGGAAATGTAAGAGAGGCTAGAGTTGGTTAGAGCTTTATAGGCAATGGTTAGTATTTTTAATTGACACCTGTAGGGTACAGGAAGCCAGTGTAAGGATCGACAGAGGGGTGATGTGTGAGAGAAGCGACAGGAGAGAAAGATCAGCGTGGAATTAGCATTCATCACAGATTGTAAGGGGGAAGTACGGCTATGGGTTGATAGCTTAGCTTGTGTGTCCAGGAGGGTGACTTGGAGTCCTGGTCCTGCTGGGGGGAGCGAAGGGGTCTGAAGTTCTTCATTTTCCTCTCCCCTCATGCTACGGCTGCCTCCTCTCCCTCCCGTGCCGTCTCTCTGCATGATGCTGGGAGGAAGTGACAGGCTGTCACTTCCTCCCACCCAGCCGACATTACAGGAGCCTGGTCGTGGTCTTTAAGGATTGCAGCAACCGACCGGGTCCCTGTTGAGCAGTAATGTTTCCCCGGTGCTATTATCATAGCATTGGGGAAACATTCCGCGGCACCCCTGTGTGCACACAGTTTCGGAACCACTGGGCTACACCAAACAAATGCTACTGTGAATCACTTTGACGAGCTGGGAGCCCATTTGGAGTTATCTCCACACTGCTGTCCATACACTCACAGACAGTGTGAACCCGCAGGCCTGTGATTCTACCACTGAGAATGGGAGGACCCATGGCCATAAGGCAAGGACTCCTATCAAGGCCCTGGTTGCGTGGAGTTGGGGCATTTCGGTTTAATCCACATCTGACAGCAGAATCCACTGCAGAACCTATTATTATTATATGTATACAATGCCAACAAATTCCGCAGTGCTTCACAGTGGGTGGACTAACAAACAAGTAATTGTAACCAGACGACTTGAATGCACAGAAACAGAGGGGATTGAGGGCCCTGCTTAATGAGCTTACATGCTAGAGGGAGTGGGGTAAATTTACACAAAAGGTAAGGATAGTATTAGAGAAGTAAAGACCATTGCAGGAGAGGAATCAGTTGGGAGCCATTACCAGTTTAATTGATACTCCTTTGTGAAGAAGTGAGTTTTTAATGATTTTTTGAAGCAATGGGGACTGGGTGAGCATCTAACAGAAAAGGGAAGGGAATTCCACAGGAACGGTGCAGCCCTCGAGAATTCTTGAAGATGAGCATCAGAGGTGGAAGTACAAACAGAAGATAGACGCAAGTCTTCAGCAGAGCGTAGGGGGCTTAAATGGGACATACTTGTGTATTAGGGAGGTAGGTTGGAGCAGCATTGTGTAGAGATTTGAAATCAACCAGAATTTTAAATTGAGCACTATATCTTAAGGGAAGCCAATGAGCCTTCCTGAGTCAGGGAGGGGTGACAAAGAATGTGGCGTGAAACTGATTTTTTTTATATGGCTTGACATAGAGACTGTTTGTCTGTTCTGGCCTGCGTGCGGTGTCGGATGATCCCTAGCTAATGTTCTTTTATTACAACCTTGGTAACTGCTCTCTAGCATTGCGGGGATTTCTGTTATATTGCTCAATATTTATTCACATTTTGTCCCTTTCATTTGATCTCTTAAAATCCAGTGATATCACAGCTTACCCACCTTAGCAATACGTTTAATAAGATGTCATACTTTATTATTATGACTAATCACACTGTCAGTAGCATAGCTTGATTTATTTACTGTGTATACATAACCATCTACTGACACATTATATTTTAATGTGTTAACCTGCTGTATTACAAAATTGTGCATGTGTTCTTGAATGTCCTACAACAGACATGTTATATGACCTGGTATGTTAGTTATATGCTGTTGGGGGATACCCATCTTTACTGTATGTCTATGTACTGCAAAAAATAAAAATATAAGAAGAATTTTTTTCTAATGCATCTAATCTATTTGGCTCTGTTATTTAACAAAAAAACAACAACATGAAAATCAGTAATTGGGGGTACTTTTATATTTATTTGACAATGTGTAACAAAAATAATGAGGCTTTATTGCACTAACTCATATCACGATTATGACATTTCCTGTAAAAATTCATTTGTGTAGAAAAACAGAAAACAGAAAGAAAATATTACCAGTAAATGGGGCTAGTAATTGTGATAAAGTGGCTAGACTAAACAACTCAAATTATACCATTTGGAATACCATGGGTTGCGTACTTTTAAAAATATTATGCCATCATGTGGGTAATTTTCTTTCCTGGGTTGCCACACTGCCTAAAATGTGACAAATGAAGAACCAATATTTGACCCTGTAACTTTCCAAAACAAAAACATAAAACCTGAACCTAGGTGGAATTGTTGTACACATGAGACATCAATGAACACAAATATGAGTGTTTTAGAACAACAAAATGTATAGTGACGATAATATCACCTGTGATACAGCAGTTTTTGTGGGAAAAATGCAAAAACCAAATATGAACACTAATTTTGGCCAGGGTTTGTAACGAAGTGTCTACTGCAAAAGACTGGACATGTCCCATTTTGAATACTCTGGATTGTCTATTTTTGCAAATGGTTTGCCATGATGGGGTTAGTTTTAATTACTTGGCTGCCTATACGGTCTTAAAGGCAACATAGGCTACGCAAGCCAATCTGGCAAATTTCAATGTGTAAAAACTGAAATGAGCAAGCCCTTTATTTGACCCCTGTAACTTTCCAAAACCCCATAAAGCCTGTGCATGGTGGGTACTGTTGTACTCGTGAGACATCAGTGAGCACAAATTTGAGTGTTAAAAGGTCGGCCAAAACAGATATGGTGGAAAAATATCCTAAACGTCAAAGAATTGTTTTTTTTTTTTGCTCTAGATGATTATTCTTGGCTCACCCTTTATAGTCTTTAATTGTAAAAAAAAAAAATTTTAAATCTAAAATTGCTCAAAATTTTGTAGGTCTGACAATTGACTACACGTGACTATTTATTGAATAAACTGTTAGATATATGTGGCAATGACAGTACAGTTTTATTAATTGAATACTTACGATGAAGCTGTTCGAGTATCACAATAATCTCTGCCAGTAGATTGGTATATTTTAGCGCAGTACTTCGCAGTTTGAGGACATAGCATACTCCAGATACAAACTGTCGGTCTGACAACTGAAAGTATTTATTCTCTTCGTACTCCCTGCAGCATATACGTTATTAACCCCTTGGCTGCTGCCAGATGCAACTTTGTGTTTTGGGCTGCATTGTCAGGACCGCAGCTGTGGCTCATTTTTAAAAGGTCTCTAGGGCGACATCTTCTGTGTTTTGTTTCTTCATAGTAATCGAAAGAGTTTGTGAAGAATCACTATGATTGAAAAAATCCTGCTGTGCATTACAGATAATTTACAATAAATTTAATATGTTAAATAAACAAGCCAAGTGGTTAGCTAATTGTGTATATTTAAAATGAAAGTAATAAAATAGATACGCTATGTCTGTAAACATTCCATAAGGATCAGTAGCATGGAAGGCATGTTCTCCTCACTGTCTAACTCACAATTCTCTCTGATCTGTCCAGAAAGAAAACCCAAATGCCCAATGTTAAAACATGGCGGCTCATCTGAGACCTGGTATGGGGTAGGTTTATTTCTGTTATAGTCCTTTATAAGACAACACTATCCACAGTGCTTTACAAATGTAACAATCATAGGGAGGGTTTGAGACAGAGGGTTATATAATTAGACGTGATTTTCTACATACGGATCACCAGTGAAATAACATCTCCCAAGTCCAGTCTCTCCCAATAATATACAAATACAAATTTAGACCACCCAGGTGCAGTGTAAAACAAGAATAAAAAGAATAGTTACTTCCTTTTATGGTCAGATATAACAAAAGGATTCCTCTCAATCCTCACAGTACATATAGGATAAAACAGAATATATCTAGACCTATAAAGAAATAAAAGAAAGCGCTCATAGGGGATTAACGTTAAACCATAGGTGTCCCCTTGAGTTTATATCGCACTTACAGAATATCTGTAGTTTTCAAGCTCATCAAATTGATGGATATCCCCAGATTCCTCGAAATTAGGATGGTAGATTAAGCATGCAAAAGATAAAAAATATCATAGTGCAACACCGTTTGAAAAGTAAAATCACAGCTTTTAATGGTTACACTTACAATATAGTAGTGGTAAAAAGGCTCATCAAAATTATTCTGTTTTCTTCCATCAGTGTGGGGCCAAAACGTCCTTATAAAGAGGTCAGGCAGGCAAAACAGATACACATTTATAAAATAATAAAATGCCAATAAAATAAAAGTCTTAAGTCTCTACGCGTTTCGTCTGGGTCACCAGACTTCCTCAGGAGTAGTGCTTCAATTCCTCTGGGGGCTTCAACTTCCTTTTATAGGTCTCACCGGTATTTCAATCCAATTTTCAAAAGAGCGATCAGCTGTGTGTCGGTTTAATCATTCACTCCATATATGGAGTTCCGGATCCTGCTTGTGGAACGCACATGCGTTCCATAGACCCGGAAACATCCACTTCTTCCCCATCTGAGCGGACGTACGTCACTGGAACGCACGTGCGTTCCACTTCGTCCGATTTTCATATCGACATCAGAAGGTCCCCACAGTGCAAACAGAAAAAATGGAATTTCATCATATTAGTTTCAATGTACGGTCATTATAAATTAAGTTTGTTTCTTTCTTTATGCATGCAGTGTTGTTTCTAGCTCTAATGTCTAATTCGGTCTAAGGCATAATAGGATCAGGATTTTATATTCCCACAGTTAATGTTAGTCTATCAGGACCTAGATGCTGTCCATTAGTATGTTAAAATCTCCTGCTCTATAACATTACTGAGCAATTCACATCATATATAGGATTGTGTATTTTGATCATTTATAGGATTGTGTATTTTGATCACACTTCTCTTATTTACATATTGAAAGTATATAATATTGTCTAAATATATAAGAGAAATAAGCTTATTAAGAGGGCAACAGAAAAAGGGGGAGGTGTGTGCAAGAGGTGATGGTGGCAAAGGGAAAGATTCTGGAGTCACTGGCCAAAAATATGTATATTAAATAAGAAAAAAATAAGAAAAAATATATGAGAAAAAAATAATATATGAGAAAAAAAAAAATAATAATAATAAAATAAAATAAAATAAAACAATAAATAATATAAAAATATAAATAAATAAAAATAAAAATAAAAATAAAAATAAAAACAAAAATAAAAATAAATATAAAAATAAAAATAAATATAGAAATAAAAATAAAGATAAATATAAAAAATAAAAATAAAGATAAATATAAATATAAAAATAAAAATAAAAATAAAAATAAAAATAAATAATAATAAAAATAAAAATAAGAATAAATGTGATTATAATTTATAAAAAACAAATCAAATCAAAATCTACATTTAGTCCTAGTGGTTGTAAAGTTTTGAGCCTATGTATCCAGAATCCCTCCCTCTGTCTGAGCTTGGTGATAATGTCCCCTCCCCTTGCATCCAAAACAACTTGTTCAATGACAATCCAGGACAGACTATGTGTTCTGAAGCTGGGACACTGATTACAGTGTGTGGGGACTGAATGGTTCTGAACCCCCTTCCTTATATTGTTCAAATGCTCCAAAAAGCGTATTTTGGCTTTCCGTCCGGTTCTCCCCACATACTGTGCCCCACAGCCACACATGAGTAAATATACCACATTGGTGGATAAGCATGTTATATTTCCTTTGATTTTAAATTCTTCTCCAGTAGTTGTGCTTTTAAAGGTTTCAATATGGCTTGGTCTCAATTTGCAGGCTTTACATTGCCCACAGGTATAAAAACCCTTTCTACTGTTTTTTCTTCCGGTTGTATTGGGTAATTTAAAGAAACTAGGTGTGAGATGTGTCGAGAGGTTTCTCCCTTTCCTATATATAACTTTGGGAATATCTGGTATTTTCCGTCCCAAAAATTCATCAAGCTGCAGGATGGACCAATGTTTTTTAAAGATTTTGTTGATATGAAACGCCTTTGAGTTAAACTGCGTGTTGAAAGAGTACTCAAAGGGATTTCTTGTGTTAATTAATGGTTTGGATCTATCAACCAAAAGGTCCCCCCTATTGGTATTCCTGATTCTTTTTGCCTCTGCCTTTAGATGCTCTTCTCTATACCCTTTTTCTACAAACTTTTTAATCAAAAGGTCTGCTTGCTCTTCATATAATTTTTCATTCGTGCAGTTCCGTCTCAGCCTAGTGAATTGGCTTTTGGGGACTCCTGAGAGCCATTTGGGATGATGTCCACTATTTGATTGAATGAAACTATTTACATCTGTGGGCTTGAAGAAGGTCTTAGTTTTTATTACTGAATCTTCAATAAAGATTGTCAGGTCCAGAAAATCTATGCTCATTGGATTGTAAATTGGTGTAAACACCAGAGACAACATATTGTTGTTGAGATAGGAGAAAAAATCATCAAGTTGTTCATCAGACCCTTTCCAGATTACAAGGATATCATCAATGTACCGACGCCAGAGCACCAGGTTTGCCCCAAATGGACTATCAGTCCAAATGAATGAACGTTCCCAGCTGTCCATGAAGATGTTTGCATAACTGGGGGCAAACCTGGTGCCCATAGCCGTACCCTTGACTTGCAGAAAGAAATCATCATTGAACATAAAAAAATTGTGTGTCAAAATAAACTCTATTGATTCAAGTAAAAATGACCTGAATTTGGGATCCAATGTCTTATTTAATATACATATTTTTGGCCAGTGACTCCAGAATCTTTCCCTTTGCCACCATCACCTCTTGCACACACCTCCCCCTTTTTCTGTTGCCCTCTTAATAAGCTTATTTCTCTTATATATTTAGACAATATTATATACTTTCAATATGTAAATAAGAGAAGTGTGATCAAAATACACAATCCTATAAATGATCAAAATACACAATCCTATATATGATGTGAATTGCTCAGTAATGTTATAGAGCAGGAGATTTTAACATACTAATGGACAGCATCTAGGTCCTGATAGACTAACATTAACTGTGGGAATATAAAATCCTGATCCTATTATGCCTTAGACCGAATTAGACATTAGAGCTAGAAACAACACTGCATGCATAAAGAAAGAAACAAACTTAATTTATAATGACCGTACATTGAAACTAATATGATGAAATTCCATTTTTTCTGTTTGCACTGTGGGGACCTTCTGATGTCGATATGAAAATCGGACGAAGTGGAACGCACGTGCGTTCCAGTGACGTACGTCCGCTCAGATGGGGAAGAAGTGGATGTTTCCGGGTCTATGGAACGCATGTGCGTTCCACAAGCAGGATCCGGAACTCCATATATGGAGTGAATGATTAAACCGACACACAGCTGATCGCTCTTTTGAAAATTGGATTGAAATACCGGTGAGACCTATAAAAGGAAGTTGAAGCCCCCAGAGGAATTGAAGCACTACTCCTGAGGAAGTCTGGTGACCCAGACGAAACGCGTAGAGACTTAAGACTTTTATTTTATTGGCATTTTATTATTTTATAAATGTGTATCTGTTTTGCCTGCCTGACCTCTTTATAAGGACGTTTTGGCCCCACACTGATGGAAGAAAACAGAATAATTTTGATGAGCCTTTTTACCACTACTATATTGTAAGTGTAACCATTAAAAGCTGTGATTTTACTTTTCAAACGGTGTTGCACTATGATATTTTTTATCTTTTGCATGCTTAATCTACCATCCTAATTTCGAGGAATCTGGGGATATCCATCAATTTGATGAGCTTGAAAACTACAGATATTCTGTAAGTGCGATATAAACTCAAGGGGACACCTATGGTTTAACGTTAATCCCCTATGAGCGCTTTCTTTTATTTCTTTATAGGTCTAGATATATTCTGTTTTATCCTATCTCCCAATAATATACTCCATTCAATGATAGTTGGAACGGGTTCAGTCACAGCTCGATTATTAATAGATTATAATAACCATGCAACTTTTTAATCTTTAAACTTGAAATTTCACTGCCATTGTAGGACACGCCATCCCCACATGCAGATACATAGTACACCATTGTTCAGATTCTTAATATAGCTAAATTGGACCAGGAAACCCCACTCCCACTCTCTATCTGGATCTAGAAAAAAAAAAAAGACTTTACATTAATATGTAAGGCTCAGATCAAACCAATTCCCTTGGTAATATTTAAATGGAATTATGATTTGAAAATAGATATAACTATGAAAGAATGAAATAACTCCCTCGACACATTATACAAAGCCTGCAACTGCTTGAATATACATGAAACTCACTATAAGATATTAAATAGATGGTATAGAACTCCTAAAAAAATAGCAAAAATGTATCCCACAGTCCCCCCTAACTGTTAGAGATGTATTGAATCAACCGCAGATTTTAAACATATTTGGTTGGACTGTCCGATAATCAGACCATTATGGGAGACGACAAACCAATATTTGTCAACTTTATTGGAACAGGAATTTAATCTGACTCCAAATGTGGCCTTATTACATATGAATATGGGACTGATTAATAGAGAATTCAGACCAATTATTTTTCATATCCTAATGGCTGTTAAAACATCAATAGCCAGAAATTGGAAGTCTCCTAGGGTGGATAGTTGGGCCAAGATTCACCATCAAAGCATTTTCAGAAGGGCTACTATTATAGTTATTGGGATAGATGGATAAAAAAAATTAGACCCGGGACAATGTATTATTTTTATTTTTTTTCTCTTGCAATATACTCACTTTTATTCTAGCAATCCCTACCCAAAACAGGAGTTTGGCGGGATACCCCTCGCCTCGGACCGCTTATTTGATTTATCTATTTTTTTATCTTTTTTTTTTTTTTTTGGTACACTGTGAACCAAACAAATGTCTGTTTAGTTAGTCTGTATGTATATTTGTTATTTAAAATAAAAATTAAAGGAAATTAAGATAAACTAAAATGGGAAATAGGAAGATATTCATAAAATAAAATAAGATGAAAATAAAACAAATGATGATGATTTGGTGTTTGATAAAGTCAATTTTGACACACATAAAGTATGAAATAACAAACACCATATTCTGATGTTAAAAAAAAAAGACTTTACACTATACTCCACGTAGACTATAAACCAAGAACCCTGAGTCTCTGAGTTGTGATACGTAAGTCAAAGCAGATATAAACCTCATCGGAATATCCTCAATACGACACTCACACTCCGAAGCCACAACCTTTCATAAAACCAGACCAGATAGTGTAAGATAATGATTCCTGCACTCTCCAGGCTTCCAGGGTGCTCAGGACCTGAGGACGGCCAGGTCTCACAACCCCCTCCCCCATTTAATACACTGGCCCTCTCCCTCCTTCAAATTAATATACCCCTCCCACCACTCTAATACACATACATTAACCCCTTAAGGACCAAACTTCTGAAATAAAAGGGAATCATGACATGTCACACATGTCATGTGTCCTTAAGGGGTTAATATACCCCTCCCACCACTCTAATACACTGGTTCCCTGCCCCCTCAATTTAATACACTGGCCCTCTCCCTCCCCCAAATTAATACACTGGCCCTCTCCCTCCTTCAAATTAATACACCCCTCCCACCACTCTAATACACTGGTTACCTGCCCCCTCAATTTAATGCACTGGCCCTCTCCCTCCCCCAAATTAATACACTGCCCTCTCCCTCCTTAAAATTATTAAACTGCCCCCGCTCCCCAATTTAATACACTGGCCCCCTCCTTCACTCAAATTAAGGCAGTCCCCGCACCCTCCCCAATTTAACACACTGCACAGGAAGGTCCCCCAAGCCTCTCTTCTCTTACCTTAAAGGGAAACTAAAGTCACCAAAACATCTTTAGCTGAATGAAGCAGTTTTGGTGTATAGATCATGCCCCTGCAGCCTCACTGCTCAATCCTCTGCCATTTAGGAGTTAAATCCCTTTGGTTTCTGTTTATTCAGCCCTAGCCACACCTCCCCTGGTTGTCACTCACACAGTCTGCATTAAAACAAAATGGTTTCATTTTCAATTAGATGTAACTTACTTTAAACGTTTTTAGCTTCTGCTCTGTAAAATGAACATTAATCACACACAGGAGGCTCCTGCGGGGTCTAGCAAGCTATTAACAGAAAATACGAAAAATAAGGAAATGAGGGAGGAGCATCCCTAAGCAGGAAGCAAATCCCATCAAAACCAATACCCCCTATAGAGCACTATATAGAAACTTGCAAGAAAAACTGTATCTCAGACAAGGTACAAACAATAATAAAGTTTTATTGATAGTAAAATATACATTAGAAAACTAAACACCAAGTGTCTAAAATAGACCAGACTGCTTAACCTATAGAACAATGGAAAAATACTGGGAGATATAATCCAGCTCAATTCAACACAAACTAGTAACAGAGTTATGTTGTGAATTTGATACTTCGTAGGTAATTCACTCAAAGTAACAGAGCGACTAGTAAAAAATGTAGCAACATGTGGTATAGAGGGTTCTCTCAACTCCATATGTTGTATATACACAAAAAACAGAGACCCAGCCGGCAAAAAAAGAGTCCCTAGGTAGGTGTAGCGTGTTTAACGTATAACAGGCTACATATAAGACAGTCTGCAAAACGTGACAGGGCTGTGGGTGTTTTTTTCACGTTTTGCAGACTGTCTTATATGTAGCCTGTTATACTTTAAACACGCTACACCAGGGATAGGCAACCTTCGGCTCTCCAGATGTTTTGGACTACAGCTCCCATGATGCTTTGCCAGGATTATGGGTGTAAGAGCATTATGGGGGATGTAGTCCACAACATCTGGAGAGCCGAAGGTTGCCTATCCCTGCGCTACACCTATCTAGGGACTCTTTTTTTGCCGGCTGAGTCTCTGTTTTTTGTTATATATACCATATATGGAGTTGTGAGAACCCTCTATACCACTTCTGACTTTAAATTCATTTATCTGCCTCTCTCTGTCCTTTCGATTTACTTATATTTTTGATATAAACAGTGCTATTCCAGCTAGAGTGAATGTATCATTTAGTAAGTCAATAGGATCTTTAAGTATTTGGTGCATATAAAGTAGGTATATAGAGGGAACACTGTTTTTTTCATTATAGATGACCATGACTCCACTAATTTGGATAAATCTGGGCTTATTACAGCTATTTCTTATTATACTATTATAGTGTTAAAGATCTATTGTTACTTCTGCTATCCATGTTGCTACATTTTTAACTAGTCACTGTTACTTTGAGTGAATTACCTACGAAGTATCAAATTCACAACATAACTCTGTTTTACTAGTATGTGTTGAATTGAGCTGGATTATATCTCTCAGTATTTTTCCATTTTTCTATAGGTTAAGCAGTCTGGTCTATTTTAGACACTTGGTGTTTAGTTTTCTAATGTATATTTTACTATCAATAAAACGTTATTATTGTTTGTACCTTGTCTGAGATACAGTTTTTCTTGCAAGTTTCTATATAGTGCTCTATGGGGGGTATTGGTTTTGGTGGGATTTGCTTCCTGCTTAGGGATGCTCCTCCCTCATTTCCTTATTTTTTGTATTTTCTGTATGCTTTAGGGTTAAGCCCTTCTAGTACCCCTGTAACCCTCTCTGTACTTTTTGCCGGATTGTTCTCTGGCTGAGAGTATTGTGTTTATATCTAAAGCTATTAACCGAGCAGGAAATAATACATTATGAATGAAACATAATTTAGAATAAAGGAAGTGTAAACATTAGATGACTCTTTACAGGAAGTGTTTAGCAAATCTGTGTAAGTCGCATGCAGGGAGGTGTGCCTAGGGCTGTATAAACAAACTGATTTAACTAATAAATGGCAGAGAATTGAGCAGTGTGGGTGCAGGGGCATGATCTACACAACAAAACTACTTAATTAAGTTAAAGTTGTTTTAGTGACAATAGTGTCCCTTTAAGATGAGCCACCCGTCCTCCAGTTCCAGCCGTGTTCTTCTCTGCTCAAGCAGGCCATACGATCCTCTGGCACTGCGAGCAAGAGGAAAGGGGAGTGGTTGGTCTGCTCTGCAGACAGAAAGCCACCCTGCCCTCTTGCGGCCATGGGAGGGAAGACAAGAAACAGATAGGAAAGATCTTTCCTGTCTTGCGGCTGATCACAGCCACAGCAGAAAGCAACCCCAGGGCAGGTGGGCCGCAAATATATTTGTTGTGGGACTAATGCGGGCCGCGGGCCGCATGTTTGACATGCTTGCTCTAATTGTTTTCGTGCAGATGCTAAGTCTATGTGCTCTAATGAAATGTACCCCAAATCTTACTTAACATCTGTTAATGTTGTGATTCTATCTCTATCTCTAATGTTCTATTCTATCGTCCATACACCCTTCTCCTTACCTAGTTGAATTTTTTGTGGCAGGTAGTTGCATGCTTTTCACAACGTTTTACTCTCTCTTCCCTCTGATATAGTGGAATGTAAAAATCTACAAAAAGCCCTATTAGACCCAGATACTATTGACCTCCGTTTACAACAAGTATTAGAACCAGGATTGATTTTAGTCTCTTTTCACTCTCCACCTCTCTCAACAAATGACAAATGAATCCAATTGGAATTGTCACAGGAAAAAGCTCTCAACACGATTTAATGATTGATCTTTCGGCCCCTCACTCCTCCACTGTGCCCAGCCTGAATTATTTTATCCTTCTGAGGAATTCTCGCTTCTTTATGCAATCATTGATTATGCAAGTCATGCTTCTATATCACCAGGTATTGGCGCCTAGTTGAGTAAAACGGACATTGTCAATTAACCCGTCTCTGTGGCATCTACATGAGGATAAGTGGAGGGAACAATACTACTTCTCAGGGCTCACTTTCGGCTCAAAAAGCAGTCCCAAACTTTTCAATATTTTTGCTTAAACCTAATGCTGGTTACTGCTCAACGCATGTAGATTCCTCTCAGTAATACACTATTTGGATGGCTGCATTACTATTGAAAGCAATGCAAACCCACAAGCAGTTTACAGGACGCCATAAAGCTCTTCGAGTTTAGGTGTCCTGTTATCTCCAACAAAAACTGAAGACCCTAACACTATTTTGATTTGTTTTGCGATTCCAGCTAAATTCAGTAGCTAGGGAATCCAACCTCCCACTAGGGAAGATAGACCACATCCTTGCTAACAAGGACAGCAACGTTTTTGTAGTTGTAAAGAGCTCAAATTGCTGCTGGGCTCGGTCAATTTTGCTGTGAGGATTATTCCATAGGGCAGGTCATAATTTCCTATTAATATAACTGACCCTGTATCTGAATTCAAGCCTGCTGACTCAACATGGATTGTATACATAGATTCCTCACTCAAGCTCAATACCCTTCCAGGCTAGTCTTCCTTTATCTCTATTGCTTTTGATGTGGTTAAGCATACTCTCGTTATCACAGTCCTAGCTTGCATTGGCATCATGGTATCAATGAATCCCAGCTATCTCTCTTACGGCAAGGCTCAGTTCTTTTTTCCCCCTCTTCTTATCTGTTCACATGTTTTGCTATGGCTTCTTTACTAATTTCTTTGAAAACTTTTGAAGCTTCAAACTGCAGGACTGGAGCTGTGACTCTGAGGACTGCTCTGATTCCAATCTGTTTTACACATGATTATTGTTTTACACATAAAGCACTTCAGAAACTAAAGTGCTCTAGCGGTCTGGGGTGTCTCTTTAAAAAGCAATAAAGCCAACATTAGTGGCACCTTTCAAGTCTGGGTGTTCAGCAAGTATTGAAAGAACTGTTTCTAATGATATGACACTAACATTCCATGAAATATATTTAATCAATCATCATGAAACTTTTCATAATCGGCGTAATATGTTTAACAAATATTTTTTTTCAACATTTATCATTGTAATTAAAATAGAATACGTAATATGAGTTCTGTGATCCCATGTTCTCGGTTTCTGAAAGTTCTCTTTAAAGGTTGAAATAGCAGAATTTTCTAATATATTTATGGAACACTTCATCTCTTACTCCGTAGATCACCGGACTTAGAAACCTTGGCAAACATGTAAAAAGCAGGAAGTTTAATGTAAGCAAGATGGCAGGAGAATCTCTTAGGTAGGTCTCTGAAACTGTAGAGATGAAGGCAGTCATGCACAACAAGAGCTGAATGGCGTGCATCATGACAGTTCTACCAGCTTTGGAAGCGTTAGATGTCCCTGAGCCAACTTTCTTGGCAACTTGCATAACCTTTATGTATGTGAAAACAATGGTCAATGCCACTAGAGTGAAGGTGGAAATAAAGGTAAGAGTCCTTATGGTGTTTTGCAATGAATTTACTGATAAAATAGAAAGGTTACATCTTACATTGCGAAAAAAAAAATATTGCTCGACTGTGGATTGCATGGCAAAGAAGTCAGCTACATTGGGCACGACCCCGACAACCCACATCAGGATTATTGAAGTGTTAGCTCGATGGGCATTGCAAAACTGAAAATGTCTAAGTGGATAACAGATGGCTACATATCGTTCCAGAGCCATGATTGCCAAGTTGCATGCCGTTATCCTGAATGTCAAAGCTGCAAGGTTGAGTATGGGGTAGCAGATGGGCACAGTGATGTATACTGCATAAAGCGCAGCCAGAAACAGACTGATTGATGCTATTAGATATAATATATCAGTAATAAGCATGTGAACAAAGAGCACATAGCGGGCATGTTCTTGAATGTGCGGAGTGGTGAAGTAGACATTGAGAATCAATGCGTTAAAGCAAATGAAGATGCAGAAACATAAAATTAGCAATATCACAACAACCATCTCTGCGATGCCAGCAATGTAAACAAACTTGCTTTGGTACAAGTTCTCTCGGGGTTCGGTGCCATTGCCAGACAAAGCTGAAGAGTTTACCATGGCAGACTCCAGCAGTTTCCTTGAAAATAATCCCCGGACATGCAAGAAAAAACAAACAACAAAATGAGTGTGAAAAGTAGCAAAGTGACAAATGTAAATCAATGAATCAATCTATCATTATTAGCATTAAAAAAATGCCAACATACAGGGCCGGTGCAAGGATTTTCGGTTAAACAGGTGAAGATGTATTTTGCCGCCCCCCGTTCCCCACCAAAAAATGTCTCTTCACCTTAATCCTCCTCTTGAATTTCTTTCCCCCTTTTGTGTTTCTTATCCTCTCTTTTAAATGTCATACGCCTTTAGGCCCCATCTGGGTATCTCTCTTGCTCCTTCTCCAGCCCCTCTGTGTCTCATTGTGTCCCCCTCTCCAGTCTCGGTGGGTGTCTCTCCCCACAATCCCCTGTATGTCTCTTTTGCCCTTACCCTGTCTCTTTGTCCCCCTTTGAGGTCTCTTCCCTCCATCATGTGCCTGCTCACCTTCCTGTGAAGCATGGCAGGGCCGCTGTGGATGAGCATCTGTTCAGTGCTCTCTGTGAGCACTTCCCGTGAGACCGGGTAAAGGATAAAGAAGCCCCTCTACTGCAGTACGCAACTCGGCCACGCTACAATGACTGGCCAGCTGGAGGAGACTGATGTGCTTAGTGCTCCCCTCCTGCCAGCCAAATGAATCTGGCTCTCACCCAGTCTAGTACACCCTGAGACAGTCGCCTGTAGGTGAAGAAGTCTCTGCTCAAACAAACTTACAATTTGTTAAAAGGTTACTCCAAGCACTGGGTGATTGCCAGCCATCGTGGCAGCTGGCCCCATTGTGAGTGCAGCAGGCAGACAGCAGTGAGCCAATGCACTCGGCATGGTCCAAAACAATTTGCCAAATTCAGGCCAAAATGTGATTAAAGCTATGTTTGACAAGTTTTCCAATCATGTAGTTTTGTCAAACTTTCTGCAATTAGAAAGAGAGAGTGTGTGTGTGTGTGTGTGTGTGTGTTTTTGTGTGTATGTGTGTATCTCAACACTTAGGTGAGAATGGGGTTCATGAGTCAATGACAAGCAAGAGGCTCCACCAATCATTAAATCGTTAAAATGGTTTAACAGAGAGAGGAACTCCAGATATTAAACCACTTCAATGAGATGACATGGATATACTGCCTAAACTGTCATTCAAATTTTTGTTTTTTTAAAAGTTTATTACATTTAATGAAACTTAATGATTATGATGTATATTGTTTAGAAATTGTCACTTTTTTTCTGGCTGAGCAGTCATATTGGGTCAAACTCTACTATTATCTGACCAACTGCTGCTCAAGTATGCAGCACATGCAAAAACACAATCAAAGTCACCCACGATAAAATGATTTGGGGCTTTCTAATTTTGATGCGTTTTGTGTTGGAGAAAGCTTAATTTTGTTAATTCTGCCTCCTGCTTGCGGTGTATTTTGCCAACAAATAGATATGATGTAGAAGCCAAAATAGGGCTACAGATGTAGGGCAAACCTACATTGTTGCCACAAAGTAGGTTACGGAGGTAATGAAGGGCATGAACCCCAGAAACACTAATAGAACAAAATAAGAAGTGTAGTAAGGAATCCACCTGAAGATAGATGGGACTCACTCCACTAAGATTGCCTCCAGAAGTTAAAATATCATTTAGTGGTATATAATTTAGTGGTATTAACCTTTATTATATTACAAAAATAAATAAAACATACAAAAAATGTGTAAACCTTCGGTGTATAAATCAAACAAAATAGTGGCACACCTTTAAAAAGTGTGGGGGGGGGACACTCGATATGCATGTACAGATGTTACTCGTACATGTTAGCAGTAGTTTTCTTAGTTATGTGTATAGACTGTATCCATAGTCTCTGGCTGCACTATTAGGCAGCAACCTTGCATGCTGAGACGGCAGTATCTCTTACAGACAGCATACAAGATCTTCGACTATACTACTATCTGGCTACCTGTCATACCGAGTGAGGATAAGTAATTATTATTATTATTATTGCCATTTATATAGCGCCAACAGATTCCGTAGCGCTATACAATATTATGAGAGCGAGGATTTAACTATAAATAGGACAATTACAAGACAACTTACAGGAACGATAGGTTGAAGAGGACCCTGCTCAAACGAGCTTACAGTCTATAGTAATGAGAGCTAACCCAGATCTACATTGGCCCCATCACTAGTCAAGGATTATTGACTAATCACTTTCATTTATTTATCCTGCTTCAAAGTTTTTCAGTTGTTTCCATCTTAGAAGTGCTGCTCTTGTTTACTTTTTACAGAGTTTAAAAGTCTACAATGTATATCTATGTTTGTATCCTTTACAACTGAGTCGATACAAATTTAGCTCTTAGTGCTCTTCACGTGCTGCTGCCTTTGATGTTTATGTTCCCATTCTTTGTACTATCTCCTAACGTTTGGACCTGACAAGTCAATATATACCGGCATGAGAGGTTTCTCCTTATATACTGATTCCATCTAGGATACAGATAACGTTCAGTAACCTCTGTACATGCATATGGAGTCTCCCCCCCCCCCCCCAGTTTTTAAAGGTGTGCCATTTTTTTGTTTGATTTATACACCGAAGATTTACACATTTTTTGTATGTATTATTTGTTTTTGTACTCGACTCTTCAATAAAGGTTAATTCCACTACATGATATTTTAACTTCTGGAGGCAATCTTAGTGGAGTGGGTCCCATCTATTTTTAGGTGGATCCCTTACTCTATTTCTTATTTTGTTCTATGATGTAGAAGCCTTACACAAACTATGTAGTGGATATGGCCCAATGTAGATGGATATGATGTCAAAACTTCCTTGGCACCCACCCGAGGTAAGTTATGAACCCATATGAGAACAGTTCTACAACATACCAGGAGAGTGCCATTAATTATCGAGTGGAGCAAGAAGCTCCTGCAAGAAGCTTACTTTAGCTCCACTAAGCTAACCTCTGCCATACAGGGCCAACTCATCTAAGTGTTAGGGTTTGCACAGCCTAAAGGACCTCAGATACTTTGTCAAACTGTTCTTCAATGGTTTGACTAGTTACTATGTAAGGGTGCCATGTTTTTTTTTGGGGGGGGTTTGTGTTTAAGTCCGATGATTGCTCTTTATGGTCATACAGCTGGCAATGAATGAAATAGGAGACATCCTGTGCTGCAGTGTTTGAATATGTCATATCAAGCTCAAGAATGGTTTTACAAAGGTATAAACCCACCGTGATCGCATGAATCAGCAGATGTCTAAAATAATGAGATGGTACTCATCAATCTGGGTTTGGACCAGATAGATCACGATGCTGCAAAACCCAGGGAGGCACACTCTTAGTAGCACTCACAAGATTCCAGGACAGATATCTATTCAACTCCAACTCTATCTAATATTACTGAACACTGATCGGACATTCTGGAGTACCAAGTGAGATGTCAACCAAGATTTAGGACTTGTCTGATTCCTTGTCACAAAGGAAAGCAAAAGGTGGCCCTGCTTCTTATTACACCCTTGAGTGTTCTAAATTGCTTGGTATTTCTATTATTTTGTTCATCTTAGGCATACTGCTGTAAAACACTATGTTAAATGCACATGCTACCAAAAAGAAAATTATTAAATAAATGTAGAGATGTTTGTGTTCAGCACTGTGTGAAACACATTATTTGGCTGATAAACTAATTACAGTTTTGGGAACTGAATTGAACAGGATTAATAAATGTAATCAGTGAGATGGAGCGTTAATTGTCTGACAACTATAATGGGATTTGTTTATTGCACATACAATTCCTGAGAATTGAAAAGGAAGTCTTGATAAAGCCACATTTGCAGGGGTTTTCCCTAAAGGGAGAATTCAAAGTGAATAGAAAGTTAATTTTGAATTTAAGCTCAATATAACAAAACTGGAAAAATTCTCTTAGATATATATATATATTATTATTTTTTTAAATTTTCTCAGCCTCTTTTCTGATGCTTGTCTTTTGTAATTTATTACTGGTGAACATTTCTTCCGTATATTTAAAACAATATTTGAAAATAATGAATATTAAAATGATCTACTTGTTGTTACATTTGTATGAGAATGTTAAAACAAAACAGCCATAGAACTATCTCTAGATAAAGTTATCTATTAAAATGCTATTATACTATGTAATACTCTAGAACTATCTAACATTATCCATTAAAATACTATGGTACTTACAGTGTAGCTGTTTATTAAGCTGCTGTGGACACAATCAGGTCAGGCTCCCCCTGAATCTTGTATAGATTTAAATTAGAATAGAGCAAGACTGAAGTATTTATCTGATTTCTAATTCCCATATAGCAAACTTTTATCATACAGATGAGAAGATTCAAAATTCTCAGAGGGCATTGTTTTTTGTAGCAGCTGCGGTTTCCTTGTGGGGCGCTAGGTTTTGCACCAACTGCATTGATTTATTAATCTTAATTGCATCTCCCTGGTGCCTTTCAGATGTAAAAGGTTTGACTAACCATAATGACTTTTTGTCAATATTCTGTATGCTTAATGTACATTCCTGTGCTTTTGTCACCCTTTAAACATCAATGATATACAGTTGTGCTCAAAAGTTTGCATACCCTGGCAGAAGTTTTTGAAATTTTGGCATTGATTTTGAAAATATGAGTGATGCAGAAAATGTTTTTTTATTGAAGGATAGTAATATGAAGCCATTTATTATCACATAGTTGTTTGGCTCCTTTTTAAATCATAATGATAACAGAAATCACCCAAGTGACCCTGATCAAAAATTTACATACCCTTGAATGTTTGGCCTTGTTACAGACACATAAGGTGATACACACAGGTTAAAATGGCAATTGAAGGTTAGTTTCCCATACCTGTGTTTTTTTTGTATTGCAATTAGTATCTGTGTATAAATAGTCAATGAGTTTCTTAGCTCTCACTTGGATGCACTGAGAAGGCTAGATACTGAGCCATGGGGAGCAGAAATGAACTGTCAAAAGACCTGCGTAACAAGGTAATGGAACTTTATAAAGATGTAAAAAAATATGCAAAGCCTTGAAAATGTCAATCATTACTGTTCAATCACTTTATAAGAAGTGAAAGATTTGGGGATCTCTTGATACCAACCCAAGGTCAAGTAGACCAAGAAAATAATTATTCAGGATACAAAGAAAAACCCACAGGTTACCTCAGGAGAAATACAGGCAGCTCTGAAAAAAGATGGTGTGGTTGTCTCAAGGAGCACAATACGATGATAATTGAACAAAAATGAGCTGCATGGTCGAGTTGCCAGAAATAAGCCTTCACTGTGCCAATGCCACAAAAAAAGCTCAGTTAAAATATGCCCAACAACACCTTGATATGCGCCAGCTTCTGGCACACTGTAATCTGGAGTGATAAGACCAAAATAGAGCTTTATGGTCACAACCATTAGCGCTATGTTTGGAGAAGGTCAACAAGGCCTATAGTGAAAAGAATACCATCCCTACTGTGAATCATGGTGGTGTCTCACTGATGTTCGGGAGGGGGGGTGGGACGGGGCTCTAAACGCATAGGAAATCTTTTGAAAATTGATTGCAAGATAAATGCAGCATGTTATCAGAAAATACTGGCAGACAATTTGCATTCTTCTGCATGAAGGCTGTGCATTGGATGCTCTTGGATTTTCAGCATTACAATGACCCTAATCACAAGGTCAAGTGGTTACTGCAGAAAAAGGTGAAGGTTCTGTTGTGGCCATCACAGTCTCCTGACCTTAATATCATCAAGCCACTTTGGGGAATATCAAACATGCGGTTCATGCAAGATGACCAAAGACTTTGGATGACCTGGAGGCACTTTGCCAAGACGAATGGGCAGCTATACCACCTGCAAGAATTAGGGGCCTCATAGACAACTATTACAAAAAACTGCACACTTTCATTGATGCTAAAGGGGGCAATATACAATATTAAGAACTATGGGTATGCAGACTTTTGAACAGGGGTCATTTCATTTTTTTCTTTGTTGCCATATTATGTTTTATGATTGTGCCATTCTGTTATAACTTACAGTTGTATAAGAATCCCATTAGAAATAAAAGAAATGTGTTTTGCCTGCTCACTCATGTTTTCTTTAAAAATGGTACATATATTACCAATTATCCAAGGGTATGCAAACTTTTGAGCACAACTGTATCAAGCATTCATGATACAAAATAATGTATCTACCTCATAATCCTACAGAGGGTTAAATAAACCTCAATTATAATAGCACTAGTAACCATTTGTGAACTGTCGGGATAACAGAAAATCAAGCACAGGCAGGCCTTTGGTTTCAAACTGCAATTGTGGCAGTTATTTAATGTGATATTAGGCTAGAATTGGCCATTCTGGGGGCAAGGTATTGCTTAAAGAGATACTATAGTCACCAAAACAACTTTAGTTTAAGTTGAGATTTGCCATTGAGACTGCAGGGGCATGATATCACAAAACTGCTTCATTAAGCTAAAGTTGTTTTTGGTGACTAGTGATGTCCCGAACTGTTCGCTGGCGAATAGTTCCTGGCGAACATCGCTTGTTCGCGTTCGCCACGGATGGCGAACACATGCACTGTTCGGTCCGCCCCCTATTCATCATCATTGAGTAAACTTTGACCCTGCCTGTACCTCACAGTCAGCAGACACATTCCAGCCAATCAGCAGCAGACCCTCCCTCCCAGACCCTCCCACCTCCTGGACAGCATCCATTTTACATTCCTTGTGAAGCTGCATTCTTAGTGAGAGTAGGGACAGTGTAGCTGCTGATGATTTGATAGGGAAATTGATAGCTAGGCTAGTGTATTCAGTGTCCACTACAGTCCTGAAGGACTCATCTGATCTCTGCTGTAAGGACAGCACCCCAAAAAGCCCTTTTTAGGGCTAGAACATCAGTCTGCTTTTTTTTTCTGTGTCAGGCTCACAGCACATACTGTACCCACTTGCCCAGTGCCACCACTCACTCACTGGTGTCACAATAGCTTGCATTTAAAAAAAAAAAAACACAACTTATTTGACTGTAATATAATAGCAGTCAGTTTCCTTCACTAGTGTGCCTTTTCAGGGCCTGCCCAGTGCCACCGCTCACTCACTGGTGTCACAATAGCTTGCATTTAACAAAAAAAACACTTTTTGGACTGTAATATAATAGCAGTCAGTTTCCTTCACGAGTGTCCGTTTCAGGGCCTGCCAGGGCACAGTGTCACACCAGTGCAACTCATATCTGGTGTAACAGTAGTGTACATTTAAAAAAAAATAAAAAATGTTTGACTGTATTAGATTGAATAGCAGTTAGTTGTCTGCCAGCGTGTGTGTCAGGCTCACAGTGTATACTGTGCCCACTTGCCCAGTGCCACCACTCATATCTGGTGTCACAATAGCTTGCATTTAACAAAAAAAACTTTTTGGACTGCAATATAATAGCAGTCAGTTTCCTTCACGAGTGTCCGTTTCAGGGCCTGCCAGGGCACAGTGTCACACCAGTGCAACTCATATCTGGTGTAACAGTAGTGTACATTTAAAAAAAAATAAAAAATGTTTGACTGTAATAGATTGAATAGCAGTTAGTTGTCTGCCAGCGTGTGTGTCAGGCTCACAGCATATACTGTGCCCACTTGCCTAGTGCCACCACTCATATCTGGTGTCACAATAGCTTGCATTTAACAAAAACTAAACTTTTTGGACTGTAATATAATAGCAGTCAGTTTCCTTCACGAGTGTGGGTTTCAGGGCCTGCCCAGTGACACCACTCACTCATATCTGGTGTCACAATAGCTTGCATTTAACAAAAACTAAACTTTTTGGACTGTAATATAATAGCAGTCAGTTTCCTACACGAGTGTGCATTTCAGGGCCTGCCAGGGCACAGTGTCACACCAGTGCAACTCATATCTGGTGTAACAGTAGTGAACATTTAAAAAAAAAAAAAAGAAATTTGACTGTAATAGATTGAATAGCAGTTAGTTGTCTGCCAGCGTGTGTGTCAGGCTCACAGCGTATACTGTGCCCACTTGCCCAGTGCCATCACTCATATCTGGTGTCCCAATAGCTTGCATTTAACAAAAAAAAACTTTTTGGACTGTAATATAATAGCAGTCAGTTTCCTTCACTAGTGTGCGTTTCAGGGCCTGCCCAGTGCCACCACTCACTCACTGGTGTCACAATAGCTTGCATTTAAAAAAAACTAAACTTTTTGGACTGTAATATAATAGCAGTCAGTTTCCTTCACGAGTGTGCATTTCAGGGCCTGCCAGGGCACAGTGTCACACCAGTGCAACTCATATCTGGTGTAACAGTAGTGTACATTTTTAAAAAAAAAAATACAATTTTGACTGTAATAGATTTAATAGCAGTTAGTTTTCTGCCAGCGTGTGTGTCAGGCTCACAGCGTATACTGTGCCCACTTGCCCAGTGCCATCACTCATATCTGGTGTCCCAATAGCTTGCATTTAACAAAAAAAAACTTTTTGGACTGTAATATAATAGCAGTCAGTTTCCTTCACGAGTGTGCGTTTCAGGGCCTGCCAGGGCACAGTGTCACACCAGTGCAACTCATATCTGGTGTAACAGTAGTGTACATTTAAAAAAAACAAAAAAATTATTTTTTTTTGACTGTAATAGATTTAATAGCAGTTAGTTGTCTGCCAGCGTTTGTGTCAGGCTCACAGCGTATACTGTGCCTTCTTGCCCAGTGCCACCACTCATATCTGGTGTCCCAATAGCTTGCATTTAAAAACAACAAAACTTTTTGGAATGTAATATAATAGCAGTCAGTTTCCTTCACGAGTGTGGGTTTCAGGGCCTGCCCAGTGCCACCACTCACTCATATCTGGTGTCCCAATATCTTGCATTTAAAAACGCCTACTCTAAGCCGCCATCCTCCTCCTGGTCCAGCATCTTCAGCCACGTTAACCACTGCTGTCCTCCTTGCTCCCTCTCAACCATCCGCCCCTCCGTCTCTCGCCTTGAGCAGTTCCTGCTCATCTGCCCACAGTCAGGTGTCTGTCAAGGATATGTTTGAGCGTAAGAAGCCAATGTCACAAAGTCCCCCCCTTGCCTGGCGTCTGACAGCTGGCTTGACTGAACTCTTAGCCCGCCAGCTTTTACCATACAAGCTGGTGGAGTCTGAGGCATTCCAAAAATTTGTAGCTATTGGGACACCGCAGTGGAAGGTACCCGGACGAAATTTCTTTGCATAAAAGGCAATCCCCAACCTGTACTCGATTGTGCAAAAGGAAGTAATGGCATGTCTGGCACACAGTGTTGGGGCAAGGGTCCATCTGACCACTGATACCTGGTCTGCAAAGCATGGTCAGGGCAGGTATATCACTTACACTGCGCATTGGGTAAACCTGCTGACGGCTGCCAAGCATGGAATGCCTTGCTCTGCAGAGGAGTTGGTGACACTGCCACGACTTGCAGGCAGGCCTGCTGCCACCTCCTCTACTCCTCCTCCTCCATCCTCTTCCATAACCTCCTTGGCTGAGTCCTCTTCTGCTGCTGCGTCTTTCTCCACATCAACGGCACCACCCCAGCTCCCCAGGTACTATTCCACATCTTGGATAGGGCAGTGTCACGCCGTCTTGGGGTTGACTTGCCTGAAAGCAGAGAGTCACACCGGACCAGCACTCCTGTCCGCCTGAACGCACAGGTGGATCAGTGGCTGTCTCCGCACCAACTGGAGATCGGCAAAGTGGTTTGTGACAACGGAAGAAATTTGTTGGCGGCATTGCATTTGGGCAAGTTGACACATGTGCCGTGCATGGCACATGTGTGTAATCTGATCGTACAATGCTTTTTGCATAAGTACCCAGGCTTACAGGATGTCCTTAAGCAGGCCAGGAAAGTGTGTGGCCATTTCAGGTGTTCCTACACGGCCATGGCGCACTTTGCCGATATCCAGCGGCGAAACAACATGCCAGTGAGGCGCTTGATTTGCGACAGCCCGACACGTTGGAATTCAACACTCCTAATGTTCGACCGCCTGCTCCAACAAGAAAAAGCCGTTAACGAGTATTTGTATGACCGGGTGCTAGGACAGCCTCTGCGGAGCTGGGAACTTTTTTGACACGTTACTGGACGCTCATGCGCAATGCCTGTGGGCTCATGCATCCTTTTGAGGAGGTGACAAACTTAGTCAGTCGCACCGAAGGCACCATCAGCGACATCATACCATTTGTTTTCTTCCTGGAGCGTGCCCTGTGAAGAGTGCTGGATCAGGTCGTAGATGAGCGTGAAGAGAAAGAGTTGTGGTCACCATCACCACCAGAAACAGCCTTATCAGCATCGGTTGCTGGACCTGCGGCAACGCTGGAAGAGGATTGTGAGGAAGAGGAGTCAGAGGAGGAATGTGGCTTTGAGGAGGAGGAGGAAGACTAACTACAACAGGCATCCCAGGGGGCTCTTTGTCACCTATCTGGTAACCGTGGTGTTGTACATGGCTGGGGGGAAGAACATACCTTCAGAGAGATCACTGAGGACGAGGAACAGGACATGAGTAGCTCGGCATCCAACCTTGTGCAAATGGGCTCTTTCATGCTGTTGTGCCTGTTGAGGGACCCTCGTATAAAAAGGCTGAAGGAGAACGACCTGTACTGGGTGTCCACGCTACTAAACCCCCGGTATAAGCAGAAAGTGCCTGAAATATTGCCGAATTACGGCAAGTCGGAAAGGATGCAGCAGTTCCAAAATCAATTAAAAAGTATGCTTTACACAGCGTATAAGGGTGATGTCACAGCACAACGGGAATCTAACAGGGGAAGAGGTAAAAGTAATCCTCCTCCTCCCACGACCACGCCGGCAAGGACAGGACGCTTTACAGACGTGTTGTTGATGGAGGACATGCGGAGCTTTTTAAGTCCTACGCATCGCCACAGCCCTTCGGGGTCCACCCTCAGAGAACGACTCGACCGACAGGTAGCAGACTACCTCGCCTTAACTGCAGATATCGACACTCTGAGGAGCGATGCACCCCTTGACTACTGGGTGTGCAGGCTTGACCTGTGGCCTGAGCTATCCCAATTTGCGATAGAACTTCTGGCCTGCCCCGCTTCAAGTGTCCTATCAGAAAGGACCTTCAGTGCAGCAGGAGGTATTGTCACTGAGAAGAGAAGTCGCCTAGGTAAAAAAAAGTCTAGATTACCTCACCTTTATTAAGATGAATAAGGGATGGATCCCGAAGGGACTGACAGTGGGCAATACATTCGACTAAAAAAGGCCTGATGAGGGGGACTACTTAACACATCACTCCTATCTGGTGGCACATTAGATTGCACGCGCAGTGCCCCAAATTTGAAGTAGGAGGACCGACCAAGCATCTTTTTCCATCTCCCGCTTCCTAAAATCGATGCCTTATATACACGTCCCCTGATAGGGGACGTAACAGGGATTAAACTGATAGGAATAGTACTACTTAACACACCACTCCTATCTGGTGGCACATTAGATTGCACGCGCAATGCCCCAAATTTGAAGTAGGAGGACCGACCAAGCATCTTTATCCATCTCCCGGTTCCTGGGTGGAGGAAGAGAGACCTTCAATGACATCAGTGAGGACAAGGAACGGGAAATGGCTAGCTTGGTATCCAACCTTGTGCAAATGGGGAGTTTGCGGTTGTGCAAATGGACTGTTTGCGGTTGTTTGTGGTGCGTTAAACGGGGAGCTTGGTCTGTCACTGTGAAGCGGGCGTAACCCTTACACTTCCTGATCGATACAACATCATACCTGATGTTTTAAAGCACGTTATTCCAAACAATTTAGGAATGTTAGGTGATTTATGCCCTTTATGGATTAAAACCAGACTCTGCACCAACTATGTAATTTTCCATGGGAGTTTTGCCATGGATCACCCTCCGGCATGCCACAGTCCAGGTGTTAGTCCCCTTGAAACAACTTTTCCATCACTATTGTGGCCAAAAAGAGTCCCTGTGGGTTTTAAAATTCGCCTGCCCATTGAAGTCTATGGCGGTTCGCCCGGTTCGCCCGTTCGCGAACATTTGCGGAAGTTCGCGTTCGCCGAACCGGGCGAACCGCCGTAGACTTCAATGGGCAGGCGAATTTTAAAACCCACAGGGACTCTTTTTTTGGCCACAATAGTGATGGAAAAGTTGTTTCAAGGGGACTAACACCTGGACTGTGGCATGCCGAAGGGGGATCCATGGCAAAACTCCCATGGAAAATTACATAGTTGGTGCAGAGTCTGGTTTTAATCCATAAAGGGCATAAATCACCTAACATTCCTAAATGTTATGTTCGCAACATCACTATTGGTTGCCAACATTCCTTAAATTTTATGTTCGCAACATCACTATTGGTGACTATAGTGTCCCTCTAAGCTACTGGAAGAGAGCATGATTTAAAACATCATGACAATGCTAATATAATGGTCATCATGCACTTCAGTTGACAACTGCAAGTGACTCTGAAAGTCTCTTCATTCATAACAACCTTATGTTCAATAGTGTGAAAGAGTGAAAAATATCAGTTCTTCTGAAACACATAGACAGGAAAAAAAATGAGGTCAGCAGAATTTAGTTCATACTACTGTTTGTCTCAATAACATGGAAAGGCATTTTAGACAGTCAGAACAGCAGGAAAAATGTTGCCTATATTGCGCTGACATTCAAAAAATGGCTACATTATTGCCTGGACCGATGGATACACATTATAAGCCATTTTTGCAATGTCACTTCTGAGTTGACAAAGTTAGATCAATGCATATCATGATTAAAAAATATAGCTAGTGAGAGAACTTACTTTTTTTTTTTATTCTTTTTTTTTTATTCTTTTTTTTTTTATTCTTTTTTTTCTGTGCGTGAAAATTACAAGCATGTGTGATGTGCCACAACAGCACGCATATATTAATAATTGAAAAATCTCAATTTGGCACTAGAAAACTGCACAATTTTTTTTTTGTTATCATTTTGGTACAAGCTAGACACATTCTGTGGGCATATAGTGAAACGAGGACACAATAAACCAAATGTCGGTGCACAATGATGAAACAGGCTAAGCTCTAAGTGCTCTCACTGAAAGCAAGGGAGTGATTAGCCAAGATGAGCATCTAAGATATGTATGCACGTTAAGGTGTAACAGGTAGATGTTCGCTTAAACAACAGTGACAATGTGGGTATGAGCTAAGTTCACTCAGAGAACCACTGGGTCACACTTGTCTACAGTGGCACAAAGCTTCTTCAAGATACTTAATATGGACAGAAAAGAGAAGAAAGAAGAAAAAAAGCCTTAACTGACTGGTACCTCCGTGTGGGGGATAACCCCTTTGTTGAGTGAAATAAAACAAAACAAAGAAGTTTGGAGCTAGCAGTTTGATTATGATTAAATAACCGGGGAATTGCTATTATAATGACTGGATCCAAACATATGTGAAATGAAAATAAGAAAATAATAATAAAACGTCACTTTTAATGGATAGTTAAAAAGAAGCCCTTATATAATGGGCTATAAAGATGTGCACACTAACACACAAACATAAAGTGAGAAATACAAAATCAACAAACTGTGAAATAAAAATTATTGTTTAAATTGTAATACCTAGAAATCGTTATATGTCAATATCTCCTGCAGTTAAATACAGTTAAATACTGCAGTGAATGATTATGACCCAGAGACACCTCATGACTGTTTTGAACAGATGAAAATGGAGACAATACATCTACCAACTGTACATGAGAATCCATTAACAAATCCTGATTTCACTCTGTTTGTGGACGGTTCAAGGTATGCTGACGAAGAAGGAAAATACCACACCGTTATGATATGCCGTTACCACAACAGATGAAGTTATCAAATAATCATCTTTACCATCAGCAATGTCTGCACAAGAAGCTGAATTGCAAGCCCTGACTTCAGCATGCAAAATCTCTGAAGGAAAACGTGCCAACATCTATACAGATTCAAGATACGCTCTGGGTGTGGCACATGACTTCGGCCTAATTTGGAAAACAAGAGGATTTCTTACCACTGCCGGTACACCAGTCAAACACAGCTCTGCAATCAAGGAACTAATGGATGCCCTCCTACTCCCTGAAGAAGTGGCCATCTTGAAAGTGAAGGCACATGGGAAGTTGGATACAGATGAAGCAAAGGGCAACCATTTGGCTGATCAGGCTGCTAAGCAAGCAGCAAGAAATTTGCAGGAAGTGGATGAAGAAGTGTCCGGACACGAAGAAATTCCTATTTTTACCTTGCAGACTCTTCCTACTGACCTAAGAGTTTTACGGGAGCAGCAAGCTGCAACTACCCCCCGAAGAAATACAGAAATGGAAGAAGAAAGGAGCAGTCCTAAAGGATGGAGTATACTACAACAACTTTAGATTCTGCCTTCCTAAGAATTTATATCCAGCAGTTGTCCAATGGGCACATGGACCTGCACATCTGTCAAAAGACTTAATGGCCGCCCTCATACAAAAGTATTATGAAGCACCTGGAATCACAACATTGATCAACAGCTTCTGTAGGGCCTGTGTCATTTGCGCAAAATGCAATCCAGGAAAACCAACCAAAGTGCCCTTGAAACACCTGGCTAAGCCCATGTACCCATTCCAGAGAATTCAGATTGATCACATACAAATGCCCAAGAGTGGGCCTCATGAGTATGCACTAGTAATAGTGGACATGTTCTCAGGCTGGCCAGAAGCCTATCCAGTGGCTAATATCACTGCCAAAACAACAGCAAAACGCCTACTTACAGATATTGTATGTAGATTTGGACTTCCAGAAGTCATTGAGAGTGACCAGGGCCCAGCCTTTACAGCAACAGTGACTAAAGAAATTTGGACTGCTCTGGGAGTGACCCTAGCCTTTCACACCCCTTACCACCCACAAAGTAGTGGCAAAGTGGAACGCATGAATGGCACCCTAAAAGCCAGAATGTTAAAAATGTCACAAGAAACAAAGATGCCCTGGCCAGAAAGCCTGTCAATAGCTTTATTCAGTGTTAGGCACACACCTAGAGGGAAGCACTCACTATCCCCATATGAGATTCTATTTGGGACTGCACCCAGACTAGGTTGTTATTACCCGCAACAGTTGCAGCTTCAAACTGATGTTTTAGTAGACTATGTAACTGAACTTGCAAGTGCCTTGAACAAAATACATGCCCAAGTTTTCTCTTCAATTCCAGATCCTGAATCTGATACGGGTACCCACAACCTGCTTCCCGGAGATTGGGTTCTGGTCAAGAAATTTGTGCGGAAACACACCCTGGAACCAAGATTTGACGGACCATTCCA
This sequence comes from Pelobates fuscus, assembly GCF_036172605.1. Lineage (NCBI taxonomy): Eukaryota > Metazoa > Chordata > Amphibia > Anura > Pelobatidae > Pelobates > Pelobates fuscus. Next base: position 473,083,200 of record NC_086317.1, read on the forward strand.
AGTTCTCTTAATTACTTCAACCTCTGTCAAGTTGGCTGGCAGGCCACATTGGATCCACGCTTCCCATTGCAAGAAGACTCCTGCCCCAGAGGAAGCAGATACCGCACAACCATGTACCTCTGGTACATCATCTCCTTAATTAGCCTAATTAAGGCCCAACAAGTAGCTATCACCAAAGATGCCAGTGGGTATACCTTCTGGTACAATTCTTCATGTACCCGTGTGGCTACTTACACTTTTGATTACTGTGACATTGTAGATTGCCCATTCCCTACGTCACAAATTCAAAATATCTATAGAGATATCCCTCATTTAAAGAACCCCTATGTTTGTGTAGTTGACAAACAATGGGGGCACAATTGTAACCATTGGGGGGCGGCGGGATGGAATGCCGGGCCTGCCTGGGGTTACAAACCAAAAAGTGCCTTATCTAAAGTAGATGATCATGGTAGATCCCTTCTCCAAAGAATGACTCTGAGGAAGCCTGGAGGAGGTATACCAATGAAATTAATCCTAAATATTGAGCATCCCAGTCCAACAGATGCAGACCAGTATGTAATGGGAATGTATTGGAAGAAAGGTTCCTATAACAAGCTAGGGCATTTCTACCTTAAAGATATGTGCCACTCTTCAGAGTGGCAAGGGGCCACCCATATGGTCTCAAATCCATTAAAACCACACATCCAGTCCTTTAAAGACATGATGGCCATTGCTATCCCACCTTTGAAGATACCATGGCCGCTGAAACAGGTTTTAATGATGTTAATTTATGGTTAGAATGGATGAAATATAATGCCAACAAACATAACAGAACCGCATGCTATGTGTGTGGTGGTGCCCGGCCTCACCTCGGCACCGTACCTTTAACCTTGCCAGTAGATATAGAAGAATGTGTTTTGAGTCTTTTTGCCTACCACTACAATTTCAATAGGTCCCTCTGCAAAGCATGGACAGTGGAATATCCTCTCTTAGCCAAGGATGTCAAACCCCCAGACGGTGTTACAGTTTATAAAGGTAATTACACCTGTTATGCTAATTATGATGGAATTGGTAAATTCTTGGGTAACTTCTCTAAAGGGTATTGTGCCACCTACAGAACTGTTCCTATGTACCTGTTACAATTCCATACTAGGTCATTGGGGGATATTTATTGGTTGTGTGGGGATTTACAGTTAAGATCCAGGATGGACAAGGAATGGTGGGGGGAGTGTACTCTGGCTAAAGCCATCATGCCTATACATATTATCTCTGACACACACCCTGACACACATGAGTCCAAACACACACCAACCAAGGTTAAGCGTGAAGCCCCAGTAAAAGGCAGTTTTGACCCTCACATTTACATTGATGCCATTGGGGTGCCTAGGGGGGTGCCCAATGAATTTAAAGCAAGAGATGAAGTTGCCGCAGGATTTGAATCACTTTTTACCATAGTTACTGCAAACAAGAATTTGAATTGGATAAATTACATTTATTACAACCAACAACGCTTTGTTAACTACACCAGGGATACCCTCCAGGGTTTAGCCGAACAGCTGCAGGCTACATCCCAAATGTCCTTCCAGAATAGAATGGCCTTAGACATGATTCTAGCTGAAAAAGGGGGTGTATGTAAAATTTTGCCCGACACCATGACATGTTGTACTTACATCCCAGAAAACACAGGCCCTAATGGTAAAGTCACCTTAGCCATAGAAAAATTAAATGAGCTCTCTGAAGAGTTAAAAGATCCCTGGGAAAGATGGTTTGGTTGGATGACAGGATGGCAAAAAGCTTTAATGCATATTGGTATGGCAATACTAATTTCTCTTTTTATCTTTGCTCTTCTCGTTTGTTGTGTCCTCCCTTGTCTGAGAAAATTCCTATTGAAGACTGTAGACCAAGCGGCACCCACTTTTGCACATCTGACAGTTGATGACCAAGATTTCCAAGATCTCAACTCACCCTGTATACCGCTGCAAACTATCCCCTATACTGATAAAGTGCAAGAGTTCTAGGTAGGGACCAGCTTAGGGACAGCATCCGTCAGTATAGGTAAAGTCTACCGTGTGGAGAAGTGGTGGGCTAGTTAACATTTTGTCTTGCGATGCCACAACAGCATTAGCAAGCCGATTAGGAACAATGGATTTGACATGGCATGCGATTTGACAGCACATTTTTATATGAATATCAGGCTAACGTTGGTACAGTTATGTCTAAATAACTAAAGGTTATGATAATTCAAGCTTGGTCACATGTACCGTTGATTGTAAGCATTTGCAGCAAAATTAATAAAACAAGCTAAGTACAAGCTGAGAAACGATGTCTGTGGTCTGTATGTATTAATACGCTTAGTTAAACATAGGCTAGTATGCAACATTATTGTGTACCATAACATGCGAATCTGGATATGCACATAGTCAGGCTAGTTACATTTTAGGTTATAGGTGATATCTAAGCACAGTTTCACAATAGTACAAACAATAACATTTATGAAGGTTCCATCTATCATATGTATAGGCTTAGTGAAATATATGTGAGACGGTTATATAACATGTTTGAAGTGATATTGGGAGTTAAACAGTTGGTCTATAACCAGGCTATCCAGGTTATGCTAGGCATGGTTGTAAATATACATATATAAACAGGTGAACTAGAGGTAACGCTCCCTTAGTCAAAAACATATATAAGTCGCTGAGTCCCCTTTTACCCATGCCTGTCGCTTCAAGTAGGTAAGGCAGTTGACGTTGGCCACATGGATAGCAGCTTAGTGTGGCCGGGGACCATTCTGGTGGCGTGATTCTTGTGTCAGCCGATGCCGGCTCTCAGAGGGCTGTTGAAGCTGTTGCGGTGCGGTGGGATGCTATGATGTAGCCAATCACTCTGTGCGGCACTGGAGGTGTTTGCTGCGGTGAGATCAGAGTCCCATTCCGGTAGAGCATATCTGTTAGCGTGGGAGGTTCCGTGTGAGGCGACGTATTGCAGGCGGCTGTGTTGCCTCCTGGGTATGCCCGGGTGAGGGTCTGCCTCATGCCGGCGTCGGTTGAAGTGTTGCGGTGTGGTCCGCTTGGGGTCCCTCAGCTTTGTCCGGTCCTTGATTGGCCCTGCTTGCCGTCGTTGTCGCTCAAGGAGGTTCAATTTCCCTGGACACTTGCGTGGATGGGCTGCCGCCAATGGCGGTGTTAGTTTCTTGGGCTTTCGGGTTCTTTCAGTGTGCCTTCCCCGGTGCCGTTTGCAAGCCCCGATTGCAGGAGGAGGCGTGTGCTTGTGCCTGGGGTTCGCCTGTTCCATGGTAGCGATGTTGTGTGCCTTGGCCCTATGCTTCCGGGTAGCTATTGTCCTCCAGAACCTGGTGAATAGTTCATCCAGCCTAGCCTCGAGGTCAGTTTGCTCCATGCCCTGAGCACACGTGGCGGCGGCCATGTTGCTTGGTTGCTCTGCTTCTTGCTGCCCGTTGGATTCTACCCCTGGGGTCCGGGCAGGGAGCTCTCCCCTAAGGGTTGGACCGGGATAACCCCCGCCGGTCCAGGGGGGGGGGGGTAGGGCATTTGTGGGTCCGTACCTCTGACGTTTAGGCGAGGAGAGCGGCCGTCTCTCCCCGATTTCACCAGCAGTAGGCCGCGGCTGTCCATCTTGGGCTCCCGGTCACCAAAGTGTTCAAGTCCTATATCGGGATGATCACCAGGTCACTCCTGAGGCAGGTAGTGCACCCCGGTTTGCGTAGTTTGTCGAGTTTGGCGAATTTCTGCGTGAGATTGGCAAGTAAGGCAGGAGCCCGGCTTACATGCGTCTGCTCAGTTTGCTAGCTTGGCCCCGCCCTATTCACTGCTATCTTGATATGCAATGATGATGTAATTTTGCTCTTATAAGGGTCTGCGAGCCCGCTTTTAATCAGATGCCATTACATTTTCTCGAAGTGCTTTTAACCTGAACTCCATGTGTCAGTGTGAACTTACTTCTGCGTATACGCAATTTAATCATCTCAGATTTGGACAGGAACAGATAGACATTTAAACACATTTGTTTATTTCTAAATTAATCTACATCACTACCTCCAAAGCTTCTTCAAGGCATGGTGCACAAAAAGTGCAAGGGGAGTAGGAATGTGAAGGTATCGGCAAGGCACAAGGTATACTCCTCATCAAGGCCCGCCGAAAACATGCTCTCAGTTTGCAGTGCAGGGCATGTCCACCGTGAGGCACAGTGTTGGGTGCTTCATCCTATGCCCAGTGCAGGAATGTCCCAAAGTTTGGCATTAGGGGCCTCTTCAATGGCGCCTCTGTGTTGGGATTCAGCTCTGTCGATAGGCGGTGGGGTGGACCCCTGCAAAGCGACCCGGTTGGTGGCAATGACCGTAAAGGGCAGAGGTATGCCGTGCTGGATTCTTGAGTCAGTTGAGGTGCATGATTGTGGGGCTTGTTTAGGAATCTAGCTCCTGCGTGTGTGGGAGCAAGTGCTTGTGCCCTTACAGCATGGCGCCGTTTCCCGCCTTGTTGATCGTTTGTGTCTGCGCTGCCGGATAGCTGCTCTGAGGGCTTGCGGCAGGGGATCGTAGTGGTGGCGCCGGGCGACTGGACGAATCCATGTAACCACTGCTTTCACCGCTTTATAGTGAGTCGCTCTGCGGTTGCAGAGTGTTTTCCAAAAGCTCCTACAGAGCCAGTCAAAAGCCTCCATGGGCTGCATTGGTGGCTGGGTGCTTGTGCTGTTTGACTTGGGCCTTTGCTGGGCCGCCATCTTGGCTGTGCCTCGACGGTGCAGTACCCCTGTAGGCTGCATGGCCAGTAAATCCGTCATCGGGTTTGCTCAGTGTGGCCAGTGGGGACCGGGATAACCCCCACCTGTCCAAAGGGGGGGGGAGGAGTAGGGTGTTTTCTGAGCGTCCGTCTCGCCCCAGCTCCAACTCGGTAGGCCGCACCTAGCGTTCAGTGCCCCTGGCCCCGACGGGCCTCGGAGTTGTATCCCTCGCTTCGGTGGTGCACCCCCAACGTGGGTAGTGCACTCTGGTATATCTGTAGGCTTCGTAGCCGACGCTATTTCTCCAGTTTTTGCCTACCGGGCAGGAGCTCATGTAACCCACGTCCACTCCGCTTGGTGGTCAGGCTCCGCCCCCCCTAGAGAACTTACTTTTTTTTTTGTCAATCTTTCTTTTATTGAGGCAAACATAAAAAGGAGTACAGAATGAAGAAGAGGGGATGTACGATATTTATACAGATTGGGTACATGCTAACACAGTGTAACATCTCCTATGAGTAACAGCCTCATTTTATATTAGTTAAGTGTTCCAACGAAATAGTAGTTAAAGTGAAACAGATTTACATGTTAGGCAGGTTATAAATAAGCCATTTCTGTTCTCTCTAGTTAGTAGCAGGGTCAATCAATTTAAACTGACAGCAGGTTGTACGTGTATGCTTAAAGTTGACTGCTTTATTATAGGTTAAACAGAATCGCCTTATCAAAGTGGTTGGGTGAATACAGTTATTAGAGAAGATCAGGTAGGCTGAACATTGCAAGCTAAGGCTGGCATGTGTGTGCATACAAGATTTTAGAGTAGGGTTTAAGATTAAACAAGCCCATCCGTGAAATGCACAACATAAGTAGGCATTGTAGGGCCAATACATATTTGCAGGCATGGAACGAAACAAGCATATATCCAGATTGTGTACATGTTTGTGCCCCAAGCATCCGTTAGTGAGACATTTGACAGGTTATACTTATGCATGAGTTGAGTTGCTGGCATCTGAAATCCCTGGCTCTGTGTCTATACAACAATATGATTAGTACAACAGGGGTTCAGTTAACGATTGGGACCCAGGTAGTAAGCTCGTATCGGGCTTTGTGGTGCCTGCTAAGCCTAATGCATATGTGGTCTATAACTGGAGGACGTTGCTTCAACTGAACTGGTTAATCTAGGCACACACTGCTACTCATTAGCCCATGCACCCCTACTAAAGTGTAGGTCATTGAGTGAGATGCTTGTCAGGTAGAGTGTGTAGCAGGGTTACATGTGTGAGTAGGTGAAGCTAATGTATTGCTGTCACTAGCTTCGTTATACGGTTAGGTCCGTGAGTACAACTCTAACTGTGCCTGCATGTATAGGATTTTGTCTGCTAATGTCTAGGGCTGCATGTGGCCACCTGAGATAGCAAGGTGTGTTGTGAATAGAGTCCTTGTCTGTTTTAGTGGGGCAGTCCATATACCATCCCTGTTTACTCGGGCTCCTGGAGACTCCGGATCAACCGATTCCTCTGCTGGGCATCGGAGAAGCAACCGACCGTGGGCGTCTGCTGGGCATGGTAGAATCAAGCAGCCGTGGGTGTTGGGGTGTGGAGGAGGGTTGCGTGCGGTGGGGGGGCTTCTCCCCAGCTCCAGGCCTCGTGTGGGGTCGACACCGTGCGGCCACAGACTTGGGTTCTCCTCAAGGCCGGGTCTTTCCCATTGTGGGCGCTGCAGAGGGTCCTGGTGGTTGTCCGCCGCCAGCGGTGGGTAACCCTCTTGCGGGGTGGCCGATGTCCTGGAGAAAGTCTCCTGTTGGCCCCGGCCTTGAAGGGTGCTCAGCCCGCTCGAGTGGGGCTGCCTTGCCCAGGGTCTGTCTATTCCGCCACATGATCTTAGCCGGCTCCACCACCTTGTAGTGTGTGGGGATTTGTTGGGCTTTTCTCTGCTCCAGCTGCTCCCAGAAACATCTGAACAGGTCGTCCAGGCGCTTGTGTAGAGGTTGGGTAGGTTCAGGCTCGTCAGCGTGGTCTGCAGGCGCCATTTTGCGAGACCATGTGCTGTCTGCATGCTTTCCGCGTTCAGCCTCTGGAGCCTTTGGTAGCTCACATGTCATGCTGGTGCGGACAGGGATAACCCCCACCGGTCCAAAGGGGGGGGACGAGGGCTCCGTGTGGGTTCCATCCAGGGTCGTGGCGGCGGGAGAGCGGCCGTCTCTCCCATGGCGCCCGTTCCCCGTGGCTTCATGAGGTTCATGTGGCTATTTTTTGCTCATAATAAATATTCCTTTATTAAGTTCTGCCTTTGTCTGGTTAAGAATCACGTTACCTGAAGAGACTAATTAGTATTTTGCAATTGCTTAGATTTTGTGCTAAGTTGTATTTGGTGGGTTTTTATAATTGATTTACCTGGGGGACCAACGCACCCCATTTATAAATTGTCTTGGTGGTGGCAGCATTAAAATAAGTAATAGTTATAATATTATGTTTAAGTGTGGGTGGTGTTAAGGGGGATTTTGTCATTGTTTCCGGTCTAGTGCAGACAAATAGTGAACTTTAACCCTTTCACCACCACAACTACGTCATGCACACTCTTTCGTGACACGCCCTATCAGCTTCTCCAAACTGCATCTGCAAGCTGCATCAGAGAGCCACAGCAGCATTTGTAATTTAACTTGTAATTGTTTTATCCACTACCAGATTTTACAGTATTTTTACAAATTTAGAAATAACTTTGAAGGGAGAGGTGAGTGATAAATTAGATCTCAGCAGATGATGACACCTCAAGGTGATTGAACTTGAGAAAGGGTGTTTTCTCCACCATTTTAGTTATTTTGGTTCCCCATCATGGGGGAACGGGGGACCTGTGCCAGGACCCCCTTTATTGCACTAGCGCCTGGCAGCAATAGCTACCCAGTCACTAGTAATTTTAAATTGGTTTAGGCAACATGCCCCTACTCATGGCATGCGGCAAGTAGTGGCATGTGGGGGATATAAGCAGTGCCAGGTCCCCCCTATTGCACTTGTGACTGGGCAGCAATAGCTGTCCAGTCACTAGTAGTTTTAAATGACCGCGAGCTGCTGTGGTAAAAAGTCAACAATAATTGTAATAAATTAATAATAACTGGCAGAGGCTAAAAAGAAGAGATAACTGGGAAAATCACAGCTGGGGAGAAAAACGGAGAAACAGGAACAGTTATTGGGAGAATAATTGGAGAAGGAACCATAGATGGGATGATCAATAGACGAAATTGGGATAATTGGAGGAATAAAGTAGGGAATAGAGAATACTGGGACCTAAAGAGACAGACTGAGAGATTGGAGGCAGACGTGAAAGCGCTTAGGGAACAGATGAGAGAGGATGGAAAGATTGATCAATAGGGAGGTCCCAGCAATTAGTAACTCCATTAATGTATTTTTTGTAATATTCTCTTCATCTGTATGTATGTTTTGTTTTTTTGTTGTTGTTGTTTTGTTCTTTGTCTCAGACTTCCAGTCTCCAAAATAGCTATAGATCCAGTGTTCCAACAGAGCAAGGCAAAGCTGTATTAGGATGATGATGATGTGTGTCAACAGAAGATCGTGGTGGATCCTTGTTACAGGATGGATAAGTATAAGCTGTATCGCAGTAGGGATGGGGAGACAGGCAATATACTGCAAATAAGGGAGACAGTTTAAAAAGATTAGAGTCTACGTTGTAATAATCCTTCTATTCCTCCAAGGTGTCCAGAACCACAGCGGCAGTGGTTTAGGCAAAGCAGGAAGTCGGGAAAAATGGGACATATTTGCAGCCCTTTTGGGAGGAGTCGGAACTGGCTTGGGAGTATGGAATTCAGCAGATATCATTGGACTTAAAAGCAGGACAAACTCCCTCAGTGATGGTATGGAACATGCTATGAAAATAGGTAGGGAAACTGACTTTCTTATAGCGAGAAGACAATGTGAATACACACTATTGCCCACAACCTACATTTGGTGGAGAATATTGCTAACAGTATTAAGAAGTGGGAACTGCCATATTTTGTTCTGTTTGCAGATTTAAAGGACACTATTAAAAAGGATTATTCTTACCAATGTAGAGAAACATCCAGTCCTACGAACTCTTTAACTAGTACGCATGTTCATTCAAGTAATAACAGTTATAACACTATACTTTTGTATAGCAATGAAATAGATGAGGATGAAACTTTAAAAGGGGGATATATTTTAAATGTTTTGGGTTTTTTCTTTTCTCTCTCTCATACCTTATTCAATAAAGTTTTACATTGAACATACATAAACATTTATCACACACACACCTAAATTCTATCAACTATATACTAATGCTTTAAGTTCTGTTTTTTGTGACACTTTGTATAATATGTGAATTGACAGCCATGGAAAAGTACAGGGGAACTTATGTCGCTGTGGGAACTATTCCGGAGGGACGGTGTGTTGGATTTCTCCTGTATATCAGGTTTTTGCTCCCACTAGGTTCTCTTGTACTAGAGGGATAACTAGATAATGGAGCAAAATAAAGGAAGAAAAAGTAGGGGAATGTGGGGTGATGCAACCCCTATTTGACTGTTTTCTTTCACCTTGCTTATCTCACTCACTATAATTCCTGTGCTCCCCTTTCCTACTTCAGATTTCATAGTTTAGATAGATAAGAGGGATATATTATTATTTTTAAATGTGCTCAACATAAGAGAAGAAAAAGTGAGGTAATGTGGTGACATTTTGTCATCAAACTAATATGATGACCAGGGGTCATGTGATCAAGCTCATGTATGCCTTTTTTTACAGGGGGATAAGCTTTACCCTTTGATATGGTAATTGGATAAGTCAATACCTTTACAAGTCAGGAAAGAGATAACCACTTCCCCCTATCTCTATTCCTCCCTGTTCCTTCTTGGCTGTGCTACTTGAGCGACACTTGAGCAGACATGGGCTAATTTTTATCATGGTGAACTGTGAGTGGGATCTGGTGACTTTATAAGATTTAGTTGTTATTGACAGTTAGTTAGATTGGGGTTGTTGTTGTTGTTGGTATAGTTAGTTAGATTGTGTGTCATTATTTGTATGTTATATAGTTTGTTAATATACCACAGCAGTCACCGACCTGTTGGGGCATGGAGAAGGATTTAACCTCCCCTTTATTAATATGGAGAACATAGTGACACCCATATTAATGCGGGGTGGGGGGTTGAATGGTTAATGTTACAAGGAGGGAGGTGGTAGCGCTGCCGGCTCCCTCCTTACTTTTTTTTTGCGCATGCTCAGTGCTGTTTTTGTCCAAATGGAAGAAAACAAATCATTTTTTAACGAATGGTCTGCTGTCAAAATTCGTGATTGCGTGGGTTTGTGGGGTTTCCATGTGTTTTAGGGGTACTTTTGGGGTGTTGCTGTATTGCATGATTATCTGTGCTTGGAGATAATTGGATTAGATAGGAGGTATTATCTTCTTATGTATGGGAGTGTCCTGGATCTGAGAGCCAGTGTAATTTTGTATTTGATTCTACTGTGGTTTACTCTTAGGTCAAGGGGGGAGTGCCCCCTGCATGGGGACCTGCATATAAGGCCAGTTCCTGCTTACCCTCAACATAGAGTCTCATCTCACGTTTCTAGGGAAACGCTATACCAGCTATAATCACCAGCTCTTGTAAGAGCTACACTGCTATACCTGCTATACTCTCTTGGAGGAGAGGCCTTCCCACTGGGAGCTGGATCCAGAAGCTTGGTCCAGGGTGTAAAGGGACAGGGAGACCCCAGCCAAGGGGCTACGGTGCTTATGGTGTCCGGTGCAGTGCTTATGGTACTTGGCGACAGCTAGGAAGCAGCAATTGGTGGAGGCACCCAGTTGGGGGGCCAGGCGGTCTGCCACAATACTGTAAACATTCCAGAATACCAGGTTTTAAAAATGTGCCCAAAATGTACAACAATTTGGTAATTCCAATCATTTCAGGCATAACTTCTATTACTTTGTACCTTTCAGAGTATGTGTACAAATTCCTTATATACCAAGTGATAACATTTAAAACCTATTTATGTGATACTACCCAAGTGATCAATATTTTATCATGGATTGATTGTTTGGAAGATTATACTTTAGTCAGATGTTAGTTGATTATATAATTTTATTGAGCATCTGCAAGGTTGTGATGTAAGCCAATATTCATTGTCCATTTATTCTGATATGGAAATGATCAAAAATAGGTTTTAGTAACATATGTGGAATGATGGCAACGTTTTTTTTTTTTTGTAGAGTGAGGGGACCGCCATGGGAACTAGATTTGTGCCAAGTTATGCTAACCTTTTTATGGGCAAATGTGAAGACAAATTAATTTGGAACCAATGCCCTTTGCCCTTTTTGTGCAAATCTGGACCTAAAGTGGAGATACATTGATGATATCATCTTGATATGGAAGGGTAAACTTATTAATTGGAGTCTATTAAGAATTGTCTTAATTTAAATCCTTATAATTTGAGATACACTATTCACCAATAAAATATTGTATACAAAAAATGGGAAAATTTGCACCAAAACTTTAAAAAAACAGTGGCATGTAACAGCTTTAAAAAATTCTGGTAGGACAATATCCCCTTCAGTCAATTTATCAGGATAAAAAGGAATTGTTCAGAACCTGAGATGTGTGAACTTCAAATAAGGGAAATGGGAGGGCATTTTTCTAAATAAAGAAAACAAAACTAACCTTTTAAATAAAGCATTTTAAAGGGCCACGGAGATGCCAAGAGAATATACTTTAATCAAAACAACAAAAGAAGATAACTCTAGATGTTCCTAATTTCATCAATCAATACAGTAATCATACAAATATAATTAGACAGATCATTAGTAAGAATTTGGGGGAAAGAACCATATAATAAATATACTGGTAAAAATAGTAATTTATTGGTACAGAAGTAGATAAAAATATAAATTAATAGCACAATCACAAGTGCTCAAAACATATAAGACAGGAACCCATAGGTATAGCAGCTCACTAATACATAATGCTGAACTGGGCAAATAAGGTGCAGATAGTAAAAGTGCAAAATGCAGTGCTAGTATAAGGTGCAAAACACTAGTACCAAAAATGCACCAAGTCCATAATATGTGGCCCAAGAAAGAGAAAAAATCAGCATATATAAACAATAAAACCGCTGATACCACGATGCAGGGTCCCAAGGGGTCGTCAATGTTGCAATGCTCAACGCGTTTCGTCGTCAGACTTCCTCAGGAGCTTCTTCCATCTTCCTCCATCTTCTTTCTTTTAAACCAGCCGGTCCGTCTGTCCACTTCCGTGATTGGGCGTGCGTCCATACGTCACCACGCACAACGTCATACGTCATGACGCATGCGTGGCTAATATTTTTTAACATTTTTTAACATTTTTTAACATTATTCCCCACTACTTAATTATTATTTTCTATATTCTATTTTCTATTTTTATATATAATTCATATATATTTTTTCAATATATATACTTTTTCAATACATATTATATACCGTATTTTTCGCTCCATAAGACGCACTTTTTTTCCCCTCAAAAGTGAGGGGAAATGTCTGTGCGTCTTATGGAGCGAATATGAAGCTTTACTTACCTGTCTTGCAGCGTTGGCCGGCAGCACAGGGCGCACCGCGGTAGTGGAACTTGAATTTCATGTTCCGGTTTCCGGCGGGACTGAAAGGAAGTGTGCACAAGCTGAGTGCGCACTTCCTTTCAGTCCCGCCGGAAACCGGAACATGAAATTCAAGTTCCACTACCGCGGTGCCCCCTGTGCTGCCGGCCAACGCTACAAGACAGGTAAGTAATTATGGGACAAGGGGAGGGGGACAGTATGGGAGAGAAGAATATGGGGAGGAGGGGGGGGGGTGAAGTCTATGGGGAGGGGGGGTGGTGAAGTCTATGGGGAGGGGGGGTGGTGAAGTCTATGGGGAGGGGGGGGGTGAAGTCTATGGGGAGGGGGGGGGTGAAGTCTATGGGGAGGGGGGGGGGTGAAGTCTATGGGGAGGGGGGGGGGTGAAGTCTATGGGGAGGGGGGGGGTGAAGTCCATGGGGAGGGGGGGGGGGTGAAGTCTATGGGGAGGGGGGGGGGGTGAAGTCTATGGGGAGGGGGGGGGGTGAAGTCTATGGGGAGGGGGGGGGTGAAGTCTATGGGGAGGGGGGGGGTGAAGTCTATGGGGAGGGGGGGGGTGAAGTCTATGGGGAGGGGGGGACACTATGGGACAGGGGAGAAAAAAAATATTCTGTACAAACTGTCCCATAGTAAGAAACACTATGGGACAGTTTGTTCAGAATATTTTTTTTCTGGGTTTCTTCCTCTAAAAACTAGGTGCGTCTTATGGTGAGGTGCGTCTTATGGAGCGAAAAATACGGTATATATTTTTTCTTCCCATTTTTTTCTTCCCCTTTTTTTTAGTCTGGTTCCTGTCCAATTTATATCTCCCCCCTTTATACTTAGCATTCCAATGTATAGGGGTTAGAAGGGGGGTAGGCAGATTTGTAAATCCGGTCTGCATAGGAATAGAGCGCTCTCTTTTGTAGTTCGCTCTTTATGCCACCGTGTACATGAACAATAAAGTTTATTTGCGTTTCTCCGTGGTTGCGCATGCGCATATTAGCCACGCATGCGTCATGACGTATGACGTTGTGCGTGGTGACGTATGGACGCACGCCCAATCACGGAAGTGGACAGACGGACCGGCTGGTTTAAAAGAAGGAAGATGGAGGAAGATGGAAGAAGCTCCTGAGGAAGTCTGACGACGAAACGCGTTGAGCATTGCAACATTGACGACCCCTTGGGACCCTGCATCGTGGTATCAGCGGTTTTATTGTTTATATATGCTGATTTTTTCTCTTTCTTGGGCCACATATTATGGACTTGGTGCATTTTTGGTACTAGTGTTTTGCACCTTATACTAGCACTGCATTTTGCACTTTTACTATCTGCACCTTATTTGCCCAGTTCAGCATTATGTATTAGTGAGCTGCTATACCTATGGGTTCCTGTCTTATATGTTTTGAGCACTTGTGATTGTGCTATTAATTTATATTTTTATCTACTTCTGTACCAATAAATTACTATTTTTACCAGTATATTTATTATATGGTTCTTTCCCCCATTTATACCTATTTAGTGACTGTGGCGCCCTGTTAATCTATATATATATTTTTCTTGTTATTGGATTTGGAGTGTCCAATTTACAGAGGCTAGCCTGCACTTGGTTTATATTGAAATTCCTTTCCCACTCACCCACCTTTTCTTTCCTTGCCTGCATTAGTAAGAATTGGATCATTTTAAAAGGTAATTATAGACTTGGAGAATTACTGAAAGCGCCACCTAAAATAATGTATTCAAAGGCCCTTAATTTAAACAGTCAAAAGGAATATAGTCAATATCTATTGAAATCTGCTCTTTTTTTGTAAAATTAAATAAAGAGGACACACTCTTTACATATAAAGCACTTCAGCTTTGTGTCTATTTAAAAAGCAATAAAGTCAACATTAGTGGCACCTTTAATGCTTGTCTCGATGTCTTTATGTTCAATACGTATGAAAATGACTCTTTCTAATGATATGAAACTACCATTCCTTTAAATATATGTAATTTATCATCATGAAACTTCCCATAATCAGCGTAATTTGATTAACAAATGTTCTATTTGATATTTAGATTAAGCATGTGGGCAATCTTTGTAATTAAAATAGAGTAAGTAATATTTAAAATATTTAATATATTTTAGTGATGTGATCCCATGTTCTATGTGTCTGAAAAGTCTCTTTAAAGGTTGAATAAGCAGAATGTTCTAATATATTTATGGAACACTTCATCCCTTACCCCATAGATCACCGGACTCAGAAATCTGGGCAAACACGTAAAAACTAAGAAGTTTGTTATAAGCAACATGACAGGAGAATCTCTTAGGTAGGTCTCTGAAACTGTAGAGATGAAGGCAGTCATGCACAACAAGAGCTGAAGGGCGTGCATCATGACAGTTCTACCAGCTTTTGAAGCTGAAGATGTCCCTGAGCCAGCTTTCTTGGCAACTTGCATAACCTTTATGTATGTGAAAACAATGGTCAATGCCACTAGAGTGAAGGTGGAAATAAAGGTAAGAGTCCTTATGGTGTTTTGCAATGGATTCACTGCTAAAAGTGAAAGGTCACATATTACATTGCGAGAAAAAAAGTCTTGCTCGACTGTGGATTGCATGGCGAAGAAGTCCGCCACGTTGGGCACGGCCCCTACGACCCACATCAGGATTATTGAAGTGTTAGCTCGATGGGCATTGCAAAACTGAAAATATTGAAGTGGATAACAGATGGCTACATATCGTTCCAGAGCCATGATCGCCAAGTTGCAAGCCGTTATCCTGAATGTCAAAGCTGCAAGGTTGAGCATGGGGTAGCAAATGGGCATGGGGATGTATACTGCATAAATTGCAACCAGAAACAGACTTATTGATGCTATTAGATATAATATATCAGTGATAAGCATGTGAACAAAGAGCACATAGCGGGCATGCTCATGAACGTGCGGAGTGGTGAAGTAGACATTGAGTATCAATGCGTTAAAGCAAACGAAGATGCAGAAACATAAAATGAGCAATATCACAACAATCATCTCTGCGATGCCAGCAATGTAAACAAACTTGCTTTGGTACAAGGTCTCTCGAGATTCGGTGTCATTGCCAGACAAAGCTGAAGAGTTTACCATGGCAGACTCCAGCAGTTTCCTTGAAAAGAATCACGGGGCATGCAAGAAAAAAAATCAACAAAATTAGTGTGAAAAGTGGCGAAGTGACAAATGTAAATCATTGAAACTCTGTGTTCCTTTTGAATTAGTTTACAAATCTTCACATTGTACCGTCTGTAATCCCTCAATCTCACAGCATTGCAGACTATGCTAACACCTTATAAATAATAATTATATCAACCTAGAATTATTATTATTATTATCAGCATTTAAATAGCGCAAGTTAATAAATTAGTTAATATAACATTCTGCAGCGCTTTACAATTATTAATGGGGAAATTCCACAATAAGCAATAGACATACATAATATTAACAGAGGCAAGAGATGAAAAAGGCACAATGCAGGCAGTATGATCCTAGACAAGCTGCCAAATTCAGGCCAAAATGAAAGAGTGTGTGTGTGTGCATGTGTGCACGCGTGTGTGCGTGTATGTGCGTGTGTGTGTGTCTCTACACTTAGAGGAGAATGGGGGTTCATGAGCAGGGTGACCAGATCCACCATGTTTTTTTGGGACACATAGCATGGATACATATTGATGGGCAGCACATGGAAAGGGTTGCTCTGTAGTATGTAAAGTTCAGAAGAGGGTGTATAAAATCAAGCAAATAGGCAATCGAGAATCCTGCGGAATATGTTTTATACATACTGCAGGGCAACCCTTCTGACAAAAATGACAAAATTGTATGTGTCCCGGTAAACATGGTGGATCTAGTCACCCTGTCCATGACGAGCAGAAGACTCCACCAATCAGCAGACCAGCACATGTTGTCCCCAACTACATTTCACTCAGGATTAGTGTAAGTGCTTTATAAACTGGGAGCAGTGACACTGAAACTGCCATTATCGTACACACAGCCTGGTATACATATTTGTCTTGTATGTGTTGTATGTGGCCACAGGGCTGCCATCAGAAATTTTGGGGCCCCTAACTGAGCTCAGGGTCTGGGACCCTGGGGGCCCGCCTCCAAAACTGCCCACAGAGACCGCCTCCAAATACCGCCCACAGGAATACACACACAGACACAAACACATTCACTGATACAAAAGGACACAGATACACACACACACACTGATACATACTAACAGACACACATACTGATACGCATATAGGCATACATACTGACACACACATACTGAGACATACAGGCGTACATAGTGACAGACACATACTAACATACATACAGACACACATGCATAAGGACATAGACACAGACACATTCATAATGACATACAGACAGACATTCATACTGACATGCAGACATACATACACTGACATTCATACACACATAATGACATGCATACAGATAGACATACATGCATACAGACATGCATACAGACATACATGCATACAGACATGCATACAGACATACATACTGATAATAATACATTCATACTGGCATACATTCATACTGGCATACATACATTCATACAGACACTGACATCCATACATACACACATTCATAAGGACATACAGACATACATTCATACTGGCATACATATATACATTCATACAGACAGATAGACAGACATACATACACACATTCATAATGACATGCAGACATACATACACTGAGATTCATACACACATAATGACATGCATACAGATAGACATACATGCATACAGACATACAGATATACATACAGACATACATAGTTACATACATACATTCATACGGGCATACATACATCCATACAGACACTGACATCCATACATACACACATTCATAATGACATACAGACATACATACACTGACATTCATACACACATAATGACATGCATACAGATAGACATACATGCATACAGACATACATTCATACAGACAGACAGACATACACACATTCATAATGACATGCATACATACACTGACATTCATACACACATAATGACATGCATACAGACATACATTCATACAGACAGACAGACAGACATACACACATTCATAATGACATGCATACATACATACACTGACATTCATACACATATAATGACATGCATACAGATAGACATACATGCATACAGACATACATTCATACAGACAGACATACAGACAGACACACAGACATACACAAAGACAGACATACACACAGACATACACACAGACATACAGACATACATAGACACAAACAGACATACAGACAGACAGACAGACATGCACACATGCATACACACAAACAGACATACATACACACAGACAGTCATACACACATACAGACAGACATACACACATGCAGACAGACACACACACAGACAGACATACAGGCCTATATACACACATACAGACAGACACACAGACACACAGACATACACACAGACAGACACACAGACAGACATACATACACAAACAGACATATATACACACAAACAGACATACACACACAGACATACATACACACAAACAGACAGACAAACATACAGACAGACAGACAGACATACATACACACAAACAGACAGACATACACACACAGGCATACATACACACAAACAGACATACACACAGACAGACATACACACAGACATACATACAGACAGACATACACACAGACAGACATACAGACATACACACAGACTTATTTACAGGGGTTAAACCTTTAATGAACGGTTTAAAACCAAAGTTTTGATGTTAATCCCCAATAATTGTGCCACTGAAATTCTGCTCCATGTCTGAGACGTCATTAAGGAAGCTTCTGACTGGCTGCTGATGAAGGTTGAGACCATCAACTGACGGTAGCTCCCCGTTGTGAATAGAGGGAAAAATATATGTACATCCGATGAACTCCATTGACATTTCTATGTTACCCCCAGTGTCCCTTGAAACAATTAAAATGGTTTAACGCTGAAAGGAATCGAGCGGCGCTAAGGGACTCAAGATACTATAACCACTTAAATTAGATAAAGTGGATATAGTGCCTAAACCGTCCCTCAAATTTTCATTTCTGTTTTGTAAAACTTTATTACATTTAATTAAACTTAATGATATTTTTTAAATGATGTAATGTATATTGATTTATTAAGAAATGTTTAAACAATGTATATTGTTTAGATAATGTCATTTTTGCTCAGCCTAGCTGTTAAGATTGCTCTCTGCACTCTGTGTGATACTGCAGCAGGTAGATTATGTAACATACATGTTACAAGTCACCTACACAGATAGATGGACATTTTACCAGATAACTGATAAATGCCACCTTAATTATTAACAGACAAGTCACCTACACAGATAGATTTTAAAATGGGCATGAGGAGAGAGACATGGGAGAGGGGCATGGGGGTGAGAGATATGGGAGGTGGGCTGCAGGACTTGGGGGAGAGAGAGACATGGGAAAGGGGGCATGGGGAGAGAGACATGGGAGGGGAGCATGGGGAGAGAGACATGGAGGGGGCTGCAGGGCATGGGGGAGAGAGAGACATGGGATAGGGGCATGGGGAGAGAGAGACATGGGAGAATTGCATAGGGGGAAAGAGACATGGGGGGCATGAATGAGTGGGGAACATGATGGGGAGAGAGACATGGAAGTGGGGGAGAGACATGAAAGGAAAGGGAACAGAGACATGGATGGAAGGGAAGTAAGAAGAGACAGGGATGGAGGGGCGATAGAAGCGAGCGAAGCGGTGAGTGCAGCAACACCTTACCCTGCCTGGAGATTGCAGAGTGACTAGGGAGCGAGCGAAGCGGAGCGGATAGTGCAGCTACACCTAAGGTGTGACACCTTGCCTACCTGGCTGAGACTGCAGTTTGCAGAGGGACTGAGGGAGCGAGCGGAACAGACAGTGTGGCTCCACCTCAAGTGTGACACCTTGCCTACCTGGCTGAGACTGCAGTGTGCAGAGGGATTGAGAGAGCAAACGGACACTCTAGACAGTGCCATTACTTCTGAGACAGTAAGTAACCTGAAGTGAAGCTTTTAGATAGATTAAATGTATGAACCCAGATAAGATATTGTATGAGAATAAAACACATCATTTTAGTTTGTTTTGCTCTAGGATTCACTAACTTTCATACAGGTCACAGGCAGCACAGATATCCAGTTACATTATTCTATCTACTCATCAGGTTATTACTAAGATAAACAGAGTAGCACCGTACACAGCCAGCCCCAAACCATCACACATTGACAGCACAACATTCTCATCACACAGAGCCAGCTCAGTGCATGGATGGAACAGACATTTTCCATCACATGTACACAGCCCAATACCATCACATATAAACTATTCCTATCACACACAGACAACCCAATACATCACATGCAGTCCCCATTACACTCAGGCTGTTTGAAGTCCAGGGGCAAGTCCTGTAAGTGCAATCTAAATGCTGGGGTAAGTCCAGGGTGCTGGGGCAAGTCCCATGAGTGCAATCTCAGTGTTGGGGTAAGTCCTAGGTGCTGGGGTGGGTACTGGTACAAGTCCTATGAGTGCAATCTCCATGCTGGGGTAATTCCTGGGTGCTAGGGCAAGTCCTGGGAGTGCAATCTGTATGTTTGGGTAAGTTAATATATGCCCCCAGTATATACACAAGGTGATGTCTCACACATTGTCCTGATATATACCCATGCACAGGGCAATTCAAATAACTGTGTGTACATACTGGGACCTATATATTGCTCTGTGCATGGGGTATATATCAGGGCAATGTGTGAGGTATCACCTTGTGTAAATACAGGTGATATATATATTTCCCTGGGACGGGGTATATATCAGTGGTATCTATAAATAATAATACATTCTTTAAATGTACTTTAAAATGCATGGTTACCCTTTTGTGAACAAAAATATATTGTTATAAGTTGGGGCTGGTATAAGGACGCAATGCTATTGCGCTTATTCCCAGGGCTGGTTTTTATCCCCAGTCCGGTGCTGATATGGTGTGATGTTCCTGTGTGATTTACCTATGTTGTACTTTCAATAAGGTGTAATGGCCTGTGTTATGCTTGTCATAAGGTGTGATGTGCCTGTGTTATGCTTGTCATAAGGTGTGATGTGCCTGTGTGCAATATGGTGAGCACACGCATTCCACTGGCACATCACCATTATCACAAAAGTGTAAATGTTGTCCTAAAAAAAAATAAAGTGTTTGTTTTTTTCATGATGGGGGTGGGGGGTGGGGGGGGGGCGATACAGTTCCTCGCCAAGGGCGCTGGAGACCCTAGGTACGCCTCTGTTCAGGTCTGATTCCTTGTCAAGTAGGAAAGCAAAAGGTGGCCCTGCTCCTCATTACACCCTTAATTGTTCTAAATTGCTAGGTATTTCTATTATTTTGTCCATCTTATGCATACTGCATGTAAAATGCTACCAAAAAGAAAACAATTTATTGAATGTAGAGATTCTGTATTCATGTATGTAATCATAATGGGTTAATGGATGGATGACATTGTGTGAGCTGTTTGTGTTCAGCACTGTGTGAAATGCATTATTTTGGCTGATAAACTAATGACAGTTTTGGGAACTGAATTGAACAGGATTAATAAAAGTGGTCAGTGAGATGGAGCATTAATTGTCTAAGAACTATAATTATTTATCATACATCAAGCTGTGGACAATAGATAAGGAAGTCTTGATAAAGACACATTGGCAGGATTTATTCACTTACATATTCAAAGTGAATACAAACATGAATTTTAAATTTAATGCTTCCAGTTCGACTACCCCGGCCTTAAAATAGAAATTTATGTTGAATTAACTTTTAATTCTCACTTTAGTAAATAACTCTGTGTGTCGAAACGTTGCCATTTCACGTTTAATGACTTAACAAACCACCCTTATATCCAACTGCTGTACTGAGGACTTGGTTTAGGTTTACATTTTAAAGGAAGTGGTTAATTTCAGGTCAAAACTAAAAAACATTTCCAACATAAACCTGTTTGTCATTATTTTATACACCATTAACCTTATTTTTTATTTAGTTTTTTTTTTTTTCTCCATATTTTTCTTTTTCTTTTTTTTTTCTTTTTTTTATTTAGCTAGTCTCTTTTCTGATGCCTGTTTTTGTGTGATCTATTACTGGTAAACATTTGTTCAGTATTTTTAAAACAAATATTATAAAATAATGAATATTACAATTCTCTGCTTGTTACATTTGTATTATAAATGTTAAAACAAAACAGCCATAGAACTATCCATTAAAATACTATCCGTTAAAATACTATGGTACTATCTAATAATATAGAACTAGCTCAGGTAACGTTAAAGATAACGTTAAAATACTATGGTACTATCTAATACTATAGAACTAGCTCAGGTAACGTTAAAGATAACGTTAAAATACTATGGTACTATCTAATACTATAGAACTAGCTCAGGTAACGTTAAAGATAGCGTTAAAATACTATGGTACTATCTAATACTATAGAACTAGCTCAGGTAACGTTAAAGATAACGTTAAAATACTATGGTATTATCTAATACTATAGAACTAGCTCAGGTAACGTTAAAGATAACGTTAATATACTATGGTACTATCTAATACTATAGAACTAGCTCAGGTAACGTTAAAGATAATGTTAAAATACTATGGTACTATCTAATACTATAGAACTAGCTCAGGTAACGTTAAAGATAACGTTAAAATACTACGGTATTATCTAATACTATAGAACTAGCTCAGGTAACGTTAAAGGTAACGTTAAAATACTATGGTACTATCTAATACTATAGAACTAGCTCAGGTAACGTTAAAGGTAACGTTAAAATACTATGGTATTATCTAATACTATAGAACTAGCTCAGGTAACGTTAAAGGTAACGTTAAAATACTATGGTACTATCTAATACTATAGAACTAGCTCATTTAACGTTAAAGGTAACGTTAAAATACTATGGTATTATCTAATACTATAGAACTAGCTCAGGTAACGTTAAAGGTAACGTTAAAATACTATGGTACTATCTAATACTATAGAACTAGCTCAGGTAACGTTAAAGGTAACGTTAAAATAATATGGCACTATCTAATACTATAGAACTAGCTCAGGTAACGTTAAAGGTAACGTTAAAATACTATGGTACTATATAATACTATAGAACTAGCTCAGGTAACGTTAAAGATAGCGTTAAAATACTATGGTAGTATCTAATACTATAGAACTAGCTCAGGTAACGTTAAAGGTAACGTTAAAATACTATGGTACTATCTAATACTATAGAACTAGCTCAGGTAACGTTAAAGGTAACGTTAAAATACTATGGTATTATCTAATACTATAGAACTAGCTCAGGTAACGTTAAAGGTAACGTTAAAATACTATGGTACTATCTAATACTATAGAACTAGCTCAGGTAACGTTAAAGGTAACGTTAAAATAATATGGCACTATCTAATACTATAGAACTAGCTCAGGTAACGTTAAAGGTAACGTTAAAATAATATGGCACTATCTAATACTATAGAACTAGCTCAGGTAACGTTAAAGGTAACGTTAAAATACTATGGTACTATCTAATACTATAGAACTAGCTCAGGTAACGTTAAAGGTAATGTTAAAATACTATGGTACTATCTAATACTATAGAACTAGCTCAGGTAACGTTAAAGGTAACGTTAAAATACTATGGTACTATCTAATACTATAGAACTAGCTCAGGTAACGTTAAAGGTAACGTTAAAATAATATGGCACTATCTAATACTATAGAACTAGCTCAGGTAACGTTAAAGGTAACGTTAAAATACTATGGTACTATATAATACTATAGAACTAGCTCAGATAACGCTAAAGATAATGTTAAAATCCTATGGTACTATCTAATACTATAGAGCTAGCTCAGGTAACGTTAAAGGTAACGTTAAAATACTATGGTACTATCTAATACTATAGAACTAGCTCAGGTAACGTTAAAGGTAACGATAAAATACTATGGTACTATCTAATACTATAGAACTAGCTCAGGTAACGTTAAAGGTAACGTTAAAATACTATGGTACTATCTAATACTATAGAGCTAGCTCAGGTAACGTTAAAGGTAACGTTAAAATACTATGGTACTATCTAATACTATAGAACTAGCTCAGGTAACGTTAAAGGTAACGATAAAATACTATGGTACTATCTAATACTATAGAACTAGCTCAGGTAACGTTAAAGGTAACGTTAAAATACTATGGTACTATCTAATACTATAGAGCTAGCTCAGGTAACGTTAAAGGTAACGTTAAAATACTATGGTACTATCTAATACTATAGAACTAGCTCAGGTAACGTTAAAGGTAACGATAAAATACTATGGTACTATCTAATACTATAGAACTAGCTCAGGTAACGTTAAAGGTAACGTTAAAATACTATGGTACTATCTAATACTATAGAACTAGCTCAGGTAACGTTAAAGGTAACGTTAAAATACTATGGTACTTACAGTGTAGCTGTTTGTTAAGCTGCTGTGGACACAATCAGGTCAGGCTCCCCCGGAATCTTGTATAGATTTAAATTAGAATAGAGCAAGTCTGAAGTATTTATCTGTTTTCTAATTCCCACGTTACAAATCATTATCCAACAGGTGAGCAGATTCACTGTGATGTCAATAATGCTGAAAACACAAGAATCCCAGATGGCATATTGCTTGTAGCAGCTGCGGTTTCCTTATGGGGCGCTAGGTTTTACACCAACTGCATTGATTTATTAATCTTAATTGCATCTCCCTGGTGCCTTTTAGTTGTAAAAAGTTTGGCTAACCATAATGACTTTCTCTCAACATTCTGCATGCTTACGTTCCGGTGCTTTTGACACTGTTTATTATTATTGTTATTATTATTATTGCCATTTATATAGCGCCAACAGATTCCGTAGCACGTTACAATATTACGAGAGGGGGGAATTTAACTATAAATAGGAGAATTACAAAAAAAACTTACAGGAACGATAGGTTGAAGAGGACCCTGCTCAAAAGAGCTTACAGTCTATAGGAGGTGGGGTGTAAAACACAATAGGACAGGAAATAGCAATCAAATAAGGTGGGGGTGATGCAGAGCTGGAGGAGAGAGTAAAGTGCTGCCCTTCAGGAGAGAGCAAGAGACAGGTATGTGAGGTAGAGGTTACTCTGGGAGGCCATAAGCTGTCCTAAAGAGATGTTTTTTTTTTTTTATTCTTTATTTTTGTGTGCAGAGTAATACAAATAGCTTTGCAAGGCCACAATAGCATTAGCAAGCATGCAATATGTATAACAGATTCATGGTCTTGATAAGTAAGCACATTTTTGTTAATAAGATGATTGCTACAGGCTAGATAGCATATGTCCAGATTGCTATATATCCAACTGGACTGTGAGAGTAGATTAAGGAACTGTATAATACAACTATTATCAAAGAGAAATTGTCCTCAGTCAGGGCCGGTGCAAGGATTTTTAGCTACATAGGCGAAGATGCATTTAGCCGCCCCCGCCCCCACCCCTCCCCATCCCCCCGCAAAAAAAAGTGCATCTTCACCTGTGTGTCTTGTAACCCCCCTGTTTTGGATTTCTTACTTTCTTACCCTCTTTAGTGTTTCATATCCCCTCTTTTGAATGTATTACCCCTTTTGTGCTTTAATGTATTTTATTCCCTCTTTAGTGTGTCTTACAACCTCCTTTGTATGTCTCTTACTTACACCCAGACCCTTTTTGTGTCTCTTACCCCCAGCCGCTTTCTTTGTTGTTTTTTTTCTCCACCCTCTATGTGGCCATTTCTCCCCTTAGTCCGTTTTGTGTGTCCCTCCCCTCCAGATCCCTTTGTGTGTATTTTATTTTCTTCCAAGCCATGTAGACATAGATATGGAGGCAGAGACATATAGACACACAGGCAGAGACATACACAAACAGTCACACACAGACATACAGACACAGTCACACGGAGATATACAGGCAGAGACATACAGGGATACAGAGACATGCAGAGGCATACAGTCATACAGACAAATACATACAGGCATACAGAAACATACATACAAAGACATAAAGGCATGTAGACACATACATACATACAGACACATACATACAGTCATACAGAGACATACATACAGGCATACAGAGACATACATACAGGCATACAGAGACATACACACAGGCATACAGAGACATACATACAGGCATACAGAGACATACATACAGAGACATACATACATACATACAGAGACATACATGCATACATACAGAGACATACATGCATACAGGCGGCCAAACCCTCATCCTCGGTGACACTGTGCCCTCAAGTGGAAACTCCAAGGTCCCGTTACCCTTTCCTCCCCCTCTGGGCTGGCGGGGGTCATCCCGGTCTCCACCAAGCAAGCACTTACCTCATGATTGCTTTTTGGCGACTACTTTTAAGGGACCTGCAACGTGGTCTCTCCAAAATGGCGGACGCCACAGAAACCATCCGAAGCTGGGAAACTACTTTCCACGCAGCGTATGAAGCAATATGTCAGCGTTTCTGGAGGAGCCTAGAGACCAGACAGACACACTCCCAAGACACAGCATATACATAAAGCACTGGTTTGGCGCCCTCCTCCAAGGCGGGGAGCCAAGAAGGGCCATATACCCGCCCGCAGTCCACACACCATCACCTGGGATCCCGATATACGGGTGAGGAGGGCCCATGGACTTGGAGAAATGGTTCCCACTACCACCGGCGGCTGCAATGATGCCACATGACATGGCACCATGGATGGCACAAATCCTCTCAAGTACAGAGTGGAACCCAGCCTGTCCGCTACAGGCATAGGGTGATAAGACAACACTCACGGAGTCAGTTGCTCAGTGAGCTTACACAAGCTGTTGCCTTGGCCAAAAGTCACTGACCCTGCTTACACTCCACCACAACCTGCCACATGTCTACCCCCTCCATGGAACATAACAAACAGGGTGCATACACTGTGCCCAGAATATATACTGCTTGGTGGCCCTATTTTCTATTATTTCTCCTTAGCATGTATCCGCTGGGCCTGTCTGCCTGCCTTTCCTCCCTGTCTCCCTCCCCTTACCTCAGTGTTGTCACTGACTCACTCCCTCTCACTTGTGTTCCGGACGGGCTCCACTGTATGGGCGCCGCCATATTGGAGCCAGCCAGCAGGGGGAGCCTGTCCCTGCCAGCATCGGACCGCAGGGGACTCTGGGGGAGGTGAAAGTCGCGCCCCTCCTGACATCATCAGGAGGGGGCGGGCCCGGGCGGCACAGCACAGACTTCACCTCCTCCGGGACCGGACCGTTTGTGGAGGGACACAGAGAAAACAATAACTATCCCTTACTGAGATAGTGAGTGATATACTAAAGTGCCTGAATAAAAGCAGCTCAACACAAAAAGTGGAATACCTTAATCCACAATAAAGTGCAAAATATAAGAATAAAAAGGTATAAACAATATACCAGCAAGTGGAGCGCTATAATGAATATTAATATAAATAATGAGGGGGTATACTCACCCCTCCAACATAGTGATACAATGTGTCCAAATGTACATACAAAGTAAAACAACAAAAAGAGAGAATATAGTGCAGATGGTTTACAAAAATAAAAAATGAATAATAGTAGCAATTGGTTGAAACCACTCACGTGGGTTGGAGCCTATAAGCTATTGGCTCCGTAAGTGACTCCTTTTTGCACTTGAGGCAGCAACACACCCCTTTATCCCAAACGATGTTCTCCCGAAGATATGGAACAAGCAGAGAGAGAGAACCTCATAGGTGGTATTGTACAGATAGTGTATACAAAATAGTGAGATAGTAATTGTTATGCTCACCTTAGACAGAGCCTTGAATTCCTGGCTCTGAGGTTTGTTGGCAATATGCTAATTTATTGGGATAGCATTCCCCACATAGTGTTCCTGGAGGCTAGAAAGGACTATATGGACTGATATAAAAAATAACGATTTATTGTAGAGATAAAAAATAATAAAAACAATATAAAGACTTCTCAAAAGCATATAAGCTAAAAGGTAGAAAGTCCAAGTATAAAAGTCCAAAACTCCAGCTAAACGCGTTTCACTCTTGTATGAGCTTCCTCAGTAGCTGTGAAGTAGCCTCAGGAATCTTCCACTTTATAAGTGTTCTAAAGTTAATTCGGATCCTCCCTTTGGGGTCACAGAAAGTGTAATTATCCAATCACGTTTGTGGAGGGAGCCAGCAGCCAGGAGAGCAGGGCAAGGTAGGCTGCGGGCGGCTGTATAAAAATCGGAATCCCTAGCCGGTGGCTGGGGATTCGGATTTTTGCGCCCCCCCTGCTTGGGCGCCCTAAGGCGGCCGCCTGGGCCGCCTTATGGACGTGCCGGCCCTGTCCTCAGTGCACATAGATTGGGTGGTCCTACCATGCTATCAGGTGTATGTCACGTGGAGTATAGGCTGGCTAGAGGACACATAAATCAGGCTTAACTCGCTGAGCAGGGTGGGTGCCATTTAAGTGGGACTGTCATTTATGCGTGAAAATCTGTCATTTTTGCCAGTAGGCTAGTTAACCTGAGGTTATTGATTGGAGACACATGTTAAGACTACACAGAATACCAAGAACCAGTCTCAAATAAAAGGGAGAGTTCTAACAGAGTAGTGTAGCAGGGAAAAGTTAGGGTAAAGTAAGGGTGGAAAGAATAGAAACCGCTGGGGTCCCCAAAACAACATGGAACTTTCAACAGCTCAAATACACAAGCCGAGATACAAATGTCCCATAGCCAGTCAGTTTCAGCCCACACCAACCCGATAGAGGTTAGGTGAGAGTTCCAGAGTCCCCAGAAGGGGTTTGAGCGGGATCCGCCAGGCTCACCCTTTTTTTGGGTTTCCCTTCATTCCATACCCAGCAGAGGGAAGAGCTTTGTGTCTCTGATTGGGATGCTCAGCTTCCGCAAAAGTGCTATGGGTGGTCGGCTGTGGTGGAGGGTTCGGCAACAGTTGAGGAGCGCCGGTCTCGGGGGACCAGAGAGTCAGCCAATGCCCTTAATGGGCCACGTTTTGCAGGCTCTGTCCAGGTCAGCTATGGAGCGTGCGTGGTGGATCAAGCCTCTGAGGGCTCCAGGTCTCACTGCCGAGTGGAGTTGAGGCGAGGAGGCTCCCTGGTCCCAAGCCCGTGCCACGGTCTGCCTCTGTGTGCTGCTGAATGGGGGCCCTGCAAAGTCCAAGTCTGGCCTCACCAAGGGAGAGCTGGGTCAGGTCGCGGTCTTTCTGCGCCTTGCGAGTAATTTGCTAAGCTTGCGTGGTCGCTGCCGGGGAGCCGGTCTGTTGGTGATTCTCTGCCCTGGAAGGTGGTTGCCGTTTTTGGCGGGTGCTGGACGCTGTTAGGTGCCATTTTGTATTCTGCAACCCTTTTTTGCCTCCTGTCTCTGGTCTGTCGCTTGGGGGTCCCGGTTGGGATTTGCTGCTCTTGCCGCCAGCTTCGCCCAGAAGGCCCCTAGTATAGCATCGAGTTTTACCTCTAGGCTCTCCTGGGCCTCCGGTCTGCATTGCGTGTTTAATAGCCTTGTGTGGCTATGGCAGGGGAGTACGTCCGCCATCTTGTGTGTCGAGTTTCTTTTCGCAGTGTCGCTGTGTGAGTTGTCCGGGCCCGTCCACTCAGTAGGCATTGGAGTGTGGACCGGGATATCCCTTCCGGCCCAGAGGGGGGGGGGGGACGGGATTCTGTGTGGTCCCTCCGGGGGAAAAGACAGGGGACGGGAGATTGGCAGCTTCTCCCGCCCGATGTCCCCTCTAGGCCGCAACCGCTCTGTCTGGTTTTTGGTGGCCGGCATGCCGGTTTTCCGGACCGGAGTGCTCCAGCCGTCGTCTGTGGTAATTAAGTCCCTTTGTGGGTCAAGTTGTGAGCGGCAGGACTCTCGCTTCGATGCTTGGTCGGGTTTTTGCTCAGGAGCTCCTGCTAGTTGTGACCATCCACCATGCTGGTCAGGCCCCGCCCCCCAAGAGATGGGTTTTAAGGCACTTTTTTTAATGTATATATATATATATATATACACTGCTCAAAAAAAATAAAGGGAACACTCAAATAAAATTAAATTTTGTAACTCCAAGTCAATCACACTTCTGTGAAATCAAACTGTCCACTTAGGAAGCAACACTGAGTGACAATCAATTTCACATGACAACATGTGAAAATTATAGGCAATTATCAAGACACCCCCAATAAAGGAGTGGTTCTGCTGGTGCTGACCACAGACCACTTCTCAGTTCCTATGATTCCTGGCTGATGTTTTGGTCACTTTTGAATGCAGGCGGTGCTTTCACTATAGTGGTAGCGTGATACGGAGTCTACAACCCACACAAGTGGCTCAGGTAGTGCAGCTCATCAAGGATGGCATATCAATGCGAGCTGCGGCAAGAAGGTTTGCTGTGTCTGGCAGTATAGTGTCCAGAGCACGGAGGCGCTACCAGGAGACAGGCCAGTACATCAGGAGATGTGGAGGAGGCCGTAGGAGGGCAACAACCCAGCAGCAGGACGGCTACCTCCGCCTATGTGCAAGGAGAAGCAGGAGGAGCACTGCCAGAGCCCTGCAAAATGACCTCCAGCATGTGCATGTGTCTGCTCAGACGGTCAGAAACAGACTCCATGAGGGTGGTATGAGGGCCCGCTGTCCACAGGTGGGGGTTGTGCTTACAGCCCAACACCGTGCAGGACATTTGGCATTTGCCAGAGAACACTAAGAATGGAAAATTCGCCACTGGCGCCCTGTGCTCTTCACAGATGAAAGCAGGTTCACACTGAGCACATGTGACAGACGTGACAGAGTCTGGAGACGCCACGGAGAATGTTCTGCTGCCTGCAACATCCTCCATCATGACCGGTTTGGCAGTGGGTCAGTAATGGTGTGAGGTGGCATTTCTTTGGGGGCCACACAGCCCTCCATGTGCTCGCCAGAGGTAGCTTGACTTCCATTTGGTACCGAGATGAGATCCTCAGACCCCTTGTGAGACCATATGCTGGTGCCGTTGACCCTGGGTTCCTCCTAATGCAAGACAATGCTAGACCTCATGTGGCTGGCGTGTGTCAGCAGTTCCTGCAAGACGAAGGCATTAATGCTATGGACTGGCCCGCCCGTTCCCCAGACCTGAATCCAATTGAGCACATCTGGGACATCATGTCTCGCTCCATCCACCAACGTCACGTTGCACCACAGACTGTCCAGGAGTTGGCAGATGCTTTTGGGTCTGGGAGGAGATCCCGCAGGAGACATCCGCCACCTCATCAGGAGCATGCACAGGCATTGTAGGGAGGTCATACAGGCACGTGGAGGCCACACACACTATTGAGCCTCATTTTGACTTGTTTTAAGGACATTACATCAAAGTTGGATCAGCCTGTAGTGTGTTTTTTAATTTTGAGTATGACTCCAAACCCAGACCTCCATGGGTTGTGTGATTTTGTTGTCAGCACATTCAACTATGTAAAGAACAAAGTATTTCAGGAGAATATTTAATTAATTCAGATCTAGGATGTGTTATTGTTGTGTTCCCTTTATTTTTTTGAGCAGTGTTTATATATATATATATATATATATATATATATATATATATATATATATATATTTAACCCCTTAAGGACACATGACATGTGTGACATGTCATGATTCCCTTTTATTCCAGAAGTTTGGTCCTTAAGGGGATATATATATATATTTAGTTGTTTTTTTATATGCATACAGAAACACAACATACAATATTTAAAAGAAAAATTAGTCCATATATGTTCATTCCACATTCAGAAACATTTAAAAACATTATCCCCGTATCAGAAAATCTAACAGTACCTATCAAAGTGACCTGTGTGCATGTTCATAAAAACAAACCGTCAGTACAAACATAAAACATACAACACTTAACAAAGTGGCCAAGCATACTTTTTAAGTTACCCTTTACATAAAAAACAAAGGGGTTTCCCTTAAGAGGTCTGGGAGAGAGAATCTGATCCTGCATCTTAGAATTTTTTTCAATTATTAATGTACACCCAATCCTGTCTTAAAAATGGAGTAAAAAGTTGTAATTATCTCATAGTTATTCTATTTGATTTATCCATACATTCAATTTGTCATGTTGAACCCTGATTATACATCGTTACATTTTTAATTGATATATGAGCTGTTCCTTTACTATAGACCAGATTGGAGTACAAAATGATTTCCAATTTTTAGCTTTCGTTATTTTAGGTGCTAGCAATAAATAAAAGGGGCGTCACATCCAAAAACAATTGACATTCAACTGTAGTAAAAACAGACCAGGGTTATAATTACAGATTTTTTCGGTAAGCACTTGAATCTTGCTCCTGATCATATTAAAAAACAGTCCTATAGGGGGACACTCCCACCACATGTGGAGATATTTCAATTTTCGATCCCCACATCTCCAACAACTATGATCTCTGTCTGGATAGATTTTAGACAATCTTGATGGAGCCAGATACCATCGATTTAAATGTTTATATTGACACTCTAGTACGTTAAGAGAGTGAATGTTTTCATAGACCTCCCCCCAGGACTTCCTCCAGTCTTCACAACTAATTGGAGTATTTAAATCCAAAGCCCATTTCTTGAGAATAGGTTTAATACATGTGTCAGGGTCACTTGTACCCAGATCTGTACATCCAGCTACCAACTTCGTTAAGGTTTATCTTTTCAATAATTTCTCTAATTTCTCCACTCTATCTGTTTTAATTGTCAGATGTTTGCTTAAAACCCCCATTATGTTCTGCTATCTAAATTATATTTAATACTCAATGTTTGAAAATCTTTTAATTTATTATTACTCATTAAGTTACTTTATTTTAAATGCCTCCCTCCATCCATTTTTGTAGATTTAAATCCTCCATATTATAAATGATATGTTCTAAAGAAAGGCATGAAATTAGCTTATTTTGAATTAAAATATATTTTTTACAATTCTCCCATTGTTTTGTTATATTTTCAAGAATCATGATGTCTAGTTTAGCCTTTGAAGGGTTTCTGTTTTTGTTCCAACCTGCCAAAATAACATCCTCAAATCATTTTATGCTGTAAATTCTGGGTCAATAATTGTTCGATTTTAAACCATATTTGCTGCTTGGCATCTTCTGATTGAGTAATAAGAGCATGTGATAAATTACAAGCTTGATGACAAGCATTTAAGAGGAGTAAACCGAATTCCCCCATTTTGACCTTAAGTGCAAAACATTTAGCACTAATTTGTGGTGGCTTCCCCTGCCAGATAAACTTATTGATAATGGTATATGCTAATAATAACCAGCTATCTGGACATGCTATGGGCACCATGCGAAACAAGTAGATCCACTTGGGCAGTATATAGGATTTCACCGTGTTTATTCTCCCCCACCATGATATTTCAATGTTCCTCAAATTCTTTAGCTTTCTACCAGTTTATTTTAATAAAGACAAAAAAATGTAGTTCCACTATTTTAGAAGGATCTCCTGTGATCTCTACCCCCAAACAGTTAAATGATACTTGAACGTTAAAGCCAAATTCCTTATTTAGACCTTCAATTACATCTCGAGTCATATTAAGTGGCAGTGCAGTTTTTTTTTTCAATTTGTAACCTGATAGCTCTGAAAATTCATGCATAAGGGGGATAAGTTCTCTCAAAGAATTAATTGAATCAGTAAGTGTGAGTACTATGTCATCAGTGTACATTGTTAACTTGACACTATCTTCCAAAATACACAGTCCCTTAATTTAGCTGTTAGCCCTAATCGCTTTTGCTAATGGTTCTATAGCAATAAGATATAACAGTGGTGATAGCGGGCAACCATGTCTAGTTCCACTTTTCAATTGGGACCATTCAGAGGAAAAACCACTACCAACCACCTTAGCCATATCAGAGGTATACAGGACCATTATAGATCGACTAATGTCTCCTCTAAACTTTTTGGATCTTTAAAATTTCCCATCTTGTCTTTGTACATTAATCCAAGACCCACTGGGAAAGTCCATGAATAGTTTATCATATTATTGCGTAGAATTAAAGTGTATTCTGAATTATTTTTGTATGTGCAATTCTTGTTGCTATGGAGAGATCGTTGAATATCTAGATTTCTTTGTACTTTGAGCTTTTTATTGATTTTGTTCTCATAGCTGTAGATATTTCGAACTTAATTCGGAAGGATTGTAAACGAACAGAGACATGATCGGGAAGGCCAGCTGCTTTAGGAATCCTGTGAGCTCTTTCAGTAAGGTTTGCTTTTTTTCACCATCTGTGTACCAAGAAATTGGAAGAATTCTATCAAGTACACCTCTAAATTACTTTGTGCTATATGCTCCGGTATTCCTCTAATTCTGATATTCTTTCTTCGGGATCTGTCCTCTAGATCTATAATTTTTGATTTGAGGTGATCTATTTTTTTCTCCAGAGATAAGATTTTGTCTTGCTGTATGCTATGTTGTAGTATAGTATGTTCTACTTTTTCTTATAAATATTTTTAATTACTTTTCAGTAAATGTTATAGACTAGGTAATTATACTCAGAAAACACAGGAAGCGCTCTCCATCTCCCAGATTTACTCCAGTTGGAAATACTACTCCAATGTTCAATTAATGGTGCACATAGGTCCATGGACTTAATCGGTGCAAGACTTGATAAAGGTCTGATTGTAAGACCGAAACAGTGTGTTATTCCTTGACTGAATAAAGTAGCTATACAGCTGCGATTAAGTGCCCAGACCTCTGTTTACCAGTATCAGATTTGGTAAAAAAAATTATATTAGTCATTTGTGTCCATGGAATGTCCCGGTTACTCCATTCACATGGAATAGTAGACAGCTAGTTGTCTTCTACCAATATGTTTATCTTTGAAGTGAATTGTACTGCTACATCTCGAGTTAAAGGTCTCCATTTAATATTTTTGTAAAGAGGGTGTAAGAAAAA
The DNA here is from genome assembly GCF_036172605.1 of Pelobates fuscus. Taxonomy (NCBI): domain Eukaryota; kingdom Metazoa; phylum Chordata; class Amphibia; order Anura; family Pelobatidae; genus Pelobates; species Pelobates fuscus. The sequence goes on from NC_086317.1 coordinate 473,117,414, forward strand.
CATTAGGAAACATAGAAACATAGAATAGAAGCTTTTCATGTGATTTATTATTTTTGAACAAACTAAATGTAAAATGATTTAACATTTTGAAAAGTATATTTTTTATTTATATATATATATATAGGGAGAGACATATTTTTCTATATCATATATTTTTAAAGAAAACAATATCACTAAAATACTACAATGAAAATGACCAGGAGATAATAAACCTCACATAAATATAGAGAAAAAGAATAGAGACGACAATATTAGTACAATATAAATACCTGCTATTTACTGTTTATATTGACAGGGGCTGAGTAAAGGGACGGGGCTGTAGTGGAGGTTATAAGCTGTAGTTGGGGGCTTAGGAAATGTAGGGGGGGAATAGGGGCTGAAGTAGGTTGATGTCTACAATTTGGGACTGTGGTGTGGGTGATATGGGTTGCAATTGGGGGAGAGGAGCTGTAGTGGGGATGTTATGGGGCTGCAGTGGGGGGCATGGGGCTGAGGAAGGGGGCAGGAGCTGAGAAGGGGGAAAGGAGCAGGGAAAGGGTGGGACAGGGGCCGAAAGGGTAGGGGACAGGGACTGAGGAAGGGGGATAGGGTCTGAGGAAGGGGGGTAGGGCCTGAGATAGGGGATAGGGGCTGACTAAGGGGACAGTGGTTGACTAAGGAAACAGGGCTGAGGAGGGGGGGCAGGGGCTGACTAAGGGGACAGGGCTGAGGAAGGGTGACAGGTGCTGAGGTAGGGGACATGGCTGAGGAATGGTGACAGGGGCTGAGGTAGGGGACAGGGCTGAGGAATGGTGACAGGGGCTGAGGTAGGGGACAGGGCTGAGGAGGGGGGATAGGGGCTGAAGATGGGACAGGGGCTAAGGAGGGGGGACAGGGACTGAGGAAGGGGACAGGGGCTGACTAAAGGGATAGGGGCTGATAAGAGGGGACAGGGGCTGACTAAGGGGACAGGGGCTGAGGAGGAGGGACAGGGGCTGAGGAGGGGGGACAGGGGCTGACTAAGGGGACAGAGGCTAACTAAGGGGACAGGGGCTGAGGAAGGGGACAGGGGCTGAGGAAGGGGACAGGGGCTGACTAAGGTGAAAGGGGCTGAGGAGGAGGGACAGGGCTGAGGAGGGGGACAGGGGCTGACTAAGGGGACAGGGGCTGACTAAGGGGGCAGCCCGCCCCTGCCAGCTACCATCTACCATTGTTGCAGGGTTATATTTGTGAGCAGTGTTTGAGCGTTTCAATGTAAGCATGTTTTTGTATTCAGTATATGTGTGCGTGTATGGGTGTATTTGTATGCACTGTTGCCATTGGAATGTGGTGGTGTTTGTATGTAGTGTAGGACTTTAAATGCAGGTGTGCTTTTTGTGTGTAGTGTTGGTGTTTGAATGAAGGGGTGTTTGTGTATAATTTTATAACATGACAGGAGGCTTCCTATTTTGCATTAAAGGACCACTCTAGGCACCCAGACCACTTCAGCTTAATGAGGTGGTCTGGGTGCCAGGTCCTTCTAGGGTTAACCCATTTTTTCATAAACATAGCAGTTTCAGAGAAACTGCTATGTTTGTGAATGGGTTAAGCCTTCCCCCTATGTCCTCTAGTGGCTGTCTCATTGACAGCCGCTAGAGGCGCTTGCGTGATTCTCACTGTGAAAATCACAGTGAGAGCACGCAAGCGTCCATAGGAAAGCATTATGAATGCTTTCCTATGTGACCGGCTGAATGCGCGCACAGCTCTTGCCGCGCGTGCGCATTCAGCCGACGGGGAGGAGAAGAGGAGGATCGGAGGAGGAGAGCAGGAGGAGAGCTCTCCGCCCAGCGCTGGAAAAAGGTAAGTTTTTACCCCTTTCCCCTTTCCAGAGCCGGGCGGGAGGGGGTCCCTGAGGGTGGGGGCACCCTCAGGGCACTCTAGTGCCAGGAAAACGAGTATGCTTTCCTGGCACTAGAGTGGTCCTTTAACTCTCTTTCCTAAACTCCACAGCAGTAAAGAAAAACGTAAAGAGTAACATTAAATCACTGAGCAGCATAGTATATATAAGGGTCATGCTGCCTGTACACTTCCTCTTTCTTTACTGCTCCTCCAGAGCCCTCTTTTCATTCATTATTATTAGTCTGTTTAGTTTTATTTCTACCATTATATATATGCATATATTATTATTCATGTATTATTTCTAGTTGTATTCTTCTATATATTACTATTTCTCTGGGCTGTGGGAAGGGTTAGCCCTATGGGTTCTTTTCTCCCCTTCTTAGCCCCTCCACCAGCCCTGGGACTCCCCTCCTTGGGCTCCCCTCAGGTCCCCCCCCCCCCCCCCCGGCCCTTCTACCTTGGAGTGCCCTCCTGGGCTCCCTCCTCGTGGCCGGAATCGATCGCGACCATTTTCGCGCTGGCCTGCTTCCGCCCACGGGCGGCCACAAATTTAGTCCCCGGCTTGCGGCCTACTCTCGCGGCTGCCATTTTGGATCGCAGATACCGCAAGATTCACGCGGCCATCTTGTTTTACCACGTGGATCTCTTTGGAGACACAGTACTTGCAGTCTTAACTGCCTACCAGCCTGTATTGTTCTGGATTTCTCCCATGTGTGATTTTTCATCTCTGTGAGTGACAAGAATTATCTACACTGCATTCCTGTACTCCTATACTCTGTGGCTGGGTCAGTCAGGTCAGTGCTGCTGCCTGTTTAATATTGTGACCTGCACTTAAGGGTACCAACCCTGTGCAACCGGGGTGAGCCCCCACTATAAGTACTTTAGTACCACGTTGCTTATTGGGAAACTAGCTGTTGCAGTTCTCTCTAACTGGGTGAGCCCCAGTATTATAAGGTCACCAACTATACCCTGCTGGGGTTTTATAACTGGGTGGTGTTGTTACCCACCACAAATACCACATCAACTGACCCTACACCTTTATTTAAGAGCTGGGTGCCCCCATTTTATACTGTGCCTATTAGTGACGTATATCACAGCCTACCCTTGTCATGGAAGACTCCCAGAACATCCCTGTGGACTTCCAAGCCATGATCAATGCAGCCGTCGCTGCTTCTGTGGAGAAGGCACTCTCCAAGGTACGGACTACAGCTTAGGATGTACCCAAGCCTACCCGCAGGCGACCACGCGACAAGTCGCATTCGGATATGTCCGACTATCAGACCAGGGATGACTCCCGCCCTAAGAAACGCCACGAGAAAGGCGAAGATCATGCACCCAAGCCACTCAAGGGTAAGGCACCTGCCAAACGCAAATCTGCCAAAGCGAGTACCCCGGCCCTGCGTCAGGATTACTCTTCGGACGAAGAGCAAGGTCCTTCCCATTACATGTCAGTGCTAGACGAATGGCAAGCTGACGTTTCTGGCTCAGACTACGACGCTTGGGGTTCGGATGAGAAATCTGTCTCCGCTCTCATGCGGGAGACCCTCTTGGGTGCGGCCCAGACAAGGGGTACTGAGAGCACTGCGGACGCAGAGCCTCCTCTTGATTCGGACACCATTTTAGACCCTTCGGGTCAGGCGATGGTTGATCGCCGCAACATACGGCACCCCAGATCGGGAGACTGGTCACCCCCAGAACACCTCTCCAGGTTCATGCACCTCTGGCTCTGCAAGCCCTCAGAGAAAGAGGTCCGCAACCGGCTCAGATCAGAATGCCCACGCCCTTCCCTGCCGGATAAAGTGGCTCACACTCCCGAGTTTGACAAGGTTATGACAATCTTCATGATGCGCAGTGGGAGAGACCCTCGACGAGGGGTAGAGAAAGGCCTATTTGGCGCTCAGGATAACCTGCTGGATTCCGTTGGCCCCCTGGCCCGTATTATGTACCTGGCAGATGACGCTGTAACGGATCCACTGGCACCCCGACTGGGTACCTCCGTTGAAAGATGCTCCTAGCGCTTCCAGAGGACTCCAAGCACTCCACCAGACACCATAAGCACCGCAGGTTGCAGCTATCTCCCTTCAGAACGAAGCAGGAACAAGCTCTTACAAGAGCTCAGTGATTATAGCAAGGGAATATGCCTAGCATAGCAATCCCTTGTAGCAGATTCCCCCAATAAGAGACAGGACTCAAGTTGAGGGTAAAAATAGAACTCTCTGGCTGCTAGCTTGCAGCCCTTTTTATTAGGTGCTCCCATGAAGGGGAGGGACACACACAGTAACGTACATTAACCAATCACACAATAGTTACATCCCACACATAGCCCTCCCCTCTACCTGTAAACTAATTATCTGTACACACAGGAAAATACAATTATCATAGGTAGGGAAAATACAGTTTTTACACAACATTCATAACTCCCCAAATATACATCACATTCGCATAAAAATACATATTCACACTCAATCCATTCAGGGGAACAACATACTCAAAAATCATACGAATTGGACCAGGGGTTCAAAAGTTAGTACAAATGTGCATTTGACCTTCTGGAAGCATGGTTTTACAGGGCCCTCTATCCTGGAGACAATGGGGGGAAGTAATCCAATTATCCAGGACTAGAGGCAGACTCCATTAACCACATGGTTGCAAAACGACATAAAACACTTTAAAATACATAAAGTCACATTTTACACATAACACACAGACATTTCACATATCCCCAGATAGCTCAGGTCTGAGTGCACATTATTAGGTGAATGGCACTCAGACCAACCGAATACAGTTTAATCGCCATGGAGCCAAAGTCTTTAATCACACGAATAGGCTCCATGGCATACCTATCTGGGTTACCACAGCTCACACAGGGCAAGTACCAAATGACCCCACTGTATTTAAAGGGCCAGAATGAGTGACATACACTCTGGTATGGCCGAATACTGTTTTTAAAGGGCCCAATCTCCCAGGGCCTTAGTCCAAAAGCAGCAGGCGGGCAGCCAGGCTTCTCCAATGCAATGTGGCGAGATTGCTCTCGTCACATCTCTCCCCTTTTCCAAACAGACTAACAGGGTATCTGACCTCCTGCCGGTCAGTGCCCTTGTTAGTCCAGCAGCCCACCCACAAAACAGAAACAGCAATACAGCCCACCCACAATAACTGGTTACTACACCTGGGTAGAGGAGAAATTTGTCCATGTCCAGGTGCCTCACCATGGCTGTGTGGGGGACTGGTAGGCTGCCTTGGTGGGTTGCTGAGTGGGCAGAGACCAGCGGTACTCTGCCCTGATGCCAGCACTACCACGGGAGTAGTCTGGTTGAAGCCTGGTTGCTGGAGACCGACTGTCTCCCCTTTAGCTGCACTGCTCTGCTGCTGGAGACCGACTGTCTCCCCTTTAGTTACACAGCTCTGCTGCTGGAGACCGACTGTCTCCCCTTTGGCTAAACAGCCCTGTCGTGGGGGGGCAGGACCGACCATCCCTACCCCCTGTGTGGTAAGTGCAGAGACCACGGTCCCATCTGCACCGGTGGGGGGCTTACAGTCTCCCCCTGGTACATTAAGCTGCCGCTGGGGAGAGGGGGTAACAGGCTCCTCTCCCAATAGAACACTCTGCCGCTGGGGAAAGGAGACTGGGCTCTCTATTCCCTGCACATTACGGATCCGCCGCTGGGGAGAGGTGGTAGCAAGCTCCTCTCCCATACATACTTTCCGCCTTTGTGGAGGGAGACCAACTGTCTCTCCTCCCAATACAGTGCCCTGCTGCTGGGGAAAGGAGACTGGGCTCCCTATTCCCTGCACATCAATGATCCGCTGCTGGGGAGAGGTGGTAGCAAGCTCCTCTCCCATACATACTTTCCGCCTTTGTGGAGGGAGACCGACTGTCTCTCCTCCCAATACAGTGTCCTGCTGCTGGGGGGGGAGGTCGATGCTCTCCACTTTCTGTAACTCCAGCTCTAGTTGGGGATCTGGGCCGGTTGCCCAGCATCCCTGTAGGGCCGGTGGAGAGATCTCGGTCCCATCTCCACCTGCCTGCAGGGGGTCCTCCCAGGACCAGTCTATGAGGTCCTCTACCTCGGGTACCTCTGGTTGCTGTTGGGGAGGGAGACCGGTTGTCTCTTCCTCCAATAACCCATTCTGCCGCTGGGGAGTGAGACCGACTGTCTCCCCTCCCTGTAAAACATACTGCCGCTGGGGATCTGGGCCGGGTGCACAGCATCCCTGTAGGGCCGGTAGAGAGACCTCGGTCCCATCTCCACCGGCCACCTCGGTTTCTTCCTCGTCCCACTCTACCTGCGGCTGGAGTTTCTCCCAACGTGCCCACTGGCCTTCCCTCAACGCCCTGTGTTGTAGGTTCCGGGTCACCATGTCCCACACGAACTGCACGTATTTCTCCTCTGGATTGGGTCCGTAAAACTTCAGGTGCAACCCTACCATCGTGCCAAACTCTAGTACGGAGTAGCTATACGCCATGCTTGCTGTAGCCACTGCTGGTTCCATTATGTTGCTGAAGATAGGGACTCTGCACAACTCCACACGTTACCGGTGTCTCTGAGCTGCTTCTCCTCGCACTAGGACGCCATCCCACCGCTGCCACCAATGTAATGGATCCACTGGCACCCCGACTGGGTACCTCCGTTGAAAGATGCTCCTAGCGCTTCCAGAGGACTCCAAGCACTCCACCAGACACCATAAGCACCGCAGGTTGCAGCTATCTCCCTTCAGAACGAAGCAGGAACAAGCTCTTACAAGAGCTCAGTGATTATAGCAAGGGAATATGCCTAGCATAGCAATCCCTTGTAGCAGATTCCCCCAATAAGAGACAGGACTCAAGTTGAGGGTAAAAATAGAACTCTCTGGCTGCTAGCTTGCAGCCCTTTTTATTAGGTGCTCCCATGAAGGGGAGGGACACACACAGTAACGTACATTAACCAATCACACAATAGTTACATCCCACACATAGCCCTCCCCTCTACCTGTAAACTAATTATCTGTACACACAGGAAAATACAGTTATCATAGGTAGGGAAAATACAGTTTTTACACAACATTCATAACTCCCAAAATATACATCACATTCGCATAAAAATACATATTCACAATCAATCCATTCAGGGGAACAACATACTCAAAAATCATATGAATTGGACCAGGGGTTCAAAAGTTAGTACAAATGTGCATTTGACCTTCTGGAAGCATGGTTTTACAGGGCCCTCTATCCTGGAGACAATGGGGGGAAGTAATCCAATTATCCAGGACTAGAGGCAGACTCCATTAACCACATGGTTGCAAAACGACATAAAACACTTTTAAATACATAAAGTCACATTTTACACATAACACACAGACATTTCACATATCCCCAGATAGCTCAGGTCTGAGTGCACATTATTAGGTGAATGGCACTCAGACCAACCGAATACAGTTTAATCGCCATGGAGCCAAAGTCTTTAATCACACGAATAGGCTCCATGGCACAGCTCACACAGGGCAAGTACCAAATGACCCCACTGTATTTAAAGGGCCAGAATGAGTGACATACACTCTGGTATGGCCGAATACTGTTTTTAAAGGGCCCAATCTCCCAGGGCCATAGTCCAAAGGCAGCAGGCGGGCAGCCAGGCTTCTCCAATGCAATGTGGCGAGATTGCTCTCGTCACAGACGCCTTTGCCAAAGCCGATTCCTTCTCTGCCGAAGACATCAGGGAATGGGCACACGATATTCGCGAGTGGGCACAACGTTGTTTTTGTTCCATTGGAAACACTAATGTTACGCTCTCTTCGGAGAGACGGAAAGCAGCGTTATACCATATTAACTGTAAATTGGCAGAGCTTGGCACAAAGGAGATTGGGCCCCAGGCACAAGGGAAATTGTTTGGTGAACCGTTCCTCAAGGAACTTAACAAACACGTGAACGTGTTCACTTCACTTAATAAAGCGCAGTCCTCTATGCGCAGAGTCTTTCGGAGCAACCACACAAGAGTGTTTCCAATTGGAAGGGCTGGCCGGCAATGGGGCCGTGCCGCCAGCCGATTCTGGCCTTTAGGCCCCCGCACCCAACCGACACCATTTTACCCAACAAGAGATTACAGGCAGCAGCCTTTCTCCAGAGGCTCGGACAGAGGCCGTGGACCCCGCAGACACGAACGTTCCTGCTTTGCTACAGGTAAGCACCCGTATTCCTCCATTGTTACCTGCAGGCCGTATTTCCCATTCTTTCCAGAATTGGGCCGCTCTGTCTTCAGACAAGTGGATCCTACAAACGGTACAGGGATATATCATAGACCTAGTGGGGACCCCCATTCAGACACAACCTCCTCGCCCCATCCACATGTCATCTTCCGACCAATACCTTGTCAAAGCGGAACTACGCGAACTTCGGGACAAAGGGGCTATCCAGCCGACCCACGACTGGGGAGGTTACTTCAGCAATATTTTCCTGGTCCGGAAAAAGACGGGAGAATACCGTCCTGTCATCAACCTATGCGGCCTCAACATGTATGTAGTGTACCGTCACTTCAAGATGGAGGGCATCTACCTTCTACGAGACCTCCTGCGAAGCAACGACTGGTTCACCAGGCTCGATCTAAAAGATGCATACCTGTCGGTCCCAGTGAATCCGGACTGTCGAACCCTCCTATGTTTCCTCTGGCACGACCGTCCTTGGAAATTCACCTGCCTCCCTTTCGGGCTCAGCTCGGCTGCATGGTGTTTCACAAAACTCCTGAAACCGGTAGTGGCCCACCTGAGATCCAGGGGCATCCGATGCATCATCTACCTGGACGACCTGCTTCTCTTTTGCGCCGACGAACGCAGACTGCGTCAACACACTCATCTCGCAGTGACACTGCTGGAATCTCTGGGCTTTGTGGTGAACCAACAGAAATCGGAATTGACCCCGTCCCAGACGATACAATTCCTGGGTTCGAGATCGACTCGACAACAGGCACTCTGAGGCTACCAGCCTCGAAGATCTCGTCTATTCGCAAGGAGATTTGCAGAGTTCTCCGTCGCGACTCCATCCCACTCCGCAACCTGGCCAGGATCGTAGGACTCCTCTCCGCCTCCATTCAAGCCATATTTCCGGAATGGCAGGGCCATATTCAGAGATACCCCAGACTTCATACTGGAGTCAGACGCCAGCTTGTGGGGCTGGGGCGCCACCAACGGAACCATCTCCACGGGGGGAACATGGACGGCACAGGAGCTCTCCATGCACATAAATTGCCTAGAACTCCTGGCGGGGTCTTTCGCGATCCGCAGCCTGGCCCGGGACAGATCCAACTGCTGCATCTTCCTACGCATGGACAATGTCTCCGCAGTCCGGTATATCAACCGTCTGGGGGGCGCACGCTCACGCCTGCTGTCGGACATCACAAGAGACATTTTCAACTATTGCCTACCCCGCAACATCGCACTTCAGGCCGAATACCTACCCAGAGAGGTCAACCTCACGGCCGACTGGTTCTCTCGCCACTGGAGGGACATCAGCGACTGGAGGCTGAACACGAGGATCTTCAGGGCCCTGGTGACCCGGAGGGGTCCCTTTCTCCTGGATCTTTTCGCATCCCGCAACAATCACCAGACCCCGGAGTTCTTCAGCTGGCTCCCGGACCCGGAGAGCAAGGCGACGGACGCATTTCTCCAACAATGGCTGACAACCGGGGCCAACGCCTTTCCCCCACTCGCCATGATTGCGAGAACACTACACCAGATACGGACGCAGCAGGTCACACTGGTTCTCATAACGCCATTGTGGCAGAGCCAACCATGGTTCCCGGACCTCCTGGCCACCTCTTGCAAGGACTCTCTACTCCTACCATCCTTTCTGGAACTGCTCACAGGTCCCAAAGGGAATCTTCACCCACTTCTCTTGGAAGACCGCCTACCCCTGGTGGCTTGGACTCTTTCCGGGGTTCCTGGCAAGTCAGCGGACTATCGCAGGCTACTAGGGACCTCTTATGGGATTCCTGGGCCCCAGGAACTAGACGCTGCTACCTTTCAGCTTGGGCCTCCTGGTCTACTTGGTGCGTGGAACGGGACTCCGATCCATTTACAGCACCTATTCCCATGATTCTCAATTTCCTTTCATCCCTGTTTTCGTCGGGTCGCTTCTACCGTTCAGTTAACGTTGTTCGCTCCGCGATTTCGGCGGCCCACACCCCCATCGGGGACATCCCGGTCGGCAAAGACCCTCTCGTCTGCCGCCTGCTCCATGGTATGCGGCTCCGCCGCCCTCCGGCCCCCAGGTACCCACACCTATGGGATGTTGGGCTGGTTCTCCATTTTTTCAGGGATTGGCTTCCTAACGACCGTCTCTCCCTACGCCAATTGTCAGCTAAGTGCGCTTTTCTCATGTCCTTTCGACGGGTATCAGACGTTCGAGCCTTCGACGTCGACGCCTTTGAGATTGCCCCTGAGGGGATCACATTCCACATTTCCCGACGCACTAAGTCGGGTTCGACTTCGGTCTTCTATCCTTTTTTCCCCGACGTCCCGCAGCTCTGCATCGTGTCCACCCTTCGCAGATACGTTTCGGTTACCTCCTCACTCCGTAACTCGGCGTCAGGCCAACTCCTAGTCTCCTATGTTCGCCCCCACGCTCTGGTCTCGGCCACCACGCTGGCCCAATGGATTCGCTGGATCCTCTCTCTCGCTGGTATAGACCCCGCTTTCGGCGCCCACTCCGTTTGCGGGGCGGCAGCTTCCTCAGCCTTCCTAGCGGTGGCGTCCCTGTCAGACATTCTCCGAGCGGCGGATTGGTCTAGGGAATCTACGTTCCGTACCTTTTATTTTTGCACACCCCCTTCTGCTGGGACATCTCTCCTTCAGCTTTAAAATTTAAAAATAGGAAGCCTCCTGTCATGTTATAAAATTGAAGATTATGCTAGCTTTAGTGTACTAATAATCTTAATTTTAATAAGGACAGGAGGCAAGTATTTTCCCTCCCTTTTGTTCCCTACCCTGACTCCTCAGGGGAGTGGATCTCAAGGTTTTCGTTTAACTTGTTAGTGGTTTCTCCTTTCTTTGGGGTGTATGCCGTTTCTATCCCGACTCTCATTCCAGAAACTAGGTCTTAGGCAGCCAGGTTACGTTGCATCACCTACTTACATATAAACATGTATTTAACTTTACATTACACACACTAATTATGTCTCTACTCATTTATGTTGACACGCTCTGATATGGCTCTCCTGCGTGACCAGTTATGGTTCAGTACCTAACCTATTTCATACTCTCCTTTCAGTGTAATCCTCTTCAGGACCCTCACTGGTTGTTGGTTTGGTTACCCTCACGACTCCGCTTGCTGGGATAAAGGCTTTGTTTCGTCTTCTCCCAATCTCGTTTACCAGGAGTCTCCTCAAGTTCTGCTCACCAGAGACCGTTGTCTGGACTTGGATGTCGCTTCAAGAAAGAGGAAGTGTACAGGCAGCATGACCCTTATATATACTATGCTGCTCAGTGATTTAATGTTACTCTTTACGTTTTTCTTTACTGCTGTGGAGTTTAGTAAAGAGAGTTAATGTAAAATACTCGCCTCCTGTCCTTATTAAAATTAAGATTATTAGTACACTAAAGCTAGCATAATCTTCAATTTTAGTGTTTTAATGCAGGGGTGTGTTTGTATGTAATGTTTGCGTTTGATTGCAGTGCATGTGTAGTGGATGCATTGTGTGTGTGTGTGTAGTGGATGCAGTGTGTGTATATTGTGTATATAAAATATACATATACACAATGTGTGTTTGAATGTAAGCATGTTTTTTTGGATGGAGTATGTGTGCAGTGTATACACATACACACACAGAGACACACACAAATACACACACATACAGAGACACACACAGACAGACACTGACACAGCGATACACACAGGCACACACACAAAATGACACCTAGTTTCCCACACACAGATACATAGACACTCATGTACAGAGATACACGCTGAAACACAATACACACAGACACACATGGACACAAAAGGTCACACAGATACACATACATGCAGAGACAGGAGGTGAGGGTGACAGTGTGTGGAAGAGCTGAGGGTGACAGTGTGGGAGGTAGTGTATGTGCTGGTAACAGTGTGGGGGGGCAGTGTGAGAGAAGGGTGAGAAATGGTTACAGTGGGCGGGTAGGGGGAGAAAGGGTTACAGTGTGGGGGCAGGGGGAGAAAAGGCTACAGTGGGGGGCAGGGAGAGCGAGGGCTACAGTGGGGGGCAGGGAGAAAAAGAGTTACAGTGGGGGGCAGGGAGAGAAATGGTTACAGTGAGGGGGCAGGGAGAAAAGGGGTTACAGTGTGGGGAGAGGGCAGAGAGAGAAGGGGTTACAGTGAGAGGGGTGCAGGAGGCGAAGGGGTTACAGTGTGGGGAGGGGGGCAGGGAAAGAAGGGGTTACAGTGTGGTGAGGGGGCATGGAGAGAAGGGGTTAGAGTGTGAGAGGGGGCAGGGAGAGAAGGGGTTCCTGTGTGGGGAGGTGGGCAGGGAGAGAAGGGTTACATTGTGGGGGGCCAGGGAGAGAAGGCAGAGAATGTGGGAGGGGGGCAGGGAGAGAAGGGGTTACAGTGTGTGTGGGGGGCAGGGAGTGAAGGGATTACATTGGGGGGAGGGGCAGGGAGTGAACGGGTTACATTGGGGGGAGGGGCAGGGTCTGGGGGCTGTGTCCTACCTTTATTAAATTTCCCTGGTGGTCCAGTGCCTCTCCCTGGTGATCCAGTGTCTCTCCCTGGTGGTCCGCCGGGTACAGAGCTGCAGACCGTGTGATAGAAGTCTCACAAGCTCCCAGAGTGTTGCCATGGTAAAACTTTTGGTGCTCATGATACTTTTATCACACAGTCGGCAGACCGGAGCTGCTGGGCAGACTCATTGGAGGGAGCCTGGTGGCATACAGAGCAAGCCGCAAGGCTCCCTCCTGGTGTCGGGCATGAGGACCCGAATAATCAGTCTGCCTGCCTCACTCCCAAGTCCCCTTGGGTGGCCCTAGATGTGTGGGTCAGCGTGACCCACTGGGAATCACCCTGCGACTCACCAGTGGGTCGCGACCCACACTTTGGGCACCGCTGATTTAGCAGATTAACACCCAGAAAATAAGAATGTTTACCACTGCGCTGCAAGCACACTATTAGACGCTTCGATTTGACTCTCAGATATGAAGTGCATGCCCCAAAATGTACTATTTAGCAGATTAACACCCAGAAAATAAGAATTTTTACAACTGCGCTGTAAGCACTCTATTAGACGCTTCGATTTGACTCTCAGATATGAAGTGTAGTCTGCAAATGTACTATTTCGCAGATTAACACCCAGAAAATAAAAAATATTACAACTGCACTGTAAGCACAATATTAGGCGCTTCTATTTGACTCTCAGATATGAAGTGCAGTCTGCAAATGTACTATTTAGCAGATTAGCACCAGGAAAATAAGATTTTTTACAACTGCGCTGTAAGCACACTATTAGACGCTTCTATTAGACGCTTCTTTCCTAAGCTGTCCCTATCAGCGGCAGCATCCTCTCCCTACACTAATAAGACCGCATGTGCGTGCGCCGCTACGCGACTCCAGATTATATATAGAGGCTGGGTCACATGCTGCACTGGCCAATCACAGCCATGCCATTAGTAGGCATGGCTGTGATGGCTTCTAAGGACACATGAGTCAAACACTTGTTGATTGGCTGCCCTGCAGCCTTTGATAACGTGCAATTAAATCGCCGAACAACAAACTCCAACCCGAATATACAGTGATATGTCCGTGTTCGGGTCCGGGGTCCAAAAAACCTAATGTTCGGTACGAACCCGAACTATACAGTTCGGGTTCGCTCAACTCTAATTAAGGGGGGGTGCAAAAATGAGGCACACGAGGGGGCTGGAAGATGAGACATATGATGGGGCTGGGAGCAGAGGCATAACTAGAAATCACTGGACTAAAACTAAAGCAATTCAGATAACTAAATAAAAATGTGAATAAAACTAAAATGGCTTTTTAGTCAAAAGACTATGATTAAAACTAAATTGAAATTTGCTGCCAAAATTAACACTGGTGCCCAGTCCCCGAGTCTATCTAAATCCCTCTGCAGCAAATATCTTTTTTGTGTCATCTGCAAACACTTAAACATGTATGTAGACATACACATACACTGCCACATACATACTTACACAGATATACACACATATTGACACACACTGACATGTACACACACAAACACACAGATATTCAGATTCACACTGACACATGCACACACATAGATACACACACTGACACATACAATCACACTCAGATACATACACTGTATGTCACTATAATGTCTTAACACTATAACACTATAACACTATAATGTCTTAACATTCTCATTTAAAAAAATGATTTAACTATCTCCCGGGTCATCAGAGGCATTAAGGAATAGAGTGAGATTCTAGCCTAACGGGGCTTAGCATCTAGGCACAGACGTGTGCTGACTAATTCCGTTATTAGGCAGGCTCTGTAGTATACTCGATAGACTTCTATTATTCTATTTTTCGTTAGATCAATATCTAGTATATGTTTATGGATATTCACTCTATACCTTAGCAGTCATATTGAGCTATATAGACTCACTATATATCTAGATCCATTCCAGGACTTGTGTTTATTCCCAATGTCTCTGATCTAGTTACATGCAGGCAATGCAGGGATTTTTCCTAAACCAGTAGATCACTAATATCTATTGCCACGACTACTATATACCGCTATAATTAGCCTATCAGAGTCTCTTAGACGAATGGTATTCCATATTGGTATTTCTGTGGCAACAGGGACTTTTTCAGTTATCATACTGGTTCAACATTTTTACCTTCTTTATCACCGTTTTGTAAACAGCCCCTTTTCACACACTTGTATGTTTGTTTGTTTTTGCCTCCGAATTAGGCCACTGAGAGAAGGGAAATGGTGGAGCCTCTTGGGCTCATAGATGGAACCAAATCTTGATGGGTTTTTGGAGCCATGTGGCATGCATCCAGCATAGATCTGGACTGAATAGAGCAGCAGGGAGCAGGAGAAAAAAGATCCCCTGGGGCCCCGGTAGCTAATACAGGAGAATGGAGTGGTGAGGAGTGATAAGAGGACTGTTGGCTATCAGTTTAGACAACCTGGAGAGAAGCAAAAAAGACAAAAGACCAAAAAACAGACAACCTGAATCCAGGTAAGCGATTCTTATTTTTACCTATTTCTATTTATCACTGCTTGCATTAACAATTAATATCTTAAAGGGATTCTATAGTGTTAGGAATACCTTCTAATGCACATTACCAATTTACACCGGTGCCAGTAAAATATATCCACTATTTGATCCCCCTGATGCATTTTTTTATATAAATGTTCACAATGCATGAGATACCTACAAACAACCTTTCCAGAAAGGTAAGTACCCTTTTACCATTTTCTTCTTTTTTGTTTTTATTTCTACCCACCTCTTTCCTTTCTATATATCTTTATGTCTATAAATGATTGATCTTCTCACCATCTGTTATATACATTTGCCACACTTACACACTCGATCAATTGAAAAAATATCAAAACTTTTAATAGAATAAAAAAATGTACAGATATTAAATGCCCACTCCAGCAGAGTCCATTGTTGACTATCTTCATTCTTCAACCTAGTCGACCTCCCAGTCAAAACCTTGGAACAGATCTTGCTCTTCAGCTGTCAGTGGCTCTTCTGATGGTAGTAAAATGGGGGCCTGTGATGTATATCTTCTGTCGAAGTTACTAACGTCATCTAGTCGGGCGATCTCTGGCACATATGGTGGTTTGATCATTTTGCACAGCAACGCATACCAGTTTAGGTCCTGTTAAAAATGGAAAAGTTTTGAAGGAAAATAATGAGAAAGATAAGCAACGCCACCACTATATAAATCAGTAAACTTAGAATACAAAATAACAGATATCTAAAACGTTTCGCAAAAATAGTGGCGGCTGGTTCATAGGGGCAGGAAAAACAGTGACTCCTAGAATTTTTATTGCAAAAAAAACCCAAATCATATCTGTTGGTGCGTAAGAACTAGTAAGTGTATGTTAGATAAAATACATGATATGCCTGTCATGATTATATTTGCAGTTTCTCCCCTTTTTAGATCACTGAAGAGGTAGAGCAACTATTAATTTCAAGATGTTGGCATTTCTTTTTAAAGAACACCCAATTTCTGGGTATAAACCTCTAAGACATGTTATTCTGTTCTAGAAAGATTTCCGATACCAGCCAATGGCTTTGCACTCCGTCTTCAGATCCTGGATGCT
The DNA here is from genome assembly GCF_036172605.1 of Pelobates fuscus. NCBI lineage: Eukaryota > Metazoa > Chordata > Amphibia > Anura > Pelobatidae > Pelobates > Pelobates fuscus. The sequence continues at coordinate 473,133,537 of NC_086317.1, forward strand.
CTAAAATCCCGGCCTTACCATCTCTTTTAATGCTGTCAATGGGTAACAGCATCATTAGGTGGAGTTAGATCTCTTTAAAGGGGTTATTGTTCCTGAATGCGTGTATCTATAGTATTACGGTTTTCAATATGACATGTAGTCTTGTTTGGTCATGGTTTAAATAGTTGGATTAAGTAGACAGAACTCAACAAGTCACAGGAAATAGTGCCCATCATCTTTAAACGTCAAAACCACCACTGATTTCAACTCCAATGGATATAGTTTCCCTCTAATTCCCTGAATGCATCCAAATACAATAATTCATGGAACATTGTGTATTTGTTTTGAAAAGCTCAGCTAAAACATAATACTGGTTAAGCTGTTAAAATATGTATAACTCTCGAAAGTGACAGTTCCACTTTATACTAAATCAGACAAGAAATGGACATTAACTCTACACATCAATGGTAAAGGAATTAATAGAACACGGACATACTTCGAAGAAAGGATGTAACTTCAAATCCATGGAGTCATCCTTGCTGGAACCGAGACGGGCTTTGGGATTTTTATTTAAAAGCTGTAAAAAAATTAATAAAATAAAACATCAGAATTCCAGGCATTATTGTTGCAGATACTCTGTATAGGTTAATGCAGAGCTCAATAAATGGTAGGCACCATGTAACCATGGCCTCTTGTTCTGGTGCCTAGAAATAGTTCTTCTCCCCTGATTGCTGGCATGATTCCTGCTTCCGCAAAATGAAAGGTGTATATACTATGCCGGAATGTGCATAACTAATGAGAACATATATATTCTTAAAATATGAAATAAAACTAAAAAAAACTAGAAAAGAAAATCAAATTCCCTTCTTCCCAAACCCATCCAAACCTCCCCAAAGTCTTGACTCTTTTCCTGTGCCTTCTATGTTACTTCCCAATATCTGTCAAGATTCAAACGAGGTCTTGGCTTGTATTTATCCAAGACATTGAGATATGACGTGATACATTATTACAGTATGAAAAGCCATAAGAGTTATACAACTCAGTAGCAGAGCTCCATCCAGGAACTCTAGTCCTAGGGCCTCCAGGAACTATAACGTCATCATCGGCTTGTCTCCTATCTTACATAACAACTGCTATTAGAACAAGCTGCTCGGGGACTTCCTTCTTCCCAGGACAGCTTGTCAGCAATGATCTTCCACTCATTAGTAGTGACTAGAAATCTGACCTCACCTTACTCAATCTATCAGAATTAGAAAGCACTGAACATGCGTTGGCAACTTACACCTCTTATTATTGAGACTGCTTCCACAGATAGGAACTCCGGATAGTAGGATTCAGTGTAGACTATTTGACTCATCACCTCTTTTCTGTCATCACCTGGGAAGGGTAACTAATAGAAAAATATTTTTACAAAAAGTGCATTTTAGTTTGTAAAGCACTGTGCGCAAGGTCGTAAGATGCAGAAGTGGTATACCCGAGGATAGCCAAGGAAGGGGAAACATGACACTCCTACACTTTACTGGGATTGAATCAACCAAAATATTTGGCTACAATGTTTCAAAAAGTGACGGTGAGAAATAGGGGAGAGCTGGGTGCTCCTTACCATTTGGTAGCAGGAGGGTTGGGTGAGGCTGACCTGTATCCCCGCCCGCCCTGGATTTTATATACTAGTGATAGGGAGTAGGATATTGGGTTGTTTGTTTTCTTGGGTTGTGTTTGTTTCTTTTTCTCTGTGTTGTTACAGCGGTGGTGCCCGTACTAGCTCAGCAAATATATTCTATATATAGAAGATTTGTGGTCTGCAGAGAAGCTGAAGAAGGAATGCAGACTGCAGTGTGTTAAAGTAAATGTTTATCTGTCTATCGGTACTGAGCCGGGAGCTGACAATTTGGATGGTTGCTTGCCAGTTGTTCAGCTAAGTAAAGCCCATGCCCTATCCACCAGTGTCTTTATTTAGAGGCCGGGTATTTAGGGAGCATAAGTACATATTTATAGGTTGTTATTAGAAGTTAGTAATTGTCAACATTTTATGAATAATTGTGTCAGCAGTCATGAGCTCTTGTGACAAATGACGTATTTATTATTGCGCTAGACACACTCACATTGCAGTGAAAGTCATGAAAATAACAACCTATGAATATGAACCATAAAACAATGTATATGTAAAAAGGAATACGAGCACAATATAGTACAGAGTGTAATCAAACATAGAAACATAGAAACATAGAATGTGACGGCAGATAAGAACCATTCGGCCCATCTAGTCTGCCCAGTTTTCTAAATACTTTCATTAGTCCCTGGCCTTATCTTATAGTTAGGATAGCCTTATGCCTATCCCACGCATGCTTAAACTCCTTTACTGTGTTAACCTCTACCACTTCAGCTGGAAGGCTATTCCATGCATCCACTACCCTCTCAGTAAAGTAATACTTCCTGATATTATTTTTAAACCTTTGTCCCTCTAATTTAAGACTATGTCCTCTTGTTGTGGTAGTTTTTCTTCTTTTAAATATAGTCTCCTCCTTTACTGTGTTGATTCCCTTTATGTATTTAAATGTTTCTATCATATCCCCCCTGTCTCGTCTTTCCTCCATGCTATACATGTTAAGATCCTTTAACCTTTCCTGGTAAGTTTTATCCTGCAATCCATGAACCAGTTTAGTAGCCCTTCTTTGAACTCTCTCTAAGGTATCAATATCCTTCTGAAGATAGGGTCTCCAGTACTGTGTACAGTACTCCAAGTGAGGTCTCACCAGTGTTCTGTACAATGGCATGAGCACTTCCCTCTTTCTACTGCTAATACCTCTCCCTATACAACCAAGCATTCTGCTAGCATTTCCTGCTGCTCTATTACATTGTCTGCCTACCTTTAAGTCATCAGAAATAATCACCCCTAAATCCCTTTCCTCAGATGTTGAGGTTAGGACTCTATCAAATATTCTGTACTCTGCCCTTGGGTTTTTACGTCCAAGATGCATTATCTTGCACTTATCCACATTAAATGTCAGTTGCCACAACTCTGACCATTTTTCTAGTCTACCTAAATCATTTTCCATTTGGCTTATCCCTCCTGGAACATCAACCCTGTTACATATCTTAGTATCATCCGCAAAAAGACACACCTTACCATCAAGACCTTCTGCAATATCACTAATAAAAATATTAAAGAGAATGGGTCCAAGTACAGATCCCTGAGGTACCCCACTGGTGACAAGCCCAAGCTTCGAATATACTCCATTGACTACAACCCTCTGTTGCCTGTCACTCAGCCACTGCCTTACCCATTCAACAATATTGGAATCCAAACTCAAAGATTGTAGTTTGTTGATAAGCCTTCTATGTGCAACAGTGTCAAAAGCCTTACTGAAATCGAGGTAAGCAATGTCTACTGCACCACCCTGATCTATAATTTTAGTTACCCAATCAAAAAAATCAATAAGATTAGTTTGGCATGATCTCCCTGAAGTAAACCCATGTTGTCTCTGATCTTGAAATCCATGTGTTTTTAGATGTTCAACAATCCTATCCTTTAACATGGTTTCCATCACTTTCCCCACTACTGAAGTTAGGCTTACTGGCCTATAGTTGCCCGACTCCTCCCTATTACCTTTCTTGTGAATGGGCACAACATTCGCTAACTTCCAATCTTCTGGGACTACTCCTGTTATCAATGATTGGTTAAATAAATCTGTTAATGGTTTTGCTAGTACACCACTAAGCTCTTTTAATAGCTTTGGGTGTATTCCATCAGGTCCCATTGACTTATTTGTCTTTACTTTTGACAGTTGAAATAGAACCTCTTCCTCTGTAAACTCACGTGTAATAAATGACTCATTTATCCTTTTTCTTAACTGAGGTCCCTTTCCTTCATTTTCATCTGTAAATACCGAACAAAAATATTCATTGAGGCAGTCAGCTAGACCTTTATCCTCATCTACATACCTTCCTTCTTTTGTTTTTAATCTAACTAATCCTTGTTTTACTTTTCTTTTCTCATTTATGTATCTAAAAAAGGTTTTGTCCCCCTTTTTTACTGACTGTGCTATTTTCTCTTCTGTGTGTGATTTGGAAGCTCTTATAACTTGCTTAGCCTCTTTCTGCCTAATCTTATAGGTCATTCTGTCTTCCTCACTCTGGGTTTTTTTATAATTACTAAATGCTAACTTTTTGTTTTTTACTATTTTGGCTACATCTGTGGAGTACCACAGTGGTTTCTTGAATTTTTTGCTTTTACTGACAAGCCTAATGCAATTTTCTGTTGCCTTCAGTAGTGCAACTTTTAAATAATCCCATTTCTTTTGGACTCCATTTAAATTGCTCCAGTCTGATAATGACTCCTTTACACATATTCTAATTTTGGAAAAGTCTGTTTTTCTAAAGTCTAAAACTTTTGTTTTTGTGTGGTGTGACTCAGTCACTGTTCTTATATTAAACCACACTGACTGATGATCACTGGATCCTAAACTTTCACCTACAGTAATATCTGATACCAAATCTCCATTTGTTAACACTAAATCTAGTATGGCCTCTTTACGAGTTGGCTCCTCAACGACTTGTTTTAGAGACAATCCCAGTAGGGAGTTTAGAATATGTGTGCTCCTGGCACAAGTAGCTATTTTTGTTTTCCAATTTATATCAGGAAGATTAAAGTCACCCATGATGATAACTTCCCCCTTCATTGTCATTTTAGCTATTTCTTCAACTAGTAGATTATCTAACTCTTCAATTTGTCCTGGGGGCCTATAAATCACACCTACACGAGTTACTGTGTGATTACCAAATTCTAACGTAACCCAAACTGACTCTATGTTCGCCTCACTAACCTTTATTAGGCTAGATTTTATGCTATTCTTTACATACAGGGCCACCCCTCCCCCTTTCTTGCCTTCCCTGTCTTTTCTATATAAAGAGTACCCTGGTATTGCTATGTCCCAGTCATTTTTCTCATTATACCATGTCTCAGTAACAGCGACTAAATCTACACTATCAGTTGCCATTATTGCCACAAGTTCATGGATCTTATTCCCTAAACTGCGAGCATTTGTAGACATGACTCTAAGCTTATCATTTTTTAACACACTTGCTACAGGCACCTTCTGTCCTTGTTTTGGGGGACAATTGGATTGATGTTTTATCACCCTTTTGCCCCCCCCCTCCTAGTTTAAATACATCCTAGCAAAACCTCTGAACTGCTCACTGAGAACATTTGTTCCCTTTTGAGAAAGATGCAAACCATCTTTTTTGTACAGTTTATTTCCATTCCAAACAGAGCTACCATGAGCAATAAAGCCAAATCCTTGCTCCCGACACCATTCACCAAGCCACAAGTTAAAGTCCCTAATACGCATCCGCCTGTCATTCTGAGTGTTATGCACAGGCAGAACTTCAGAGAATGACAATGTGGAAGCAACCTGCCGTATATCATTGGCAAAAACACTAAAAACTTCCTTAACCTCTGAAACCTCATTGCAAGCCAAGTCATTTGTCCCTAAATGGACAAGTACATCCAATTCCCCTTCCTGCTTTGCTTGCTTAACAATATTACCGATACGTCTCCTGTCTCTGTGAGCAGTAGCTCCGGGAAGACACCTCACAAGACCACCATTGTCCATCTCCACACCTCTTATGATGGAATCCCCCACCAACAACTGCTTTCTATTAGGCCTCACCAAGCCTCTCTGCACAACACCACTAGCCTCAATGTCTCTCTTCACAACACCACTAGCCTCAGTGCCTCTCTTCACAACACCACTAGCCTCAGTGCCTCTCTGCACAACACCACTAGCCTCAGTGCCTCTCTGCACAACACCACTAGCCTCAGTGCCTCTCTGCACAACACCACTAGCCTCAGTGCCTCTCTGCACAACACCACTAGCCTCAGTGCCTCTCTGCACAACACCACTAGCCTCAGTGCCTCTCTGCACAACACCACTAGCCTCAGTGCCTCTCTGCACAACACCACTAGCCTCAGTGCCTCTCTCCACGACACCACTACACTCTGAAAGTGCAGAAAATGAATTATGTAGAGCAACAGACTGTGCAATATGCCTTTTATCCACAACTCCAAGTCTACCAGATCCTACAGTAATCCATCTGCCATTCCTAGTATGTCTCTGCGGCAGTGGCTTTGCAGCAGTTCCAGCCTGAGTTTGTTTACCAGATAATTTACAAATCTCAGACTTCAAAAATACAATCTCCTGCCGCAAAATAGAGAACTGTCTACAGATTAGACAACAACCAAACCTCCAAAAAGTGGAACGTGAAACAAATGCAAAGCAACTATTACACTGAAGTTCTACAATAAGCTGTAGTGGTTAAAGTGCTCAAGGTGTCCATTAATTCTGACCATTCTACAGTTTAAAAATACTATCGCCATCGGCTGCCCGTATAATATCACACTGGGGATTTTGATTTCCAAAACAGGAATCCAACACATTTGTAAAAGTAAGCAATTCTTACCGCTGAAGTCAGCATCATGTAAGTAACAACGCCAAGACTCCACCAGTCGATAGATCTTGTGTATGATCTTCTCATAACCATTTCAGGTGCCATATAATCCAGGGTGCCACAAAATGTTCTGGTTCGATTTCTGTATCCCATCCCTCAGAAAACGAAAAAAGATAAATATACGTAAGTAAATATAAAGATAGATGCCTACTTTCAGTTTTACATTTATGTTACTGATATACAGTATATGTTCTGTTTATTCATTTTATTTATATTGTTTAGGTGATATTAGGATATGGCTGCAAGGAGTTGGTGCATTGCAGCTACATCTTCTCTCTGTAACTTTGTACAAAGATCTGCTAATCTCTATTGTGTTCCAGCATCTAATCTGCTTGTTGTTCCAGAATCGCCTGGACTTCCAATTGGATTTGAATTTGCACAATGGCATCTTGTTTCAGAATTCTATAAATATATGCATGTTTGTTGTTTCATATATACTTTTAATTCAGTATGCAGTTGGATGTTATTTGTCTGTAAATAAAGTTCATATCTGTAACTGTGTGCGAAATTACTTTTACTAATTATAAAATAATATTTACCTTCTTTGCAAAGACCGAAGTCTGTGATTTTGGCGTATCCGTGCTTGTCGATAACAATATTTTCCAGTTTGATATCTCTAGATTAAAAAGCAGAAATTTTATTAATTCTACGTATCACTAAAGGGAACTTGGAGTTTTATTATTTAGACTTGTTAAAAGGTTAGATGTAAGGACTAAACTAATATACGACATAATTATTTAATATTATAATAATAAATAATGAAACAAACCACAAATGCCAAATTAAATTACAGGAAATAAGACAATACAACAGCACCTACCATCTTTAGTTTTTCCTGAACACTTACCTGTGAGCAATATTGGCTTTGTGCAAGAATTCTAGGCCCAGCACACAGCACGCAACATAGAACCTGTGGAAAAGTGAATATGTCATTTTTATTCTAGGGAAGGAAAATTAGTTTTTGCAGCAATGAATGGCTTGATTCTACCCATCCTGCATAACTCTATGCCCAGACATGTTTCCTGCAATGTCTTGTATCCCGAGTCTTAACAGTCATCTTCTATCGTAATCTGTGTAGACTTCATGGATTTGGTATTAACCTTAATGGGACACTCCACTAAAGCACTTTAGCTTGCTGAGTTGCCTTATGGTTGAAGGGTGTTTTCTTTCTTTTTTTTTTTTTTTTTTATTTGACAAAAAGGGTATTTTTCAATAAAATATTGTCACTTTCATAAATTATCCTTGTTACACCCACTGACTGTGAATCAGACAACGGGTCTTGTTACGTTCTAATAGGTATAGCTCAGATATATGTAGTCATAATCCAGAAACTATTTATACTTACCTAGCTTTGTTTTCTGAAAATGGGCAAAAGTTGTTTTTCTTAATATTTGCTAGAAGGTCTCCACCAGCAGCATACTCCATCACAAAGCAGACATAATCTGGAGTCTGGAAACTTGCGAAGAGATTAACAAGGAAAGGGTGTCGTATGCTGCTTACGATCTGCATGATGTACTTCTCATCTGCAAGCCTTGAAATCATAATATTTAATTGAATCTTTTTTTTTTTTTTAAAGACGATTCTTTGCTCAGTAACAAAAAAAAAAATGACAAACAGGACCACAATCCCCCCAAAAATAATCAAAGTAGAATTTTAATTACACTCCATTTACTGACCTATGGACAGCATGATCTGCAATGACGTCTTTTTTCTTCAAAGCTTTTAATGCAAATGCGGACTTTGTATACTTGTACTTGGCAAGCAGGACCTGAAATGGAAAATAAAAAAAAGGTATTTTGATAAATAGCATTTGTTTTTACACCTTTCCTATGTAACTATAAACCCACCTTTCCAAATCTTCCTTGGCCCAGCACAGAGAGACAATCAAAATCCTGAAGGGTCAGGTCAGCTATTTGCACAATACTGCAAAGAAAAAGAACAAGTTTAAAAAAGAAAATATTTGAAATAATGCATACACCTCTCCTCCATGAAAAACAAAACAAAACCCCAAAACTAAATGTTTTTATAAGACACAGTATACATTATCATACCATTGGTCCAGAGACACGCATCATTGTGTGTCAGTCAGACTGTACCAGCATAATCCCTTTAATATAAGACATGCTTATCACATAAATGAAATGAGAGGGAGTGGAAAAGAGGAGCAAATAAGGAGCTTATGGAAAATGTGTAGCAGGTTTACGGCCTAACGGCATTGATGAGAAGAATGAATATGTGAATACCTAGTTGGTGATGATGGCTCTTGGTTTTTTGAGTCCTCTTTTGTCAATGAAAGAGCGTCATTGTCCTCTGGAAGTGGTTCAATAGCCTCTTCTATAATGGCAGCGTCAGCTCTAGGTGATTGCTCTACACTCTCTGGGTCCGCTACTGGCAGTGGAGCATTATCAATAATTACAACTTCCTCTAGAGATGGTTGGATGATGTCTTCTGTAAAGGAAGTGACAGCTGGTGGTGGTAGCTCCAAGCTGTAAGTGTCCGCTACTGACAATGGAAGAGGATCAATAATTTTATCTTCCTCTGGAGATGGTTTAATGATCTCTTCTGTAAAGGAAGGTACAGCTGGTGGTGGTAGCTCCAAGCTGTAAGTGTCCGCTACTGACAATGGAAGAGGATCAATAATTTTATCTTCCTCTGGAGATGGTTTAGTGATCTCTTCTGTAAAGGAAGTAACAGCTGGTGGTGATAGTTCCAAGCTGTCAGTGTCCGCTACCGCCAATGGAAGAGGATCAATTATTGTATCTTCCTCTGGAGATGGTTTAATGATCTCTTCTGTAAAGGAAGTGACAGCTGGTGGTGAAAGCTCCAAGCTGTCAGTGTCCGCTACTGCCAATGGAAGGGGTATTGATGGCTTCACACTCTCAGTGTCCTCTACAGACAACAGAAGAGAGTCAATTACTGCAATATTTTCTGCAGCTGGATGGATGGTATTTCCTATAAAGGTAGCAAAGAACATAAAATTAGTATTGTATATGATACACAAAGTTTAATAATGCACTATAGGTGTTGGACTGGTCGCACATACATCAATCTGATTAAAAATTAAACTTGTGATATCCCACACAGGTTAGGGAATACAAGTCAATTCACACTAGATGACTAGTTTGACGTTTTCCATTATGCAGGGAACTAGCACTGGGTACAGGGGTTCACCTCTTTTGAGTAACCAAATAATAATATTTTTTGCGAGACATGTTAATAATAGAATTACCTTTTTTTATGGAGAACAATTTCTTAAGCTTCTGAAGTTTGGTCCTTTTCTGGGGTAAAGGAAATGAAAATTCCACCTATTCCAAAACAAACCGAAAGAGTTAACTGCTGGAAGTAAATCATAGTATCCTCATTGTGCCACACCAACATATAAACAGACACACAAAATTATAATAAGTAATAAATATAAATTGATGATGTTCCTAGACTAGTTCTCTACTCCTCACCTCAATGAAAAGGATGCCCTGTGGCTCCAGCTGTAGGCACAGTTCCTGTTTCTGGTTGACCAGAAATTCTTCTAACCTCAGAGTCTTGGTGGCACACAGTGATCTCCGGTCATGCCAGTACAATGATAATTCTAGTTCTCGAGACTATGTAGAAATTATACAAGTAATCATTTTTAAAAAAAATAATAGAAAAAAAAGTTTTCTTCGACAAACCCTTTTCTTTAGGAATGTATTTTTCTCACCATAAGCAACTATTTTTACATGGTTTAACCACATTTACCATTTTCACATAAAAAAAAAAATCAGCAATACATAGAGGCTGTAAATGTATTGGCTGCAGATGTATAAGTGTAAAGTTCTTTAAAATGTTAAATTTTTCTTCCATCACTATCCATACTACCATCCATCGGGCATATATGTGGACTTGACATGGCAGGATTTACTTGCTTTGAGAGATTGATCTCAGTTCATGCAAGGTCAGGTGTACAGAACATCAAGAAAACACAGGATGTATGAAAAATTAGAATCAGCATGCATGTGTGCTGGAAAATATCCAATTAAACAACACTGATTCATAATGCTTGACGGAATACCTTTAACAAAAAGCCCTGGTGACAAGGTTTTCCACCAAATAACTAAAATATGCAATATATCATTAATGTTATCGAACATCTCCTAACAATTTCTCGAGGAAGAAAAAGAAAACAAATACGTATCAACTGTAACATTAAGGTCCTAAAAGTTTTAGAAATAAGAGTTCAAATCAGACTAGCTAGGAGAACCTTTTAGAGGACTCGCAAATTTTAATTTTAAATTAGGAATAATAATATAATATTGATACTAACCAAAACAAAATGATACAGACATCAACATAACTAGAAAACTATCAACAAAACAAAAACATAATTTTGTTCCTTTTTTTTTTACTGCTATTTTTCCTTTACTTTTCCTACAAGCAAAACGTTCTGAAACAAAAAAATGTCCCATCCGTACCTTATTCAAATCCAGTTTAAAAGTTTCATCCCAGGATGGATTAGACACAGTTTTCCAACTTGTAGAACCCTTTAAAATGTGGTCAATCTTCAACTGAGCACAGACTTCACCTGTAAGGAAATCTCATGAACTTAGCTTAAAAGGCTACGAGTATTTTATCATAAATAATATTTCTAACTGAAAATGGAATCAACACTCGGCAATGGTCAAAACACAGATGACAGTATAAAGTTGCCTCTGTTATCTTTAACCAAAGATCTAGGACAGACATAGGCAACCTTCGGCACTCCAGATGTTTTGGACTGCACCTCCCATGATGCTTTACCAGCATTATGGGTGTAAGAGCATTATGGGGGATGTAGTCCACAACATCTGGAGTGATGGAGGTTGCCTATCCCTGATCTAGGAGTATGTTTTAATTTGGGAAGTCTATTATATTCTTTTCCGTTAAAAACAAAACTAGACAAATTTGTAGTTACATGGTCTGAAATAACTTACTAACTTAAAATATGTTGCAAATTGTGTTCTTCCTCTGTCTTTTTTGATTGGGAGAAAATTTAGATAGTGGAGTTTGTATGATGAGTGAGTCTTTCACAATCACCTTGGTCCAGCATCAAGATATACATTCTAGAGGAGTTTGATTTTCCTTTGGGTGACTAAGTTGAGTGTGGGTATATATTATCCCCAGATTTGTCCCCAGAATTGTTTCACTAAGATAGTGTGTGTAGCAAATTATAGGGAACAGGTAAGAGAGTTTAATTTTAAATAAGCTCATTGTAGCGCATAAGGGCTGTCTATAATCTTATAGTTTTTCAATTTCTGTGGATAGTAATGTTAAGAATGTCTTATTATGGCACAACAGAGTCAGTATTAGTCCAAATATGGCAAATTTTGAAAGAAGGGAAATTAAAGGTTGTTTGGTAAATAGGACTGAAAAAAGTTAGGTACTAAAACATTACCTTATCTGGGAACACACCCAAAAGCAATGATAGAGTACAGTTTGTTTAAAATTATATTTGACGCATGGCCCATTATCTAATTTCCTTCCGACAAACAGATGGCTTGAGGAATAATATGCGTAAATTGAGAATCTTAGTACTCCTTTGATGATATGCAATGAAAATATCTGATGCTTAAACAGGATGTGTGTAATTGTCATTACTGCTAGATCCTTAAAGGGGCATGCCACTTCCAAACACTAAAAAGATAAATCGTGTAGATGTAGATATACCCGAATTAATAAATGCAAGCATTTAGTTATGCATCTTTCATTGGGTGTATATCGAAAAACAGCTTGCAAAACCTGCAGATCACCTGTCTGCAGCCTTTACAAGCCTTTACAAAAAAATATATATTCTATTCCTTTTACCTACTTAGTATTTATTTTTGAAGAAAAGTCACCATCCCTCTTTCAAACCATGTAGGTAAGGAGTTTTTTGTTTTTTCATATAGTTTTTATTACAATAGATTAATTTAGGGGGTTTCACTTTAACTAGGTAATTAGATTATGGAGTTTAAAAGCCCAGGAAAACTGGGTGACGCTTATTTTGACCATTAGCGAGTTTAAAGCAGATTTAGCAGTCTGAGGTTCTGATTCGACAGGTTTTAGTGCAGTATACATTGAACGGGACTTGAATTTATTAAGAGCTTACCGGCATACATAATAATTCAATGTAATATACCACAATGTTAATGTTAGATATATGTTTTGAAAAGGATTAATACAATTGAAAATTATGTGAAACACTAAGGAGATGAGAAAAAGAAATTATTGCATGAACAAAGAATCACAACCAAGAAAGTCCAGGTGATAATAATCAAAGTAAGGTTTGCGAGTGGTGGTTACGTCTTGGACTGGTAAAGTCAAAGAGCCAAAGAAACAATGGAAACGAACAATGTGGAAAGGAGCCCGGGTATCGTCTGTTGATTAGCTAAGACAATAAGTGGCATTGTGAGCCAGTATTCTTCCCATATACCAGCAGGACAATTCAAAAGGCAACTTTTATCTTGATTTGTAGAGGAGGATATAAAGATGACACATACGATTCCCAGGAGAAAGAACCGTACTGCTTCCTTCACTGTTGATGTTTAGAGTCACTCTATTTAGAATATGTAAAATAATTGGCAGAAAAAAAAGCAATTGTGGGTGAATATCTAGAAATGTGAATTAGGAAACTGATTTCCTTGGCAACATTTTCAGAATTGTGGTTCATTTGCAGGGTCTTTGTGAAGGAGAGGGAATCCTATCAGATACTAATATTTGTATTCAGAACGGAAAATGTAATTCAACAACTGTTGGAGGGCGAAGGCTTGAAACCCCAGCTATTGAGCACTGTTTTTTGAATATCACTATACACATAATGGGAAATATAAGAGAAAAACCACTGTACTTAAAAAGTTTCCAGTCTCTTGCACTCTTATAATGCCGACACGGTTGTTTCTTCTTATTTTGTTCATAAATGAGAATCTTCCTCGACGCGGACTCCTGCCAGGGATAACATGTGACAGGTCCTTTAGTCTGCTAGGTACATTCTCCAGAATATCTAGACAGCCCTTGAGTCGCAATTCCAGGGTGCCTGTCAAACAATAGAATAAATATAAATAGCAAGAATGGCTATTAGAGTTTCACTTAACGTCATCACAAGATGATATTCATTCTTTTCTCACCAATGTATGCCCAGTGCATTTCCTACAATAATACAATATTGGGTTCCCTTATGGATGCCCCCAACATTCTATCATCGTTCCAAACTAGCCTGCTAATAGAAACATACCATTTCTTTGTTAAAGGAAACTTCGTCGTTGTTCTAAGTAGCCCACGATTTGGTCAGAACAACAATTAGGCAGCCTTTACGTCTCTATCAGAATGTAAAATAACTAAAACCCACTTTACAAACAGACAAAAATGTGGTATCTTCAGTTAGTCCTCTACGCACATTCACACATCAACACAGCATTCAAACACGACTCTGTATTAAAACACCAACATTATACATAAACACACCTCTGCATCAAAAACCAACACTACACACATGTGCACAATTATATTCAAATGCCAACACCACACCCGTGCAAACATACTCACACACTGCATACAAAAACATACTTACATTCAAACACACAAACACTGTTTAGTGCTAAATACAACCCTTCAAGGATGTGCAAATGGTAGATCCCCAGCTGGCAAAACAGTGCGGGAGTTGTATTACAGATGGGGATCTACTTTTTGTCCATCTTTACAATAGGGTGCCCAAACAAATTCCTGGACCAGGGCCCTCTCTACATTAATTCTGCCACTGATTGATAAGAACGTACCTGTTAGTGCAGTGGGCTGGGGCCTTGTTCCAAATTGGCTCTGCACAGAGTCAAGGGACAGCTCCTCGGTGGTAATACACTTCCTGGGATGGCCACGAGGAAGTTCTTTCACTCGTTCCTCCAAGGCATATTTGAGGAGGTCCAGCTTTTCATTTGACTCGTGTAGTGCTGCTTGAGCCTGTTAAAAGAGATGGAAGAATTAAAATGTAACAAAATAAGCAAAAAAAAGTTCAATAAAACAATTCCTGCATCTGCTGGTAAAAACATCTGGGAGGTGGTGTCCAACTTTAGCTGATTTCCAAGGTGACACGCACAATTCCTAACAGTGTGTGTTATACTTTCATTTCATTCATAAACAGTTTATAAGTCTACATAGTTCTCAATACAATAAAACTCTGCAGGATTAATCACCAACGTTTGGATTGTAGCAAATTGAAATCTGAACCTCAGAACTGAAATTAAAATAGCTAATCTGGAAAAAGTGTGTCTAGGTTTGACTCAATTTGTAATTCAAGTTTGAATTCATCTAAACAACTTAAATGCTGAACGGAAAACAAAAGACCAGTTAGTGCCTTAGATCGTTGTGGATATAAAGGCAGATCAATGTATAACAGGGCTGCCCAACAGGTAGATCCCCGGATGTTGTTGAACTACAACTCCTTTGATGCTTTGCATGCCTTTAGAATGCATTTAGAATGACAAAGCATATGTAGAACATACAACCTGTTATTATTATTATTATTATTATTTTATTATTTATATAGCGCCAACAAATTCCGTAGCGCTGTTATTAGCTTTTAATAAAACTAATGGGCTTAAAACACAAAGTAATTTTAAAGTAAAACATTAATAGACAAAATAAAATACAGAACAAATGGTGCAGCAAGGGCAAAAAATAATAATTAAAAAAATTAAAGTCTCAGAAGAGATGTTATAAAGTTAGTAACAATGGATACTTGGTTAATGACATTAAACTGTAATTTCCATCCCTATGGCAGATATTCAAAGCGCATTATTCACTCTGGGGATGAAATGGGTAAACGAGTACACTTTGTAACTAACCTGAACAAGTTCTTTCCCGGGATGTAATGCCTTGACGGCGCATTTGGCTCCTTCAGCCACGGCACGCTCAATCACGAAACGGTGGCTCAACTCCTCAATGCGCTGCTCCAATGGACTTATTGCAGGTGTTGCTAAGAGAAAAAAATAAAATGTTTGGTTATAATAATAGTAAGCTTTACTTATGTAAAAGGAAATCAACATGGTAGTTTCATTACTAAAGTGTGAACTGTCAAGAATGTAAAGTAAATTTCATATTCCAGAATAATTAAACTGTAAAAATGATATTAGTTTTACAATTAACTTTGAATTCCCAATAGACAAAGTTTATGTCTCTCCATATATTGTTGCATTGCGGGGGGCTGCCATGGGTTTATTCTCTCCTGTGGATTTTATTGGTCACTGAGCATGCTTTGAATTCTATCTGTATTCTGATTGTCTGAAAGCACCAATCATAAAAGATCTACTAACGAATCAGATTTTTTCAGCCATGGCGGATCAAAGACACAGGGGCCCGGCCGTAGGCCGTGGAGAAACACAGAAAGACAGGAAGAGGGGCCCAACCGCGGGGGATTACTGTGACAGGGGCCCGGCCGCAGCCTGCGGTGAAACAAAAAGATAGGGGTCTCTCCCAGCAGGCCCTTAATTGTAATGTTGCAGGCTCAAGGGGCAGCTGCTTTGGGCCCCCCAGGAATAAATGGGTCTGGGACAGCCCCTTTTGCCCCACGTTAAAGACGGCCCTGATTGTTACACGTTAATATTCCCACATTTAGCAGCAGATGGGACCCAAAACAAATCCCATGTGACAAAAAAGCAAAAAAGCTACCAGAGTAAAAAACCTCAAAAACTGAAATTACTTTATCATTGTTACACGCTAATATTCCTTTAAAATACACAGTACATATGACATCACCGGACCTTTACCTTTATCCAAAGGTTTTTGTTGGAAAATTTCTGTTTTTCTATTGCAGTCTTGGAGCTTTTTATGAGCATCACCAAGATGTTTCTGATCCTGAAAAAGTAATTCGAAAAATGTGATGGATAATTAAGATGAACAGAAATTGGACTTTTAGATTAATTAATCCCATGCACATACCCCGCCCCCATAGTGTATATATGAGCCAAGTTTAATTTTCATTGTCCTTTAATCTCCTCTAAATTTCCCCTCTCCTCTAGTGTTGGTCTTCACATATGAACAAATTGCCCTCTTTGCCACCAAAATATTTCACATTTTCAGAACGGACACAATATATACAACAATCTCAAAAGAAAAGCTAATATTGTTATATTGCCATCCCATTAACTGCATTATTTTTAATTTCTCGTTATGGTAAACAAATAAATGCTAGCCGGTCAGCGCTGGCTGTGTGTGTATAGTGTGTGTAGCTGAGCTGTGTGTATACAGTGTGCCTAACTGAGCTGTGTGTATACAGTGTGCGTAACTGTGCTGTGTGTATACAGTGTGCCTAACTGTGCTGTGTGTATACAGTGTGCCTAACTGTGCTGTGTGTAAACAGTGTGCTTAACTGTGCTGTGTGTATACAGTGTGCCTAACTGTGCTGTGTGTATACAGTGTGCGTAACTGTGCTGTGTGTATACAGTGTGCGTAACTGTGCTGTGTGTATACAGTGTGCCTAACTGTGCTGTGTGTATACAGTGCGCGTAACTGTGCTGTGTGTATACATTGTGCGTAAGTGTGCTGTGTGTGCAGAGTGCATAGCTGTGCCGTGTGTGTAGCTGTGATGTGTGTACAGTGTGTGTTGCTGTGCTGTGTGTGCAGTGCGCATAGCTGTGCTGTGTGTACAGTGTGTGTTGCTGTGCTGGGTGTGTAGTGTGCGTAGCTGTGCTGTGTGTACAGTGTGTTTATAGTGTGTGTTGCTGTGCTGTGTGTCAGGATCGGGACAGGGATCCAACACGCAGAATACAAACAGGAGCTAGGTACGTATACCGGACCTTAGAATGGCCGGACTAACGTAAGGAGAAAGCAAAGAATGGTCAGAGACAAGCCGAGGTCGAGGGAACGAGAGAACAGGTAAGCGAGAGACGAGCCGAGATCAAAGGACACGAGAGGTAAGCAGTAACGAGAATACAAGCCGAGTCAGAACCAAAAAGACAAACAGAAATAAGAGCACTGAGTGACCAGACAAGCTAGAACCACGACAGGGCAATGAACCATTAAACACATCCCTATTTTATACCTTGGCTCTTTAATTGATGACTCCGCCCCTGCCGAGCCCTGATTCGTTGTTCGGAACTAGATTGACAGGTCGGGACGTGATTGCCGTCATGACTTCGGCCGCTGAGTGCCGCGTCATAAAAGGAGGCGGGGCTATCGCGGCCGGCGCGTAAACGGCTATGAGAGCTGTGAGGATTGGGTGCGTCAGCCCCCCTGAGAGGACGGCCGTCTGAAAGTCTAACCTCCTCCGAGGTAGAGACTTCAGGTACCCTGACACTGTGTATGTGGTGTGTAGCTGTTGGACTACCTATTTATGTCCCTGGTCCCTCTTAGAGTAGAGTTAAAAAGTTTTAAACTGGGGGGGCGTGGCCGACAGCCGAGGTGAACGGACGCATGGAGTGAGAGCTCCCGGTCCGAAACAGCCATAGCGTGAATTTAAAGCAGCTTTTACCCCCAATACAAGGCGGAAAACAGCTAAGCCTTACCTCTTCTGCCTCTCATGTCTCCAGCAAAGCAGACAAAGCTGACGGATCCGATCCGCTCGACGAAAAGAGACCGGTCGCGGCCGGCACAAGATGGCGGCAGCGAGGAGCTGGAGGCATCACAGGCCTCAAACTCTCACATGGAGACCGAGGAGCAGCGTTACACCGACGCTCCAGTCACGGAGAAGAGGCTGTATGCAATGTTGCAGGACTTTAGACTTAGTCTACAATCTGACTTGAGAAAAGCCACAAACGATATAAAAAAGGAGATAGCAGATCTGGGAGAAAGAACAAACAACCTGGAAGCACGCACTGATGACATCTGCGCAGCACAAGACACGCTAGCCGACACTGTGCAAGCACTGGTGGAAGAACAACAGTTCCTGAAACGGAAAATGGCGGACATGGAAGACCGCTCGCGCAGGAACAATGTGCGCTTTCGCGGAATCTCAGAAAGTATCACAAGAGAGCAACTACCTCACTACCTGTTGTCTCTATGCAAGACCCTAGTACCAGAAATAACCGACCAAGCCTGGCTGATGGATCGTGCCCACAGGCTACCGAAGCCGCAAAATCTGCGACAAGATACGCCACGCGATGTAGTAGCACGTTTTCACTACTACAAAACCAAAGACACTCTTTTACAAGCGGCGAGGAAACTGCCTGCGATGCCTGAACCATATGCAGGAGTTCAATTATACGCAGACTTGTCGGCTATGACTATGAGCAGGAGGAGGGAGTTCATTAATGTTACCAAGTCATTGCGGAACAACGACATACAATACAGATGGGGCTACCCGACGAAGCTACTCATTTGGAGGAACGCCAAGACACACACCGTCAACGAGCCGGAGGTGGGAATGCGCTTACTAAAGGAATGGGGCCTGTTCCCGCTAGCGCCACAAGAGGCTTCTACCGCAGTACCCCCGACAAGGCCGCAAGCGGAATGGCAGATGGCGGGATCACCGCGTAGGAAGGACTGACAATGCGGGACGTGTTTCGCTGCGGACTTGCCGCTGTCACATGGCGACAATTGAACGTTAAGAGACACTCTGATCCATGATTAACCCTCTGATCTCTGACATGCTATAGTAAATGGTTTGTGAGTATATATATGTCTGTACCGTGTTAACGTATGTATCTTCTAGGCTACACCCTAGTACCAGGGTTGCGGGATTTAAAGGCATGGGGTATACCCGAACCCACATTATCAAAATGGAAAGAGATTTAGGGCAGACGCAAGGGGATGGGAGCCAAATTGCTACCACAATAGATGCAGCACGAGGGGGGTACACGACAACCACGCATCAGGAATGCTAAGCTATGTTAAGTCATGTCAGCGCACTGTCCAGAGGGAGAGTTTGGGAATTAAATACCGCTATTCAGCGGATCTTCCCCTATTATTTCAGACATGGTTAAAGGGTAAATATATAACCTCAAGAAATAAGGCTGTTATACACTCGGCCTAAAACCTTAGGCACGACCCCAGGTTGAGACGTGTGAGGGGCACTGTTTACCCACTCACACCTCACCCACGTAGAGCGCTGTTCTTTTCAAGGGCGCTTTGTATATACTTTGGTTATTTTCTGTCCTCTTCCCCGCACCTGTTTCCTACTTTTTCCTTCCCTTTCCCGAACCCTGGAATAATTTCATGCCACGTGTCACAAGACTCGAAAGACGCATCAAGGCCCCGTCACAATCTCACACCCCACCAAGATCATGGCTGATTCCCTAACTGTACTCACATTAAACGTTAAAGGCCTCAACAGCCCCCACAAAAGGAGGCTAGCGGTGCAAGAAATGACCAAATCCAAAGCAGCGATAATTACCCTACAAGAGACGCATTTTTGTATTAAAAATCCCCCAAAATTTAATATCAAGTCCTACCCCCAAGGTTACCATGCTATGTCCGCAACTAAAGCCAAAGGTGTTGCCATCTTTTTTCACAATGATTGGGCTTTTACACCGTCCGCCCAGTATGCTAGCAAAGATGGGAGAATATTAATACTAGTGGGTTCCCTGAACGGCCTGTCGGTAACTATAGCATCCATCTACGCGCCCAACAATAAGCAAAAAATTTTCCTCAACACGGTGTTCCGTAAAGTTAACAAGCTCAGAGTAGGTCACACAATCATTTGCGGGGACTTTAACTGTGCCCCGGACCCCAGTGTTGACGTTAAAAGAGAAGGTGACAAGCAACCACAACAACTCTCACTCTCCCTAGGCCTGCACTTTAGGAACTTGATGCATGGGCATGACTTTTATGACACCTGGAGGGGGCTTAATCCAAGCGGGAGAGACTATACCTACTATTCACCGGTCCATAGGACTTACACAAGAATTGATCTATGTTTACTAGATACCAAAACGCTGCCCTTTGCCACTAAAGCACAAATAGGACCGATCACGTGGTCCGATCATGCCCCGCATGTAGTGACTTTGCGAATCCCGTATCCCGCTAGAGGTCGGGGCACTTGGCGTCTAAATGACAGCCTATTAGACACCCCAACACACCTCCAGAAAGTACAGGCACGGGTAGAGGAGTATTTCACGGATCATGCCCACTGCTCGTCGCCCATAACTACACAATGGCTGGCTCATAAAGCGGTCATGAGGGGAGAATTGATCCAATTAGGGGCTAGGACAAAACGGTTGCACAACGCGGCGCTAATTACCGCTGAACAAAGTTTGGCCAAAGTAGAAGCCATCCATAAAACAAAACCCACCCTGGCAACACATAAACAAATGATGTCACTTCGCTCAACACTAAATAACCTCCACCTAGCCACCACAGAAAGACACCTGAGGTCACTGAAGCAATCGTACTACACCATGGGCAATAGGGCTGGGAAACTGTTGGCCAACAAAGTGAGGCAAACTAAACTGCAGTCTAAAATCCCGTACATAACCTCCGCTACAGGAGATAAATTGTACAACCCTCAAGACATAGTAAACGAACTAGCGAAATACTATGCATCACTGTATCAATTAGAAAATGACCCCGACACGCATCAACCGTCAGAAGCCGAAATAGTCAGTTTCCTGAACAAAGCCCCTCTAGTTAATTTGACACAGGCACAATGCACCCAGCTGGAGAGCCCCTTCACAGAGGACGAAGTGGAGACGGCAATAAGATCCCTACCCAAACACAAAGCCCCAGGGCCAGACGGTATGTCCAACTACTACTATATCAAGTTGACCAAACAACTCATCACACCTCTCACCAAGCTATTTAATCACATAAAAGAGGCAGGAACCATGCCCTCAGAAATGCTAGAAGCACATATAGTGACTCTGCCCAAACCAAACAAACCCCCTACACACTGCGCAAACCTGCGACCGATCTCACTTCTGAATGCAGACACTAAATTATATGCCAAACTCATTGCTTCCAGACTCAAGCCTATCCTCCCAGACCTAGTATCGGAGGAGCAAGCGGGGTTTGTCCAGGGTCGGCAGGTAGGGGACAACACCAGGCATTTCCTGAACTTGATAGACTGGGCGAACACCTCGCACCAAGCAGGCCTCTTATTAGCACTCGATGCCGAGAAGGCTTTCGACCGACTACACTGGGGGTATATGCTGCTCACTCTAACCAAAATGGGATTCCCTCCGGCCTTCAGGTCGAGTATAATGGCACTATACCAAAACCCTTCGGCAAAAGTATTTAGCACAGGTTTCATTTCTGAAAAATTCGCTATAAGAAATGGCACTAGACAGGGCTGCCCTTTATCCCCTCTCATATTTATTATCTGTTTAGAACCGCTCATAAGGACGATAAAACAAGACCTTACCATACAAGGATTGAACACACCGGGGGGCACCAAAAAGTTAGCTCTGTTTGCAGATGATATACTCCTATTCATAACGAAGCCAGAATCCTCCTTGCCCTCACTTATGAGACTGTTGGTAGGCTACGGACAAATCTCATACTATAAGAATAATATCACCAAAACGCAAGCCCTGCCGATTAATTTACCTAGCATTGTGTTGGACAAATTGAAACCGCAACAACCTTTTGACTGGCGCACCAGATCTATACAATACCTGGGTGTCAAACTAGCCAAATCACTCCAGACAGTGACCAAAGAAAACCACTACCCCCTGATAAATAAGGTCAAAAATACCCTTGCAAAATGGGACAGCTTAGATACCTCCTGGCTAGGCCGAATCAACCTGGTCAAAATGATGACACTACCGCACATCCTATACTTGTTCAGAACCTTGCCCATATCCCTTCCAACATCTCTGATCAAACTTTTCCAAAGCACTGTAAATGCACACATCTGGAAAAGGAAACCTCCAAGGGTAGCTAAAGGAAGCCTAGGACTTCCTCATGGACAAGGTGGGCTGGGTATGCCTGACATTTATGCATACTACAAGGCATCCTTCTTGGCACAGGGAATGAGACTCCTCAGAAATCATGACCCCTCCCATAACCCACTTTGGCTGTCATTAGAAAATGCATGCCTTGAAACGCATGATGTCACCCACTATCTGTGGACTTGTTCCACACCTCTGGCGTCTCCGAGCCCGACCATACGATGCTCAATCAACATGCTTAAAGCGTGGAGAGCCTGGAGCCCACTCATGCTAGACCCAACACAACTCTTTAAGAAAGCACCAATCATGGCATTAACAGTCTACTCCCCGGGTTTACAAATGGGTAACTGGTTGAACAAAGGTGCGAGACTAGTGGGGGATTTAATGTCAGGTGACGAGGTAAAGCAATTCGCTGACTTGCAGAGGGAGTTTGGATTAGACTCTAGAGATCTATTTCTATACCTAAGGGTTAAAAACATATTGCTAACTCGTGGCAAGTTCACAGAAGCTGGGGGCAAGCCACCCATACTTCAACCGCACAAATTATCCTTGAAAAAACTTGCGAAACCACTCTCCATTTGTTATAATGCAATCATCACACGTAACACACCAGATAAACTGCAATACATGACTAAATGGGAAGCGGACATAGGTCACCAACTCTCTCAAGAGGAATGGCAATTAGCACTGAAACACACTAAACAAGCTTCGAGCAGTCTCTCGCTATGGGAGGCCTACAATAAAATTATTATGAGGTGGTATCTGACACCACAGAGGTTAGCGACTATATATCCCGGAGTCGTGAACCACTGCTGGAGATGTGAGTTAGATACGGGCACCATGCTCCATATGTTTTGGGCATGCCCCATGCTTAATGGCTTTTGGAAGCAAATTCAAAATCTGATCTCAAGTAAGACTGGCACGAACATCCCTCTGCAACCAGACAGTTACCTACTGCATATTATACCTAACATAGACGTACATCCTCACAAAAAAGTAATCTTGAATATCCTGACGGTAGCCAAAATAGCTATAGCTGGTAACTGGAAGAGCAAGCAAATTCCTCCGATAGACACTATCATTGCTAAAATGGACGTCATTAGTGCACATGAAAGGATGTCCAGCAAGATGAGAGGTAGCCTGGAAAAATATGACCAGGAATGGGCATGCTGGGCAACTACTCAGTAATAAATGGAACTAGACACTCAAGGGACCAAGACGTTAGGCTGATGAGAAGTTTCTGATGCTAGTTTGTAAAATGTATCCAGGGAATTCCCCCCCCCCCCATCCCCTTTCTTTTCTGTACCCTTCCCCCCATCTAGTTAAAAAATTTAACAAAAACTGTTTCACAATTATATGCACCACATCCGTTGTCAACTGTTAACGCTCTATCATAATGTTTGGCAGCAGAGGAAAATCGTTGTTACTCATAAATGATGCGTGTGCAGATGTAATGTAAACCGTTCACCATGTTATGTGATGCATTTATTATTATTCAACATTATTCAATAAAAACGATAAATGAGAAAAAAAAGTTTTAAACTTACCTTTTGTCCCTCGTTGTGTCTGTCTCTTGAATCAGTGTATTTCTATGGGGAACGTTCAATGTCTCCATGCAGTGTGTGCACACTGTAAGCATTGACCCAGAAAAACACCTCTAGTGGCCATCTGAGAGACTCCCACTCGTGGTGTATTTAGCCAGCAATGTAAACACTGCCTTTACTCTGAAAAGGCAGTGTTTACAGTGCTAACATTGCAGGGACAAGCTATAGACACCACAACCGCTACATTAAACTGTAGAGGTTCTGGTTACTAGAGTGTTCCTTTCATATAATTTTGGTTGCACAAAGTCTCCAGACTGGTCTCTACCCATCCTATAATAATTATATAAAGGGTCACAGCTGTACTCTCCTTATCTACCCATCCTATAATAATTATATAAAGGGTCACATCTGTACTCTCTTTATCTACCCATCCTATCATAATTATATAAAGGGTCACAGCTGTACTCTTTATCTATCCATCCTATAATAATTATATAAAGGGTCACAGCTGTACTCTCCTTATCTACCCATCCTATAATAATTATATAAAGGGTCACATCTGTACTCTCTTTATCTACCCATCCTATAATAATTATATAAAGGGACACATCTGTACTCTCTTTATCTACCCATCCTATAATAATTATATAAAGGGTCACAGCTGTACTCTCTTTATCTACCCATCCTATAATAATTATATAAAGGGTCACAGCTGTACTCTCTTTATCTACCCATCCTATAATAATTATATAAAGGGTCACAGCTGTACTCTCTTTATCTACCCATCCTATAATAATTATATAAAGGGTCACAGCTGTACTCTCTTTATCTACCCATCCTATAATAATTATATAAAGGGTCACAGCTGTACTCTCTGTATCTACCCATCCTATAATAATTATATAAAGGGTCACAGCTGTACTCTCTGTATCTACCCATCCTATAATAATTATATAAAGGGTCACAGCTGTACTCTCTGTATCTACCCATCCTATAATAATTATATAAAGGGTCACAGCTGTACTCTCTTTATCTATCCATCCTATAATAATTATATAAAGGGTCACAGCTGTACTCTCTTTATCTACCCATCCTATAATAATTCTATAAATGGTCACATCTGTACTCTCCTTATCTACCCATCCTATAATAATTATATAAAGGGTCACAGCTGTACTCTCCTTATCTACCCATCCTATAATAATTATATAAAGGGTCACAGCTGTACTCTTCTTATCTACCCATCCTATAATAATTATATAAAGGGTCACATCTGTAAACTCTTTATTTACCCATCCTATAATAATTATATAAATGGTCACATCTGTACTCTATTTATCTACCCATCCTTGACAACATTGGAGATTTGGTTAAGATGATAAAACTCTCAGTTAATAATATGTATAACGGGAACCTTATATAGAAAATAAAAGTCTTTTACTTACATCACAGCGTACACATGGAAAACTTGAGTAAATAGTTTTACTATCTCCCATCTTTAGCTACGTGAACACCACAGAAGCTAAGCAATGTCTACTGTCCAAGCAGTGTCTACTGACTAAATTGTGCTCAGCAAGGATGATGTGACAATGATGTCACAATTATGTCACAAATATGTCACAATGATGTCACAATGCATAATCAAACTATCTTAAGCTATCTCTATGCCTATCTAATTTATTTTGTGGACAATCAAGTACAAATATAAATTAAAAGACCTTATTAAACGTAAACTAATATAGGTACGTTATAGCAGCTACACATTACATTTTTCTTAGTAAGATACCCATGTTCGTTCTGCAATACATATGGTGTATTACTGTTAAATAGTATAAATTTTAAGTGGTACTACTCATTCTTTTGAGAGCTTATTAATCTAGCTGTTAATCAGAAGTACTGTGTACCCTTCAATGTTGGTACCACTTTAAATGGACACAATAGGCACCCTGACCACTTCAGAGCATTGAAGTGGTTTGGTTGCAATGCCCCTGTCACCCTTAGTCCTGCAATGTAAACATTGCTGTGTTTGACTACAACTGGCCGTCAGCCACTAGAGACGCTTCCTGGATCACAGCGGGCTCTGGTGACTATATTGTTCCTTTAATATATGTAGCGAAAGCCACTTCGCCACTGTGTTTTGGAGGGTGCTGCTTGCCCGCCTCTTACCCTGTGACTACGGTCCCTGGGCGATTTGGCCCTTTATGCACGGTATTTGGGCATACTGTGGGTTATTGGGCTGCCCCAGGATTATGGGCCCTCTCATCAGCCCATACGAAACTTAAACCCCATGGCGTTTGAACTGTGTTTGTGGCATCTGAGCGCTGTTTGGATATGTTGAGTGCTCAGATCCAAGCCATCTGGGGATGGGTTGAATGTGGGGGTTCTGTTTAGTATAACAGGAGTTATGTATTTTTATGTCTTTTGGTGGTTGCTGGTAACATGTGCTTAATGGAGGCTGTGTTTGTCCCTGGATATAATTAAATCAGCTTCTCCATTGTCTCCAGGATAGAGGATTCTGGGGAACTAGTTTGAGCTGGAAACCATGCTTCCAGAAGGTCAAATGCACATTTGTACTAACTTTTGAATCCCTGGTCCAATTCGTATGATTTTTGAGTATGTTGTTCCCCCGAATGGATTGATTGTGAATATGTATTTTTATGCGAATGTGATGTATATTTTGGGAGTTATGAATGTTGTGTAAAAACTGTATTTTCCCTACCTATGATAATTGTATTTTCCTGTGTGTACAGATAATTAGTTTACAGGTAGAGGGGGGAGCTATGTGTGGGATGTAACTATTGTTTGATTGGTTAATGTACGTTACTGTGTGTGTCCCTCCCCTTCATGGGAGCACCTAATAAAAAGGGCTGCAAGCTAGCAGCCAGAGAGTTCTATTTTTACCCTCAACTTGAGTCCTGTCTCTTATTGGGGGAATCTGCTACAAGGGATTGCTATGCTAGGCATATTCCCTTGCTATAATCACTGAGCTCTTGTAAGAGCTTGTTCCTGCTTCGTTCTGAAGGGAGATAGCTGCAGCCTGCGGTGCTTATGGTGTCTGGTGGAGTGCTTGGAGTCCTCTGGAAGCGCTAGGAGCATCTTTCAACGGAGGTACCCAGTTGGGGTGCCAGTGGATCCGTTACATTGGTGGCAAGCGGTGGGATGGCGTCCTAGTGCGAGGAGAAGCAGCTCAGAGACACCGGTAACGTGTGGAGTTGTGCAGCGTCCCTATCTTCAGCAACATAATGGAACCAGCAGTGGCTACAGCAAGCATGGCGTATAGCTACTCCGTACTAGAGTTTGGCACGATGGTAGGGTTGCACCTGAAGTTTTACGGACCCAATCCAGAGGAGAAATACGTGCGGTTCGTGTGGGACATGGTGACCCGGAACCTACAACACAGGGCGTTGAGGGAAGGCCAGTGGGCACGTTGGGAGAAACTCCAGCCACAGGTAGAGTGGGACGAGGAAGAAACCGAGGTGGCCGGTGGAGATGGGACCGAGGTCTCTCTACCGGCCCTACAGGGATGCTGGGCACCCGGCCCAGATCCCCAGCGGCAGTATGTTTTACAGGGAGGGGAGACAGTCGGTCTCACTCCCCAGCGGCAGAATGTGTTATTGGAGGAAGAGACAACCGGTCTCCCTCCCCAACAGCAACCAGAGGTACCCGAGGTAGAGGACCTCATAGACTGGTCCTGGGAGGACCCCTTGCAGGCAGGTGGAGATGGGACTGAGAACTCTCCACCGGCCCTACAGGGATGCTGGGCAACCGGCCCAGATCCCCAACTAGAGCTGGAGTTACAGAAAGTGGAGAGCATCGACCTCCCCCCCCAGCAGCAGCCGGAGTACCAGGGGGAGGTAAGTGATATTTCTCGTCCCCAGTCAACTCCTTTGTTCCCTGACCCCCCAGCAGAAGAGCTGGCAACTGGGCAGAGCGCCGCTGGCCTCTGTCCTCCCTTGTTTCCTTCCCCTGAGCCTGACTTTCTACAGGCTGCCCCAGCGGAAGAGCTGGCAACTGGGCAGAGCGCCGCTGGCCTCTGTCCTTCCCTTTTTCCTTACCCTGAGACTACCCCAGCTCTGACCCCGGAGCAGAGCACATCGGGCATCTGGCCCCCAAGTACTCACAGCCATTTGCCCAGCAAGGCCGAGGGTGCCACAGTTTCACCCCACAACGTGGGACCTACAGGCCAGTATGATTATTGTGGGGGGGCTATTCTGTGAATTCCTTATTGTGGGGGGGCTACACTGCTAAATTTGTTTTGTGGGTGGGCTACTATGCTAATTTTGTTTTATGGGTGGGCTGCCCGACTAATCTAGGTACTGACCGGCAGAAGGTCAGGTACCTGGTTAGTCTACCCCCGAATGGGAAGATATGTAGCGAAAGCCACTTCGCCACTGTGTTTTGGAGGGTGCTGCTTGCCCGCCTCTTACCCTGTGACTACGGTCCCTGGGCGATTTGGCCCTTTATGCACGGTATTTGGGCATACTGTGGGTTATTGGGCTGCCCCAGGATTATGGGCCCTCTCATCAGCCCATACGAAACTTAAACCCCATGGCGTTTGAACTGTGTTTGTGGAATCTGAGCGCTGTTTGGATATGTTGAGTGCTCAGATCCAATTGTAATAATTTATTATTTAATAATAAATAATTGTATTTTCCTGTGTGTACAGATAATTAGTTTACAGGTAGAGGGGAGAGCTATGTGTGGGATGTAACTATTGTGTGATTGGTTAATGTACGTTACTGTGTGTGTCCCTCCCCTTCATGGGAGCACCCAATAAAAAGGGCTGCAAGCTAGCAGCCAGAGAGTTCTATTTTTACCCTCAACTTGAGTCCTGTCTCTTATTGGGGGAATCTGCTACAAGGGATTGCTATGCTAGGCATATTCCCTTGCTATAATCATTGAGCTCTTGTAAGAGCTTGTTCCTGCTTCGTTCTGAAGGGAGATAGCTGCAGCCTGCGGTGCTTATGGTGTCTGGTGGAGTGCTTGGAGTCCTCTGGAAGCGCTAGGAGCATCTTTCAACGGAGGTACCCAGTTGGGGTGCCAGTGGATCCGTTACAATATAATTTTGCGCAAAGTCTCCAGAGTGCTCTCGTTATTTTGATATGTTTATATATATATATATACACACACTAAAAAATCCCCAACTAACAGATAACCAATTAATGTGCTTTGTACATATATTTATTGAATAGGGAACATCCTAAAAGCAGTACCCTATAGTACATTCACACTACATACAAGTAATTGTACGGGCAGATAAAGTATGGCTTCCCCGAGACATTCCTGAGTGGGGCAACGGGGCTTATAACACCAGCAATTGGTGGACAGGTTGAAAAAAACTAAGGGTCACAGCTGTACTCTCTTTATCTACCCATCCTATAATAATTATATAAAGGGTCACAGCTGTACTCTCTTTATCTACCCATCCTATAATAATTATATAAAGGGTCACAGCTGTACTCTCTGTATCTACCCATCCTATAATAATTATATAAAGGGTCACAGCTGTACTCTCTGTATCTACCCATCCTATAATAATTATATAAAGGGTCACAGCTGTACTCTCTTTATCTACCCATCCTATAATAATTATATAAAGGGTCACAGCTGTACTCTCTGTATCTACCCATCCTATAATAATTATATAAAGGGTCACAGCTGTACTCTCTGTATCTACCCATCCTATAATAATTATATAAAGGGTCACAGCGGTACTCTCTTTATCTACCCATGCTATAATAATTATATAAAGGGTCACAGCTGTACTCTCTGTATCTACCCATCCTATAATAATTATATAAAGGGTCACAGCTGTACTCTCTTTATCTACCCATCCTATAATAATTATATAAAGGGTCACAGCTGTACTCTCTTTATCTATCCATCCTATAATAATTATATAAAGGGTCACAGCTGTACTCTCTTTATCTACCCATCCTATAATAATTCTATAAATGGTCACATCTGTACTCTCCTTATCTACCCATCCTATAATAATTATATAAAGGGTCACAGCTGCACTCTCCTTATCTACCCATCCTATAATAATTATATAAAGGGTCACAGCTGTACTCTTCTTATCTACCCATCCTATAATAATTATATAAAGGGTCACATCTGTAAACTCTTTATTTACCCATCCTATAATAATTATATAAAGGGTCACATCTGTACTCTATTTATCTACCCATCCTTGACAACATTGGAGATTTGGTTAAGATGATAAAACTCTCAGTTAATAATATGTATAACGGGAACCTTATATAGAAAATAAAAGTATTTTACTTACATCACAGCGTACACATGGAAAACTCGAGTAAATAGTTTTACTATCTCCCATCTTTAGCTACGTGAACACCACAGAAGCTAAGCAATGTCTACTGTCCAAGCAGTGTCTACTGACTAAATTGTGCTCAGCAAGGATGATGTGACAATGATGTCACAATTATGTCACAAATATGTCACAATGATGTCACAATGCATAATCAAACTATCTTAAGCTATCTCTATGCCTATCTAATTTATTTTGTGGACAATCAAGTACAAATATAAATTAAAATACCTTATTAAACGTAAACTAATATAGGTACGTTATAGCAGCTACACATTACATTTTTCTTAGTAAGATACCCATGTTCGTTCTGCAATACATATGGTGTATTACTGTTAAATAGTATAAATTTTAAGTGGTACTACTCATTCTTTTGAGAGCTTATTAGTCTAGCTGTTAATCAGAAGTACTGTGTACCCTTCAATGTTGGTACCACTTTAAATGGACACAATAGGCACCCTGACCACTTCAGAGCATTGAAGTGGTTTGGTTGCAATGCCCCTGTCACCCTTAGTCCTGCAATGTAAACATTGCTGTGTTTGACTACAACTGGCCGTCAGCCACTAGAGACGCTTCCTGGATCACAGCGGGCTCTGGTGACTATATTGTTCCTTTAATATATGTAGCGAAAGCCACTTCGCCACTGTGTTTTGGAGGGTGCTGGGCGATTTGGCCCTTTATGCACGGTATTTGGGCATACTGTGGGTTATTGGGCTGCCCCAGGATTATGGGCCCTCTCATCAGCCCATACGAAACTTAAACCCCATGGCGTTTGAACTGTGTTTGTGGCATCTGAGTGCTGTTTGGATATGTTGAGTGCTCAGATCCAAGCCATCTGGGGATGGGTTGAATGTGGGGGTTCTGTTTAGTATAACAGGAGTTATGTATTTTTATGTCTTTTGGTGGTTGCTGGTAACATGTGCTTAATGGAGGCTGTGTTTGTCCCTGGATATAATTAAATCAGCTTCTCCATTGTCTCCAGGATAGAGGATTCTGGGGAACTAGTTTGAGCTGGAAACCATGCTTCCAGAAAGTCAAATGCACATTTGTACTAACTTTTTAATCCCTGGTCCAATTCGTATGATTTTTGAGTATGTTGTTCCCCCGAATGGATTGATTGTGAATATGTATTTTTATGCGAATGTGATGTATATTTTGGGAGTTATGAATGTTGTGTAAAAACTGTATTTTCCCTACCTATGATAATTGTATTTTCCTGTGTGTACAGATAATTAGTTTACAGGTAGAGGGGAGAGCTATGTGTGGGATGTAACTATTGTGTGATTGGTTAATGTACGTTACTGTGTGTGTCCCTCCCCTTCATGGGAGCACCTAATAAAAAGGGCTGCAAGCTAGCAGCCAGAGAGTTCTATTTTTACCCTCAACTTGAGTCCTGTCTCTTATTGGGGGAATTTGCTACAAGGGATTGCTATGCTAGGCATATTCCCTTGCTATAATCACTGAGCTCTTGTAAGAGCTTGTTCCTGCTTCGTTCTGAAGGGAGATAGCTGCAGCCTGCGGTGCTTATGGTGTCTGGTGGAGTGCTTGGAGTCCTCTGGAAGCGCTAGGAGCATCTTTCAACTGAGGTACCCAGTTGGGGTGCCAGTGGATCCGTTACATTGGTGGCAAGCGGTGGGATGGCGTCCTAGTGCGAGGAGAAGCAGCTCAGAGACACCGGTAACGTGTGGAGTTGTGCAGCGTCCCTATCTTCAGCAACATAATGGAACCAGCAGTGGCTACAGCAAGCATGGCGTATAGCTACTCCGTACTAGAGTTTGGCACGATGGTAGGGTTGCACCTGAAGTTTTACGGACCCAATCCAGAGGAGAAATACGTGCGGTTCGTGTGGGACATGGTGACCCGGAACCTACAACACAGGGCGTTGAGGGAAGGCCAGTGGGCACGTTGGGAGAAACTCCAGCCACAGGTAGAGTGGGACGAGGAAGAAACCGAGGTGGCCGGTGGAGATGGGACCGAGGTCTCTCTACCGGCCCTACAGGGATGCTGGGCACCCGGCCCAGATCCCCAGCGGCAGTATGTTTTACAGGGAGGGGAGACAGTCGGTCTCACTCCCCAGCGGCAGAATGTGTTATTGGAGGAAGAGACAACCGGTCTCCCTCCCCAACAGCAACCAGAGGTACCCGAGGTAGAGGACCTCATAGACTGGTCCTGGGAGGACCCCTTGCAGGCAGGTGGAGATGGGACTGAGAACTCTCCACCGGCCCTACAGGGATGCTGGGCAACCGGCCCAGATCCCCAACTAGAGCTGGAGTTACAGAAAGTGGAGAGCATCGACCTCCCCCCCCAGCAGCAGCCGGAGTACCAGGGGGAGGTAAGTGATATTTCTCGTCCCCAGTCAACTCCTTTGTTCCCTGACCCCCCAGCAGAAGAGCTGGCAACTGGGCAGAGCGCCGCTGGCCTCTGTCCTCCCTTGTTTCCTTCCCCTGAGCCTGACTTTCTACAGGCTGCCCCAGCGGAAGAGCTGGCAACTGGGCAGAGCGCCGCTGGCCTCTGTCCTTCCCTTTTTCCTTACCCTGAGACTACCCCAGCTCTGACCCCGGAGCAGAGCACATCGGGCATCTGGCCCCCAAGTACTCACAGCCATTTGCCCAGCAAGGCCGAGGGTGCCACAGTTTCACCCCACAACGTGGGACCTACAGGCCAGTATGATTATTGTGGGGGAGCTATTCTGTGAATTCCTTATTGTGGGGGGGCTACACTGCTAAATTTGTTTTGTGGGTGGGCTACTATGCTAATTTTGTTTTATGGGTGGGCTGCCCGACTAATCTAGGTACTGACCGGCAGAAGGTCAGGTACCTGGTTAGTCTACCCCCGAATGGGAAGATATGTAGCGAAAGCCACTTCGCCACTGTGTTTTGGAGGGTGCTGCTTGCCCGCCTCTTACCCTGTGACTACGGTCCCTGGGCGATTTGGCCCTTTATGCACGGTATTTGGGCATACTGTGGGTTATTGGGCTGCCCCAGGATTATGGGCCCTCTCATCAGCCCATACGAAACTTAAACCCCATGGCGTTTGAACTGTGTTTGTGGAATCTGAGCGCTGTTTGGATATGTTGAGTGCTCAGATCCAATTGTAATAATTTATTATTTAATAATAAATAATTGTATTTTCCTGTGTGTACAGATAATTAGTTTACAGGTAGAGGGGAGAGCTATGTGTGGGATGTAACTATTGTGTGATTGGTTAATGTACGTTACTGTGTGTGTCCCTCCCCTTCATGGGAGCACCTAATAAAAAGGGCTGCAAGCTAGCAGCCAGAGAGTTCTATTATTACCCTCAACTTGAGTCCTGTCTCTTATTGGGGGAATCTGCTACAAGGGATTGCTATGCTAGGCATATTCCCTTGCTATAATCACTGAGCTCTTGTAAGAGCTTGTTCCTGCTTCGTTCTGAAGGGAGATAGCTGCAGCATGCGGTGCTTATGGTGTCTGGTGGAGTGCTTGGCGTCCTCTGGAAGCGCTAGGAGCATCTTTCAACGGAGGTACCCAGTTGGGGTGCCAGTGGATCCGTTACAATATAATTTTGCGCAAAGTCTCCAGAGTGCTCTCGTTATTTTGATATATATATATACACACACTAAAAAATCCCCAACTAACAGATAACCAATTAATGCGCTTTGTACATATATTTATTGAATAGGGAACATCCTAAAAGCAGTACCCTATAGTACATCCACACTACATACAAGTAATTGTACGGGCAGATAACGTATGGCTTCCCCGAGACATTCCTGAGTGGGGCAACGGGGCTTATAACACCAGCAATTGGTGGACAGGTTGAAAAAAACTAAGGGTCACAGCTGTACTCTCTTTATCTACCCATCCTATAATAATTATATAAAGGGTCACAGCTGTACTCTCTTTATCTACCCATCCTATAATAATTATATAAATTTTCACAGCTGTACTCTCTTTATCTACCCATCCTATAATAATTATATAAAGGGTCACAGCTGTACTCTCTGTATCTACCCATCCTATAATAATTATATAAAGGGTCACAGCTGTACTCTCTGTATCTACCCATCCTATAATAATTATATAAAGGGTCACAGCTGTACTCTCTTTATCTACCCATCCTATAATAATTATATAAAGGGTCACAGCTGTACTCTCTGTATCTACCCATCCTATAATAATTATATAAAGGGTCACAGCTGTACTCTCTGTATCTACCCATCCTATAATAATTATATAAAGGGTCACAGCTGTACTCTCTTTATCTACCCATGCTATAATAATTATATAAAGGGTCACAGCTGTACTCTCTTTATCTACCCATCCTATAATAATTATATAAAGGGTCACAGCTGTACTCTCTGTATCTACCCATCCTATAATAATTATATAAAGGGTCACAGCTGTACTCTCTTTATCTACCCATCCTATAATAATTATATAAAGGGTCACAGCTGTACTCTCTGTATCTACCCATCCTATAATAATTATATAAAGGGTCACATCTGTACTCTCTTTATCTACCCATCCTATAATAATTATATAAAGGGTCACAGCTGTACTCTCTTTATCTACCCATCCTATAATAATTATATAAAGGGTCACAGCTGTACTCTCTGTATCTACCCATCCTATAATAATTATATAAAGGGTCACATCTGTACTCTCTTTATCTACCCATCCTATAATAATTATATAAAGGGTCACAGCTGTACTCTCTTTATCTACCCATCCTATAATAATTATATAAAGGGTCACATCTGTACTCTCTTTATCTACCCATCCTTGACAACATTGGAGATTTGGTTAAGATGATAAAACTCTCAGTTAATAATATGTATAACGGGAACCTTATATAGAAAATAAAAGTCTTTTACTTACATCACAGCGTACACATGGAAAACTCGAGTAAATAGTTTTACTATCTCCCATCTTTAGCTACGTGAACACCACAGCAGCTAAGCAATGTCTACTGTCCAAGCAGTGTCTACTGACTAAATTGTGCTCAGCAAGGATGATGTGACAATATGTCACAATTATGTCACAAATATTATGTCACAATGATGTCACAATGCATAATCAAACTATCTTTAGCTATCTCTATGCCTATCTAAGTAAACTAAAATACCTTATTAAGCTAAACTAAAATGTACCTTAGAGCAGCTACATCTTACAATGAAATCAAAAGATAAGCCCAAGTTGGTTCTGCATGAAACGAGAAGAAAACAAATACATATGGTGTATTACTGTTAAATAGTATAAATTTGCAGTGGTCCTACTCATTCGTCTGAGAGCTTATTAGACTAGCTGTCAATCAGAAGTACCATGTACCCTTCAATGGTGGTAGTACTTTAGATGGACTCTATAGACACCATGACCACTTCAGAGCATTGAAGTGGTTTGGGTGCAATGTCCATGTCCCCCTTAGTTCTACAATGTAAAACATTGCTGTGACTGTAGAATCCGTTTAAAACACAGGGGTCTGACAGAGTTTGGTTAATCAGTGGTATTTGGGTAGTCATGTTACCACAAAACAAGGTTTTAAGAAAGTGCTCTGCTTTATCACAACTCAGCGTTTTTTCTTTGTGCATAGGAAAGCATTGGGAGACTATTGGGTATACACGGCAAAATGCCACTGCGCCAAATTAACTTCTCATAGAGATGCATTAAATCAATGCATCCCTATAGGGAACATTAACGTAGGTGCTGCACATTGTGAAGCACCTCTAGAGGCCGTCTGAGTGACTGTGGCTAGAGGTGTCACCAGACAGCAATGTAAACACTGTTTTTTGTATGGAAAGTCAGTGTTTACATTGAAACGCGTTCAGGGACAATATATAGACCACAGAACAGCTACATTACGCTGTAGTGGTTCTGGTGACTATAGTGTATTTTTAGCGTTGATTTCTTTGGCTCCTAACTTTTCTAGCTGGCCCCTAGATTCCAAGCAAATTTGTCAAGCCCTGATGTAACAAATAAGGCCCTGGGGAGATAGCGCAGCTAAGCAGACAAGGGCACATGTAGGAGTGTGGGGATAGATGCATAGCATTGGTTGGGAAAGAGTCTGTGGGTGGGATTATGTTCTGTGTAAGACAGTGTGGGGGAGGTCTTACCTCAGTGCCACTTGGGATTCGGGCCAGCAAACAGCTTCCCTCCCGCCCACCCTATAGTACATTTCGTCACAGCTAGCGGGGGTATGTCCTTGCCAATTGAGTTTGAGGTTACGTTTAAGTAGATGTAATGAGATGAACAAGTTTTTTAAGGTCTCAAACCTCCCCTGCTCTAAAGGTTAAACTTTAGGTTGCCTGAGGTCTCGTGCCCATCGAGCGTGGATAAGGTCGGCTGATGGCAGGCATTGGAAATATATGATTTTTATGACGAGGGGGGAGGTGAGAGGGAGTGGTGATTAGGAACCACTCTATGTTTATTGGCAAGGACGGTTGGGTCACTGTATAACACTATGGGTGGAGTTATATATGTATATATGTTAATTTATGCTTATTTATGTCTAACGTTTTGGTTACAGAAAATAAGAGATTTAATAAATAAAGTTATGGATGTGTTATGCAGTAATTTAGTTTGTGATAATAAATGCTGTGGCCTGTTTCATCCATACTAAGTGGTCTGTCGTTACTGGGGGGTTTAATGGGGTTAGATTTTGTTCTAGGCTGCATCGCGATTCCCCACTACGTACATACATGTATTTATGAAGTGTGAAAAAATAAAGTTAATGTCATCCTGTCTCCCTGGCAATCAAGTTTCAATTTCTTCTCTTTGTTTGCAAAGTTTGTCTGGGTCTGAGCTAAATTATGATGCCATTTGCTAAATCTTTACTGCAAATTTAAAAGAACATGAAACTTCTCGTGAAAAATGGTTAACATGCGTTATAGCTGATCTTAATGCTTAATCTAATTGTTGTGTCTTTTACGCTAAATAATATTGGTTTATTTATAGTAACTCCAGGATCTAAGGGTATACTTAGTATAATCAATTTCATGATTAGAAAATATCAAAATCAATTAACATATAACTTTATTAACTACCACGCTAAGCCATCTATTGCACCAAAAGTAATTGGGATTATGTGTAGAGATTTGTATACACCATACAAATATTTGTAATCATTAAGGACTCCATAAAATTAAAACAAATCTAGGAATGAATTATTGACACTATCAAGTCCATTACTATCAGGAATGGTTAATCTAACAAGTGACATCAGATTATGGTTAAGGCAATCAATAGTACAATACAGGTAAAAGCAAATATTACGGGTTATGTACCATCCCCGAACTTCAAAGGAATAGATCCAGTACTGATGTAGAATTATTAAAAAAATCTTTATTGTACTTGTATTGAATTACTGCACTAACTCCATTTTAACCTGATACTGTGACAAATCCTCCATTTTGTCCTCATAACCTGACTTCTCCATATGAAAACTACATTACATGACAGAATTTCTCAGCACATCTAACACAATAGACAAAGACTGTATTCTCCATAAAGATATGACTAACCCAGGAACTGCTGAATTTCCCCTAACTCGCAACATAGTATAATTTAAAGGCCATGAGAACACAGTAGTAATGAAATGTTCTATTCATAAGAGACCTTGCACCTAACCACGAGATCTGACATCACCGACCGAGTAAAATGACGCTCAAGACCCCCTTGTCCCCACCCGTGTCTAAAATAATACCACCTCTTGGTGGGTGGACACGGAGCTAACCACTTAGTTTTTGATCCAATTAATTATATTGATAGGTGGACACTAATCCAGACACTTAACAATTAATCCAATTAATGATGTTAATTCACTGATATCTTGATAATCAATGATGACGAAAATGTCTCTTAAAAGGGCCTGCGCGCCCTCTGATTCTTCACTTGCCAATAAATTTCCTCGAAGTTATTTTAACCTGAACTCCGTGTGTCAGACTGAATTACTTCAGCGTATATACGCAATTCCATTCTTTTTAATTTGGACAGGAACAGATAGACATTTTAAACATTTTGGTTTACTGAAAAAGTACCATAACAACTTTGGCGCCCGAACAGGGACTCCGGGCTATGTCTGGCCGGTGAGCCGTCCTAAGGAAGACAAGGGTGGACGGAGGAATCCAGGGGGAAGGAAAGGAGATTGATCACCTCCAGGTACACGGTAGAGACTTCTGCAGAGCCACCGGTATGTTCCGGCCCCTTTGATTGACCCGTCAACGTGTCTGTGACTGCTTCCCGGGAGGACATCAAAGACAGGTAATATCTTGCCCGGAGTCTTATTACCCATTTATTACCTGCATTTAGTCTATCTGTTGCCTGGGTGTGTCTAGTTTGGTTGCCCGGGCTGAATGTTTATTTGTTTCCCCTTTTTGGGATAAAGGGGGGTGGACCCGTGGTAGTTTGCCTGAGGGTCCTGTGTTTGTCTGTTTCCCCTTTTTGGGATAAAGGGGGGTGGACCCGGGGGATTTGCCTGGAGTCCTGTTGCCTGTTTTACTCCTTTTAGGAGCCACGTGTTTGTGGCTGTAGGGAAAAAGGGGGGTTGACCTGTGGAAGTTTCCTGGGGGTCTTCTTTGCCTGTTTACTTCTTTTAGGAGCCTCGTGGCTGTGGCTGTATGGAAAAAGAAGTTTGTGGAACTGTGGGATCTGTGTAGAATCATAGTTTCCTGTGATCCAATTTTGTGTCACTTTGATAGCCTAGCTAGCTTCACTGTGCGCTTTCGGACCCTCCGGCTCTAGTTGAGTTGGGGGCATCCTGACCCGGACCCTCCAGCTCTAGTTGAGTTGGGGGCTTCCTGACCCGGACCCTCCAGCTCTAGTTGAGTTGGGGGCTTCCTGACCCGGACCCTCCAGCTCTAGTTGAGTTGGGGGCTTCCTGACCCGGACCCTTCGGCTCTAGTTGAGTTGAAGGTTCCCTGATTATTTAATTGTGGTAGGAGACTTAGTCTTGTGGCAGGGGACTCAGTTTCCTGGGGGGATTCAGGCAGGCATTGCTTGTTTTCCGCATCACGTGGTAGTGAGACTTATAAAGTGGGTTTTATAGGGCCACTACGAGGGTGAGGGTAGCGCGGCCACTATTAGTGGACTACTGTAACGAGGGAGGCATAAGGATTTCGGACCGGTGTTAGCTGTTATCCTTGGCCGCTGGTAGTGAGACTTTATGAAGTCATTCTCCGAGCGGGGACACTACGAGATTGAGGGAGGTGACTTTGGAGTAAGCACATGATTAAAGGAAAGGGATTACTGTTGATTTCATTTGAACTGTGATGCATGCACTGTATTTCAACTGTATTGTTGTCTTGTTTGTTTAATTAGGAGTCATTCAAACTTCTGTGTCTGTCTCTAAGGATTTTTTTCCCTTACCTTTTACCTTTTCTACACTTCCTGTACTATTATACTATCCACTCCCATTCCTCTTAAAAGAGAAGTGATTGGTCACACCCTTCTCACCTCGCTCCAATCCGTGTCTACCACCCCAGGTAGGCGGATTCAGTGACTAGTCTACGTTTTGGGAAGGCGCACTTGAGAAGGGCCCACAATTCTCAGGTGGCAGTCGAGCATTGTAGACGTTCCTGTTCAATTTTCCTTGTCTTTCCCTATATCTAGGACGCTGGTGTAGGGGGAAAGGGATTATGGGGCAGGATTTAAGTAAGCCCAGTAAGGGCTGGTTAGCATGTGATTTAGTTGATGACAGAGAGGGTGAGGAGATGATTAAAGGTGTTGAAAAGATTGCAAAAGTATGTAAAATTGCTGTGCCGACATGTGGCAGATTGCAACCAGAAAGTTGGCGTAGATTATTGATGGAGAAGAGAGGCAAGCTTGCAAATAATGATTTATTAAAAACAGCTGAAGCATGGTACAGAGTAGCGAAGGCTATTCAGCAAGAAGGTTGGGTTGAGGAAGAAATAATTCACAAGGGTGTGAAAATGTTTGTGTACCATAATAATTGTGTCGCTGGGGCTTGTCCTCAGCCAGCGCCCCAAAATGGCGCCATGGGGATGTCTCTCCCCAAGGTTCAGTCAGCAATGGGAGATTGCCAGCTGACTATGTATCCCACTCCCAATCCTCCCAACCTCCATCCCGTCACCTCTCCCGTTTGCCCGGTCCTAAATTCTGATGGATCTTACTTTTCCCCCTCTCCTTCCCTACCAATCCCATCATCCTCATCCATCCCTAAACCACCCTCTATGTCTAATGCTAACATCTCATCTGCCATTCCTTCCCCACACTTTGTCTCCGTTGATAATCCTTCCCTCCCATCTGCATCTGCCCAATTCACTAACCCCTCCTCCCCTGCCACTGTTAATCTTGCTGATCCCACTCCGGCTCCTCCCTCTTCACCCGCCTCTACTGATTCTTCTCCATCCTCTCCCTTGCCCGCCCCAACCACGACCCAGGTTCCCACCCCCTTTGCTAACCCCTACCCAACCTTCCTGCCCACCCCAGGTTCCGCCCCAGCCCCCACCCAGATGGCTTGGCCATACCCCTACCCATATCCCATGTCCATGCCCTATCCTAATTATCCATACCCCTTTCCCCAAGCCACTCCCCAGGTTCCGGTCTTGCCGGATTACCGATCCCATGATTATGACCCAATGGCGACTCCCGCCTCCGGGACTCCCTCTCATCCCCCGGCCCTGTCACCTCAGGTGATCCCCTCACGCAGAAGGGCCCAGATCATAGAATTAGATGAGGAAGAGGATGACAGGGATGACAGGCTGTCCCAGGATTCATTAGAGGCTGCAAGAGTCTCGACCCACCGTTCTATTGAAGATCCCTTCGGCCATAAGGGTCGGGGAGAGCGGGCCCCTCCTAAATATGTTGCTTTTAATCCCACACAAGCTAGTGCTTTAATGAAATCTCTCCCTGACCCAGAGAAGCAGCCTATGCCTTTTTACCGAGGGATAGTTCAGATACAAAAGACTTATTCCGCCGCCTGGCATGACCTACTGAGCATTTGTGCTATTAAAGCAGGGGATGCATATTGGCCCAGCATGGCCCGCCACCTCAGTACAGATCTGCTTACAAGTGATGTTGATTACCCCTCCGGAGTAACCTTTTGCAATCAATTAAGAGATTGGGCTAAGGATAAACTTGCAGATCAAGCTGCTGGCCTTACTGATGTTGTGCAAGACAAAGGAGAATCAGTGGAAAGGTTTCATGCAAGACTATATCAAATGTTTACAGATTTGGGATTTGATCTCACTGACAAAATTCATTCACAAATGCTATCAGGTGCGTTTGTCCAAGGTGTTAAAGATTCCATACGCAAGGGAATCATTGCTGCACGCCCTGAATATAAGGTTGTTCCTCTAGATACGTTACTCCTAGTTGCTAGAGGTTTGGAATCTGCCCAGACCCCCAGAAGACCCAATCCAGCTCCCCTCATGGTGGCCCGCGCCACCCCCATCACCCCTGGCACCAAGGGTGTCAAGTTAGAGGATGTAACTTGTTTTAATTGTGGGGCTAAGGGACACTACAGAAGTGACTGTCCAGAACCCAAAAGGGAACCAGGGGAGCCCAAAAAGTTTCCCAGGCCTGCCCCGGCCCCTAAGGCCGAGAAAACGGTTCCAATTGTTGAGGAACCAGATGATTAGGAAATTGGCAAACCTGTGTCATTAACCCCTGTCATGGCAGTGTCTACAGGGGATAAAGGGGGGGGGGCACTTGCCACAGTGACTTTACCCATTGAAGGCCAACCTACCACATTTCTTATTGACACAGGCGCAGCCCGAAGTGTTCTCAGAGAACAAGACCTGCCAGACCCATCTTTCTTGTCAAGTATTGATGTCTCCTGTGTTGGAGTGGATGGCCAACCGAGACACAGTCCTCTAACAACCCCTCTGCGGGTTGGCACAAGCTTACTTGCTCGTTTTGTAGTTTCCTCCACATGCCCAATTAACCTGTTAGGCGCTGATGTCCTCTCACGCCTGCAGGCATCTATAACCTTCACTCCAGATGGACAGGTAGAAATGTTTACACCTCTATCTGTTTCAGACACTTCAGCCCTGTGCTCCTTACCTCTGATGCTGCAATTAGAAGAACCCCATAGGGAAGCAGCAGAACCTAGGTCCAATTTCCCAGATGAGTTAAAAACACAGGTGCCTGCTAAGTTATGGTCCTCGGGCCCAGAGGATATAGGTCACCTAAATGTCCCACCTGTGGTGGTTAAGCTTATTCCAGGAGCTAAGTTATCAAGGAAACCACAATATCCTCTAAAACCAGCACAGGCTGCAGCCATTTCTATTCACATTAAAGCACTCCT
Organism: Pelobates fuscus; assembly: GCF_036172605.1. NCBI lineage: Eukaryota > Metazoa > Chordata > Amphibia > Anura > Pelobatidae > Pelobates > Pelobates fuscus. The sequence goes on from NC_086317.1 coordinate 473,175,944, forward strand.
GGAGAAGGGTGCCCTAGTGAAGTGTAAATCAGAATGTAACACTCCATTATTTCCTGTGAAGAAGAAGACTCTAAAAGGTGAGCCAGTGAAATACAGGATGGTTCAGGATCTCCGTGCTGTCAATGAAGCCACTGTCCTGGACACCCCTCTTGTACCAAACCCCCACACTCTGCTCTCTGGCGTCCCACCTTCTGCAAAGTACTTTACAGTCATTGACCTAGCTAATGCCTTTTTCAGTGTTCCACTGGATCCATCCTGTCAATACCTGTTTGCTTTCACCCATGAAATGCAACAGTATACATGGACTGTCATGCCCCAAGGGGCTCAAAATTCTCCAAGTCAATTTGCCAAAGCCATGTGTACTATCCTTGACCCATGGCAAGCTGAACACCCAGAAGTTGTTTTACTCCAGTATGTGGATGATTTGCTGCTCTGTGGAGATGATATACCCACTACTGAAAAGAGTTCAATTAGTCTGCTTTGCTATTTGGCAGAACAAGGATGCAAAGCTTCACTTCTCAAACTGCAGTTCTGTCAACCTTCAGTGATTTTCCTTGGACATTGCCTATCTCAAGGTACCAGACATCTCACTCGGGACCGAGTCAGAGCAATTCTGGACATTCCACCCCCAAGGACTTCAAAATCTCTTCATGCCTTCTTAGGCCTCATTTCCTATTGCAGAGCATGGATCCCAGAGGCCTCTCTGCTTATGCAACCTCTCTATGATGCACTCAAGTCAGACCCATTCGGCCTGACCAACGAAGCTCTGGACAATTTCAAATCTCTTAAACGTGCCGTTGTCTCTGCTCCTGCCTTGGGCCTACCAGACTATACCAAGCCTTTCAAATTATTTGTCTCTGAAAGACTAGGCCATGCTACAGGAGTTCTTACCCAAACTAATGACTTAAAAGGCCGTCAGAGGCCTATTGGATACTTTTCATGCCAACTGGACATTGTGGCTAGAGGGACCCCTTCCTGCCTTAGGGCTGTTTTTGCTGCAAGAGAACTCATTGAAAGAACCTCAGACCTGGTCCTTGGCCACCCTTTGGTTGTTTTGGCCCCTCATGACATCTCTGCCATTATCAACCAAGTCCAGCTCAAGCACGTGTCTCCCGCTAGACACCTGCGTCTGCAATGTCATCTTCTTCTGCCTGACAACATTTCTATACAAAGATGTCAAGTTCTTAACCCATCCACTCTTCTTCCACTCCCTGAGGGGGGTATCTACTATGGGTTTGTCACAGATGAAACCTACATCTACCTTCTCTGTGGATGTATAAAGAAAATGCATCCACATTTAACTTTTCACAAAGACAAGACACCTCTCTGTGAAGGTCCGGATTATGCCTTCTGTACCATGTGGTACAAGCCAGACATTACTCCTGAACCTTGCTATGAAGATGAGCTCTACCACTGGTTTGAAGTAAAGCTCACTGCCCAAGATTTCTATTGTGACTCGGAAGGCAACAGCATGGTCCTGATCCAACTGCCCCCAGAACTCAATTACCTATACCGCCATTGGGATACTGCTATTCCACATATTCCTGTTACCAAGTTGAAGACAAGATCATGGAATGACCTTGGGCCCATGGCAAAATTATGGGCCACCATGGATGAATCACAACTACAGGAAAATGGCATTGCCAAATACCCAGCAACTGACCTTCTTGAAGCATGGCCACGCCATTTCCTGGAAAAGGAATTTAAAGACCTAGTTATAGCGAATGACTATGACCCAGAAACTCCTCATGACTGTTTCGAACAGATGAAAATGGAAACAGTGCACTTACCAACTGTGCATGAGAATCCATTACCGGATCCGGATTTTACTCTGTTTGTGGATGGTTCAAGGTATGCTGATGAAGAAGGAAAATACCACACAGGATATGCCGTAACCACAACAGAGGAAGTTCTCAAGTCATCACCTCTACCGCCAGCAATGTCTGCGCAAGAAGCTGAATTGCAAGCCCTGACTTCAGCATGCAAGATTTCCGAGGGAAAGCGTGCCAACATCTATACAGATTCAAGATATGCTCTGGGTGTGGCACATGACTTCGGCCTCATTTGGAAGACAAGAGGATTTCTTACCACTGCCGGTACACCAGTCAAACACAGCTCTGCAATCAAGGAACTAATGGATGCCCTCCTACTCCCTGAAGAAGTGGCCGTTTTGAAAGTAAAGGCACATGGGAAATTGGATTCAGATGAAGCTAAGGGCAACCATTTAGCTGATCAGGCTGCTAAGCAAGCGGCCAGAGATTTGCAGGAAGTGGATGAAGAAGTGTCCGGTCAAGAAGAAGAAGTTCCTATCTTTACCTTGCAAACTCTTCCTACTGACCTAAGAATTTTGCGAGAACAACAAGCTGCAATTACCCCTGAAGAAATCCAGAAATGGAAAAAGAAAGGAGCTGTCCTAAAGGACGGAATTTACTATAGCAACTCTAAATTTTGCCTTCCGAAGAATTTATTTCCAGCAGTTGTCCAATGGGCACATGGGCCTGCACATCTGTCAAAAGACCTAATGGCCGCCCTCATTCAAAAGTATTATGAAGCACCTGGAATCACAACTTTGATCAGCAATTTCTGTAAGGCCTGTGTCATTTGTGCAAAATGCAATCCAGGAAGACCAATCAGGGTACCTGCAAAGCACCTAGCAAAACCCATGTACCCATTCCAGAGAATTCAAATTGACCACATTCAAATGCCCAAGAGTGGGCCTCATGAATATGCACTAGTAATAGTGGACATGTTCTCAGGCTGGCCAGAAGCCTACCCAGTGGCCAATATCACTGCAAAATTAACCGCAAAACGTCTACTGACAGACATTGTATGTAGATTTGGACTTCCAGAAGTCATTGAAAGTGATCAGGGCCCAGCCTTTACCGCAACAGTAACTAAAGAAATTTGGACTGCTCTGGGGGTGACCCTAGCCTTTCATACCCCTTACCACCCACAAAGTAGTGGTAAAGTAGAGCGCATGAATGGCACTCTAAAAGCCAGAATGTTAAAAATGTCACAAGAAACAAAGATGCCCTGGCCAGAAAGCCTGCCAATAGCTTTATTCAGCGTTAGACACACACCTAGAGGGAAGCACTCGTTATCCCCATATGAAATTCTATTTGGGACAGCACCCAGACTAGGTTGTTATTATCCGCAACAGTTACAGCTTCAAGCTGATGTTTTAGTAGACTATGTAACTGAACTTGCAAGTGTCTTGAACAAAATACATGCCCAAGTTTTCTCTTCAATTCCAGATCCTGATTTGGACACAGGTACCCATAACCTGCTTCCCGGAGATTGGGTTCTGGTCAAGAAGTTTGTGCGGAAAAGTACCCTGGAACCAAGATTTGACGGGCCATTCCAAGTTCTCCTGATCACCGCAACTTCCGTCAAAGTGGCCGGTAGGCCACATTGGATCCACGCTTCCCACTGCAAAAAGTCTCCTGCCCCAGAGGAAGCAGATACCGCACAACCATGAACTTCTGGTACATTGTCTCCTTAATTAGTTTAATTAAGGCCCAGCAAGTAGCCATCACAAAAGATGCTAGTGGGTACACCTTCTGGTATAATTCATCATGTACCCGTGTGGCTACCTATACCTTTGATTATTGTGACATCGTAGAATGCCCATTCTCTACAGCACAAATCCAGAATATCTATAGAGATATCCCCCATGCAAAAGACCCATATGTTTGTGTAGTTGACAAACAATGGGGGCACAATTGTGGCCGTTGGGGGGCGGCGGGATGGAATGCCGGGCCTTCCTGGGGTTACAAGCCAAAAAGTGCCTTATCTAAAGTAGATGATCATGGTAGGTCCCTCCTTCAAAGAATGACTCTAAGAAAGCCTGGAGGAGGCACACCAATGAAATTAATTCTTAATATTGAGCATCCAAGCCCAACAGATGCAGACCGATATGTATTGGGAATGTATTGGAAAAAGGGTTCCTATACTAAATTAGGGCATTTCTATCTTAAAGATATGTGTAATTCCCCTGAGTGGCGAGGAGCTACTCACATGGTCATAAATCCATTAAAACCACACATCCAGTCCTTTAAGGACATGATGGCCATTGCTAACCCCACCTTTGAAGATACCATGGCCGCTGAAACAGGTTTTAATGATGTTAACCTATGGTTAGAATGGATGAAATATAATGCCAACAAGCATAACAGAACCGCATGCTATGTGTGTGGTGGTGCCCGGCCTCATCTGGGCACTGTACCTTTAACCCTGCCAGTAGATGCAGAAAATTGTGTTTTAAGTCTTTTTGCCTACCAATATAATTTCAACAGGTCTCTATGTCAAGCATGGACAGCGGAGTATCCTCTTCTAGCCAAAAATGTCAGACCTCCTAATGGTATTACAATATATAAAGGTAATTACACTTGCTATGCCATGCACGATGGGATTGGTAAATTTGTGGGTAACTTTCCCGAAGGTTATTGTGCTACATATAGAACTGTTCCTGTACGTTTACTGCAGCATCACACTAGGTCATTAGGAGATATTTACTGGTTGTGTGGGGATTTACAGCTAAGATCCAGAATGGACACAGAGTGGTGGGGGGAGTGTACTTTGACTAAGGCCATTATGCCTATACACATTATCTCTGACACACACCTCAACACCCATGAGCCCAGCCACACTAAGGTTAAGCGTGAAGCCCAGTAAAAGGAAGTTTTGACCCTCACATTTACATTGATGCCATTGGGGTGCCTAGGGGGGTACCCAATGAGTTTAAAGCAAGAGATGAGGTTGCTGCAGGATTTGAATCAATTTTTACCATAGTTACCGCAAACAAGAATTTAAACTGGATAAATTATATTTATTACAACCAACAGCGTTTTGTTAATTACACCAGAGATGCCCTCCAGGGATTAGCCGAACAGTTACAGGCCACATCCCAAATGGCCTTCCAGAATAGAATAGCCCTAGATATGATCCTAGCCGAAAAAGGAGGGGTATGTAAAATTTTGCCCGACACCATGACATGTTGTACCTACATCCCAGAAAACACAGGCCCTAATGGTAAAGTTACTTTAGCCATAGAAAAATTAAATGACCTCTCTGAAGAGTTAAAAAGAAATTCTGGGATAAAAGATCCCTGGGACAGATGGTTTGGTTGGATGACGGGTTGGCAAAAGGCTTTAATGCATATTGGTATGGCAATTCTAATTTTCCTTTTTATCTTTGCTCTTCTCTTTTGTTGTGTCTTCCCTTGTCTGAGAAAAGCCCTCACGAAGACTGTTGACCAAGTGGCACCCACTTTCACACATCTTGAAGTTGATGACCAAGATTTCCAGGATCTCAACTCACCCTGTTTGCCGCTGCAATCTATCCCTTTTGATGATAAAGTGCGAGAGTTCTAGGAAGGGACCACCTTAGGGACAGCATCTGTCAGTGAATGGTAAAGGCCCCGTGTGGAGAAGTGGTGGGTTAGCCGCCATGGGCCACCCATGGGTGTGAAGTGTTCGAGAGCCATACTGACAGATGAGTTAGCCTATTAGGGTCAGAATTAGGGACAGACTTGCACTTTGCATTAACACCTAGCTAGCGGCCGCAGGGTTTCTGTGCCTTTGGGCTAACACGTCTTCTGATATTAACAAATAAAGTTTTTATCTCTTAGAATTTAACATTTCATAGGGGGGACTGATGTAGAATTATTAAAAAAATCTTTATTGTACTTGTATTGAATTACTGCACTAACTCCATTTTAACCTGATACTGTGACAAATCCTCCATTTTGTCCTCATAACCTGACTTCTCCATATGAAAACTACATTACATGACAGAATTTCTCAGCACATCTAACACAATAGACAAAGACTGTATTCTCCATAAAGATATGACTAACCCAGGAACTGCTGAATTTCCCCTAACTCGCAACATAGTATAATTTAAAGGCCATGAGAACACAGTAGTAATGAAATGTTCTATTCATAAGAGACCTTGCACCTAACCACGAGATCTGACATCACCGACCGAGTAAAATGACGCTCAAGACCCCCTTGTCCCCACCCGTGTCTAAAATAATACCACCTCTTGGTGGGTGGACACGGAGCTAACCACTTAGTTTTTGATCCAATTAATTATATTGATAGGTGGACACTAATCCAGACACTTAACAATTAATCCAATTAATGATGTTAATTCACTGATATCTTGATAATCAATGATGACGAAAATGTCTCTTAAAAGGGCCTGCGCGCCCTCTGATTCTTCACTTGCCAATAAATTTCCTCGAAGTTATTTTAACCTGAACTCCGTGTGTCAGACTGAATTACTTCAGCGTATATACGCAATTCAATTCTTTTTAATTTGGACAGGAACAGATAGACATTTTAAACATTTTGGTTTACTGAAAAAGTACCATAACAGTACCATGATAGAACCAATGTTTCCAATAATAAGATTTCCTACTATAGGATCATCAACTGATTGCTTCCAACATGCAATCATGAAACATAAGGTTGGCAACCCATAAAATAAAAAACGATGACTGAGTGGGGCTCATTAACTAAATGGTGTGTTACTCAGCTGGGTGGAAGCAGGGCCGGCCCAAGACATTTTGCTGCCTGGGTCTAAGGGTGAAATTCTGCTCCCCCTACCCCTTCAACAAAACCTAAACCACGCCCACATTAATTATGTTATGTGGTGACTGTATAGTGGATGCAAAGTGTGTTTTTGTGAAGTGTGTGTATTGTAGTGGCTGTGTGTATTGTACGCAGTGTGTGTAGTGAACGCATTGTGTGTGTGTGTGTCTGTCAGTGATTGTGTTGTGGATGCAGTGTCTGTGTGTAGTGGATGCAGTGTCTTTGTTTGTGAAGTACATGTAGTGTGTGCATTATATGCTCTGTGTGCATTGTATGTAGTGTGTATATTGCATGCAGTGTGTGTAGTGTATTCTGTGTGTAGTGGATGCAGTGTGTGTGTGTAGTGCATACAGTGTGTGCTTTGTACAAAGTGTGTGTAGTGAACGCATTGTGTGTGTGTATAGTGTTTGCAGTGTCTGTGTTTGTTTTGTGGATGCAGTGTCTGTTTGTAGTGGGTGCAGTGTCTTTGTTTGTGCAGTGTGTGTAGTGTATGTAGTGTGTATATTATATGGTGTGTGTGTAGTGTATGATGTGTGTAGTGGATGCAGTGTGTGTGTGTAGTGCATATAGTGTGTGACGTGTGCGTAAAGTGCATGTAGTGTGCATGTAGTGCACGTGTAGTGCACAGTGTCTGCATAGTGCATGCATGGTGTTTGTGTGCATAGTGTAGTCAGTATATGCGTGGTGCATGCAGTGTGTGTGGTGTATGTAATGTGTGTATTGTATGTAGTGTGTGTAGTAAATGCATTGTGTGTATGTGCATAGTAGATGCAGTGTGTTTGTAGTGCATATAGTCTAGTGATGTACCGAACTGTCCGCCGGCAAACAGTTCCCGGCGAACTTAGCGTGTTCGCGTTCGCCGCGGCGGGCGGACACATGCGCAGTTCGATCCGCCCCCTATTCGTCATCATTGGGCAAACTTTGACCCTGTGCCTCTCGGTCAGCAGACACATTCCAGCCAATCAGCAGCACTCCCTCCCTTCCACACCCTCCAACCTCCCTCCCAGCATCCATTTTCGATTCATTCTGAAGCTGCATGCTTAGTGAGAGGAGGGAAAGTTTAGCTGCTGCTGATTAGATAGGGAAATTGATAGCTAGGCTAGGGTATTCAGTGTCCACTACAATCCTGAAGGACTCATCTGATCTCTGCTGTAAGGACAGCACCCCAAAAAGCCCTTTTTAGGGCTAGAACATCAGGCTGCTTTTTTTTTTTCCTGTGTAATGTAATTGCAGGTGCCTGCCTGCCAGATTCTGAGTGAGGTTCACATTGGATACTGTGCCCACTTGCCCAGTGCCACCACTCATATCTGGGGTCACAATAGGTTAAGCTTTAGATTTAAAAGAAATATTTTTTTTTCACTGTAATAGAAGAGCAGTTGCCTGCCTGCCAGCTTCTGTGTCAGGTTGGATGCCTTGCCCATTTGCACAGTCAGTGCCACCACTCATATCTGTTTTTACAATAGGTTAAGCTTTAGATTTAAAATAAATATTTTTTTTTCACTGTAATAGAAGAGCAGTTGCCTGCCTGCCAGCTTCTGTGTCAGGTTGGATGCCTTGCCCATTTGCACAGTCAGTGCCACCACTCATATCTGTTTTTACAATAGGTTAAGCTTTAGATTTAAAAGAAATTATTTTTTTTCACTGTAATAGAAGAGCAGTTGCCTGCCTGCCAGCTTCTGTGTCAGGTTGGATGCCTTGCCCATTTGCACAGTCAGTGCCACCACTCATATCTGTTTTTACAATAGGTTAAGCTTTAGATTTAAAATAAATAATTTTTTTTCACTGTAATAGAAGAGCAGTTGCCTGCCTGCCAGCTTCTGTGTCAGGTTGGATGCCTTGCCCATTTGCACAGTGAGTGCCACCACTCATATCTGTTTTTACAATAGGTTAAGCTTTAGATTTAAAAGATTTTTTTTTTCACTGTAATAGAAGAGCAGTTGCCTGCCTGCCAGCTTCTGTGTCAGGTTGGATGCCTTGCCCATTTGCACAGTGAGTGACACCACTCATATCTGTTTTTACAATAGGTTAAGCTTTAGATTTAAAAGATTTTTTTTTTCACTGTAATAGAAGAGCAGTTGCCTGCCTGCCAGCTTCTGTGTCAGGATGGATGCCTTGCCCATTTGCACAGTCAGTGCCACCACTCATATCTGTTTTTACAATAGGTTAAGCTTTAGATTTAAAAGAAATAATTTTTTTTCACTGTAATAGAAGAGCAGTTGCCGGCCTGCCAGCTTCTGTGTCAGGTTGGATGCCTTGCCCATTTGCACAGTCAGTGCCACCACTCATATCTGTTTTTACAATAGGTTAAGCTTTAGATTTAAAAGATTTTTTTTTTCACTGTAATAGAAGAGCAGTTGCTTGCCTGCCAGCTTCTGTGTCAGGATGGATGCCTTGCCCATTTGCACAGTCAGTGCCACCACTCATATCTGTTTTTACAATAGGTTAAGCTTTAGATTTAAAAGAAATTATTTTTTTCACTGTAATAGAAGAGCAGTTGCCTGCCTGCCAGCTTCTGTGTCAGGTTGGATGCCTTGCCCATTTGCACAGTCAGTGCCACCACTCATATCTGTTTTTACAATAGGTTAAGCTTTAGATTTAAAATAAATAATTTTTTTTCACTGTAATAGAAGAGCAGTTGCCTGCCTGCCAGCTTCTGTGTCAGGTTGGATGCCTTGCCCATTTGCACAGTGAGTGCCACCACTCATATCTGTTTTTACAATAGGTTAAGCTTTAGATTTAAAAGATTTTTTTTTTCACTGTAATAGAAGAGCAGTTGCCTGCCTGCCAGCTTCTGTGTCAGGTTGGATGCCTTGCCCATTTGCACAGTGAGTGCCACCACTCATATCTGTTTTTACAATAGGTTAAGCTTTAGATTTAAAAGATTTTTTTTTTCACTGTAATAGAAGAGCAGTTGCCTGCCTGCCAGCTTCTGTGTCAGGATGGATGCCTTGCCCATTTGCACAGTCAGTGCCACCACTCATATCTGTTTTTACAATAGGTTAAGCTTTAGATTTAAAAGAAATAATTTTTTTTCACTGTAATAGAAGAGCAGTTGCCGGCCTGCCAGCTTCTGTGTCAGGTTGGATGCCTTGCCCATTTGCACAGTCAGTGCCACCACTCATATCTGTTTTTACAATAGGTTAAGCTTTAGATTTAAAAGATTTTTTTTTTCACTGTAATAGAAGAGCAGTTGCTTGCCTGCCAGCTTCTGTGTCAGGATGGATGCCTTGCCCATTTGCACAGTCAGTGCCACCACTCATATCTGTTTTTACAATAGGTTAAGCTTTAGATTTAAAAGAAATAATTTTTTTTCACTGTAATAGAAGAGCAGTTAGTTGTCTGCAAGCGTCTGGGTGTCAGGCCTACTTCAGCGTGTGCTCTGCAGACCTGTGCCAGCGTGCTTTGACAGTTGCCAATCATATCTGGTGTCTCTTTAGCGTGCTTTTACAAAGAAAAAAGGTTTCCAGTGTAAGCTAATAGCAGCCAGTCAGTGTCCTTCAAGCGGCTCTGTCAGGCCTTCCTTCAGCGTGTGCCCTGCACAACCCTGCCAGCGTACTTTGACAGTTGCCACTCATATCTGGTGTCTCTATAGCGTGCTTTTACAAAGAAAAAAGGTTTCCAGGGTAAGCTAATAGCAGCCAGTCAGTGTCCTTCAAGCGGCTTTGTCAGGCCTTCCTTCAGCGTGTGCCCTGCACAACACTGCCAGCGTGCTTTGACAGTTGCCAATCATATCTGGTGTCTCTTTAGCGTGCTTTTACAAAGAAAAAAGGTTTCCAGTGTAAGCTAATAGCAGCCAGTCAGTGTCCTTCAAGCGGCTCTGTCAGGCCTTCCTTCAGCGTGTGCCCTGCACAACCCTGCCAGCGTACTTTGACAGTTGCCACTCATATCTGGTGTCTCTATAGCGTGCTTTTAAAACCAAAATTTTGTTTCCACTGTAATAGAAGAGCAGTTGCCTGCCTGCCAGCTTCTGTGTGAGGATGGATGCCTTGCCCATTTGTACAGTCAGTGCCACCACTCATATCTGTTTTTACAATAGGTTAAGCTTTAGATTTAAAAGAAATAATTTTTTTTCACTGTAATAGAAGAGCAGTTAGTTGTCTGCAAGCGTCTGGGTGTCAGGCCTACTTCAGCGTTTGCTCTGCAGACCTGTGCCAGCGTGCTTTGACAGTTGCCAATCATATCTGGTGTCTCTTTAGCGTGCTTTTACAAAGAAAAAAGGTTTCCAGTGTAAGCTAATAGCAGCCAGTCAGTGTCCTTCAAGCGGCTCTGTCAGTCCTTCCTTCAGCGTGTGCCCTGCACAACCCTGCCAGCGTACTTTGACAGTTGCCACTCATATCTGGTGTCTCTATAGCGTGCTTTTACAAAGAAAAAAGGTTTCCAGGGTAAGCTAATAGCAGCCAGTCAGTGTCCTTCAAGCGGCTCTGTCAGGCCTTCCTTCAGCGTGTGCCCTGCACAACACTGCCAGCGTGCTTTGACAGTCTCCAATCATATCTGGTGTCTCTTTAGCGTGCTTTTACAAAGAAAAAGGTTTCCAGTGTAAGCTAATAGCAGCCAGTCAGTGTCCTTCAAGCGGCTCTGTCAGGCCTTCCTTCAGCGTGTGCCCTGCACAACCCTGCCAGCGTACTTTGACAGTTGCCACTCATATCTGGTGTCTCTATAGCGTGCTTTTAAAACCAAAATTTTGTTTCCACTGTAATAGAAGAGCAGTTGCCTGCCTGCCAGCTTCTGTGTGAGGTTCACAGTGGATACTGTGCCCTCTTGCACAGTGCCACCACTCATATCTGTTTTTACAATAGCTTAAGCTTTAGATTTAAAATAAATATTTTTTTTCACTGTAATAGAAGAGCAGTTAGTTGTCTGCAAGCGTCTGGGTGTCAGGCCTACTTCAGCGTGTGCTCTGCAGTCCTGTGCCAGCGTGCTTTGACAGTTGCCAATCATATCTGGTGTCTCTTTAGCGTGCTGAAACAAAGAAAAAAGGTTTCCAGTGTAAGCTAATAGCAGCCAGTCAGTGTCCTTCAAGCGGCTCTGTCAGGCCTTCCTTCAGCGTGTGCCCTGCACAACCCTGCCAGCGTACTTTGACAGTTGCCACTCATATCTGGTGTCTCTATAGCGTGCTTTTACAAAGAAAAAAGGTTTCCAGTGTAAGCTAATAGAAGCCAGTCAGTGTCCTTCAAGCGGCTCTGTCAGGCCTTCCTTCAGCGTGTGCCCTGCACAACACTGCCAGCGTGCTTTGACAGTTGCCAATCATATCTGGTGTCTCTTTAGCGTGCTTTTACAAAGAAAAAAGGTTTCCAGTGTAAGCTAATAGCAGCCAGTCAGTGTCCTTCAAGCGGCTCTGTCAGGCCTTCCTTCAGCGTGTGCCCTGCACAACCCTGCCAGCGTACTTTGACAGTTGCCACTCATATCTGGTGTCTCTATAGCGTTCTTTTAAAACCAAAATTTTGTTTCCACTGTAATAGAAGAGCAGTTGCCTGCCTGCCAGCTTCTGTGTGAGGTTCACAGTGGATACTGTGCCCTCTTGCACAGTGCCACCACTCATATCTGTTTTTACAATAGCTTAAGCTTTAGATTTAAAATAAATAATTTTTTTTCACTGTAATAGAAGAGCAGTTAGTTGTCTGCAAGCGTCTGGGTGTCAGGCCTACTTCAGCGTGTGCTCTGCAGACCTGTGCCAGCGTGCTTTGACAGTTGCCAATCATATCTGGTGTCTCTTTAGCTTGCTTTTACAAAGAAAAAAGGTTTCCAGTGTAAGCTAATAGCAGCCAGTCAATGTCCTTCAAGCGGCTCTGTCAGGCCTTCCTTCAGCGTGTGCCCTGCACAACCCTGCCAGCGTACTTTGACAGTTGCCACTCATATCTGGTGTCTCTATAGCGTGCTTTTACAAAGAAAAAAGGTTTCCAGTGTAAGCTAATAGCAGCCAGTCAGTGTCCTTCAAGTGGCTCTGTCAGGCCTTCCTTCAGCGTGTGCCCTGCACAACCCTGCCAGCGTACTTTGACAGTTGCCAATCATATCTGGTGTCTCTATAGCGTGCTTTTAAAACCAAAATTTTGTTTCCACTGTAATAGAAGAGCAGTTGCCTGCCTGCCAGCTTCTGTGTGAGGTTCACATTGGATACTGTGCCCACTTGCCCAGTGCCACCACTCATATCTGGGGTCACAATAGGTTAAGCTTTAGATTTAAAAGAAATAATTTTTTTTCACTGTAATAGAAGAGCAGTTGCCTGCCTGCCAGCTTCTGTGTCAGGTTGGATGCCTTGCCCATTTGCACAGTCAGTGCCACCACTCATATCTGTTTTTACAATAGGTTAAGCTTTAGATTTAAAAGAAATAAAAAAATGTCACTGTAATAGAAGAGCAGTTGCCTGCCTGCCAGCTTCTGTGTCAGGTTGGATGCCTTGCCCATTTGCACAGTCAGTGCCAAAACTCATATCTGTTTTTACAATAGGTTAAGCTTTAGATTTAAAATAAATACATTTTTTTCACTGTAATAGAAGAGCAGTTGCCTGCCTGCCAGCTTCTGTGTCAGGTTGGATGCCTTGCCCATTTGCACAGTCAGTGCCACCACTCATATCTGTTTTTACAATAGGTTAAGCTTTAGATTTAAATGAAATAATTTTTTTTCACTGTAATAGAAGAGCAGTTGCCTGCCTGCCAGCTTCTGTGTCAGGTTGGATGCCTTGCCCATTTGCACAGTCAGTGCCACCACTCATATCTGTTTTTACAATAGGTTAAGCTTTAGATTTAAAACCAAAATTTTGTTTCCACTGTAATAGAAGAGCAGTTGCCTGCCTGCCAGCTTCTGTGTGAGGTTCACAGTGGATACTGTGCCCTCTTGCCCAGTGCCACCACTCATATCTGTTTTTACAATAGCTTAAGCTTTAGATTTAAAATAAATAAAAAAATTTCACTGTAATAGAAGAGCAGTTAGTTGTCTGCAAGCGTCTGGGTGTCAGGCCTACTTCAGCGTGTGCTCTGCAGACCTGTGCCAGCGTGCTTTGACAGTTGCCAATCATATCTGCTGTCTCTTTAGCGTGCTTTTACAAAGAAAAAAAGGTTTCCAGTGTAAGCTAATAGCAGCCAGTCAGTGTCCTTCAAGCGGCTCTGTCAGGCCTTCCTTCAGCGTGTGCCCTGCACAACACTGCCAGCATGCTTTGACAGTTGCCAATCATATCTGGTGTCTCTTTAGCGTGCTTTTACAAAGAAAAAAGGTTTCCAGTGTAAGCTAATAGCAGCCAGTCAGTGTCCTTCAAGCGGCTCTGTCAGGCCTTCCTTCAGCGTGTGCCCTGCACAACCCTGCCAGCGTACTTTGACAGTTGCCAATCATATCTGGTGTCTCTATAGCGTGCTTTTAAAACCAAAATTTTGTTTCCACTGTAATAGAAGAGCAGTTGCCTGCCTGCCAGCTTCTGTGTGAGGTTCACATTGGATACTGTGCCCACTTGCCCAGTGCCACCACTCATATCTGGGGTCACAATAGGTTAAGCTTTAGATTTAAAAGAAATATTTTTTTTTCACTGTAATAGAAGAGCAGTTGCCTGCCTGCCAGCTTCTGTGTCAGGTTGGATGCCTTGCCCATTTGCACAGTCAGTGCCACCACTCATATCTGTTTTTACAATAGGTTAAGCTTTAGATTTAAAAGAAATAATTTTTTTTCACTGTAATAGAAGAGCAGTTGCCTGCCTGCCAGCTTCTGTGTCAGGTTGGATGTCTTGCCCATTTGCACAGTCAGTGCCACCACTCATATCTGTTTTTACAATAGGTTAAGCTTTAGATTTAAAAGAATTATTTTTTTTTCACTGTAATAGAAGAGCAGTTGCCTGCCTGCCAGCTTCTGTGTCAGGATGGATGCCTTGCCCATTTGCACAGTCAGTGCCACCACTCATATCTGTTTTTACAATAGGTTAAGCTTTAGATTTAAAAGAAATAATTTTTTTTCACTGTAATAGAAGAGCAGTTAGTTGTCTGCAAGCGTCTGGGTGTCAGGCCTACTTCAGCGTGTGCTCTGCAGACCTGTGCCAGCGTACTTTGACAGTTGCCACTCATATCTGGTGTCTCTATAGCGTGCTTTTACAAAGAAAAAAGGTTTCCAGTGTAAGCTAATAGCAGCCAGTCAGTGTCCTTCAAGTGGCTCTGTCAGGCCTTCCTTCAGCGTGTGCCCTGCACAACCCTGCCAGCGTACTTTGACAGTTGCCAATCATATCTGGTGTCTCTATAGCGTGCTTTTAAAACCAAAATTTTGTTTCCACTGTAATAGAAGAGCAGTTGCCTGCCTGCCAGCTTCTGTGTGAGGTTCACAGTGGATACTGTGCCCTCTTGCCCAGTGCCACCACTCATATCTGTTTTTACAATAGCTTAAGCTTTAGATTTAAAATAAATAAAAAAAATTCACTGTAATAGAAGAGCAGTTAGTTGTCTGCAAGCGTCTGGGTGTCAGGCCTACTTCAGCGTGTGCTCTGCAGACCTGTGCCAGCGTGCTTTGACAGTTGCCAATCATATCTGCTGTCTCTTTAGCGTGCTTTTACAAAGAAAAAAAGGTTTCCAGTGTAAGCTAATAGCAGCCAGTCAGTGTCCTTCAAGCGGCTCTGTCAGGCCTTCCTTCAGCGTGTGCCCTGCACAACACTGCCAGCGTGCTTTGACAGTTGCCAATCAAATCTGGTGTCTCTTTAGCGTGCTTTTACAAAGAAAAAAGGTTTCCAGTGTAAGCTAATAGCAGCCAGTCAGTGTCCTTCAAGCGGCTCTGTCAGGCCTTCCTTCAGCGTGTGCCCTGCACAACCCTGCCAGCGTACTTTGACAGTTGCCAATCATATCTGGTGTCTCTATAGCGTGCTTTTAAAACCAAAATTTTGTTTCCACTGTAATAGAAGAGCAGTTGCCTGCCTGCCAGCTTCTGTGTGAGGTTCACATTGGATACTGTGCCCACTTGCCCAGTGCCACCACTCATATCTGGGGTCACAATAGGTTAAGCTTTAGATTTAAAAGAAATAAAAAAAAATTCACTGTAATAGAAGAGCAGTTGCCTGCCTGCCAGCTTCTGTGTCAGGTTGGATGCCTTGCCCATTTGCACAGTCAGTGCCACCACTCATATCTGTTTTTACAATAGGTTAAGCTTTAGATTTAAAAGAAATAAAAAAAATTCACTGTAATAGAAGAGCAGTTGCCTGCCTGCCAGCTTCTGTGTCAGTTTGGATGCCTTGCCCATTTGCACAGTCAGTGCCACCACTCATATCTGTTTTTACAATAGGTTAAGCTTTAGATTTAAAAGAAATTATTTTTTTTCACTGTAATAGAAGAGCAGTTGCCTGCCTGCCAGCTTCTGTGTCAGGTTGGATGCCTTGCCCATTTGCAAAGTCAGTGCCACCACTCATATCTGTTTTTACAATAGGTTAAGCTTTAGATTTAAAAGAAATAATTTTTTTCACTGTAATAGAAGAGCAGTTGCCTGCCTGCCAGCTTCTGTGTCAGGTTGGATGCCTTGCCCATTTGCACAGTCAGTGCCACCACTCATATCTGTTTTTACAATAGGTTAAGCTTTAGATTTAAAAGAAATAATTTTTTTTCACTGTAATAGAAGAGTAGTTGCCTGCCTGCCAGCTTCTGTGTCAGGTTGGATGCCTTGCCCATTTGCACAGTCAGTGCCACCACTCATATCTGTTTTTACAATAGGTTAAGCTTTAGATTTAAAAGAAATAATTTTTTTTCACTGTAATAGAAGAGCAGTTGCCTGCCTGCCAGCTTCTGTGTCAGGTTGGATGCCTTGCCCATTTGCACAGTCAGTGCCACCACTCATATATGTTTTTACAATAGGTTAAGCTTTAGATTTAAAAGAATTATTTTTTTTTCACTGTAATAGAAGAGCAGTTGCCTGCCTGCCAGCTTCTGTGTCAGGATGGATGCCTTGCCCATTTGCACAGTCAGTGCCACCACTCATATCTGTTTTTACAATAGGTTAAGCTTTAGATTTAAAAGAAATAATTTTTTTCACTGTAATAGAAGAGCAGTTAGTTGTCTGCAAGCGTCTGGGTGTCAGGCCTACTTCAGCGTGTGCTCTGCAGACCTGTGCCAGCGTACTTTGACAGTTGCCACTCATATCTGGTGTCTCTATAGCGTGCTTTTACAAAGAAAAAAGGTTTCCAGTGTAAGCTAATAGCAGCCAGTCAGTGTCCTTCAAGTGGCTCTGTCAGGCCTTCCTTCAGCGTGTGCCCTGCACAACCCTGCCAGCGTACTTTGACAGTTGCCAATCATATCTGGTGTCTCTATAGCGTGCTTTCAAAACCAAAATTTTGTTTCCACTGTAATAGAAGAGCAGTTGCCTGCCTGCCAGCTTCTGTGTGAGGTTCACAGTGGATACTGTGCCCTCTTGCCCAGTGCCACCACTCATATCTGTTTTTACAATAGCTTAAGCTTTAGATTTAAAATAAATAAAAAATTTTCACTGTAATAGAAGAGCAGTTAGTTGTCTGCAAGCGTCTGGGTGTCAGGCCTACTTCAGCGTGTGCTCTGCAGACCTGTGCCAGCGTGCTTTGACAGTTGCCAATCATATCTGGTGTCTCTTTAGCGTGCTTTTACAAAGAAAAAAAGGTTTCCAATGTAAGCTAATAGCAGCCAGTCAGTGTCCTTCAAGCGGCTCTGTCAGGCCTTCCTTCAGCGTGTGCCCTGCACAACACTGCCAGCGTGCTTTGACAGTTGCCAATCATATCTGGTGTCTCTTTAGTGTGCTTTTACAAAGAAAAAAGGTTTCCAGTGTAAGCTAATAGCAGCCAGTCAGTGTCCTTCAAGCGGCTCTGTCAGGCCTTCCTTCAGCGTGTGCCCTGCACAACACTGCCAGCGTGCTTTGACAGTTGCCAATCATATCTGGTGTCTCTTTAGCGTGCTTTTACAAAGAAAAAAGGTTTCCAGTGTAAGCTAATAGCAGCCAGTCAGTGTCCTTCAAGCGGCTCTGTCAGGCCTTCCTTCAGCGTGTGCCCTGCACAACCCTGCCAGCGTGCTTTGACAGTTGCCAATCATATCTGTTGTCTCTTTAGCGTGCTTTTACAAAGAAAAAAGGTTTCCAGTGTAAGCTAATAGCAGCCAGTCAGTGTCCTTCAAGCGGCTCTGTCAGGCCTTCCTTCAGCGTGTGCCCTGCACAACCCTGCCAGCGTACTTTGACAGTTGCCAATCATATCTGGTGTCTCTATAGCGTGCTTTTAAAACCAAAATTAGTTTTTCACTGTTATAGATTGAATAGCAGTTACTTGTCTTCAAGCGGGTGTGTCAGGCCTACAGTGTGTGCTCTGCAGAACTGTTCAAGTGCACATTGCCAATCATATCTGGTGTCTCTATAGCGTGCTTTTACAAAGAAAAAAGGTTTCCAGTGTAAGCTAATAGCAGCCAGTCAGTGTCCTTCAAGCAGCTCTGTCAGTCCTTCCTTCAGCGTGTGCTCTCCAGAACTGTTCCAGTGCACATTGCCAATCATATCTGGTGTCTCTATAGCGTGCTTTTAAAACCAAAATTTTTTTCACTGTTATAGATTGAATAGCAGTTACTTGTCTTCAAGCAGGTGTGTCAGGCCTACAGTGTGTGCTCTGCAGAACTGTTCCAGTGCACATTGCCAATCATATCTGGTGTCTCTATAGCGTGCTTTTAAAACCAAAATTTGTTTTTCACTGTTATAGATTGAATAGCAGTTACTTGTCTTCAAGCAGGTGTGTCAGGCCTACAGTGTATGCTCTGCAGAACTGTTCAAGTGCACATTGCCAATCATATCTGGTGTCTCTATAGCGTGCTTTTACAAAGAAAAAAGGTTTCCAGTGTAAGCTAATAGCAGCCAGTCAGTGTCCTTCAAGCGGCTCTGTCAGTCCTTCCTTCAGCGTGTGCTCTCCAGAACTGTTCCAGTGCACATTGCCAATCATATCTGGTGTCTCTATAGCGTGCTTTTAAAACCAAATTTTTTTTTCACTGTTATAGATTGAATAGCAGTTACTTGTCTTCAAGCGGGTGTGTCAGGCCTACAGTGTGTGCTCTGCAGAACTGTTCCAGTGCACATTGCCAATCATATCTGGTGTCTCTATAGCGTGCTTTTACAAAGAAAAAAGGTTTCCAGTGTAAGCTAATAGCAGCCAGTCAGTGTCCTTCAAGCGGCTCTGTCAGTCCTTCCTTCAGCGTGTGCTCTCCAGAACTGTTCCAGTGCACATTGCCAATCATATCTGGTGTCTCTATAGCGTGCTTTTAAAACCAAAATTTGTTTTTCACTGTTATAGATTGAATAGCAGTTACTTGTCTTCAAGCGGGTGTGTCAGGCCTACAGTGTGTGCTCTGCAGAACTGTTCAAGTGCACATTGCCAATCATATCTGGTGTCTCTATAGCGTGCTTTTACAAAGAAAAAAGGTTTCCAGTGTAAGCTAATAGCAGCCAGTCAGTGTCCTTCAAGCAGCTCTGTCAGTCCTTCCTTCAGCGTGTGCTCTCCAGAACTGTTCCAGTGCACATTGCCAATCATATCTGGTGTCTCTATAGCGTGCTTTTAAAACCAAAATTTGTTTTCACTGTTATAGATTGAATAGCAGTTACTTGTCTTCAAGCAGGTGTGTCAGGCCTACAGTGTGTGCTCTGCAGAACTGTTCCAGTGCACATTGCCAATCATATCTGGTGTCTCTATAGCGTGCTTTTAAAACCAAAATTTCTTTTTCACTGTTATAGATTGAATAGCAGTTACTTGTCTTCAAGCGGGTGTGTCAGGCCTACAGTGTGTGTTCTGCAGAACTGTTCAAGTGCACATTGCCAATCATATCTGGTGTCTCTATAGCGTGCTTTTACAAAGAAAAAAGGTTTCCAGTGTAAGCTAATAGCAGCCAGTCAGTGTCCTTCAAGCAGCTCTGTCAGTCCTTCCTTCAGCGTGTGCTCTCCAGAACTGTTCCAGTGCACATTGCCAATCATATCTGGTGTCTCTATAGCGTGCTTTTAAAACCAAATTTTTTTTCACTGTTATAGATTGAATAGCAGTTACTTGTCTTCAAGCAGGTGTGTCAGGCCTACAGTGTGTGCTCTGCAGAACTGTTCCAGTGCACATTGCCAATCATATCTGGTGTCTCTATAGCGTGCTTTTAAAACCAAAATTTGTTTTTCACTGTTATAGATTGAATAGCAGTTACTTGTCTTCAAGCAGGTGTGTCAGGCCTACAGTGTATGCTCTGCAGAACTGTTCAAGTGCACATTGCCAATCATATCTGGTGTCTCTATAGCGTGCTTTTACAAAGAAAAAAGGTTTCCAGTGTAAGCTAATAGCAGCCAGTCAGTGTCCTTCAAGCGGCTCTGTCAGTCCTTCCTTCAGCGTGTGCTCTCCAGAACTGTTCCAGTGCACATTGCCAATCATATCTGGTGTCTCTATAGCGTGCTTTTAAAACCAAATTTTTTTTTCACTGTTATAGATTGAATAGCAGTTACTTGTCTTCAAGCGGGTGTGTCAGGCCTACAGTGTGTGCTCTGCAGAACTGTTCCAGTGCACATTGCCAATCATATCTGGTGTCTCTATAGCGTGCTTTTACAAAGAAAAAAGGTTTCCAGTGTAAGCTAATAGCAGCCAGTCAGTGTCCTTCAAGCGGCTCTGTCAGTCCTTCCTTCAGCGTGTGCTCTCCAGAACTGTTCCAGTGCACATTGCCAATCATATCTGGTGTCTCTATAGCGTGCTTTTAAAACCAAAATTTGTTTTTCACTGTTATAGATTGAATAGCAGTTACTTGTCTTCAAGCGGGTGTGTCAGGCCTACAGTGTGTGCTCTGCAGAACTGTTCAAGTGCACATTGCCAATCATATCTGGTGTCTCTATAGCGTGCTTTTACAAAGAAAAAAGGTTTCCAGTGTAAGCTAATAGCAGCCAGTCAGTGTCCTTCAAGCGGCTCTGTCAGGCCTACAGTGTGTGCTCTGCAGAACTGTTCAAGTGCACATTGCCAATCATATCTGGTGTCTCTATAGCGTGCTTTTACAAAGAAAAAAGGTTTCTAGTGTAAGCTAATAGCAGCCAGTCAGTGTCCTTCAAGCGGCTCTGTCAGTCCTTCCTTCAGCGTGTGCTCTCCAGAACTGTTCCAGTGCACATTGCCAATCATATCTGGTGTCTCTATAACGTGCTTTTAAAACCAAAATTTGTTTTTCACTGTTATAGATTGAATAGCAGTTACTTGTCTTCAAGCGGGTGTGTCAGGCCTGCAGTGTGTGCTCTGCAGAACTGTTACAGTTCACATTGCCAATCATATCTGGTCTCACAGTAGCTTGCACGCATAGTACCACTAATCCCAAAAAAAATGACAGGCAGAGGCAGGCCACCCCGCAGGGGCCTTCGTGGTCGTGGTGCTGTGATTCCCTTTTGCCCTAGAATAATGCCCAGTTTTCAGAAGCCACGTACCCTGAACTTGAAAAGTTCTGAGGATATAGTTGTCTGGCTAACACAGGACACCCAATCTTGTACAGCCTCCGCTCGGAACCTTGACGCACCATCCTCCTCCAGCTTAGCTTCAGGCACCTCTCAAGATACCACTCACCCGCCTGCCGCCACCACCAAAACTAGCACCACAGCCGCTTTACTTGGTATGTCAGAGGAGTTATTCACACACCCGTTTGAAGAAATGAGTGATGCGCAACCATTATTGCTAGAGGATGTAGATAACAGGGATATGTCTCAGGCAGGCAGCATTAAACACATGGAGGTACGGTGTGATGATGATGATGTTGTACCCGCTGCTGCTTCCTTTTCTGAGTTGTCAGATACAAGCGAAGCGGTTGATGATGACGATGCGTCCATGGATGTCACGTGGGTGCCCGCTCGGCAAGAAGAAGAACAGGGCGAAAGTTCAGATGGGGAGACAGAGAGGAGGAGGAGACGAGTTGGAAGAAGGGGGGGGTCGTCGCAAGGAGCTAGTGGCACATTCAGACAGCATGCATTGGCACCCGGGGTCAGCCCGACAGCACGCCAATCAACGCATGCTGTGTCCACCACCAGAATGCCGTCATTGCAGAGCTCAGCAGTGTGGCATTTTTTTTGTGTGTCTGCCTCTGACAACAGCGATGCCATTTGCAACCTGTGCCAAAGGAAACTGAGTCGTGGGAGGTCCAACACCCACCTAGGTACAACTGCTTTGCGTAGGCACATGATCTCACATCACAAACGCCTATGGGATCAACACATGAGTACAAGCAGCACGCCTACTCTAAGCCGCCATCCTCCTCCTGGTCTAGCATCTTCAGCCACGTCAACCACTGCTGTCCTTCTTGCCCCCTCTCAACCTTCCGCCACTCCGTCTCCCGCCTTGAGCAGTTCCCGCTCATCTGCCCACAGTCATGTGTCTGTCAAGGACATGTTTGAGTGTAAGAAGCCAAAGTCACCCCCTTGCCCAGTGTCTGACAGCTGGCTTGTCCGAACTATTAGCCCGCCAGCTTTTACCATACAATCTGGTTGAGTCTGAGGCGTTCAAAAAATTTGTAGCTATTGGGACACCGCAGTGGAAGGTACCCGGCCGGTATTTGTTTTCACAAAAGGCAATCCCCAACTTGTACTCGATTGTGCAAAAGGAAGTCATGGCATGTCTGGCACACAGTGTTGGGGAAAGGGTCCATCTGACCACTGATACCTGGTCTGCAAAGCATGGTCAGGGCAGGTATATCACCTACACTGCGCATTGGGTAAACCTGCTGACGGCTGACAAGCAAGGAATGCGTGGCATTGCAGAGGAGTTGGTGACACCGTCACGAATTGCAGGCAGTCCTGCTGCCACCTCCTCTACTCCTCCTACTCCATCCTCTTCCATAACCTCCTCGGCTGAGTCCTCTTGTGCTGCTGCGTCTTGCTCCACATCAACGGCACCCCCCCAGCTCCCCAGGTACTATTCCACATCCCGGATACGGCAGTGTCACGCCGTCTTGGGTTTGACTTGCTTGAAAGCAGAGAGTCACACCGGACAAGCACACCTGTCCGCCCTGAACGCACAGGTGGAAAAGTGGCTTACTCCGCAACAACTGGATATCGGCAAAGTGGTGTGTGACAACTGAAAAAATTTTATAGCGGCATTGAAGTTGGGCAAGTTGACACATGTGCCGTGCATGGCACATGTGTGTAATCTGATCGTACAACGCTTTGTGCATAAGTACACAGGCTTACAGGACGTCCTGAAGCAGGCCAGGAAGGTGTGTGGCCATTTCAGGCGTTCCTACACGGCCATGGCTCACTTTGCCGATATCCAGCGGCGAAACAACATGCCAGTGAGGCGCTTGATTTGCGACAGCCCTACACGTTGGAATTCAACACTCCTAATGTTCGACCGCCTGCTCCAACAAGAAAAAGCTGTTAATGAATATTTGTATGACCGGGGTGCTAGGACAGCCTCTGGGGAGCTGGGAATTTTTTTGCCACGTTACTGGACGCTCATGCGCAATGCCTGTAGGCTCATGCGTCCTTTTGAGGAGGTGACAAACCTAGTCAGTCGCAACGAAGACACCATCAGCGACATCATACCATTTGTTTTCTTCCTGGAGTGTGCCCTGCGAAGAGTGCTGGATCAGGCTGTAGATGAGCGTGAAGAGGAAGAGGAAGAGTTGTGGTCACCATCACCACCAGAAACAGCCTTATCAGCATCGCTTGCTGGACCTGCGGCAACGCTAGAAGAGGATTGTGAGGAAGAGGAGTCAGAGGAGGATTGTAGCTTTGAGGAGGAGGAGGAGGAGCAAGACCAAACACAACAGGCATCCCAGGGTGCTCGTTGTCACCTATCTGGTACCCGTGGTGTTGTACGTGGCTGGGGGGAAGAACATACCTTCAATGACATCAGTGAGGAGGAGGAACGGGAAATGAGTAGCTCGGCATCCAACCTTGTGCAAATGGGGTCTTTCATGCTGTCCTGCTTGTTGAGGGACCCTCGTATAAAAAGGCTGAAGGAGAACGACCTGTACTGGGTGTCCACGCTACTAGACCCCCGGTATAAGCAGAAAGTGGCGGAAATGTTACCGAATTACAACAAGTCGGAAAGGATGCAGCATTTGCAAAATAAATTAAAAAGTATGCTTTACACAGCGTATAAGGGTGATGTCACAGCACAACGGGAATATAACAGGGGGAGAGGTGGAAGTCATCCTCCTCCTCCTCCCACGACCACGCCGGCAAGGACAGGACGCTTTAAAGACGTGTTGTTGATGGAGGACATGCGGACCTTTTTAAGTCCTATGCATCGCCACAGCCCTTCGGGATCCACCCTCAGAGAGCGACTCGACCGACTTAACTGCAGATATTGACACTCTGAGGAGCGATGAACCCCTTGACTACTGGGTGTGCAGGCTTGACCTGTGGCCTGAGCTATCCCAATTTGCGATAGAACTTCTGGCCTGCCCCGCTTCAAGTTTCCTGTCAGAAAGGACCTTCAGTGCAGCAGGAGGTATTGTCACTGAGAAGAGAAGTCGCCTAGGTCAAAAAAGTCTAGATTACCTCACCTTTATTAAGATGAATGAGGGATGGATCCCGAATGGACTGACACTGGGCGATACATTCGATTAAAAAAGGCCTGATGAGATGAGCTGCCTTGGGCTAAAAATGGTCCACACGCTGCTGTATTTTAGCTCTGAATGATGTTTGACTTGCGTGACTTATCCGCCACCAACTAGGGCTCAAGCCGCCATGTTTTAGGGCACTTTCTGCCTGTGAAACAAACATCAATTTTATTTATTTATTTAATTTTTTTGTGGTGAGGCTTTACAGGACAGAGTGCTTCTCCACGGGACATGTTAACTCACGGGCAGCTGGCTCATCACGGAACCAGAGCAGCTTGAACGAGGTGACCTTGCTCGGGTCCCAGGTGTGCGGTTCCTAAAATGGCTGCCATATACACGTCCACTGATAGGAGACGCGGAAGGTATTAAACTGATATGAACAATACTCCACTCCTATCAGTAGGTCCGTCCCATTGTGATTTATGCCCCCCACCCACCGCGCAGGGATGGGGGCCGGGGGGGAGGAAAGTAGGCCCCCCCATTGTGATTTATGGCCCCCACCCACCGCGCAGGGGTGGGGGCCGAGGGGGGGGGGGACAGTAGGTCCCCCATTGTGATTTATGGCCCCCACCCACCGCGCAGGGGTTGCAGAGGACAGTAGCTCCCCCCAGTGTGTATCATGGGCTTTGAGGACAGGTGTCAATCCATACCTGCCAAGTGACCCTATGTAGGGGGAACAGTCTCTATTCTGCTCTGTGTCAGTGTGTATCATGATCTCTGAGGACAGTTGTCAATCCATATCTGCCAAGTGACCCTATGTAGGGGGAACAGTCCCTATTCTGCTCTGTGTCAGTGTGTATCATGGTCTCTGAGGACAGGTGTTAATCCATATCTGCCAAGTGACCCTATGTAGGGGGAACAGTCTCTATTCTGCTCTGTGTCAGTGTGTATCAGGGATCATTAGGATAGGTGTCAATCCATATCTGCCAAGTGACCCTATGTAGGGGGAACAGTCCCTATTCTGCTCTGTGTCAGTGTGTATCAGGGATTTGACTATCTTTATTTAGATTCAAAAATTACAATTCCAGGAAAAAATTAACATTTACAAGAACATGTTATGCACATCATAGAAACAACGTGAACCTCTTTAAAGCCACAAACTTAAGACAAAAAATACGTACACACAATGTGTAAGGGTTTGAACGAATATTCTGAATCCTTACATGTTTACTTTATCGTTTGTTTGATTTTTGTGAACCATATATAAACTACAAGCAGCGTGAAAACTATAAAAACTCAAGTGGCCATGCTGATCAAATTAAATAGTATGCTTTACACAGCGTATAAGGGTGATGTCACAGCACAACGGGAATCTAACAGGGGAAGAGGTGAAAGTCATCCTCCCCCTCCCACGACCCCGCCATATCTGCCAAGTGACCCTCTGCCAAGTGACCTCTATTCTGCTCTGTGTCAGTGTGTATCAGGGGCTTTGAGGACAGGTGTCAATGTTAGGTGATTTCTGCCCTTTATGGATTAAAAGCAGACTCTGCATCAACTATGTAATTTTCCATGGGAGTTTTGCCATGGATCCCCCTCTAGCATGCCACAGTCCAGGTGTTAGTCCCCTTGAAACAACTTTTCCATCACTTTTGTGGCCAGAAAGAGTCCCTGTTGGTTTTAAAATTCGCCTGCCCATTGAAGTCAATGGCGGTTCGCGCGGTTCGCGCGGTTCGCCGGTTCGCGAACATTTGCGGAACTTCGCGTTCGCCGTTCGCGAACCGAAAATTTCGGGTTCGCGACAACACTACATATAGTGTGTGTAGTGTATGCAGTGTGTGTATAGTGTATGTAAATTGTGCATGTAGTGTGTGTTTTAATGGGGGAGAGCAGTTTTTTTGTTTTAGTTTTTTGTTACTTTCTTTCTTCCCTCCATATCTCTTACCTGTGGGTATGGAGCGAGGATTCTTAATCCCCTGGTGGTCCGGTGGTCCGGTGGTCCAGAACTGTAATCTCCACTCCAGCAGCTGCAGGTACTGTTCTCTCCTCCCACGAGCTGAGAGAGTGCGGTTGTTGGGTTGCCACGGCAATGTTCCGGCTTGCTTTGCATGCCGCAGAGTGTTGCCATGGTAAGCCGCAGCAATGCTCTCGCGGCTTGAGGAAGAAGCGAACAGTACCTGATGTAGATTAATTTAGAAATAAACAAATATGTTTAAATGTCTATCTGTTCCTGTCCAAATCTGAGATGATTAAATTGCGTATACGCAGAAGTAAGTTCACACTGACACATGCAGTTCAGGTTAAAAATAACTTCAGAAAATTTAATGGCATCTGGCAAAAAACAGGCTTGCAAGCCCTTATAAGAGCAGAATTACATCATCATTGAAAATCAAGATTACAGCAAATAGACATCATTAATTGGATTAAATGTTAAGTGGCTATGTCAATGTCCACCCATCAATATTATTAATTGGCTCAGGGATTTGAGTGACTAGTGGGGCATCCTCCCATCATGGGATGTCGTAATTTCTGACCAGGATTCAGTCGCCATTGCTCTTTAGCACGAGGCTTTACTCGATGGGAGGGGGAATCTGGCAGCTAGCCATTTTGAGTACTTGGCATGGTTTTTGGGCAGTTAGTGATGTCAGACTCGTGATCAGGCTCAGGGTTCTTTTATGAATAGAACATTTCATTAGGCAAGCTTCTCACGGCCTTCAGATTATACTATGTTGCAAATTAAAGGAGATTCAGCAATTCCGGGGTTAGTCATGTCTTTATAGAAAATACAGTCTCTATTCATTATACTAAATGCTGTTAGGAAATTCTGTCATGTAATGTGGACAAAATGGAGGGTCTGTCATGGTGATGTGGGTTAAAATTGAGTTAGTACAATAATTCAATACAGGTTCAATAAAGATTTTTCAATAATTCTACATCAGTCCCCCCTATAAAATGTTAGATTCTAAAAGATAAACTTTATTGGTTAGTTCCAGAAGACATGTTAGCCCAAAGGCACAAAACCCTATGAAGTAACGGTTCTTAAAGTCTTCTTAGTTCTTCAGAGGGACATCATAAAATAGACAAGCTTACATTACCATATGGACCTGTGTTATCTGGAGTATAGGCACAACAAGTCATGGTGACAGGTAAACGTTGTTGGTTGCAATAGATATAATAAATGCAAATCAAAATATTATTATTAGCAGTGACGGTTTGGAAAATGGACTCAAACTTTCCTTTAACTGCAAAATTATCTGATACCCCCTTGGCACACCTATGGCATCAATATATATATAGAAGGCGTATGCCTGAAGTTGTGGGAGGGATTTTATGCCTATTTAAACCCAGCAAACCCCCTTACTCACCTGTCTTCGACGATTTCGGAAATTCCCGCCTTCATTTCCGCTTTGCAGACCTCTGACGTCAGTCTGCCGCGACGCTTGTACACAGCCCGCCGGTTTCGTGAGTATTTTCACTCGAACGGTAGCCTCCCGACAGTTTTTCGTCCTAACTGTAAGTACATTCAATATTCTTCGCTATGAGTATTCGTTTTCTGCACATCATTCGGCGGTATGGTTCATTTGCCGTAATAGGGGAAATACCTCTCGCAATAGTTCATCATTCGTCAGTTCTCACAGACTCGGCCGCTAACTGTTTCCAGGTTAAACTCGGCAAGTTGACGTTTTTTTTTTTTGCAAATAAATTCGTACTCCCTGGAGAACGTTGTGCGAGCCCATTCTACTCTCTGTGCCGCATTTGAATTAATTCCTGGCCGTATTCTGCATGTAACATAGCAAGCTGTGTACTTTGAAGTTCGTAGCGGTATACATTTTATCACGCGAGCTGGGCATTGGTAACAGTTACTGATAACGGATCCAGAGGCTGCTCTGAATGCACGTTTGGGTCAGTAGTCTGTGTCCCAAGTGCAGCGGAAGACGAGTGTGGGTCACTGGGCTCCCAGGGGAGCCTGTGTATGAGAGCTGCCTAGTCTGGGTCCCTGACACGACTTCATATGCAACTCGTCTAACCTAATCCTGCAGCAGTTAGCGGGAATGTCCGAGCGTGTACTGCTGCTCTGACTTCACTCCTGCGGTTGTTCTGCTGCTAGGGGTATTTGTGTAGGGTTTGGGGTGGCCGTTTCTTTTAATTTAAGACAGTCATTCAGTAGCCCGTTTTGCTGCAATGTCTCTCCCTCACTGTTTTTGATACATCCCATGTCTCTTTCTCACTGTTTTCGATCCCACCCCCCCACCCCCCCAATTCATCGTCTTTTAGGCTTTTAATTATCCAACAGCTTGGAATGTTACTGCATTCATTTAACTTGAGCAGTTATACAGCGCTCTTCTAATTAGCAGAGTTTTTTACGAAAATTTCTTTTATTTCTGGTTATCACAAATATATACATATGATTCTTACAATTCACAGCAGCTCTAATCCACTTTCAGACCCGAGAACAGCCTAATGTTGCTCTGAGCACATCACTAGTTCTGCATTTACGGTGGAAAATATTAGTAACTCAGCTGCAGGAAAGAATATCAGCAGTACAGGTAGCAGAAATGAATGTGAGGCCTCAAGAGAAATAAGTTGCAAAGTTATGATGGTGCGTAGGATGAGCCTTCAAGGTCATTAAACCGCATTACCTAGCCAACAGGGCTGCAGGTAATTTGTCAAATTCAGTTTATCAACCCATTTACTGTCATTTCACAGGAAATGTATTAACCCTTACAGTGCTGGTAATATTTCTAAAATAATTTACATGAAGTTGAAATGATTAATCCTGTCAAGCATTATACATTTTAGATAGGGAATAAGTCACCATGCTCTCAAGGTCCAAATACGTTTGGAGAATATTAAAAGTGAATTTGAGTAGGTATGAAAGTCAGATGTCTTAAAATTAAATGGGTAGGGCACTCTCTAGGTCATCATTGTTATTGGTCGTCCTCAGTATAATCGCAGATGCTCTGACTGTTATGCACACCTTACATTCATCGGCACGCACTTGTAGACACACAGCTTTGCATACTCGTCAATTACGCGCATTACATTACTTACCTATTTAATGATCCTAACATATTCAGCGTTGCATTAAGTCCTATCATTGTCTGATTACCTCGCCTTGTACACCTGCACAGGCAGGCACATGTGTTACTAGTCGAGTGCATGTAGGTTGGTACTGCAGTTCTGGTGAACAAGCCTCAGCACAGGCAGGTACGCGTTTTAACGGTACCATGAACGAGATCTGAAAAAATAAAATAAATATATATATATATAGATGAATGAACTCGTATTACATTGCACAACAAGGCCACGATATGGCACCACGGGCCCCGAGGGCCATGCTTACGATTCATACACACATTCTAGTTCATACCCGACCATCTGGACCCCGACATGCTCACAGGGCGCTCCAGTTTCGGTCAAGCTGTATGATCCTAACTCATTACCACCCACGTTTCGTTCCGTGGCATGTCCTCTTTCACTAACTGAACTTCCCTCTTAGTTAGCAACGGCTGGCTGTCATGTTCCTAGGTGTCCACTAGTTATTATTCCCCCTGGCTTCTTTGCCTTAGGTTAGTGGTCCCGCGAGGCCAACACCCATCCTCATACTTGGAGGTACTACGCCCCTCTGGCCAAATCATAGCTAGCCGCCTCGCATTGTGGCATAGACAGGGCCTCATCTGTCACTCCCATTCTATCTTATGTTTAACTGTCACCGAGAGGCCGACACCCCGCCACAACGTTCAGTGGCCACGCTACCCCCTCGCGCCAACGCATAGATAGAGCCTCTCAAGCCGCTTGGCAAATAGCAGGGCCTCACCTGTCACCAACCTAGAGTAATCGATTTGCCGCATTGCGGCACTAGCTAGTCAGCCAGCACGCACACACACACACTCACTCTTGCACTCCTAGTAAGCTGGGGGAGGGGCGGCATACTACAGACCCGTCGCACATAATCACTATGTTTTAGTTCCAATAACCAAATCAGGTATCCTAGCGCTTTTATTTCCCGCTTTAGTTTCGTTTGTGAGTTAATTACTCTTACAGTTATACAAACAGTATGGCAGACCTATCATACAAGGCTAATCCTAAGCGTTCAATACTTCGTCACTTACGGGCTAAGGGTCTGCTTGGTACTTAGATATAGCAGTACAAGATACCCAAATATGTATATATATATATATATATATTACCCCAACTTGTCACTCGCTGGTGATCCTGTCATACCACATACACTACGTACCCAGGTCAAGCTAGTGGTAGCCGAGGCCTGCGGTTCCTCCCACAATTTGTTTCAGGCATTTTGTCTTACACATATTCAGTTTAATACGTATGTTGGGGCTCGCGTTACCTTTACGTTTCGTGTTGTACAGGTTAGGCCTTGTATTGGACCATCGTCAGGTCCGCGAGACGCTTACGTACATACCGTGACTGCTTCCGGATTCATGCATTACAGATATACTGTTCATTACATTGCAACCCATTGGGGGACGTTTAGTACGTGGAGTTCTAAATTACCATATGTTGTCTCATACTATCACTTATTATCACGTCGACGTCAGTCATACAAGCAATGCAGGATAAGCGTTAGCAATCTAATAAGTCTGTGTAAACAGAGTTCCCACTGGTTTCATATCAAACATCGTGGCATCACTCTGCCTTCATTACGACCGTATGAATTCCATTCAAATCCTTAAACAACTAATAGGGACTTGTCTACACGCTTGACATTCACAGGGTCCTCCATGCGCATTCGATTCATTCATCATGCATTTAACGTTGCACTCGTTTCACTTTGTTTAAGTTCAAGAAGTCCATCAGGACTTACTTTCGGTCATACTACATGTTTCGGTTTAAGAAGTAACACCATTAGTATCATATAATACAAACTTTTACGATCCCAAGCCTACCAAGTAATTATTATAGGGTACTTACTATTCGATCACATATCATCTTTAAATTCAAACTCCGATCAAAGCTCCTTTTCAGGTTCCTCTCTTGGGCCCACATTTCCCTACGGTGACTCACGGCTTTGCATTTTATTATTCGGTCCGCATCACAACAATTTCATTCGGTGCCTGTTACAGTCCTTTTTCGCTGTGGTTCATGTCAGTTAGTCACAAGTGTAGGGTTAACGCTCATCCACAAGAGGTTATCACCCTGCTGCGCGTAGTTAGTACAAGTCCACATGGCCCAATTCATAGGTGGGCCTCTCTCAAACACAGGGCTAATGGCACGGCCTCAACTCTCATGGGATAGTCCTTATCTTCGCCTCTTAGTTCCCGTTGGCTAGCAGCTCTACCACACGAGATATTCAATGGGCATATGAGTTTGCATAATTAATACATATTACGTTTCCTCCCTCCTCACAGCGTGCTACAAGAAATTGCTCCAGGTAACGTACTATCTTTATTTAACACTAACCCTGTCATCTCAAGTCTCCTGCAGTACCCCCCGCCTTAGCCACTTCAGGAGTCCTGAAGTCGGACCTTGCTTAAACGTAACGGTTAAGCTAGAAGAACACGCAGTCCAGAAATCCTCTACAGGTCAATAAAGGTTTAAATCATGCCTTAAGTATGAGGTTTCCGCAGGTAAGATTTGTCTACTAATACTATGCAAACGTACTCTACAGCTTACGATACGGGTAAGTATTGTATATGATTCATGATAATATGTGCGTTCCAATGTAAATGGTTGCTTGTACAATTTTGCCACATCTCTCAAACTATTCATGCTATACATTCGCTCCTTGTTAAGTAGTCTTGGCCTCAATCCAATTTCCTTCTCGGGACATTCATTCCGTATTGGGGCCGCCACTGCAGCCTCAAGTTGTCATGTTCCAACTCATGTTAGGGAGAGGATCGGATGCTGGAAATCCTAGGCATGCAACCGGTACATTCCAAATCCAGAGAAGGAAATCAGGCTCATTTTTTCTGTAATATGTCTAAATAATGTTGTTATGATAAATAAATGTTACATACTTTTTGGCCCTCTTTTGCAGGCCTAACCTCGCGTCGGTTTCGGCACACCTCAACCGACTCTTATTTATAATAAACTACACACACTTTAATGTGCGCCCCTTCCATAATCCCGTACACAAATAGAAGGCGTATGCCTGAAGTTGTGGGAGGGATTTTATGCCTATTTAAACCCAGCAAACCCCCTTACTCACCTGTCTTCGACGATTTCGGAAATTCCCTCCCACCACACCCTCTTTATATATCATTATATCTGGGTGGGCCCTCTTTTGCAGGCCTAACCTCGCGTCGGTTTCGGCACACCTCAACCGACTCTTATTTATAATAAACTACACACACTTTAATGTGCGCCCCTTCCATAATCCCGTACACAAATATATATATATCAAACTTCCCTTTAGAGGGGTGCTCCTCTTTGTGTTCTGAAGCATGAATGTGGTGTGTCAAGAGTACCTTGTCATGTTTTATGTGTATGGACATAATAACCTTGGCTAGGGCACATTCGCTTATTCACCATAGTATTAAACCTGTCCCACGCTACATCAGTGTAGGTGGACTCGGATCATTTAGTCAATATTAATATCACCACAAACTCAGGATGGGCAAATAATCCTGAGGAAGCTTGGCGTTTGGATCTCTTTATCTTCATGAGGTCTCCTTTTGGGGTCCTCGGCTTTCCATCGATGGCAGGTGGTCAGGCATTATTATGGCCATCAACCACCTACTTGTTGATATCTTTTTGTCTTCTAACAAGTAATTTTTCCTTTAGAGTCAAAGGTTTGTCAAAATCAACAAATGTTACTTCCCATGTTGCAGAGAGAGTCTTGAATCTGGAACAGTGAATCCACTGAGTGATATCTGCAACTTTCACAATGCACTATTGGGTATATGGTCTTGGTTGTCACATTGATGACCGGCTAGGCTTCTGGCCATCCTGACAAAATGTCTATTATAACTAGTGCATATTTGACCCGGCAGCTCTTTGGCACCTGGATATAGTCACTTGGATTCTTGAAAGGAATAGTGAGAGTTAGCTAGGTGCTTAGGATTCTCCTCCTCTTCTGCCGGAGCTGTCCTTGGCACAAATGACACAGGATCGGCAGTAACTGATGATTAGAGGAGTAATTCTAGGTGCTCCAGAGTATTTAGGGATCAAAGAGTTCATGAGGGTCTTGGATAGGTATAAAAAAATCCATGGGCCCACTGTCCAGTACATGTTTTTGGGTAAACAGAACTTGAGAGTGTTGGAGTACAGCCCGTCTTCAAGGGTTGCCCCTTTCTGTTTTTCCAGTTTTGTATTTCTTCAGGGTCAGCAGCTGCTTGGCAGCTGCTTTCAGAAGCTTGAGATCTGTGGATAGGATCTACATGGTGAGTATAGAAGTTTCTTCGGCGGACACCCTTCTGTCCACTTCCCTTGGTGCACTTGTGGCTTGGTTGGCAGCTTGGTCAGCTGAGTGGTGCTTCTTATCTTCCAGATTGATCCAAAATAATGTGCCGCACCCAGGGCATATCTTGAGTGTAGGTATTGGCATGTCTTTCTTCAGGCATTTTGTATGCCACTGAGAAGGCTGTCAATTCAGCGTCTTGAGCAGATGTGGGTGAGGAAAGTGAAGATGCTTGACGTACCTGATCTTCTGTAGCAACAGCAAATCCAGTATGGTACCTTTCCTCTTTATCTGCAAACAGAGTGGAGTCAGGATCTGGTAAAGCTACTGCATGCTCTGTTGAGAGGTGTCTTGTTTCTTCTTTCATCTGTTCAAAGCAACCATGAGGAGCAGTAGAAGAGGTTTCCTCACCTATTTCTGTGTGAGATTGGGGGGTATTTGTCTTTCTATTTACAGTTATCTTGCTGGCCCCCCTCTGTAGAGAGCTGATATCGATTGTTAGTGTTTCATGTTTCTTGTTCTAATGAGTCAGGTTCCTTTCATGAGATTTCTGGGGACTTAGTGAAGAAAACATGAGGGACAGCCACCTCCCAGTGATGATACAGGTGTCTTACTTCCATGGGAATCTGGATCAGGACCGCACTATTTCCTTTTATTTCCTTGAGAGTGCCCAAAACAGGTCTTTCATGATGAAGTGCACTCCACCAGTCTGAATAATTTTTCGTTAGTGTGGTATTCCCCCTGGGAAGTGGCGGAAGAGTGGCCAGAGCATATTTTCTTCAAAATATAATGTTGTCAGGCAGAGGCAGAGTTGTCTATGAGCGGAGGAAATTGGTAAGGAATAAGAAGGGAGGAAGCATATAAAGGATATAGATATGGTAGTGGGGAGATGGAGGAATGAGTAGTGGATAGAGCGAGAGGGGAAGAAGGTAGAGTAGGAAGGACAGGGGAGGTAGGAAGAGGAGAAGGTGGAGTAGGAGGAGGAGTAGGAGGAGGGGAAGAGGACAAGGTGGAGTAGAGAGAGGAGTAGTAGGAGGAGGGAAGAGTAGAAGGAGGAGAAAGTGGAGTATGAGGAGTAGAGGGAGGAGTAGGAGGAGAAGGTGGAGTAGAGGGAGGAGTAGAAAGAGGAGGGAGGAGTAAGAGCAGGAAGAAGGAGTAGGAGGAGGAGAAGGTGGAGTAGAGGGAGGAGTAGGAGGAGGAGAAGGAGGAATAGAGGAGAAGTAGGAGGAGAGAGGAGAAGGTGGAGTAGAGGGAGGAGTAGGAGGAGAAAGTGAAGTAGAGGGAGGAGTAGAAAGAGGAGGGAGGAGTAAGAGCAGGAAGAAGGAGTAGGAGGAGGAGAAGGTGGAGTAGAGGGAGGAGTAGGAGGAGGAGAAGGAGGAATAGATGAGAAGTAGGAGGAGAGAGGAGAAGGTGGAGTAGAGGGAGGAGTAGGAGGAGAAAGTGGAGTACTGTAGATGAAGGGGAGGGATCGGTGGAAGGAGTAAGCGGGGGTGGGCAGGTAAGGGAGCAGACAGGTGATGTAGCAATGGAGGATACATCAGAAATCAAGACTAGGTAGAAATGCAATGGGGGCTGCAAATAGCCCATGTACAACAACTATTAACTGGCCCTATGCTTTCCCTATAGAAAAATAATAAAAGGCTAACATGCTCATCTTGTCTGCACAGGCCTCGAACGTTTCACTCCGTGGGTGCCCCGCAGTGGCTAACCCACTACATCTCCCACACCAGACTTGTGCCCGTGGAGACAGACGCTATCCCTGACTCTCGTTCTTTATTTTATTTATATCTAACTTCTCAAAATGTAATTCTTACTTATATCACAAATATACATTATCACAATTTTATGTCTTGCAAATGGGATAAAACTTATTCTACTCTTCACTGATAATGTATTTTTTTTTTAAAACATACAAAATAGACAAATAACATTGTCTTCTGCGAAATAAATGAAAAAGATAATGGAGATTTTGTTAGGCTTATAAATAGCTATACATTAATTCACATTTCTTGTTTTCCAGTTTCTGGCTGTTAATGACAATGTACAATGTAATAGAGCAGCAGGAAATGCCAGCAGAGTGCTTGGTTGCATAGGGAGAGGCATCAGTAGTAGAAAGAGGGAAATGCTCATGCCATTGTACAGAACACTGGTGAGACCTCACTTGGAGTACTGGATACAGTACTGGAGACCATATCTTCAGAAGGATATGGATACCTTAGAGAGAGTTCAAAGAAGGGCTACTAAACTGGTTCATGGATTGTAGGATGAAGCTTACCAGGAAAGGTTAAAGGATCTTAACAGGTATAGCTTAGTGGAAAGACGAGACAGGGGAAATATGATAAAAGCATTTTAAATACATAAAGGGAATCAACACAGTAAAAGTGGAGACTATATTTAGAAGAAGGAAAACTACCATAACAAGAGGACATAGTCTCAAAAATAGAGGGACAAAGGTTTAAAAATAATATCAGGAAGTATTACATTACTGAGAGGGTAGTGGATGCATGGAATAGCCTTCCAACTGGAATGGTAGAGGTTAACTCAGTAGACGTGTTTAAGCATGCGTGGGATAGGCATAAGGCTAAGCACTTGCTGCTAGTAACAGATCTAGAATCAATACACTATAATGCCCAAAGTCTCAATTCCTATGCATATGCAATAATAAAATATCTGGGCTTACAACAAAAATTATGTTAGTCAGTCTTTTAATCTTGGAGGCAAACACTATCCAATAAAGACAGATTGGAACACACTCCCACCTTATCCATTTGTTAATAGTTATGCTTATAGTGTTAACTGGTTCCTTTTCAATTAGATCAAAACATTTTGAAACCAATCCTTAATTGTATTACCATTTGTTCAAGAAATCTTTGTTTATTAGAAATTTCTTTTAGTAAATATTCTTTAAGATAACCCTTCTTCCAGCATGTTATCAATTTTTGTACACAAAGTTAAAACACATTTGTTACTTACACGTGAATCGATACATATATATTCTATCTACATATTAACCATCACTTGTCACAGACACTTTTCTGATATAGGGAAACTAATAGCAGGATTATTTTAGTAATTGTAACTTTCTTGTTCATAATATGTGGGAATTAAGGAAGACAGCATGTCTTAGGATAGGATGAGCATGGTAGGAGTAGATCTCGTCAGCCATGGATGGCCAGAATTGACACGATATATGGGCGGATATGACCTCACTAAGGGCAGAGTGTGGGCACTTAAGGACAACCTTCTTTTGTTCAGGGGCCATTTTCTTTTAGGGCATTTCAGCTTTACACTAAGTTATAGCCTAATAAAATAAATCAGAGAAGCAACATTCTGTTCGGCAAAAATGAAATACTAAACTGTGGACAGACTTGACGGATTAAATAAGACAGTTTAAAACATTATACATTTAACAGCCCGTGAAGCTTTGAAATAACATGGTGCAAAAAATAAACTCACGGAATGCAACTAACCTCCCCCACCACTCACCAGCCATCAATCACCCAACACGTCCAAATACATATACAACGCCACGGAACCTGCTGGCGTCACACAAATGGCAACAACAACAACAACACACAAACCCTAGAAACCTCCTATACGACACATCACTCCTATGTAAGTAGCAAAATACACAATTAGAATATTTTCTAGCAAAAACTTCCGTTGCCAACCCAGTATTTTCTGAATAACTCTACGGAAGAAACAAATCTGAATTTGCAAGCATGCAACCCCCCTCCCTCCCCCCCGAACCTCCGCACATGGAGACCAGAAGCAGGAGGGGGAGAGGGGGGGGGCAAGAGAGGAGAGAAACAAGCACAGGTACAAGTTTTAACCATGTCACTGCTGGAAGGACAGTAACCAAACAGAAGGATAGATACATTACAATTATTGCAAAAGCAAAGAGACACAAAAACACAACATTTAGTAATACTCTCAGTGTAACTGGGCTTTTACCATCTAATGGCTGACACAAAAATACAAAAACCCCACAGCATTTAAGATTGGATGGGGATGGTGACCGTGGTCAGTTACATTTCGGTCATTACTGACGGGATGATGGGAGTGGTCACCTCCTGGACGCCATGACAGGGCTCTGGCTGGGAGAGCTTCCCAGTAACACAATTATTATAATATACATACATTCTTAACCCTTTGTGGTCTAGTTCTTCCTCAACCCAACCTCCCTGCTGAATAGCTCTTGCTACTCTGTACCAGGCTTCTGCTTGTATGAAGCAATTCATTATCTGTAAGCTTGCTTTCTTCTCTGTTAACAATCTGCGCCAGCTCTCTGGCTGCAATCTACCACATGAAGGCACAGCAATTTTACACACTTTAGCAATCTTTTCAACTCCTTTAACCATCTCCTCACGCTCTCTGTCTTCCACTAAATCACATGCTAACCAGCCCCTACTGGGCTTCCCTAATTCTTGACCCATCTCCTCTATAAAGGCGTCCCAGATATAGAGGAAAGAAGGTTTTTGAACAGAGTGTCTACAATGGTCGGCTGCCACCTGAAAGGGTGGGTCCCTCCAAGTGCATCTTCCCAAAACGCAGACTAGTCACTAATTCCGTGTACCCGAGGTGGTAGCCACGGATTGGAGCGGGGTGAGAAGTGTGTGACCAATCACTTCTCTCACAAGAGAAATAGGAGTGGATAGTGTAAATAATACAGGAA
Organism: Pelobates fuscus; assembly: GCF_036172605.1. Lineage (NCBI taxonomy): Eukaryota > Metazoa > Chordata > Amphibia > Anura > Pelobatidae > Pelobates > Pelobates fuscus. The sequence continues at coordinate 473,214,011 of NC_086317.1, forward strand.
GTAGAGTAAAAAGTAAAAAAGTAAAGTGAATGTAGAGACAGACACGGGAGTTTGAATGACTCCCAAATAAAACAACAATTCAATTGAAATACAGTGCATGCATCACAGTTCAAATAAATTCAACAGTAATCTCTTTCCTTTACTCATGTGACCAAAGTCACCTCCCTCAACCTCGTAGTGTCCCCGCTCGGAGAACAACTTTCGTAAGTCTCACTACCAGCGGCCAAGGATAACGACTGACACCGGCCCGAAATCCATATGCCTCCCTTGTTACAGCAGTCCACTAAGTGTGGCCACCACTATCCTCACCCCCGTAGTGCCCCTATGAACCCACTCATAAGTCTCACTACCCCGTGGTGATGGAGACAGCAATGCCTGCCCGAATCCACGCACCACAAATAACAATTGGAATGCCACCAGCCTCAGCGCTCGAAGCTGGAGGGTACCACCTCTCTGCAAGCAGAGCTATGTGCACAATGAGGCTAGCTAGGCTATCAAAGTGACACCAGAAGGACCCCCAGGAAACTATGAGTCTACACAATCTCCACAGATCCAACACCCTCTTTTTCTTTACAGCCACAGCCACGAGGCTCCTAAAAGAGGTAAACAGGCAAAGAAGACCCCCAGGAAAACTTCCACAGGTCCACCCCCCTTTTTCCTTACAACCACAGCCACGTGGTTCCTAAAAGGAGTAAACAGGCAAACAGAGGACCCCAGGCAAACACCCCCAGGTCCACCCCCCTTTATCCCAAAAGGGGTAAACAGACAAACAGAGGACCCCCAGGCAAACTACCACAGGTCCACACCCCTTTATCCCAAAAGGGGTACACAGACAAACAGAGGACCCCCAGGCAAACTACCACAGGTCCACCCCCTTTATCCCAAAAGGGGTACACAGATAAACACTCTACCCGGGCACTTAAGCTAAAACAGGCCAATACAAACACACCCAGGCAACAGATAGACTAAATGCAGGTAAACAAGTGAGTAACAAGACACCGGGCAAGATATTACCTGTCTTTGATGTCCTCCCGGCAGCAGTCACAGACACGTGGACGGGTCAATCAAAGGGGCTGGAACATACCGGTGGCTCTGCAGAAGTCTCTACCGTGTAATCAGAGGTGATCAATCTCCTTTCCTTCCCCCCGGATTCCCCCGTCCAACAGCATCTTCCTTAGGACGGCTTACCGGCCAGAGGCCATAGCCCGGTGCCCCACGTTGGGCGCCAAATTGATGTAGATTAATTTAGAAATAAACAAATATGTTTAAATGTCTATCTGTTCCTGTCCAAATCTGAGATGATTACATTGCGTATACGCAGAAGTAAGTTCACACTGACACATGCAGTTCAGGTTAAAAATAACTTCACAAAATGTAATGGCATCTGGCAAAAAACAGGCTTGCAAGCCCTTATAAGAGCAGAATTACATCATCATTGAATATCAAGATTACAGCAAATAGACATCATTAATTGGATTAAATGTTAAGTGGCTATGTCAATGTCCACCCATCAATATTATTAATTGGCTCAGGGATTTGAGTGACTAGTGGGGCATCCTCCCATCATGGGATGTCGTAATTTCTGACCAGGATTCAGTCGCCATTGCTCTTTAGCACGAGGCTTTACTCGATGGGAGGGGGAATCTGGCAGCTAGCCATTTTGAGTACTTGGCATGGTTTTTGGGCAGTTAGTGATGTCAGACTCGTGATCAGGCTCAGGGTTCTTTTATGAATAGAACATTTCATTAGGCCAGCTTCTCATGGCCTTCAGATTATACTATGTTGCAAATTACAGGAGATTCAGCAATTCCGGGGTTAGTCATGTCTTTATAGAAAATACAGTCTCTATTCATTATACTAAATGCTGTTAGGAAATTCTGTCATGTAATGTGGACAAAATGGAGGGTCTGTCATGGTGATGTGGGTTAAAATGGAGTTAGTACAATAATTCAATACAGTTTCAATAAAGATTTTTCAATAATTCTACATCATACCTGCTACTGCTGCTAGAGTGGAGATTACAGTTCTGGGCCCCCTCCTCATTAACCAAGGCTGTAAGTGGCCCGGAGCAGCATATATCTATAGCTATAAGTATTGGCATGTATAAAAATGGGCATTCATTTTCAGGAAGAGAGTCTAATTTTGCCTCTTTATAAATCACTGGTAAGACCACATCTAGAATGTGCTGTGCACTTTTCGGCACCTGTTCTAAAGAAGGATATTATGGAACAAGAAAAAGTGCAGAGGTGGGCTACAAAATTAATAAAAGGAATGGAACATATCAGCTATGAAGAAAGGTTAACAAATTTAAACTTCTTTAGTTTTGAAAAACGTCACCTCAGAGGGGAAATGATAACAGTATACAAATATATCCAGGGCCAATTGTGTGGAAATCTATTCACAAACAGGACTTTACATAGGACACGAGGTCATGCGTTTAGACTGAAAGAAAGGAGATTTAGTCTAAGGCAAAGGAAAGTTGTTTTTTTTACCGTAAGAACAAAAAGGATGTTGAATTCTCTGCCTGAAAAAGTGGTTTTATCAGAGTCTGTACAGATGTTTAAACAGCATCTAGATGCATACTTGTAAAAACACAATATTCAATTATATAATTTTTCAATTGTATGGTGATAGCTTCTAGATCCAGGGATAAATCTATTTGCCATTCTAGGGTCAAGAAATATTTTATTTCCTAGTTTGTTACAAAATTGGAAGTGCTTCGGGGCGTGGCTTGGAGGTCCGAGAAGATGGCAGCCTAATACGTGAGCTCCCCGCAGGCTCAGCAAAACACATCACCGACAGCAGAGCCTAAAGCTTAAAATGGGGAAAACTCATCGCACATCATGTGCATGTGCCCAGCGGCCAGCGGACACCCCGAAAGGCAACCCAAACCCCTCCGTGAAGCACTTCCTGGTGCCACAGGCGGACCTGTACCAACAGGCCTTGAGTGACTCCATGGCCTCAGGCTTTTCCCACCCGCGATCACCGCAGGGTGAACAGACACACGAGATCTCCCCCACATTCACACCAGAGCTGATCTCAATGCTGCAGCAACGCCCACAAAAGCAGACCTGAAAACAGCGAACGCCGAACTCCGCACTTCCATAACCTCGGAACTCCATGCACTGAGTGAAGAGATACAAGGCCTCAGCCAGTAAGTGGCCCAGCTAGAAGCAGACAGCTCCCTCCTTGGGCTCCCCTCAGGTCCCCCCGGCCCTTCTACCTTGGAGTGCCCTCCTGGGCTCCCTCCTCGCGGCCGGAATCGATCGCGACCATTTTCGCGCTGGCCTGCTTCCGCCCACGGCCGGCCAAAAATGTAGTCCCCGGCTTGCGGCCTACTCTCGCTGCTGCCATTTCTGATCCCGGATACCGCGAGATTCACACGGCCATCTTGTTTTACCGCGTGTATCTCAGTCCTCTATGCTCAGTCTTTCGGAGCAACCCCACCAGAGGAGTTTTTGGAAGGGCTGGCCGGCAATGGGGCCGTGCCGCCAGCCGATTTTGGCCTACAGGCCCACGCACCCAACCGACACCATTTTACCCAACAAGAGATTACAGGCAGCAGCCTTTCTCCAGAGGCTCGGACAGAGGCCGTGGACCCCGCGGACGCGGACGTTCCCGCTTTGCTACAGGTAAGCACCCGTATTCCTCCATTGTTACCTTACACCCGCCCTGCAGGCCGTATTTCCCATTCTTTCCAGAATTGGGCCGCTCTTTCTTCAGACAAGTGGATCCTACAAATGGTACAGGGATATATCATAGACCTAGTGGGGACCCCCATTCAGACACAACCTCCTCGCGCCATCCACATGTCATCTTCCGACCAATACCTCGTCAACGCGGAACCACGCGAACTTCGGGACAAAGGGGCTATCCAGGCGACCCACGACTGGGGAGGTTACTTCAGCAATATTTTCCTGGTCCGGAAAAAGACGGGAGAATACCGTCCTGTCATCAACCTACGCGGCCTCAACGCGTATGTAGTGTACTGCCACTTCAAGATGGAGGGCATCCACCTTCTACGAGACCTCCTGCAAAGCAACGACTGGTTCACCAGGCTCGATCTAAAAGATGCATACCTGTCGGTCCCAGTGCATCCGGACTGTCGAACCCTCCTACGTTTCCTCTGGCACGACCGTCCTTGGCAATTCACCTGCCTCCCTTTCGGGCTCAGCTCGGCTCCATGGTGTTTCACAAAACTCCTGAAACCGGTAGTGGCCCACCTGAGATCCAGGGGCATCCGATGCATCATCTACCTGGACGACCTGCTTCTCTTTTGCTCCGACGAACGCAGACTGCGTCAACACACTCATCTCGCAGTGACACTGCTGGAATCTCTGGGCTTCGTGGTGAACCAACAGAAATCGGAATTGACCCCGTCCCAGACGATACAATTCCTGGAATTCAAGATCGACTCGACAACGTGCACTCTGAGGCTACCAGCCTCGAAGATCTCGTCTAATCGCAAGGAGATTCGCAGAGTTCTCCGTCGCAACTCCATCCCACTCTGCAACCTGGCCAGGATCGTAGGACTCCTCTCCGCCTCCATTTAACCATATTTCCGGAACGGCAGGGCCATATTCGGAGATACCCCAGACTTCATACTGGAGTCAGACGCCAGCTTGTGGGGCTGGGGCGCCACCAACGGAACCATCTCCACGGGGGGAACATGGACAGCACAGGAGCTCTCCATGCACATAAATTGCCTAGAACTCCTGGCAGGGTCTTTCGCGATCCGCAGCCTGACCCTGGACAGATCCAACTGCTGCATCCTTCTACGCATGGACAATGTCTCCGCAGTCCGGTATATCAACCACCTGGGGGGCACACGCTCACGCCTGCTGTCGGACATCACGAGAGACATTTTGGACTATTGCCTACCCCGCAACATCGCACTTCAGGCCGAATACCTACCCAGAG